>NW_027397068.1:64296467-64956707 GCF_003265705.2 Callorhinus ursinus | reverse complement strand
AAGCCAAATGGACAGCTAAGGATTATGATTACAGCACCCATCTACCAACATTTTCCCTCACAGGATAATAAGTGACCTTCCTTTTTCTACATGTTCCTAAGTTCACCTCTTACTCCACCATTTGACATACTTACCGCTCCGTATTTGAGAAGAATACCAAAGAGATTCAGCTGTGTCCAGAGTGATAGAAAAGATAGTTACTCCGTCTTCCGGTGCGCCTGCTGCTGACGTGGGTTACAACACAAGAGAAGGCAAACACAACCTCACATCTGGTAATGGGTATTCTTTGATTCATCAAAAATAATTCCCTTCCTCCCACTCTGGGGAGAAAATTAAAAAGGATGGGTAGGAGACACAGAGAGAAAGAGAGAGTCTGTGGGTGGTGAGAGAGAATCTGGTATGACAGAGACTCAGAACCACGTGGCACAAAAAGGAGGAAAAGACCCAAGTTACAGTTCTCAAAGCAGCACTTGGCCAGCCAGGCCTCACGGAGGCAGGACGATCTGCCTTTATTTTGTTAACCCCGAACCTCAGTAGCTGCAGCCTGGCGGAGTTAATGCAAGGTGAGGCAGCTGTGGGAAACTGAACTGTGCATTTCCCGACATGCTCGCATTTTCCAATTCTGAACCTTGGATTACACATCGGGCCGTTTTTGCATTCCACTTCTTCTAAGTCACTCTCCAGGGCCTCGGTCACCTCCTCTGCAAAGTGAAGAAGTTGCACTGGACGGAAGGGGACTGAGGTGCAGTGGGAAGAATGCTCTGGGGTTACAAGACCTCGGTTCAAGTGCAGGCTCCGCTGCTTCTCATGGGTGACTAGGCTCGCCACACTTCATTTGTACGTATAACATTAATGAGGTGATAGAGGAAAAAAGCTTTGAGAAGGATATCTTTACCCAAACGTAAGGTGCTTTACTGTTGTGGATCACGTTTAATACCTACCCATTAGAGTATTCTAATTCTAATTCCTTAAATTAGATTTTAATTCCTCAAACATCATTTACACTGGGGAAAAAGGGCTGAAAGGTGGAGCGAGGCTCTGCCAATGGGCAGAAGGGCCAATAGGGATAACACTAGGTGCGCTGGAGGGGACGTCACCGGCCTGTTCGCCACAGGACATAGCTGGGAGCCCTTCTTTTGTGCAGTATACACCTCAAACTATGTACGACTAACAGGTGTGTCACCATATGTGGCCCCCTGGAGGGCATGCCCATCAGTTCCAGCAGGTTCTCTCACAAATCCTCTTCTCACCAGTGCTAGATATAATCGGTTAGCCTGATTTGGGGACTTTTCAAAAAGTCCCATTCACCTCCTTATCTGCTGTTATTAAGGAATGCAATGATCAGAGAGTAGGGGAGGTGAAAAGAATGGGAGGTGACATCCAAAGGCATTTTCAGTCCATGAACGTGGAAAAATCTGTCAAAGAATGCTCAGGGCCCTACATGACTCAGGTCACTTAGTCACACATTACTGAATAACCTTGGTATTTGCTTGGCACAAGATCTGTGGTACCCCGAGACCCGGGGCAGTCTCCTTGCCACCTGTAACCGGTGTGGGTGGGGGGAGAAGAGAGACCCCTGTCGAGGCGCCATCCTGTGCACCTCCACCCGTGACCAGGGTGCCCCCACGAACCCTCTCAATAGGGTGGACACCCTCCCTGGAGGGCTGGTGACAAGTCCAAGGCCTCAGGGAGGGAACAGTACTGAGTCTACTTCAGCTTCCTCTCTTAACAGGATGTCTGTGGGGTGATAAACTGTTGGAATAAAACAAGAGTGAACTCAACGCAAGTCTAACGTCTTGGGCCTTGGTCTCTCCGATGTTCCACATCTGAGCTGTCAGGTGCTTTAGGGTGTAAAAGATTAGACTTTAAAGGTATTTTTAAAGACTGGGTTTTGTGATTGTCTGGAATGAGCTGACTCAGGACAGTGGCTAAACATTCAGGCTGTAGTGCCACTCCATCATTTTCAAATTAGATTTGGAAAGTCTCTTTACTTCTGAGTCTCAGTTCCCTCCTCTGTGCGATGGGGAGAATGAGGGTCCTGCCGAACAGGAAATCTGGGCAGAATCAAGGACACAGCATGAGCAAAGCGCCGAGCCTGGTTCACAGGACTCACTAACTCAATTAATGTGAGGTACCGTTCCTGCCGTTATAATAAGGCACTGGTTTGTGGCGTCTCTTGTGAAAAAGAGTGATTATGCTCACCAGAAACCCTGAAGGCCAGAAGACCTGTGGGGTGACATATTTAAAGTGCTGAAGAGGGCGCCTGGGCGGCTCAGTCGGTTAAGCGACTGCCTTCATCTCAGGTCATGATCCTGGAGTCCCGAGATCGAGTCCCGCGTCAGGCTCCCTGCTCGGCAGGGAGTCTGCTTCTCCCTCTGACCCTCTTCCCTCTCGCGCTCTCTCTCTCTCATTCTCTCTCGCGCAAATAAATAAAATCTTTAAAAAAAAAAAAATAAAAAAATAAAAAAAAATAAAGTGCTGAAGAAAAACGTATCTGTCAACTGAAAATTCTCCATCCAGCAAAAAGGTACTTCAAAAACAAGGGAGAGATTAGTATATTTGCATATTAACAAAAGCTAAGAGAGTACATTATCACTAGAGCTGCCCTACAGAAAATGCAAAAAGGAGCCCTCAGGTAGAAATGGCAAGTCACTTGACACTAACTCCAAGCCTTATGAAGATCTGGAGATAAAGATCTCCAGAAGAACCAGTATTATTGTGTCTTGGGTTTGTAACTATACGTTTTCTTCCCACAACATTTAAAAGGCAAATGCATTAAAAATTAAAATATATATAAAAAAAAAACCCAATCATGTAAACTCACTAATCTCATCCAGTTTAAAAGCTGGAATTTTTTCCCCAATCTTTGGAAAAAAGATTATTCTTTTTTCAAGATTTCATATGTACCGTACAAGTCTATTTAGAATTTTCCAATTCACCTTTAAAAGCCTTCTATAAGCCACGCTATGTAGTGAATTTAAACTGGATATGATTTTGTAATCACTTAACTTGGCTCAAAAAAAAAAAAAAAGACACCCTTTGATCCTTCAAATGGGAAAGACTTGTATTTTTCCCTTCTTGTGTTAGTACTAGTTTTGAGGGTCTCTGTGCTCAGAAGGAGAATGAGATCCTCTGAGAAAAACAAAATAAAACAGTTCTCTTATTTCTGGGTTATTTCTTATACACACAGCTGGGATTGACCCGATCGGTCACAGCTGGAGGCCATTTCACCCTGTCCTCCAGCTGTGTCTAACCACAAATTCAGAAGAGGCTCTCCTGCTAGCAGTGTGAGTAAGGGGGTGTGCACGCAGGGCCCCAAGGAACCTGTCAGCCTCTCTTTCCTTGAGAGGGGCACCACTCCACCTCATAAATACTAAATGCAGAACACTCTCTCACCTCAAACTGCTTTTAGCGTCAGGGTGAACTCCTCAGGGTGAGGCAGAGAGAAGCCAGTTCTCGCTGGGCGGCTGGCTCTGTCCAGTCCCCGCACTGGGGAGACATTCTACTCCAGGAGCCTGGGAAGATAAGTGTGGGGCCTATGTTCTGGTGGTGGAAGGAACCCTACCCAAAAACATCATACCCAGTGCTTTTGCTTACTGACAGCCGATGATCCTCCATTACATGCAGCTAATTTGGACAAATGCCCAGACATTCTTCCCCTCCCCCACGTATAAATGCATTAACTTCTAGCAAAGCCCAAAAGTGAAGCTCAGAAACAAAGCAGGAAACTTATTCTTAATTTTCAGTGACACACTCAGAGGGTAAGTAAGCGGTAAAGTTGAAAATCACAGGAGTCTACTCTATTTTCCACAAAACTCTGAAAAGGCAAATCTCAATTCTTCATGCTTAGGCTCCATGGAGATTTTATGTGCAATCAGAATCCGTTTCTATTCAACTAACTCTATGTAAACATCCCTCAACATTGTAGGAAGGAATATATTCCCGTAAGAAGTAATTAATAAACAAGGAACCCCCACCAGACCGGACTTGAAGTAGAGTGGCTTCTGAGGGACAGGGCTTGCGGGAAGGAAGAGGTCCACATTACTTAAAGTTGGTAATACTGGTGTGTGTGTGGGGGGGCGGTGATAAAGGCCAAAGCTGGGCACCCACTCTCTCCCAGACACTCTCTCTTAGTCTTGCTTTGGTTTCATCCTTTCCACCTCCAGATGTTGCAAGGCCCTCCCACAGCGACTCCTTCTGCCAGCCATACATTGGAATTATGTCCACTGGGCTTCCAATGAGGGACCCAGGTCCCACTATTATATTAGTTTAAATCTCCTTATGATTTCATTGACCCACTGACTTTTCCACATTGTGAAACTGGCCAGTGTCTTTCCTGACTCACCGTTAATAGCAGCCAAGTTATTAATGTGATGTTCGTAGGTGCCAAGTTTTGTGCTAAGCACACTTGTACGACTGAACCCACCCCCCGCAGCAGCCCTATGAGGGGGGGAGTAGTATGATCCCCACTCTACACATGAAGAGACAAGGTTCAGAAAAGTTAAGTGACAGCTAAGGCTTGAACCCAGAGCTGTTTGTCACCAAAGCCTATGTCCTACCGCTTACTGAGAACACAAACGTGTCTGACTCCGAATGCTCCAAGGCAGTTCCTACTGGTTGCAGTAGGCTGTGACTGCCTATACATCATCCCATACTTGAGAGACTACATGTAGTGTAGGAGGTGGTAAGCAGGACTCTAATGTTACGTGGTCACCTCCTGATCCCGAAACCTTTCATGATGGAAATCCCCAACCAGACGGCCAACTTATTCTTTCCATTTAAACTGGATATGATTTTGTAATCACTTAACTTTGCTCAAAAAAAAAAAAAAAAAAAAGACACCCTTTGATCCTTCAAATGGGAAAGCTTGCTTCATGTCAGGTACAAACAAGCCTGTAAGAAATGCTTTGCAAAGATGATTTCCTTCGACTTAATAGCTATAATCCTTTGTTTTCCCTTTTCTTTCCCCAACACTTAGCACTGCTGATAAGGAGAATCTAAATGTACTATAATCTTACATTGTACTATTCGTTGTTGATGAAGCAAGAAAACAAAAATCCCAAACCCTTGTTAAACTTACACGTTCACTGTTTTTCACAGGGAAGGTCTGCTAAGGGTGTGGCAAGCAAGGGTGGACACACACCCTGACCCGGGCAGGTGCCCCAGAATGCCAACCCTGTGCCCAGGTGCTGTTGGTACCACATTACCTGCTACCACTGTAGTCTGCAGAGGTCTGCAGTCTGAATTCTTTGAAACAAGTCCCAGCAATGGCTTGTGTTTTAGAAATAAAATACAGGAAGAGGGAAAAGTCAAATGTCAGGCAGAAGCATGGAGGCTTGTCCGCTGGGAGGTAGGTGGCTAGTGAAGTGTTAGCTGGTGGCATGAAAAATGGAAAGAATAAGGCTTTGTCTTGTGGTGCGACAAGTAGTAAGTAGGAGGCCAGGTACAGGGGGGCCAAATGCCAGAAGCCAAATAAATTTCAAAGACCAGTATGAGGAGCCCTGAACCTTCCTCTCCATATTTTTGGCTACAAAGATGAAGCAATAAGGAGAAAGGCCACAGTCTCTAAGATTCACGGTGGTGCCATTGTAAGTACCCAGGACTCAGGAAGCAGAATGTGTGTGCAACAAGAACTATTCAAGAGAACCTTCCTGGATATTGGAAAACAGGAAAGTTACCCAATTTCTAAATTCTCTAGAGAGTAGAGCCACTAGATCGGTCTCAAAGTTAGGATGAGATTTATCCCAAAGAAGAGTCAAGGTGATTTATTTCCATAATAAAAAAGTACTTTGAAAGATGTCTTTGTTTTACCAAAATACAGATACAACCAGCAAAGTATCTGTGACAGCTGTGAAAACATTCAGTTGCCAATGAAGGTATTTTTCTCTTTTTCACCCCAGCTGTTCAGTTGAGAGCAGGGTTTGTTTTCTTCTGCTAAGCTTCCAAATCAAAAATTCTCGTCTCTGAATTACAAAGCACAGTCCTTGAATTTTCTTGAATAGGCTGCCACCATGTGGTGACCACTAGAAAGGCACATAGGTTTTGACCACGTTTCTCAGCTGTCTTAATAGGAGAATTACATCGATTAGATCCAGCTGCCACTCAAATATTACACTTCTCTGTCGTTGAGACACCTGCTTTCCCTGGGCAGGACTACAACTACTTCTGTTCTCATGGGGCAACATAAGAACATGTATTTTCAATGTTGTTCTGCGGTTACTTTACTGTCTTTAACACACTTTTAATTTAACTTCACTTTGCATGAAATTTGTAAAAATTCATTGCCATTTTTGGAAATTAAAAACTTTATTAACTGTTCCAGCCATGAAAATGTAAAAGGATGATAGAATGCACCTGGACACCCAGCCCACTGCCCAGAAAAAAGGCATGACCAATACTAGTGATCCTTTCCACCTACATCCACATCTTTGTCCTGGTAAATGGTTTCCTGGACATTTCTTTAGTCTTTTACTTTATATATGTAGCCCTAAAGCATAGATATATATGGTATTGCTTTTAGACTTAAATAAATGGTGTCACATGCAATATATCCTTTTGCAAATGCTTTTTTTCCACAGCTCAAGACCTCTTCAACATTGTCTTGTTTTTGCCCTTCTATCTCTGTGTAAATTTTATTTTATTTTTTAAAGATTTTATTTATTTATTTAACAGAGAGAGAGAGAGAGAGAGAGAGAGAGAGAGAGAGAGAGAGAGCGCGCGCACGCACAAGCAGGGGCAGACGCTTAACTGACTGAGCCACCCAGGCACCCCTTCCATTAAATTTTAGAATCAGTTTGTCAAACTCTCCAAAACAATAAAAGTCAGGACTTTGACTCAAATTTATAGATTAATTTGGGCAGGATCAGTATCTTTAAGATATTGAGTCCTCTTTTTTTTTTTAACAAGGCCAAATCTCTTTATTACAAAGCCACCAACATGCTGCCATGTTCGTTTCTCTTGAAATTGAGTCCTCTTATCCATGAACATGGTATCCCTGTTTTTGAGTCTTCTTAATGACCTTCATCAAAATTACATAATTTCTTTCAAAAGATCATAAATAACTTCTGTTAAATATATTCCTAAGTGCCTTATATTCTCATTGCTATTAAAAACTCTAAGAATTTAAAAAAATTAATAAAAAATTACAGGGAGCCTGGGTGGCACAGTTGGTTGAACTCAGGTCGAGGTTTCCGGGTTGTGAGATTGAACCTGAGCCCCGAGTCAGGCTCTGTACTCAGGGCAGAGTCTGTTTAGGGCTTTCTCTCCCTCTCCCTCTCCCTCTACTATTCACATGTGTGCTCTCTTTCTCTCAAATAAATAAATCTTTAAAAAATAATTAATCTTTTAACTATGGATGTGGTGTTTAGAAATGCACTTGGTTTTTGCATGCTGATCTTATATCCAAGAACCCAAGTGAACTCTTACTCATTCTCATATTTTTTTATAGATTCTTTTGAGTTTTTAATGTAGGTAATGGTATCATCTAGGATTGATGACAGTCTGGTGTCTTCCTTTCCAATCATTATAAATTCTCCCTTTCTTCACATTACGGCACTGTCTAGTAATTCCCAAACAGAGCTGATTAGGAGTACTGATAACAGGCACCCTTATATCTTTCCAAATTTTAAAAGAAATGTTTCCAGTATTTCATTATTAAATGAGATACTTGCTCTAACTTTTTATAGATATTTCCTGGGTTAAGAAATTCCTTTACTTTCCTAGAGTAAGAGGTTTTTTAGGAAAAAAATCATAAAGGATTTTATCAAATGACTTTTCTGTATCTATGATGGTGACAGCATAGTTTTTAATCTGATAATGTTGTGAATTATGTCAGTAGATTTTAATGGAATTTTCTGATATTAAACCACACTTGCAATCCTATGATGACCCCAACCTGGTGCTGGATTTGGTTTGCTAACATTCTGATAATGATTATTTTATCTATGTTCACAGATGGAATGAGCCTGTAATTGTCCTTGAGCATCCTATCCTCTGGTCTGGGCACTCATAAAATTGGGTTAGAAAGTGTTCTTTTTCTATTCTTTGGAGAAAAGATTATGATCTGTTCTTTGATGAGAGTAGAACTCCTTTTGTTTGCATGTTTGGTGGGTAGACTGATCCAATATCTTTAATGTATATAAGTCTAATCAATTTTACTTAAATCCATTTTGTAAGTTACATAGATGTTTTCATTTCATACAAATTTTCAAATTTACCAGTCTAAATAGTTCATAGTCTCCTTTTAAGAAAACAATTTTTGTTCTGCGGTCATGTCCCTTTGTTCATTCCTAACATTGCTGGTGTTCTCTTTTGATTTTGATTATTTTGGCTAGTGGTGTTTCCATTTTACTAGACTCTTCCAAAAACCAACTTTTGGCTTAGTTGATAATCTCTGACATATATTTGCTTTCTATTTCATGAATCTCTGCTCTTTATTGTTTTCATCCTTTGAGATTTTCTGTTCCTTCTCTCACTTCTTATGTTCAATGATTAGCCTATACATTTCTAGTCCTTTTCCTTTTCTAATATAAGCACTTAAAATTATGTTTCCCCCATGAAAGATGCTTACCTTGCTTTGAAGCTGAGGTGTTTCCCACTGGGAGCTCATTGTCATGGACCCTCTCCTCTGGAATAGGCATTGCAAGGCAGCTTCCAAAGACCCATGGGCTCCTATTACCAAGATCTTCTTTCCATCTAAGTTGACACCTATCCACCAAATGGAAATTCAGTATTATAATCAAAACTTCAGAGCCTTTCTCCTATGCAGCTTTAGCATTACGAAAAAGAACTTTTTAAAACTTGGCCCTCTGAGCCAAGTTAGAGCCTATAAGGACTATCAGCCACGATTTACTCTTTCTTTGTGAATGTTATGGTTGAGTGAGAATCATCATCCTGATCATTCACATGATGGAAAAACAGTGTCTACATGGCTTATCTCAGCTTAATGGCTAATGTCTTAGAGGTATGTATTAAAAATTAATCTTCTGGGGCTCCTGGGTGGCTCAGTCATTAAGTGTCTGCCTTCGGCTCGGGTCATGATCCCGGGGTCCTGGGATCGAGTCCCGCGTCGGGATCCCTGCTTGTCGGTCGAGAGGTCTGCTTCTCCCTCTCCCACTCCCCCTGCTTGTGTTCCCTCTCTCGCTGTGTCTCTTTCTGTCAAATACATAAATAAAATCTTAAAAAAAAAAATTAATCTTCTAATGGAACTTTGGTATATTATTTTGGAGGAGTTTTTTTACTGAAGTAGAGTTGACACACAATGTTACATTAGTTTCAGGTGTACAACAAAGGGATTCGATAAGACTATATGTCACGCTGTGCTCACTATAAGCATAGTGCCATCTGTCACCATAAACGCTATTTCAATACCATTGACTATATTCCTTCTGCTGAACCTTTTATTCCTATGACTTATTCATTCCATAACTAGAAGCCTGTGCTTCCTACCCCCCTTCACCCATTTTGCCCACAAACCCTGCATGGCAACCACCAGTTTGTTCTCTATGTTTATGGGTCTGTTTCTGCCTTTGTTTGTTTTTTAGATACCACATATAAGTGAAATCATATGATATTTGTCTTTCTCTGACTTATTTCACTTAGCATACCCTCTAGGTCCATCCATGTTGTCACAAATGGCAAAACCTTACCTTTTTTTTTTTTAAGATTTTATTTATTTATTTGACAGAGACACAGTGAGAGAGGGAACACAAGCAGGGGGAGTGGGAGAGGGAGAAGCAGGTCTCCCACTGAGCAGGGAGCCCGACGTGGGGCTCAATCCCAGGACCCTGGGACCATGACCTTGAGCCGAAGGCAGACGCTTAACGACTGAGCCACCCAGGCGCCCCAAAACCTCACTCTTTTTTACAGCTGAGTAATATTCCATTGTGGATGTATACCACGTCTTCTCTATCCATTCATCTATCAGTAGATACTTAGCTTCCTTCCATATCTTGGCTATTGTAAATAATGCTGCAATAAACATAGGGGAGCATATATCTCTTGGAATTACTGTTTTCATTTTCTTTGGGTAAACACCCGGGTAGTGGAATTACTGGATCATATAGTATTTTTATTTTTAATTTTTTGAGGAACCTCCATACTGTTTTCCACAGTGGCTGCACCAGTTTGCAATCCCACCAACAGTGCACGAAGGTTCTTTTTTCTCCACATACTCATCAACACTTGTTATTTCTTCTGTTTTTGATTCTAGCCATTCTGATTGGTGTGAGGTGATATCTCATTGTGGTTTTTATTTGCATTTCCCTGATGATGAGTGATATTGAGCACTTTTTCACACGCTTGTAGGCCATCTGCATGTCTTCTTTGGAAGAACGTCTATTCAGACATTTCTAATATATTTTTTAAAGATTTTATTTATTTATTTGACAGGGAGATAGAGAGAGAGCACAAGCGGGGGAGCGGCAGGCAGAGGGAGAGGGAGAAGCAGGCTTCCCACTGAGCAGGGAGCCGGATGTGGGGCTCGATTCCAGGACCCTGGGATCATGACCTGAGCCGAAGGCAGACGCTTAACCAACAGCCACCCAGGTACCCCAGACATTTCTAATATTTTAATCGGATTATTATTATTATTGGGTATTGAGTTGTATAAGTTCTTTATATATTTGGCATATTAAATATTTTGCAATTTTTGTTTGACGGTTGTGTGTTTTGGTATGGAGGAGGGACATTTGCTTCTCTTTTACTAAGCTGGAATAGAGAAAAATTTAGTTAAATTTTTATATACTCAGCTAGAAAGTCCTTAAAATATATAAAACACACAGTAATAATTTACTCATCAATCTGATAACCAAGAAAAAGAAACTGTTCATTTCTATGTCACTGACGTAAAAGAGAAGGGTCAAGGGGAGAACGTTGGAAATTAAATACTGATTACTGAAAGAGATACTGCTCACTGATAAATCCCAAGTGAGGTTTCCACACCCTGAACTATATCTGACAGCTTCCTCATTTAAATGTTAAATGTAAGTTTTATTTACATTTACATATTGACAGATTTGAGAAGTTGAAACTTGGAACATTTTTCATTGTGGTTATTTTGAGTGTTTCCTGAGAGAAGCCAAGCCTTTGTTCACAACAGGCCACTCAACTTTACCAGTTTCTTTTTAAAACTATAATACAGTTATCTTGTTAGAAAAATTTGTCATAGTCATTTGTATCCCCCAGACGATGAGAAAAAGAGCCGACTTTGAATATCACTTGTTTCTATGTTGAATATCATTTGTATTATCTACGTTTCAGTTAGAATCTTCAGGAAAGAAATCCTATTTAAAAATCACGTTAAGGGGCGCCTGGGTGAGGGGCGCCTGGGTGGGGGCACCTGGGTGGCTCAGTTGGTTAAGCGACTGCCTTCGGCTCAGGTCATGATCCCAGGGTCCTGGGACCGAGCCCCGTATCAGGCTCCCTGCTCCGCGGGAAGCCTGCTTCTCCCTCTCCCACTCTCCCTGCTTGTGTTCCCTCTCTCACTGTGTCTCTGTCAAATAGATAAATAAAATCTTTAAATAAATAAATAAAAATAAATCAAGTTAAGTCCCAAAAAAGAGAAAATCACAGCATTTCTGAAGGAGCAATCATACCTGACTTTTCAAGAAGTGCAATCACAGCTCTGGCCACAGGTGAGATGTAACATTCATGGGCATCTCCACGGACCAGCCTCCCCAGGTTTATGTCTGTTACTCTGAATTTGAAAAAAAGGAAAGTTGTAAGTCAAAACTTGGTCAACTCACTCATCTATAACTCACATGTATTAATCCCAAATAATATCCCCATCAACGTTGGACAGATAGGCTATATGAAATCATTAAATATAAATTAAGGAGTGGGCAGGAATGAAGACCACTAGTTTCTTAGAGCAGTCCCTTGGGAAACTCTGCAGTTGGCCCTGTGGGTTGGGACAACCTTGGGAATTCTGGTTCTGCCTGGATAGCAGGACCACAGCATAAGGCCATAGAAGGCCTCACTGTGCACAATGGTGCCCCTAAAGTGTGCAACACCATTGTCATGCAGCCAAACTCATTTTTTCCTTGAGGGCATTTATATCTCAATCAGTATCAAAATCCAGGACCAATCCTAGAAGTCTGGGGTGACCTTGCAAGATGTGGGATTCACAAGTCTGATCCCCATTTAACATCAGTACTTACCTCCATGGTCACTCAGAAATCAAATCTGAGTGACCATGTACTTTGAATGGCTTCTGTGCTCTTCCTCATTCAAATCCAGGACCAAATGGTCCATAACTATCTAGCTGAAAGTGACGGTCTCAATACAAGTTAGTAACAAAATGGAGACACAGAAAAGCTTTCACGAAAGATTTGAAATTACACTTTGATACCTTTGGGTTCTGGATTTTTCTCATTGATTAGGGCTTCTCCTTTCTAGTTAGTCTGGTACTGGATCAGAGGTTTTCATGACAACTTTTCAACCTGTGTTTGGGTCTATCCTCGGTCTGACTGCCCACAGAGGCTAGAGTAACGGAAGGAGCCTGGGTGTGTCCGCCAGGCGGGAACCTTTCCATCCAGCTCCCGTGAGACACACTGGATTGGGAGTCTAATTTTTGAATTTGCTTACAACCTTGTAACACTAAATACCTGATGTTCTTTTCGGTCGCAGTACAAAACATTTCCTATTTCCATGTCGGAAAATGAGGTTTTTACTCTCCATGAAAAGCCCTAATCGCCCATATGAATGGGCAGTACTCCTCGTCTCATGAAGCGGATGTCACGCCAGACGTGAGTCAGACACAATACTAGCACACCACATATTTGTAGTTTTCCCCTCTAATTTCAAATAAAACCTTGTGTTATGAATAAAAGTGCTTGTTTTGCTTTTCTCAACTGGCCTGGGACTAAGGAAGCATGTGGTACTGCTGGTGACTCAGGACTCGGGTGTTTCTTTGCTCTGGCAGAATTTGCAAGGAAAAGCTTATTTAGAAAAGGGAGGCTGGTCAAGGACTCCGTAAGTCAGGCAGGAGGTTACGAAATGAATGTGATGGTGTGAAGGACGTTATTTCCAGAACAGCACCCAAGCCAAGGGCAAGTACCTATTCCAAAATATGTAACTTTCTTATAGGGAATTTAAAAAGCCCTCAAATTCCTGAACTAGTTACAGGATTTCTTCCACTCTTAACTACGGACACAGCTGAAACAGTGGAACTAAAAGGAAAGAAGGTCACAGGAGAAAAGCTCATTTAGCAGTAAGACTTGATTGTTTGCTTTTATATTTTCTCACCCATCCACATCTTTTTCTGGTTTCAAGGCATTGAGGACTTTGTTGCTAAACGAGTTCTCGGAGATCTGAAGGGCAAGGCCGTGCACTTTGGTGTCTTCGTTAATCTTCAAGATTTCATCTATAATCTACAGAGAAAAAACCCTAAAATCAGCATTACAAAAATAAGACCCAACAAAAGAAGCTTTACATTAAAAAAAAAATAGATTCATAAAAATGCATCGTTTCTTTTTCACTCCTTGTTGAAGGCTTGCGGTAAAGCAGAATGAAGAAAGTCTATTTTCTCTTGTCATCAATTTTTTTTAAGACTTTATTTATTTGACAGAGAGAGACACAGCAAAAGAGGGAACACAAGCAGGGGGAGTGGGAGAGGGAGAAGCAGGCTTCCCGCCGAGCAGGGAGCCCGACGCGGGGCTCGATCCCAGGACCCTGGGATCATGATCCAAGCTGAAGGCAGACGCTTAACGACGGAGCCACCAGGCGCCCCATCTTTTCATCATGTTTATTAAAGCTTTCAAAAGCAGCGCAGAATTTTAATGACTTCTCAATCTTTCTTATTGCGCTACTCCCTGCCACAACAGAACCAAACCAAACCAAACCAAACCAAACCAAACCAAACCAAACCAAACCAAACGTTGAGTTAGGCAAGAGATAACTCCATGATTATACTTCAGTGGAACACACTGCCAGCCTTCAGGGAGACCAGGAGGCACAAATCTCAAGAGTTCCAACCTGGCCCAGACAAGCCTGTGTTTCAAACACAACGTGTTCAACAAAACCTTCCCAACTCTCAACCCCAAAAAGCCATCACTCAGGTCCTCATGTTCCTTGGATCTGAATGGACCCAGAAAGCACTTCCAAAGGCTTGTGATTGATAAATTCAAAGCACAGATACCTCCTTTTTATAGGAAACACTAAAATAATTCACTATTTCTGAAAAAGACCAAAGTACAGCTTGGGAAGGTTAATGTAAAAATGTAAAAGCTAATGAATGGCTAGGTGTGTCTTTCAATAAGAAATGCTCTATCTCTCTATCTCTATTTTACGCCAGGGGATAACATATGGATTCATTTCACTTCACAATATTATTCGTTCATAAGTAAAAGAGATACCAGCCCATGGATATGGGTCTCACTGTGAGAAGTCTTGCTTTACCACCTCTGTTCCACTGTTTAGCAAAAATCACTGTGGTATTTCTACCTGGTAAGAGAGGGAAAACGCTGTTTGATACAAAAAACCAGAAAGAAAACTTTATTTCATTTATTCACCATGCTTTCATTCATTCAATAGATATTGCATGTTTTGAGTACCTATTCTCTGCCAGTTCTAAGACAGGAAATACAGTTGTGAATAAAATGCCTGCTCCCCCAGAGCTTATATTCCAGTGGGGAAGACATGAGGGAAAACGAAAAATAATAATGGTATAATCTCTGGAAATGGTAAATGATGGTAAAGAAAACTAAAGCAGATTAAGCAAGGTAAAGGGCTCATGGAGTAATGGCGGGTTGGGGGTGGTCAGAGGGAGTGACATCGAACGAGAGCCCAGAATGAAGTGAGGGGTCTGTGGTCACCCATACCTAGGATGTGGCAGACGCAACAACAAAACCTTAATTAATAAATTAAGATCCTTACTCTTGTATACTCTGACCTATTGCAATAATCCTTTTGAATTATGTCTCTCCTTACGAAGTCTGGATTTGTCTGACACTGGCTAGAATGTGGATGTGATCTGCAGAGTTGAATCTGCCGTCTTGGATACGAGATAGTCCAATAGACGATAGAGCAGCACAATCGAAGGAGCCCAAGTTTCTGGTGACCCCGTGATGCCACAATAACCAGCCTGCTTCTAAACTTTACTTAGGTACAAGAAAAATAAACGTCTGTGTTATTTCATATTCTGTGACTTGAAGTTTTCCATCATGGGCAGTCAAATCAAAGCTTCACTGCCGCAGCCCGTCTGGAGAAAAGCTAGTCACAGAAGGGCAAAACGCTAGCATGGCCCACGGTGCCATTTCCTTACCACTCCGGATGGGGGTCGCCGCTTCTCCCAGGCTTGAGATGACGCTTGCAAAGGGTATTACTCCCAGAACATTTGCCTGGAAAGGACGCCAAAGATTATCTCATCCTATCCCCTTATTTTCTTAATAAGGCAACTGTGACACAGGGAAGCCAAAGGAATGGCCAAGGACAGACAAGCCTTCATGACAGCGCAAAACCACAGCTAGTCCTCCAGACCCCGGCAGCCAGGCATTTTCCACTAGACACTGCTGCAGCGGCCAGAAAAACGCAACCCGAGTCACCAAGTCTAACTCAAGTCTTCACTAGAAACACGTAGTAAGGGACAAGCAGATCAAGGAGCATGTATCCTAGAGGGAAAAGGGAACTTTTCCAAGAATTCAGCAACAAAGACGAGACTGATCGTTTCGAATGACAACGAAGAGATGCTAACAAGTATATTATGTCTCAAGAGGAAAGCACCCTCTGTTCAGGTGTTCAAGGGCCACATGGGGTGGTTACCTCGGCTTCACTGCTATCCGGAGGAAGGCAAATGTGAGTGATGTTCAGACCAGCCTGCAAAAGGAACACAAGGTTGTTCTGTCACTGTGAGAGAATGTAGCGTCAAAAAATTATGGTGAATTTGTAGAATTCAATAATCCTCACCTCCTCTGCCAAATTCTGGTTTATTTCCTGCATCAAGTTATCGTCACCTGCCTTAGGAGATGGGAGTAAGAAGGAGAATGTAACAGCAACAAAAATATCTTGACAAAGCACAAAACGTAATACAGAGACTAATTTTGTGACTATCAATTATCCAATTTATTAGAAAGGGAAGGAAATGCAGAATCTTATTGCTCACAGAAGGAGACTAATAGCTGGTATTTATTGGCATATCAATTTCTCCGCTTTCAAATTATGTTACTTTTAAAAAGTAATAGCCCTCCTAAGGCTCATGTAGCCACCCAGCCAGCACCCTTTCTAAATGAGGACACCACAGACAGGGCTTTCGATGACTTGTCCGTAGCTGGAAACCCATCAGCAAGCAGAATCCCAGGAGGTCCAGCCTCAGATCACTTTTCTTGCAACCTTCTTGCTTGCCTAGCTTTGTAGGGGGTATGGAGACGGGCCCCAAGAATGCAACTGACATGAGCATAGCTGCACAGTCTTGAAAATCACAGCGCCGATGGGACTCCAGGCTGCTACTCTGACACATTACGTGCGTGCCAAAATGAGGCGGCGGCCCACCTGCTGTGCTGTGTGAGCTTCCAGGCTTGGCTCACCTCCTGACTGCCCTGCACCTGTTACCCCATAGGGCTGCCAAGAAGGAGGGCAAACAGCACCAACTACAGTTGGGAACGAAGGGGCCGCAGTCAAGAGATGTATATGAAATGCCAAGTCCTTCTGACATGTATTGACGTTTGGCCCTTCAGGCTTATGGCAGGCTTTACCAGGTTTCATGGTAAGATCACTAAGTACCATGCCTCATCAAGCCTCCTTCTTCCACAGAAACAAAGGGGGAACTTTTCTCCTTATCACGTTCAAGTCACATCTGATAAGCATCTCTGAGCACATGTGGACACAATAATGTCCTATGTAACACAACTGACGTGGGTGCCTACCTCCTAACCTCTCAAAGCAATTCACAAAAGACCCATTCAAGCAGGGAGGTAACTAACCAGTGACCTGGTAGAAGCAAAATGACCAAAGGAAGAGGGACATGACCGTATTTTCATCTCTGCCCTCTCCTCCCTGTTAAGACCACTTCTGTGACAAGAAATGCCCTGGTCTTCTGCAGACAATTCTCTTCTACATTGAAAGGCATCCTAAAAGAGCAGCACTGAACCATGGTCTCAGCTTACCTGAATAATAGCAAGCACCGGCTTAAAGGTAGGGTTTTTTTCTTGCAATAAATTCAGAACCTCTTTTGAATTCTGAATGACTTCTCTGCATTGAGAAAGAAAACCAACACACAGTCATGTCTTTGTTAATGACTAGAAAGGACTGATCCAACACATTTTCCTAGAAAGTTTGTTCCTGTAAGTGAAAATAGTTAGACGACATAAGGATGCGCTCCAAGCGTGGGAAGTGTGGCGAGGAGGGGCAGGGTAACCATCTTGAAGTACAACACAGAGTAAACTGTGACCATCTGATTTTTAAAATAAGCAGAGGTGTGCAAACTAGATGTTAACAATTATTTTCCAGGGGTGAATTCTCTTGTATTTTCCAAGTTGACTGTAATAAAACTGTTGCATTTCTTTTTAAATAACCCACTTCCTCCACCTACATCCATCCCTAGGGGTTCCCACGGGGACTGAAAACATTGGTGGGGGGAGGGTAGCAGAGACTGAAGAGGGGGCGTGCTGTCAGACAACCGGGTGGGTCACGGATAAATGCCAGGTCCCAGAATTCAAAGGAATGTGAAGGGAGAGGGTGAGGAAGAAAACAGAGGGGAAGGGAGGGGGAGGTTGGAGGAAGGGTTGAGGGGGAGGGATAGGAAAAGGGAAGTGGGGGAAGAGAAGGGTGGATGGGAACGGAAACACTAGGGCTGCATCAGAATTTGACACTCTCCCCAGGCCTCTTAGGGAGAAAGCCTGTCAGTCCTCGGGGTGCCCCACCACCCAAGTCTGCATTTGGACTTCCTAAAAGTCCCAGCAGGTGCCATCACCACCTTACTATCACTGGTGGGCGGAGGACAAGGGGTGCCAGCCCAGGCAGGGCAGACCTAGGTGATGAGGTACAAGTCACGTGCTCCTTCTGCAGTCTTCTGGGATGAGGGATTGCAGATTCCTCCACCCCCATCACTGTGACGTGGTCCTTACCTGCACATGAAGTTGGCTTTTCTTCTCTCATGATAATAGACAAAAGGCTCAGCCAAGGCAGTACCCAGGCCCTGTGTTAAGACCGTCTTTAAATTTTGTTTTCTGTCTCTGATAGGGTCTTACGTGCACCCAACAGCTTCCAAAAACTACAAGGTGAAGTTCCAGCCAGATAGCATTAGCAGTACATGGCTGAGGGCACAAAGGCATTGCTCAGCTTCGCCCAGTTTTCAAAGAAGCTGCTGAGCATACTGGAGGAGCTGCTCTTCAGTAGGTAGATGGAAAGAGAGGGGTGCTCAGGAGACACTGAAAAGCTTCAAAACTCAACCATGATGAGCCTTCCCACCTGACCCTGGGCTACCCGAGACAGAATAGGGAGGCATGCAACTGTACATGGCCTGTGAAGATTTTCGTCTGTTTTGTTTCCAAACAGTTGGCCGAAGCAACTTAATTCTCCGAGAAATAACTATATTATTGTGTTGAATAACTGAGACTATGTGAAAGTTTACAAATTGCCTTATAAATGAGCACTAAAATCTCCTGTCCAATAATGTGCGGCTGAGGGCCACATGCTACGCTGTTTCCCTGCCTTTCATGACTGTTAATTTGGGCCAAGTGGGTCCTTACTTCTGCCTGGTTCCGGAAGTCACTGGAGCGTAGGACCCAAGTGGTTTTTGGCAATGTGCATGAGGATCACCTTGGCAGCTTGGTAAGAAGCAAGGTTTCTGTGTCTCACCCCAGAAAGTCAGATTCGACAGGGCTGGGTGAGGCCCAGGAACGTGCGTTTTCAACAAGGGAGCCAGGTGGCTCTTAGCTTGGGTAGAAGGGAAACAGCCATGCACCAGGATGTGGGCCTCCAACGGACCTACATGATCAGTTTACTGAATCTCTAAGAAACTCCAGTAGCCTCATCCGTGAAACAGGAGTCCTATGGCTACCCTAGGACGCTAAAAAATACTCATTTGACAGCAAGTTTCCCCAAAAAACTGTTCATAGCCTTGATCACCACCCTCAATAGCATGAAGGGACCAAACACTTCCATAAAAGCACAAACCTGTCACCAACAAAGCAAATAAAGCTGGCTAGTTTCTCCCCACCTCTTGCATGTGTGATGTTTCATTCTTCGGGGTTATTCATGATTCCTACAGTGACAAGCAAAGTAAGCACGAAAGCAGTCACCAGGCTTAACAGATCTAAAAAGTAGCATAAATGTTTCTAATCAGAGATTTTCTCACTCCTGGGAGAAAAGCTGCCTTGTCAATTTCCAGCTAGAAGGAATGTGTGATTCTCCAGCCAGGCTGCCATGTGTCATTACTGAAGAAGATTGTAAGAATTTATAATAATGTAACTAGTAGATCAAAGTATCTACTACTGGAAAAGACTTCAATTACCTCCATTTTGACCTTTAACTTTTCTTTTTTTTTAAGATTTTATTTATTTATTTGACACAGAGAGAGAGAGAGACAGCGAGAGAGGGAACACAAGCAGGGGGAGTGGGAGAGGGAGAAGCAGGCTTCCCACGGAGCGGGGAGCCCGATGCGGGGCTCGATCCCAGGACCCTGGGATCATGACCTGAGCTGAAGGCAGACACTCAACGACTGAACCACCCAGGCGCCCCTGACCTTTAACTTTCTAATTGATGTATTTCTTCCTTCCAGCTTATCTCTTAACTCAGGCAAAAGACTTGGAAGGCAAAGCATCCCTAGATGGGGGGAACACAAACCACCCCCTCAAGCAATAAGGACTGCCCTGTGCCAGCAAGACCCCACCGGTGATTGACCCCAAGACAATGACCCGACCTTGACCACCCACCTGCCTGTACCCACCAACTTTAGTCCCACATTTTCCTTACATAAACCTAGAAGTATTTTCAGCACTTGGGAGAGTCTTTGAGATGTTAGTCCACTATCTTCCTGGTGTTGGCCTCACTGAAATAAATTTCCTTCTTGTTTCACTCCTTGTCTCTCTGCCTTTGGATTTTGTCAGCTGTGAGTAGCTGAACCTGCTGGTCCGGGACCTTCAGAGGCAAGTGCTCTCGCATGCCGGTGCCCAAGTTACACGAGCACTCACTCTACAACACGTCGGTCTCCCTTTGGCTGGGAAATAATGTGTCCACTGGGCATAAGGCTGCTGGAATAATGACCTCATTTCTCTGTCTCCCTTGCAGCTAGCTGTAGTCACGCCACAGTCTCAGAGGCAGCCGCTGACAAGGTTATTTAAAACTACCAACTTAAGGACATCCCTGAATGCTGAGCCCCTTTATTGATTTCAAAGGCAAAAGAGGTACCAGTGCACACATAGGGTTAAAATTTCCAAAACAGTGTCTTCTAAAGACAGCCATCAGTATTCGGAGAAATAGCCCAGGCTGAAAGCCCGGCAGAGCAGTTTAATAAACCTACAGCATCGGTAATTTCGTGGATACATTCAATATAATAGTAACAGTAGTATGGACACAACTGACGATGGTCTGGATGTTTGGGTACTTCCTATGAACACTTCCACTCATTTTCCTCTTTAACAGAGTTCGGAGTGTGAGCTGCACATGGCATCGGCTAGAGAGCACATTTCCCGGTTCACCTGTGACTTGATGGGCTCATGACATTAACTGCTGGCCAACTGGGTTGTGAGCACTGGCCAGATGGAGGCGAGGAACATGCAGCGAAGAGAAAGATCCGCCAGCACCCTGGCCCCTTTCCCTCGTGCTGGCTGGGAGGCAGGAGCTGGAGCAGTGAGCAGATATCATAGGGTCATCATCCTACCTTCCCTGTCTGCCTCCTTCTGGACACTAAGGTCCACAACACTTGGCGGTATCTTTATTAAAGCAGCCTAGCCAGCTTCCTACTCATGCATAGGCCTGATCTGGGAGCTCGAATCTTATTTGCTGTGTTTCATCCAATTTCAGATACAGAATGAAAGACATGCCACTGTTTTACAAACCCCTAAGAAAGAAAAACAAGCTGGCAGTTAAACTACGGCACAATCTTTTCTTCACAGACTGTGTATTCTGTGAGTATTAAAAGAATTTTTAAGACTGATTTAGGCATAGATATTTTGTTTGCCATAAAGCACTCGTATGAGCATAAAAAGTAAAACTACCAAACTGAAACGTTCCTAAAACTTCACATTCAGGATATGACTCTTCTGAGTGACTTAAAAAAAAAAAAAAAAAAAAGTAAGTAATCTGTATACTCAGCGTGGGGCTCGAACCCATGACCCTGAGATGAAGAGACGCACGTTCCTTGGACTAAGCCAGCCAGGCACCCCAAGTGACTTTTTTGATTCAAGAGTCCTTGACGGCAGTTTCTTTTTTTCCCCCCATTCAATATCACCCTCTATGCCATCAAAGGTGTTAGTGATGTGGCATTTTTTGAAAAACCATATCACTTCTGTCCCTGGGGTTTTCCTTAAATTCCTGACACCCATTCTGCAAGTTTTCTTGTTAGAGCGTTCTCGATTCTACCAGGTATCACCGGGCAGTTGTCAGACAAAAACCAGAAATCATTTCATTTCCTAAAATAGCCCTTCCATGACTTGTTGATGGAAATATTGGGGATTACTGGAGAAATGAGAGGTCACTATGCTTTTGAGGGAGCTTATTCGTTCACTTTTCTGGTATATTTCATGAAATTAAAAAAAAAAAACCTAACATACACAGATTTGTGGATGTCTATCCTAGGTGACTCCTAGCTAGGCCCACCTCCCCTATTTCCTCCAAGTCCTCGGGGAATCTCTTGGAGGAAAGTTTTGTTAGATGATGCACATAAGTCAATTAAGTTACAACAATATGCATGGCCAGGTTCCTACAGGTACAGGCAATGACAAATAGGCGATGACTGTCACGTGGCCAACAGCAATTGTCAGACAATTGATTAAAGACTAGTTCTGGAGATACTAAAAAATATGCCCTTTAGGATCAGCAGAGTATAGTGATGTCCACAACAACTTTTGAAACTGGTGATAATGGTTCCCATTTTGTATATGAACAGAGATCAAACAGCTTGCCCCAATTCTCACACCTAGGAAGTACTGGAGTCATATTGCAAAGCAAAGCACCTATCCCTTAACCATAATCCTATGAAGCAGTAATTCATTGTACAACACTTTCTCCTCTTAGTTTAGAACAGAAGGGCCAGCAAACTTTGACACACCAGGTTAAAAACAGCTTTTGCATTTTTAAATGGTTAGAAAAATCAAAATAATAACATTTTGTAGCATGTGAATATTATGTGCAACTCAAATGTCAGTATCCATAAATAAAATTGGCTTTTGTCAGTAAAAAAATTATGAAAATGTTTTTTTCCTCTCGTAAAAGTTTCTACATAAATAGCTTCTATTTTGCCTATTGGCCTGCAAAACCTAAACTATTTACTATCTAGTCCTTGGCAGAATTGCTAACCCCTGGCTTAGAATGCTCTAAAATAAATAAATAAATAATAGCCAATATTTGTGGAGGTCTTGCTATGGCAGTTCCTGGGTTATGCATTTTGTCCGTGTTCTCTCACGCATTCCTTTCCGTAACCCCGCGAGGTAGGCTACCATTCCCCCACTGCGGTACGGGAATTGAGACTGCCGCCCAGGGCCAACAGGATCCTGACCCAGGCCCCCTACTGACCACTCTGCTCATCTCTAAGTCGGGCAATGAAAAGAACATTCGTGAATACAATCCACAAATGAACCCAAATCTTGAGTGATGCATTCAGGCATCATGTCCCAAGCGGCCACCCTACACATGGCACTCCTTCCAGGAGGAAGCATCTAGCAGTGAACAAGAGACAAAGCCCCTGGCCCCACAGAGCTTTCATTCCAGGGAGGTTGGGGGAGACAGACAATAAATGAAGGAGAAAGTGGCAGGTAGCCATAAGAGCTACCCAGAAAATAAGAGGGGGATGGGGTGGTGATTTCTGCCTCCCATACCGTCTTCAAACCCTGACCCACTAAGGGGAGCTCAGCTGTACCCTGGTGAAATTCTAATGACCTGAAGAGAGGCCTGAAGTACTACATTCCGAAAGAAGACAAGATAAACTAAGCAGAAGGCTCCTTAGAGTCATCGGCTACACCATAAAGGGCTTTGGGAACGGAGGAGGGAAAGGCAGTTACTTTCACAAGCAGGGACAGAAGGAAAAACGAAGAGGATGTGAATGGATGGCGAACAGCCCCCTCAGTGACACGGCAACCTGGAACCAGGAATCCTCCTGGAGGGTGAGGAGGCAGGTAAGGGCTTTCCCGGCACCTCCAGGTTTGTCCTGAGTGCTTCGCTCCAGAGGTTTAGTCCCCCAGTGAACCCACGTCTCCAGGAAGGGCCATTCAAGGCTCTTCCTGCCCTCTCTCCCACTGAGGGGCAAGGACGGGGTGCGGGGCGGTGCGGGGGGGGGGGGGGGGCACAAGTGGCGTCTCCGGTGGGGGGCAGGGAAAGGCTGGGCCCAGAACTCCCACAGTTCATCTCTGGGTCGGGCGAGAACTTTCTATACGCAGCTGCGCTGGGGACTCCTGGCCCACCCGTGCCGCGATGGGGGCACGAGTGGGCCCGACTCCTCGGCCGCGTTCTGCCTGTTGTCAGGTGAGTCCGGCTCCACGTTAACGCGCCCAGAAAAGGATTATGTAACTCAAGAAAACACGCTTCCCCACCCGCAGGAGGCTGCGGCGTTGCCGGACGCGGAGGACCGCGCAGGTAGGCGCGGGAGCCCGGCGGAGGCCGCCTCTCCCGCGCCCGGGGCCGCATCACGTCCCCCGCCCCCCCGGCCCCGCCCGGCCCCGCCCCGGGCGCCCTTCCTCCTCCGCGCTCCCGCCCTCCGCCGCACCGCCCCTTTCCCGCCCCGCCGCGCTCGGCGCCGTTGCATCAGAGCCGGCCGGGGTGGCGCACGTGGAGCGGGGCGCGCGGGCTAGGGGCGCGGCACCCGCCCGGGATGCCCGCGCCCGCGCGATCCCCGCCCCGCGCCGGCCCGGGCGCCGCCGTCCCCCGCCCCGCACGCACTGCGGCCCTGCGGTGCCCGCGCTCCCCCCCGCCAGCCGCCGGGCGCCCCTTACAAGTTAGCACCAAGCACTCCGAGTCGGAGCCCGGCGAAATACCCGCGGGGGGGGGGGGGACGGACCTCGCCGAGACCTGAGCGCCCCGGATGCCCCACCTCCTGCGTCCCCGGCCGCCGCCACCCGGCACCGGAGCGGCGGCGAGCGCCGGCCACTCACCTGACGATCGAGTCCCGCGCGGGGGGCGCCTGGCTGCCCTGGCCGCGGCTGCTCCCGACTTGGGAGTCCCGCAGCCGCCGCTGCTCGAGCAGGCCCTCCCCACCGCCACAGCCGCCGCCGCCGCCGCTGCTGCTGGCGCGACAGGGCGCTCGGAGGCGGAGCGGCGAGCCCGGGGGCGGCTGCAGACGGCGGAGCCCGCGCAGGAAGAGCGGCAGGCGCGCGCTCATGGCGCCGGGGCGCAGGCGGGACACGGGAGGCGGCGAGAGCGAGGGGCGGCGGGTCCTCCGTCCAGGCGGAGATGTGGCTGCGGAGCACGGAGAGGCGGCGGCGTCAGGCTCCTCCGGAGGGTGGCGGGGCGGGCGCCGGGCAGGGAACCGGCTGGCGGGTAACGGGCCGGTGTGGCAGGAAGGACCAGCACCTTCCTCCTCAGCCGGAGCGGGAGCCCCTAGGGGGCACTGCACCTAGAGGCCGTGACGCGGAGAGGGCGGGGGCCTGCGGCACGCGGGGCTGCTCCTAGTGGCCTGGCCCTCGGAGGCAGGCTTTCGGGCACTCCGTCGCTGCTGGAAATCTGACTAGCGATAAAAATCAGAGGAGGGTGGGGCGTCAGGGCGGCCTCTGGTCCAGTCCAGAGAGAGAGTACATCCTCCCTCCGCCCATGATGCTGACAAAACCTTGCCCCAGGTTGGAGTTTGCTTCCCGGAAGGCCACTTGGCCGTGCCCCAGGCTTAGATACCCGGGCTTGGATTTTTTTTAGGCTGGAGGTGGTCTAGCAGTGAAGGGATGTGTGGGTCTAGGAGTTCAGAGGCTGATTTGTAGCCTTGGGCGAGTTAATCTCTGTGAATCTCAGCTGCCTGCACAGTTAAAACGAGATTATCGATACTTTGTTTATAATCTTATCAGGATTATAATTCCCAAGTAAAGCGGGAATAAAACTAGTGCAAACTCCAAACACGGGTTTTCCAGTAGCTAAACACTGTACAAAGTACTGGAGTGTCATTTCATTTAATCCTAGTAAATGTACAGATCTTTCTGGAGTCATGATGAGGTTACCCTCTGATAAACCGATCCTAAAATTGGAACTATGTAAATTGAAAATGCATTGAATACACCTAACCTGAACATCATAGGTTAGCCTAGCCTACCCTAAAAGTGCTCAGAACACTTACTGTAGCCTATAGTTGGGCAAAATCATCTAACACAGAGCCTGTTTTATAATAAAGTGTTGAGTATCTCGTGTAATTTATTGAATGTTGTGCTGAAAGTGGAAGAAAGAGTGGCTATAGGGGTACAGATTGCTTGTCAGTATATGGGTTGTTTATCCCTGTGACCACGTGGCTGACTGGGAGCCTCCTCTGGCTACAAAACTGCCCAGAATGAGGAGATCATACTGCTGTGTATTGATAGCCCAGGAAAAGAAAAGATCTGGTTGCAGTTCCATATCTACTGAATGCCCACACCATCATGAAGTGGAAAAATCATAAGTTGAACAGTCATAAGTCAGAGACTGTCTGTAATGTGTTGAATATTGTCCTGACTTTCAACCTGGGGGAAATGGGTCCAGAGAGGTCAGTTGTATGGAGGTTTACCTGAGTCAAATGATCATGTTCTTAATCTTTTTTTTTTTCAAATCCCCTTTATTTATTTGAGAGAGAGAGAGAGAGAGAGAACGAGCAGGGGGAAAACAGAGGGAGAGGGAGAAGCAGATTCCTGCTGAGCAGGGAGCCCCATTTGGGGCTTGATCTCGGGACTCCACGATCATGACCTGAGCCGAAGGCAGACACTCAACCAACTGAGCCACCTAGGCGCCCCTGGTCATGTTCTTAATTTTATACTATTGTCTGCAGTTTTCATTATAGGGCGATGGTCTCATTTGACACAATTTGACTTTGTAGGGTAGAAGAATACTTAACATTGCCACAACCCTGTGAGGTGGTTATAAAACTACCATTTTATATTGGAGGAAACAAAATCACAGAAGTTATGCCTTGCACAAGCATATGAATATTGGAAAGGAGACTTGAGTAGTTGATTCACCGGCTGCCAGTGATGATCTTGGGCAAATCATAAAACCCTTTGGAGGCTTGTCTGATTATAAATTGGTGGCCATTCACTTAGCAGACATTCATGGGACACTAGTGAACATGGACTACTGGTCACCAAAATGAAAATCACCCAGTCCATAGGGAGTATATGGGAGAGCTCTGCATCTTCCTCTTAATTTTGCTGTGAATCTAAAACTGCTCTAAAAAATAAAGTCTTAAAAAAAATTACCCAGTCTCTGTTCTCAAGAAGTTCCAATGGTAACTCCGCCACAATAGTGACAATTAGCTACTCCACCTAATGAATGCTGACAATAATGATATTTAAAATCACAGTGGAGACCATATATTGTATGATCCTAATTACAGGAAATGCCCAGAATAGGCAAATCTGTAGAGACAGAAGATACATTAGTGGTTGCTTACAGCTAGGAGTAGGGCTAATGGGTACAGTAGATGAAAATGTTCTAAAATTAATGGTGGTGATGGTTGCACAAATTCATTAATATTCTGAAAATCATTGAATTGTACACTTTTTTTAGAAAAAAGATTTTTTTTAGGGGTGCCTACGTGGCCCAGTCAGTTAAGCATCTGTCTTTGGCTCAGGTCATGATCCCAGGGTCCTGGGATCCAGGCCCACATCGCTTCTCCCTCTCCCTCTGCCCCTCCCCCACCCCCGCTTGTGTTTTTCTCCCTCCGTGTCAAATAAATAAATAAAATCTTTAACCCCCAAAATTATTTATTTGAGGAATAGAGCAGAGCGTGCAAGAGAGAATACAAGTGGGGAGGGACGGGCAAAGGGAGAGGGAGAAGCAGGCTCTCCACTGCGCTGGGAGCCTGACGCAGGGCTTGATCCCAGGACCCTGGGATCATGACCTGAGCCGAAGGCAGATGCTTAACCGACTGAGCCACCCAGGCGCCCCTGAATTGTACACTTTCAGTGGGTGACTTGTATGATATGTGAATTCTATGTCAATAAAGCTGTCCCGTCCACCCTCCAAAAAAAAGGCTTGTGAGATAAAGTGTTGGGAGTGCTGGGGTTTAACTGTTCTGGAGGAGAATTGGTGACAACACCAAAGGATCTGATGCTTGAGCTGAGTGGTCTTTAAAAATATATATACTATTGGGTGCCTGGTTGGCTCAGTTGGTTAAGCTAAGAGACTGCCTTCGGCTCAGGTCATGATCCCGGAGTCCCGGGATCCAGTCCCGCATCAGGTTCCCTGCTTGGCAGGGAGTCTGCTCCCTCTGACCCTACCCCCTCTTGTGTGCTCTCTTTCTCAAATAAATAAAAATAAAAATCTTTAAAAATATATATATACATACTATTTATTTATAATCTACAGAGGAGCATAAAGTAAAAAATAAAATCACTCATAACACTATCACTGAAACATAACAATTAATTTCGATCTTATTTGAAATTATTTTATAAAATTGCAACCACACTATATATATGTATATGTATGTGTGTGTGTGTGTGTGTGTGTGTGTGTCTTCACTTACTATATATCTGATTTAATGATGTTAGAAAGGAGAACATTTGAAATAATGGTTATATATTATAACTATTTTGTGGGTAGATCGTAGTTTATTTTACCTCTCCCTGTTGCTGGTTGTATTGTTTCCAGTTTTCGATGTGACAATGCTGCTGCGAATGTCCTTTCATTCGTTCGTCAGTAGCTCTGTAGCGAGATCCTTCTGTGTGCTGGGGAAGAACCGGAAGAAGTAATGGGAAGCGGGTGGAGGGTGGGGGGCGTCACACCTCTCAGTCATCCTTTGCTGAAGCAGTTCTCAGAAAACTCAGAACTAGTAGTTGTCAAACTGAGAAAGAAATAGTACGGTACAGAGAAGTGGACAATAATGGAACAGCTTCATATTAAAGGGCAACCCTCTTTATCATCCTGAATTGCAGGGAAATTACAGCAGTTCTAGGAATTCCATGGCTCTGCATGGCACAGTAATTTCCAAAGAAGACCTCAACATTTAATTAAATAATCTGTATGGATGAAAATCTGAATAGATAAGATTAAGTTAAAAAGGTCACACCTAAGCCAAACTAATGAGGAACCACAAAACTAACTTGTTATTGGAAATCGCTGATACTGAAATCACTTAGACCCTGTATATGTGCTGCAAAGCCATTTTGGATAAGGCACTTTGGAGACTGTTCTCAGTCATTAGCAGAAGCCCATGGCGATCCAGACCTCTGAGGTGATACTCTACATCTTTAAAGTAGATGGTATGTTCAAGTGTCGTAATGTCCCGTACCTAGAGACACATTGTTTTTTTTAACTGAACTAGTATATTTTTTAAAGATTTTATTTATTTATTCATTTGACAGAGAGAGAGAGAGAGCACAAGCAGGGGGAGTAGCAGAGGGAGAGGGAGAAGTAGGCTCTCCGCTGAGCTGGGAGCCCGATGCTGGGCTCGATCCCAGGACCTCAGGATCATGACCTGAGCCGAAGGCAGACGCTTAACCGACTGAGCCACCCAGATGCCCCAAATTGAATTAATATTCTACTTTCTAATCTTAAATAATTTTAGGTGAAAATGAGTTGCTATTTTTAACATTAAGGTAATAAAACATTTTTTGAATCAGAACAATGAGTTATAATAAATGCTATTAAAGGAGTTAGATCTCCCACTCTGCTTTGACCGTGAAATAGTGGAACAAAACAAGGGGGGGACATTATGTATATGACATGTAGGACCAGTTAATAGCACATGATTTCTTTATAATAGTTGCTGCTTAATTAAGATCTGTCTATTAGGGGCACCTGGGTGGCTCAGTCAGCTAAGCACTGGGCTCCTTGCTCAGCAGGGAGGGAGAAGCAGGCTCTCCGCTGCGTGTCTTTCTGCCTGTCTCTCCGTCTGCTTGCATTCTCTTTCTCTCTCTGTCCAAAAAAAAAAAAAAAAAAAAAAAAAAAATCTGTCTATTATGATTGTGGCCTTAATATGTAATTTTTAAAAATTTCTTTAAAAGGCCTGGGACAACAAATGTCTGTGCTGATCGAGCCAGTTAAACTATCTGCTTTGACTTCTTTGAATCTTGATGTGTATGATATGGAGGCCTGGTGTTTTGTTCACTTTCACTCCCTCATGGGCCTGATCCTGAAGTCAACACAGCCTGAGCCCAAGGTGCTCACATTCCTGAAGAAAGGGATTTGGGTTCTTGCATGCTCATAATGCACACTTGCCCGGCCAAAGAATAGGAAAGGGAGAAAGATTTATGAAAATAAATTTAGGATCCTTCATAGTCCCAGGTTTGTTTCATAGGGATCGTTATCTCATTTTGACAGATACGTCGGAATCCATTTACCCAAAACTCAAATATGCATTAGTCTGCTTAGCAAAAGTCAACCACGCTCAAAGGAAGGGACTCCGTTATGTTGAAGCCTTTAAAAATTCACTCACTAATGTTCCTCCCCTAGTGGATGGAGATCGTTTCGGTGCACTTTGAGATGATATTTGGACATAAGTCAAAGAAATTTTGTTTTCAGCATAAGGAATATGCACTTGAAATTAAAATAATTTTTATACATAAGTGCATTTGCTCTATACCAGGCTCTATGCTAGGCACATAATTAAGGAGTCAACTGTGAACTGGCCTCACTGAGTTGTGCACAACTATCCACCAGAACACAGGCATGTGAATGGAAAGTTAGAAGTATGATAGTTCAAAGTCTTTTAAGAATACCACAAAAGGCACCTTCCGGGGCACCTGGGTGGCTCAGTCGGTTAAGCGTCTGTGTTCAGCTCAGGTCATGATCCTGGAGTCCCAGGATCAAGTCCTGCATCAGGCTCCCTGCTCAGTGGGGAGTCTGCTTCTCCCTCTCCCTCTGCTGCTCTCCCTGCTAATGCTCTCTCTCTCTCACATAAATAAAATCTTAAAAAAAAAAAAGAAAGAGGCATCTTCCTAGACCTGGAGAGTCATAAAAAGCTTTCTGAAGGAAATGACGCCTGAAGGCAATACCTAAAGATGACTTAGGAGTCGATCTAAGAGGACGATGCTGGAAACAAGCATTCAGAGTAGAAGAACTGCATGAGCCATAGTCGGGAGTGAGAGAGAGTGCTGACTCCACCTCCGGAAAGGTGTTGGACTGTAGGAAAAGGAACAGCCTCCCCCTAAGATAGCCTTAGGAGGAACAGCAACCTGAAGGAAGAGCTAAATTTTGGTTTAAAAAAGGAAATGAATTAAGGGACTATTTAACTTAAAAGGTGAGGATGTAGAGGAGTTGAAGCATGGAATTGATGCACACAAGGAAAAGATATGGGAAGAATGGCAGCCAAGAGAGGTGGTTTAGGAAAAAGTAAGACAGGGCTGCGGCCAAGGGAAGATGGTGGGAGAGGCGCGTGTCTTTTGATGTGGCCCAAGACATCAGGGAAATGGAGCACAGTGATTAAAGTGGTCCAAATGCCAAAGAGACAGACCCGTACATATCAGGAAGGTTAAAAGTGTAGTGAGGGGGCGCCTGGGTGGCTCAGTTGTTAAGCGTCTGCCTTCGGCTCAGGTCATGATCCCAGGGTCCTGGAATCGAGTCCCGCATCGCGCTCCCTGCTCAGCGGGAAGCCTGCTTCTCCCTCTCTCGCTCCCCCTGCTTGTGTTTCTGCGCTAGCTAACTCTCTCTCTGTCAAATAAATAAATAAAAAATCTTTAAAAAAATAAAAAAAGTGTAGTGAGGACACTTGGACTTTTCAAGGGTCAGGACAGATTTCACTTCCACGGGAATTCGAACCTTGGATGGATGAGACTTTAGTCTCGCAGGAGGGGCTACCTGAATCTTGAATGATTTGCCTGGACTTAGAAAGAGAAGCTCTGAATTTAATGCAGCTCATGGGCAGCTCTCGAGGAGTGGCCCACACCAACACTGGTCTGCAAAATCTACATTATTACCAACCAGCTCTGCAGGTGAGGCCAGGCTTGGAGATACTTGATACATGTATCTTTTAGCGGCAGCTGATGCCTTTCTTTCTTTCTTTCTTTTTTTAAACGTTTTATTTTATTTTTTTAAGATTTTATTTATTTATTTGACAGAGACAGCGAGAGAGGGAACACAAGCAGGGCGAATGGGAGAGGGAGAAGCAGGCTTCCCGCCGGGCAGGGAGCCCGATGTGGGGCTCGATCCCAACACACTGGGATCGTGACCTGAGCTGAAGGCAGACGCTTAACGACTGAACCACCCAGGTGCCCAGCTGATGCTTTTCTTTGAATAAATTCCTAGATGTATAATTTCTGGGTCAGAGATTTTTGATGTTACTGATCCCTACTACCAAATTCATTTCTGAAAAATTTGTACCAGCTTATATTCTCATTTGGTTAAGAGTAACCATCTTTCTCTATCCTTAACAATACTGGATAAATAAAATTTTTTTTTCTATGTCACAGAATTGTATCATTGTTCTTAGACAACTCTCTATGTATCTCTTTTATTTTGCATTTCTTCTTGCACTGTATTAGTCTTATTCCAGGCCCTCCCTGCAGGGACATTTGCATAGCCTTGGAAGATACAGGATCTCCCTCTGGGGCAGAGGACAGATATGTTTATTGTCCAAAGAGTAAAGATAATGGCTCCCTCCAGATGCAAAGGTGGGACAGGTTTGCTAGTAGCCCTTTATGACTGAGGATTCCTTTTTTTTTTTTTTAAAGGATTTATTTATCTATTTTAGAGAAAGAGAGAGCATGAGCAGGGAGAGGGGCACAGGGAGAGGGAGAGAGGAGAGAATCTCAGGCATTTTGGGCTCCCTCCTGCTCAGTGGGGAGTCTGCTTCTACCTCTCCCTCTACCACTCCCCCTGACTTGTTCTCTTTCTCTTGCTCTCAAATTAAAAAAAAAAAAAAAAAAGCAGCAATAGGTACAACAGACTTTCTATGACATTTTTTATAAATATTTTATTTATTTGAAAAGAGCGCGCACGTGTGCATGGGCAGGGGTGAGGGGCAGAGGGAGAAGCAGACTCCCCGCTGAGCAGGGAGCCTAATGCAGGCCTCGATCCCAGGACCCCAGGATCATAACCCGAGCCGAAGGCAGATGCTTAACCGACGGAGCCACCCAGGTGCCCCTCTATGACGCTTTATTTTATGTTAAGAGCCTTTGTTTTCTATCTACAACATCTACATGAAAGTACACAATGGCTGCTTTAAATTGGCTGATGAAGTCTATGATGGAGAACAAAGGAACAGTCTCCCCAAATGTTAGAGCAAGTCACCACGTTTTAGGGTGATTTCTGCCCTTAGATTTCCTCTGATTTCAAAGAGGTGCCTCGCCAGTGTCCAGGCCCAAACAGGCCAGATTTTTTTTTTTTTTTCATTTAAAGAAGCTGGGAATTGGGATTTTTACGTTAAAACTTTTTTAAAATGTGCAAGTGAGGTTCAGCATCTGAGTCAAGGTCTTGGCGTGAACAGTTCTATGAGGACCACGTGGAGATCCATACACTGCCATTCAAACACTAGGACATCTGGGAGCTTGTATTTGCCCCACAGAGCGGATGATTTGCTCACCATCCAAGCCTTGTTCTTTTAAATTCAGCTGAATAAACATGGTTTTAGAACTAATGAAGTAGAACTGCTTGCTTCTTTTTTTTCCCCTATTGTGTGTTGGTGTCTAAGCCATTGTCAGGAAAATCAAGCTTTATTGTTTTTCATAGACAAAGTGGATTTTGCTCATGGGCATGCACAAAATGCATGGGATTTTGCTCATGAGTTACGTGCTAAATTTTAGAATATTCTTCCAAAAAGAAACTTTACGTTGTAAAGTAGGCAAGTTTGTCTTTCGGCACCGTAACATCTCAGCATTTTGGGCTCTCCCCCTCTCCCTCACCTGACTTCAACCCCACCGCTGCGCTCTTGGTTCTTCTTTGCTGTCCGAACATCCTCAAAACCAGTTCTTGGGAAAGGTGTTTTGTCTAAACTTTAGAGAGGGGCCTGATCATCTGACTCTCCCATGACCATGTAGATTCTTGGTTGAAAAGGTCACTGGAAATCTCACACAGAGTAAATTTCCCTGGAATTCTATCAGCCAAGAGATGGGAAAGGGGCCTACAGGCTTTTCTCTGACCCACCCAATAGAAATTCCAGGATGTTGGATTTCTGAGGGTGGCTGCTGCGAATTTTAAAAAGCAATGTAGACCCTGTTGTTCTTCCCTCCTTTGTGTCTCTGATTTGAATGTTTTTCTCGTATTTTGTGCTCATACAAGTTTTTGACTCTATCTATTCAATCATTAAATATTTATGGAACACCTACAAATTGTCAGGCAAGGTACTGAGCTGGTAAAAACATTTCCAACTTGGGGCGTCTGGGTGGCTCAGTCATTAAGCGTCTGCCTTTGGCTCAGGTTATGATCCTGGGGTCCTGGGATGGAGCCCCTCATCGGGCTCCTTGCTCAGTGGGGAGCCTGCTTCTCCCTCTCCCACTCCCCCTGCTTGTGTTCCCTCTCTCGCTGTGTCTTTCTCTGTCAAATAAATAAAATCTTTAAAAAAAATTTTTCCATCTCAAGGGGTCAAATGAGTTACGTGCTAAATTTTAGAATATTCTTCCAAAAAGAAACTTACGATCTCCTATAAAAGAGTTTTTTGGGGCTCTGAGCTCAGCGGGGTGTCAGCTTGAGGATTCTCTCTCTCCCTCTGCTCCACCCCCCATCCCCAGCTCATATGCACTCCCAAATAAATCTTTAAAAAAAAATTTTTTTTTAATTTTTACCTCTGAAACAAATAATACATTATATGTTAAAAATAAAAAAAAGAAGATAGCAGGAAGGGAAGAATGAAGGGGGGGAAATCAGAGGGGAAGACGAACCATGAGAGACTATGGACTCTGAGAAACAAACTGAGGGTCCTAGAGGGGAAGGGGTGGGGGATGGGTTAGCCTGGTGATGGGTATTAAAGAGGGCACGTTCTGCGTGGAGCACTGGGTGTTATGCACAAACAATGAATCATGGAACACTACATCCAAAACTAATGATGTAATGTATGGTGATTAACATACTAATAATAAAAAAAGATTTTATTTATTTGAGAGAGAGAGAGAAAGAGAGAGAGAGAAAGAGCACAAGCAGGGGGAGCTGAAGGCAGAGCAGGCCGAAGGCAGAGGGAGAAGCAGGCTCCTCAATGAGCAGGGAGCCCGATGCAGGACTGGATCCCAGGACCCTGGGATCATGACCTGATTGAACCAAAGACGGCCGCTTAACTGACTGAGCCACTGAGGTGTCCCTAAAAAAATTCCTTTTAACAAAAGAAAACTTAACAAATGTTAATAAATATTCATGTTTAACAGCTGTGTTTATAGTTCATTACAAGCCTGATTTTTAAGATTTTTCTGTCTATCCCCTAAGGATTTATGTATGGGATTTACATAGGGCATGGTTTTTCTACTATCATTTACTTCTCTAAATTGACTTTTCAAGGGGCACCTGGGTGGCTCAGTTGGTTAAGTGTCTGCCTTTGGCTTGGGTCGTGATCCCAAGGTCCAGGGTCAAGCCCCGCACCAGGCTCCCTGCTCAGCAGAGAGCCTGCTTCTCCCTCTCCCACTGTTGCTCTCTCTGCTCGTGCTCTCTTGCTTGCTTGCTTTCTATCAAATAAATAAAATCTTAAAAAAAATAAATTGACCTTTCATAACTTACAGAAAACCCCACCTACTTTCAACCTCAAGGCAGAAAAGTAAGGTAAGTGTGATGGATCCTCAGTGTGAGGTTTAGAAGTTCTCCACTTTAAAACACTCTCAAGAAAAATTTAAAAGTTATTTTCCTCTGTATAAAGAAAGTTAGGCAACATATATTTTTGTTATGTTGGGGTAGGGTATTATGCTTATGTTTGGAAATAGAATTGCTTAAGAAATGACCTATAATTACCAATTTATATTAACATGCTTCTGTTCTCTATAAAAGTTTTGTCAAAAAAATTTGGAACATGAAGTTACACGCAGAAAAACCCACCTTAATTTGTGCCCCCAAAGTTTTACTTTTTTTGATTCAATAATGAAATAGTTAAAAAAGATGTCTTTTGTTACTACAAAATAAAAAGGATAATCTAGTGATTGATCTAACTTAGCCACCTATCAAGAAAACACATACCATCCCAGACATTAAATTCAGTATTTTAAAAGTAATCCAAAGATACAGAAAATATGCTGTCACTGAAACATGGTATATCGTCATTAACCCAGAACCTTTGTCTGCAAGGCTCAGAAGGCAAGGCAAAGCGTTACAGCTCAGTGTAGTTTGGAAAAATCTTGACCTTCCTAGAACAAACACACGAATTCACACTATAATTTACTTTGTACTTTACAAACTTTATTAAATAATGAGCATTACTAACTTTCATTATCTTATATACAATATTTAAACTATCTTTTCCTAGATGCATTTTTTTTTTTTGCACAAAGAGTAGGTGAAAAGTGAACTCTTAAAAAAAAATTGAACCTTCAGTACAGAGACCTAATAAGAACTTGACATAATTTTAAGTACATATAACTTTTCCCCCCAATTATATACAATCTTACCCCACCTCCAAAAGAAACTATCTTAAACAAAAGCTTTTAATTGGTAACTTTGAGAAAAAATACAAACACGATTATACATATACACACAGCTCTCAAAATCTGCATCCTGGCTGACCGAAGTGGTCTATAAAGCTAAAGATTTGTCCTAGAACCTAAAACAACCACACATTTTATACAGCAAGACATCCACCTTCGTGCAGCAGGGTAACTCCTATAGGGTGACATCAAAGCTGTGCAACGAGACCCTGGTGTGAAGAATTAATAATTTCTGAGAGTAAGACACCAGCGTAATATATGGACAATATAGAGTTGGGGGTCGTACAAACTAAAAGGGAAAAATAGGAAACTCCATTCTTAGGACAAGAAGAATCAGGTAACTTTGTTTTGCAAACTAAGAACATACTTTCCTACAGGGCTTGTCTTTTTTGATACTCCTACTCTTGAAAACTTGTTATCAAGTTTAAAGAAAGGCAGTGAAAGCAGGAATGTTTCTAGAACCATGCCATTCAACATGGACTTGGTTTTGTAAGCTACGAGAAGAAAGAATCTTGCGGAGAAACAAGAAGCTTGGGTTATTTTTTGTTATTTAAAAGGAAAAATGAGTGCCGTAGGTACTTGTTTGTAAAATAAGGATGGTCACATCTGATGCTTCATGGTTAAGAAAAAGAGGCACAGGACTTTAAAAAGAGGAAAAGAATTATGGTTAGATGTCACCGATTGCAATCAGTATCAGAGCTTGCCTTCAAATAGGAAGCCTAGATCCCCTTTCCTACACAGATATTAATGAAAACTGAGCCCACTGGGGAAAGGGTTCTAGAATGTAAAATTGCTTGAAAGGAGAATACAACATTCTTGTTTTGAGAAAACATCCTTGTTGCATTGACTGGAGTCTTCCATAAAATAGAACATTTTTATAAAATAGCAACAGATTGGCCTTCACTTTTCTCTTTTGCTTCTTTGATTTTTGCTTTTTACTCACAAGGCCTTGCTTTTGATCTTCTGTTTCCTTCCATAAAACCTTAGGTTAGCCCATGATTATCACAATGGACGGCTATTTGAAGACCATAATGACAACATCAAAGACGGTATTTGTCAGAGCTTAGTAGCCAAAGATTCTTTTCTTTTATGTGCCTCAAAACAATGAGAAAAGGCCCCCCTGTTATGTTGAGTTTGGAAAATAGATTTCACCGCAGCAAACGAAATCCTCAAGGCTGGGATCAGGTCATTTGGCTGAGGTACAAAACTCGGGAAAGTACACATGGAAAAACTGCTCTGGAAAGGGTGGCCCTAAAGTGTTTTACTTTAGCTCATGGCTTACTTTGTGTTGATTAGACATCCGCACAAAAATATTGCACGAAGAGTTCCCATTTCCACCCCTGCCTTCCACTGGAATATGAGGAGATCACCAAGTTGTCCCCATCCTTTCTAACAGGTAAGTCAATCTGCATTTTCTTGCTTGTAGTTTCCTTTGAGCACTGGAGGAAATCATTCATTTTACTCCAGCAATCAAAAATAAACACGATAAGCAGCGCATTCTCTGGAACGTGTCCAGGAATAGAGGTAAGGGTCTTTGCTTATAATCGTTCTTGCTCCCTCCTGATGTCCCACAGCTACCCGATTTCTACAACAGAGTGAACAGATGTAGGAGTGACCCATGCAGAGGGAGACGGGCAGTGTGCACTTACACCCCTAACTAGAGATCTCTAGCTTACGTTATTCTGGGGTCTTGTCCTGAACGTAACCAAAATGCCAGGTATAATAAGCCTAATCCTTCAAACAGCTTTAGTTTTCCTTCCTTTTTTTTTTTTTAAACATGTGGAAAAGCCTCCTTGCTGCCTTTGGGTCCTAAAATCAAACTACTCGTGGCTTCTGGATGATAGGCAAGGGCTACTGCATTTCTTAGACTCTGGGCACTATTGCCAAGGGCACGGGACAAAATGTCATGGCCATCATGTTAAACAAACAAACAAAAAAAAGCCTAAAACTTTCCAAGTAAGATTGACTTACATGAAACATGAAGGCAGTCAGCATCAGGAAGACACGCCGTGAGATGCTGACGCCGGCTAGACAGTACAGTCCCGGCTGGCTTGGCAGCCATTTCAGAGAGCTGTTGTGTAAAAGAAAGCATGGTTGACACGCCTGGTTATTACAAAACTGCTTTAATCTGGTACATAGAAAACACCTCTGGGTATCGGTCCTTTACAAGCCATCGCGCCACGTTGACCCGGGGCAGGCTTCTCCGAAGAACCTCAGGCAAAGCTGCTGGAACTGAGACACTGAAACTTCTCCCTCAGCGACTGGACGATATTTTGCTGGTTGGGAGATGGCCCCCTCCAGAGATAGTCATTCAGTTTGTCCGAATCGCTGTACGACGTCAGATAGGGGGACAGCCCCAGCTTGTCGCTTATTGGCTTTTTTGGAGTGCATGGACTATTCAAAGAGTACGGGGTGCTGCTGCTGCAGGCGTTCTCGGGCAAGTCGGCCTCCATGACCCCCGGGGCGGATTTCTTCCTCCGGCCGTGCGAGAACTCTAGCTCCGGCTCGTCCTCTTCTGACTTGATTTCCACATAGTCGTCTTCGTCTCCTTCAGTCTCTTTGAAATTGGAGAAGTAGTTCTGGGTCGCTATTTGGGCACTGAAGGGTGAATTTCTACTTACTACCAGAACCTTCTGTGAGTCTCGGAGCGTGAGATCTGAGTGTTTTTCAGCGCCCTGAGGACATGAGTCAGCCACACCTGGCAGCAAATCCTGGGGACTCTCACACCTCGAACTTTTGTGTGAAGACAGCAGCTGTCTCTTTCCCATCTCCCCAGGGTAGCTGATGGAGTCCCCCGACTTGTTTATCAAGATGGAGGAAGAGGACCGGGACCTGCTGTAGGGCTGACATTTTGCACTGAGGCCTTTGCGACCCAAAGAGTTGTAAAGGTGGCCCTGAAAAGAGTTCTCTTTGTTGGGCTGACTGACTATGACACTGTGTCTCTGCAAGGAGCCCAGCAGGGGGTCGGAGGTTTGAAGAGAAGGCACAGAGCAAGCTGCAGACAGCTGTCTTGGAGCGCTCTTTGCACTGATCGCTAAGGTAGGATGTTTCGACTTCAAGTCTGGCTCTGGCCGGGGACAGAAATCCACTAACTCTCCGTTACTGTAGGTTGAATGCAAAAGCCAATCCTCGCTGCTATGTTGGGCCTGGGAAGGTGAGGTGGACCTGAGGTGGCAGGGTTCTTGAGGGCTGGCCCAGCTATCCTTCTGAGCCTTGAAGGGGGTCTCTCTGAATACAATCTGGTCATACAGTTGGGAATACTCAGCAATCCTGGCACCTGGAAGGCAAATATGGAAACAATAAACGTACAGAGGATTAGTTCCACATGCAAAGATTAAAAAAAATTAAAAAAAAATCTAACATCCTAACAGATTTAAAAAATTTAAATAGATAGGACCTTTAAGTTTGAGGGTGAGTCACCATTGAATACTAAGCAATGCGAACTAATAAAATAATCCATAGTTTAATAAGACACAAAAATGTAAAAAGAGGTCACCTACAGGTTCATTTAATTTGATCAAATTCTGGCTTATTTTATTTTAGGTCTGCAAATGATCACTACTTGTAATGAAAATTTCTAGTGTTCTTTACAAGCATGAAATCGTGTCAGTGCTACAGAACAGGCATCATAAAAACAAGAAGGTCAGCACTTAAACCCTGGTCAATGACAAATAACTCAAGTAGTCATTAAAAGGAAGATGACACAATCCACCATGCAGTGGCTGCCCTTGGCTTCTCACTAGACTTAATCTCTCTGAGACAAGGACTCCCAGAAGAGTCCGCTCCTGGTCACTGTTCCTGTATTTCCTGTTTCTGAGCAGCCGTTCCCTGCTACCATCTGGGAAACAAGTGTCTACAGGAGGCCCTCCCTTCCAGGATTTCAAAACCACGTGTATTGACTGAGTCACATCTTCGTTCCCATCCCCAAGAAGCCAGGCACTGAAGTCTATGCCCCTAAGATATTGAGAATGAATCATCTATGCATATAATTGATAATGTAATACTCTCTGGTGTTTGTCCAGAACAGGATTTGACTGTTATATCCATGAAAACTATTGCCGCTTCAAATTCAGCTAGGAGGCCATTCTCCTCTCTACTCTACTTGTGAGTATAGACATTTCTACATTTCTAAAGACATTAACAGAACGCTGCTATGGATAGAATACTCTCTTGGGCCAGGAATGATTTAAGAGACAGAGCCCAGAGATGTCAATTTCAAGAGCTGCCCCCCCCGCCCACACACACCATCACCCCAATCCAGGTATCCACAGGACCGCCCTAGAATCAAAGAATTCCATGCATCCTATAAATTTCCCAGACCACATCTACACAGCCCCTACAAAACAGATCTATCCCATGTACGATGGCCAGCAAGTGACATTGCATTTTCTTCTTAAGCTATTTATATTTTTAGTAACCTATTGTTAGTAAATTCTTCCTTGAATTTAAACAAAATATTTAGTTGAGTTTCTGCCATTTCTTTCAACTCTATCTTCTATGAGGACAGAAGACACCCGCTGGTGTGCCTTTAATTGCAACCTTCTCACATTGTTTGCATTCCCAACTCCCCAAATCAGGGTAAATCATGTTTAACTTCTCATAGATCCTATATTCAGATCCTTCAGGTTTTCAAGTCCAAATTCCTTGGAAGAACAGAGAATAATAGTTTAGAATTTCTAGTAACAAAAACTTGAGCTATTATTCCTTAAATGGCATAGTAAAGACTCTTGATACCAATTAAATTTGGCAACCCCTTAGGAGACTGAAAGTCTACGTGAACACTAAAGTGCCCATGTTAGCCATTCTGAAGTCTATAATGTTTCATTAACTGTGAAGCCCAAACAAAGGCAGCTGGACCTTGAGACAGAGTCACTGGTTAGCAGTCCCTCCTGAACATCAACTCGTTCTGCCCAAACCATTCTTATCTACACGATGACCCTGAACACGATCCCACAGCTAAGTCAGGAAGGTTCTGAACTTTCACAAGGTTCCAATGAGATGACAATTTGGGGGAAAGTAATGAGAACTAATTAAAACATTTGGTTCAACTATTTCAGTACCAAAGTTTAACCATAGAGTCGTGGATGAAAAATTGGCTTTTGACTTTTGACTGCGATAGCCCAGATGATCTGAAACCATGTATTACTCAAAATATCCACAGTATTTCTCATGCCTCTTTCTTCCTAATCACACTCTCTTCTTCCTTTGCTTAATCAAATCCTATTTACCACTCAAGACCCTCTATAAGCACTACCCCTTCCATGAATCATTTTCTAACCCATTTCTCTTCTCTGAAGTCTTATATACTTAGTGTGGACCATAATATTCAGCTATTGGCTGCACACACATGCATGGGCATGCACGCACACGTGCACACAATCTCGTGTTGCTTTTTTTTTTTTTTTTTTTTTTTTTTACATGGGCTGGTTTATCATTCCAGCTAGTCCATGAGCATTTACTCTTGGAGAACAATCCTCACAGAGCACCAAGCACAATTCTAGATATAAATTGGTCTCAAGAACTACTTATCCAGATATATTTTGGATTTCCTCCTTTTATTTTAAGCATAGTTTTAAAAATGGACATGCTTTCCCTAAGACCATACCACAGAGAGTGACAGGCAGCCTAGAACATCAGGGGCATAGCAAAAAAAAAAAAAAAAAAAAGCAGGAAAGTAGCCTTTGATTAAAATGCTTCCTATAGATAACTCATAATGGGCACAGTTTATCTTTGAATAATAAAAAGTTGACCATTTATAAATTTGGAATAAAAATTATCTCACAGGTAGATAACACACAGTGCCTATCTAAGTTTTAGGGATTTTGTTTGTTTGTCTCATTCTGTAACTTGTTTGATGGCAATGTGAACAAGAGAATGCTTCCAAAGCAACAGCTGTCATTAGCTTTCTTTACCCAGATGTGTAGGAAATAGCCAGCCCAAGAAGACATCTCCAGTCTAAACACCTTAGTATTAGCCAGGTGGATCAAAGTTCCCCATCATCCCAGTCCCGGCATTAATACCTTTTATAGAATATGTATATTATCATTATGTGACAACCTCAGGGCCGTCTCTGGTTTATTTCTCTTTTGTAAGTTTAAAAGGTGGCGTTCTTAGGATTCCAGATAAAAACTGGAAACATTCCTTGCTGAGAAAAGTATGAAATAAACTGTTTTCAAGACAGAGGATTCAAATCAAAGCTTCTGATGCTGCTTGAGACGTAGACCAAAGCATAAAATGTGATTTTGCCTTTGCTGCACAAAAAGGATAAATCCCTCAAGCCTGTATGGAGTTTTCCCCCATGTAAAACATCACCAAGAAAGGGAACCCAAAGGCCTCGTTGGCCTCCAAGACTATGAGGAGGGAGGTCTGACTGAACAAGAATGTTGGCATACGACAACAGGCTCTGGACGGTGGGAGTAACTAGACCTGGATGGGTGACTTAGAGGCAGAAATCTGACCCGGGGCCTGTAGACCCCCGCCAGAGAGTTCAATAAAGGTGCTCGAGAGTTTCAGCAGGTGAATAGGGCGTTCCTCCTTCCGTACAACACCGAGAGCAAGCTCCTGGCAAAGTGGCAAGGCCCATACGAAGAAGTCTGGAGAATCGGTCCGTTCGATTATGACGTCCTGTGCCCAGATAAACGAGAGAGAGAAAAGGAGTCATCATGTCAACTGATTGAAAGCCTCGTGGGCACAGGAAGTGGTCTCGATCCACCCAGATGGAAGATTCCTCAGGTCCGAGAGATGGCAGGCCCTAGGGACGTGCTCCTGCCAGATAGCAGGGGAGACCCCATTCTCAGAAGATGACTTTGGAGAGATCTCCTCCTCTCGGTTGGGGAGAACGTCGGTAGTAGCCCACCATGTCAAGAAAGGACCCAGACGCAGAGCTGGGAAAAGATCCCATGGGATCTCAAGAAGACATCAGTAGGCAAAACCAAAAGGAGAACAAACCAAAAGTAAAAAGAAGCAAAAGAAAACCCCAAAGGGACATCTATGAATATTTAAAAGGTGGGTAAAAAAGAAGACTACTCAAGGTAGTTGTAAGCCCTAATGATTCAGCATTGGAGGACCTGCTTCTATCGAGGTTTGAGTTCTGCATTTTAATGGATGGTCCATATTCAAAACAACCTGGCTCAGGCAATTACCACTCTTGAAACAATAGTCTACTGGCATAATCCATGATCATCAGAAACCCTATTCTATTCTCTCTCTAGCCCAGGTTCAGTCAGTGGTTGCATTGCCCACGTACCACTGCTTCCAATGCCATCTATGCCCCCACAGGGTCCTTTACAGCTGGAACTCAGTCACTTTTTCCATGGGTAACAACAAACCAGCTTAGCAACGCTAGTACTGGAAGAGGGACATGAATTAATTTTCTTGCAAGGAGAAAAATATATGCCATCTAGTCTCTTACATTCATACAAAATTCACTTTCCACCTTTATTTAAAAAGAAGAACAACTCAAGAGAGTGTGTAAAATCCTTCAGGTAGCAAATTCCAGCGCTTACCTTCCCTATTTGATAGGAAACTTTACTGTAGGAGGAACTCTACAAAAGAGTAAAGCTTTAGACAATTCTTAAATACTCCCAAACTTAAAAAAATTCCCTATAGATTCTCGTCACGTAACTTGTAACTTGTGGCTTCATTTAGGATTTGGATATCCCCTTCTTATTCTCTGGTTTTCGCAGAGATAAAGACATCAATCTCAAAGAAAGGGGGTTAGTGGCATCGATCTGGCCGGATGAGCCATGTCATCGTCCTGCTAACTGTCTCAGTGTGCCTTGATACCGAGCCATCGGGCTTTTACTTTTAACTGGAGAAAGGTCTCCTCTCATTTGATACCAAGGGGGTCCTTTGTCAGAAAATCTAGGCCAGGGAATCTTAAAATAGGCTCAAAAGGCCACACTGTTTTAAATTGCAGATTCCGGGGCTTAACCCCAGAAATCTGTCTGGGTCTAGAGGTGAAAATCTCCTGAGGTGAGAGCCAGGGCCCTGGGGTTTCTTCTTCCCGTGACAATCATGTGTCTCATTCACACCCGTGTTCTTCAACCGAGATCAGTGTCTCGGTGTCAAGTTTGGTCTCTGCACTTCTTTATAACAGAGAAAGAAGTCAAACCTTTGGCCCTAATCCTACCAACATCATACCTGAGATCCCAGTTTTCTGCCCCACAAAGGAGGCTTGACCGAAAGAATCACACTTTTTGGAAGCTACCCGAGAATACTAAAGGGAGATAGTATTAAATGCATGACACGGGCTATTTTACGGCACCTATTAAACAAAAAGTCAACTGGTAAGAGAAATAGGTGAGCAAATCCCTGAGGATATAGTGTGAAAGGACTCCTTTTCATCTATTAGGATGAGTGGGCATGTTTGTTGGGATTCTGGAGCAACCCTATTCCACAGGCTTCCGAATCTTCAAAGCTGACATGAGCCATGACTCCTCCGGACACAGCGATACACAGGGAAAAGTTCTACCTGCCACGAGTTCAGCAGATTGCTATTTTTCACACTTCAGATCAGAGAAAACTTCTTAAAACATCAAGTCTGGTAGTGACAATGTGACACAAACAACAAAACCCTCCGAGACCGAATCTTGCTCCAGCTTGGGCGACTCTGTGAGCTAAAGTGGGAAAAGAATTAGGAACGGCCTCATCGGTGTTTGTTAGTAAAGCTGTGGTCTCAATTTGAGAGAATGAATGTCTGAGTGGCAATATTCTCACCGTTTCAAGGACTTTTAGAACCTGAAAGCTGCCCTCACATCCTACTTTCAAGAAGGAGGGAAAGCGGTGTGAAGGAACGTACCGATGGCAGGACCCCCTTGCTTCTTTTCTTCTAAGATGGCTGCCAGGTCTTTGTGCGTGGGTTTATGCTGCTGGCTGGCCAGTGCCTGCTCCAGCTCTGGGCTTCTCACTTTTAAAAGCTGATTTGCCTTCTTGATCTTCTGACTGTACTGCCTGGCCATCATAAAGACCCTGCTTTTTGTCTTATCTGTGGCATCCATCCCAGGGTCAGGGTTTTCCAAGTCTGGTTGGGATAGACTGCTGTTGGCCAAGTCGTAGGGGTTTTCCATGGGAGGTGTTTCACTGGCCAGAGACAGCCGGTTAAGACTCATAAAGGAGCCCTCTTTAGAAATCAGGTCCTCCTCAAAAGGGCAGTGGGTCCGGCCAGCTCTGCCGGGCTTGTCTTTCAGTGGCGTGAGGAAAGCATGGCCCTCAGGAAGCGAGAGGGTAGACACGGAACGCACCGTGTCTCTGCCCAGCTCGGGGGTGCTCTCGGAGTGCAGGCTGTCTGTCACATCCTCTTTACTGACAGGGAAGGCTGCGAGGAGCCGGTCTCTAGCTTTGACTTCGTTTTTCTTGATGTAATTTTCCAGGTCATTCCAGATTTCATCTACTTCTTCAGACAGTTTATCAGATATAGATTTATCACCTACAGACAGGTTACAGCTGAAAGAGTTATAGAGCAGACTCAAATAATCATTATCAGAGGGTCCCTGGGGGTAAGGAGTTTCGTCCTCGCTGAACTGGAGGCTATCCTGGGAAACAAAGGGCCTCAGACTGTCACAGCATGCAAAGTCGGTTTCCAGCCCTAAGAAGGTGTTCCTCTTGGGGCGCTTCAGGCTGCTGCATTTGAAATCCAGGGAGGGCGGATCTGGGAGCCCTATGGTGTCGTAGATGTTTTCCTCCACCATCTGGAGTTCATGTGTGCTTTGGTTCGATGCCTGGCGACCTGTTAGAGCTCCATCCCTCTCTGTGTGAAGAGAGCTCTTCTCGGGGCCAGCTTGCCTCTTTGAGAAGGCGAGCTCTGGCGTGCTCTTGGGGCGAACAGAGTCCCTGGCTGTTTTGGGGGGTGTGGATTCAGCTTCTTCCCGTTTAGCAACCATTAGTTTTAAGTCCTCATAACTTATGTTATCATAGACGTGGTCTATGTCATCAATAGTCAACTCCACAGATGACCCAAAGGGAGTCATTCCGTCCTGCCCTTCTGTTTTAGGGTCACTCTGCAGTTCCCGTCGGGGGCTGTACTGAGAGCCACCACTGTCCCTAGTTCTTATTTCAGGAGCGCATGTGTTGTTCTCGCCAGCGCTGCTGGCCCGCCTGACCACCCGGTGGCCAGAGCTGGTGGTCTCCGTGGGCTCAATCTGTCCCATGTGCCAACTGCAAGGGCGACTGGAAGTGCCATCTTCACAGAGTCTGGTAGAGTTCAGATCTGAGGAGGAGAAGGATGGCACGAACATCTGATAATCATCTTCATCATCTTCGTTCTCCTGAGGGGACCGACGACTCGGGAACAAGGCTTGTCTGATCTGGTGGTCCGTCCAGATGTTTCTGATGGCTCCACCCCCACGAAGCACGCTGATGATGGCAGAACTGCTCGGCTGGCTGTTCCTTGGGGCGGGAGATGGCCCCGCTGAGGTCCGCTGGGGAGACCCTTCCTCTCTGGAAGCCTGAGGTGGATAGAAACATACTGATTGAACTGCAGTGACATGACCACATAACTTATGACACTCTCCTGGTTTTACACATTGCCTCTCCCACTGGACTATAATAGTCTTAAAGCAAATGATCAGTAAATGTTGTTGATTTTAATGGAGTTGAAAAGCACTTCAGATTTTTGCAAAAGGTGCAGAAAGGACAGGAACTGATATTTACTTAGAAACAGGCTAGGCCATGTGCAGACATTCTCCACACTTAACGTTTACAATCACTCTGTGAATTAGACATGATGGTACTAATTTCAAGGTAAGGAAATCCAGGCTCTCCCCAGGCAGTAGAAAGGCTAGGACGCAAACTAAGTCTGACTCCAAATCCCTTACCCCAGTGCAGGGAATCAGCAAAATACAGAAAACTCTTAAATACTTCACATAATTCCAGTGTGCACTTGGTGAATAACATTCTATAAATGAACATATGTAGGTATCAAGGGCCACTGTATCTGGTTTCTATTTGAGGCTTGACTGCTAGGAGTTTTATTGTGGTTTCTGGTATACCAGAAGCCTCAGTCAGTAATCCGACTGCACACCTTAAGGCTTTCTCTGAAATCTGCAGACTTGCCATAGACCTGACTGGCACTGCCTTGGTTTATAGATTCTAGGCAAAGAGCCTTTGTTGCAGACATGTAACTTAATCCACTATTGAGCTAATGAACGTTTTACTTTCTTTCAAAATACATTTAATTAAGTAATATTTAGATGCCTATTAGGAAATAAAATATGAGTGACGTTAACAATTTCTAATCACAAAACCAATGGGGTCTTTTATAACTTGGAACCTTTCTTGATGGAGCTCAATTGTGCAGACAGGGAGCAGACTGCCCTCTGATGCCCTCTATAGGTATAAGGATTAGCTTCAAAGGGTTGAAAGGGTTGAGACCAGTTCAAACTCATTAGTACCAGGGGCATATTTTCTGACCCAAACACTATTAGGAATATTTTTTGTAACCTATTAGAAATGTTAAGTTAGCAAGAACTTTTCCTCACTTTGTCAATGAAACTGCGATATATATATTGCCTTGGAATAACCTCCTATCAATATGTCTTTCTCTCTGCTGGCCTGCCCGCCTGCCTATCAGGGAGGGAAGGGAAGTAGGGAGGGCAAGAATAAAATTTCATCCTGAAGGTTATTTTTCCATTAAAATTTGAAACTAAAAATAACCTAATTAGTCATTTAATCTTTTGCCTTTTTTCACATGGTCAAACTGTGGACCATCTGAGGCCTAGAAATATATGAATATGCACACATATGGATATATACGCACATACACATATAGAGTATTACATTTTATTTATGGCACTATTTTTTTCTTTACCCTTTAGTATCTCTCCCTTTTTCTTACTCAGATTGTCCTGGTACCATGTTTATAAAATACAGACACCCAGGAACTACATTTTTAAAAAACAAGTTAGTATTAACTAGTGAAATCATGACAAAACACTTTGAAAGTGTAACAAAAGGATTTTGTGAACAGCCAGAAGTAATACCTTCTTAAAATCTTCCATCCCAGAAAGATTCCCAGACATCTTAGGAAACTAGGAAACCTGAATTTTTAATATCAAATTTGATATTTTTAGGGTAATTGCTTGGAACTTTGGAAACTGAAATTTTACATGAAATCTTCAGGAGAACTGAAGAAGCTCTTAGATTGAGAAATAATCAGTATGTATATTACGCACAACATAGAAGTGTCTGGTTTAGATACCTTGATTTCACTAGAGCCATGATGAACATTTTTCCCCCACTGTTTTTCTATATTCTTAGCATTATGGCTATTAATAATAATATGACAATAGCTATCATTTGTGGAGCACTTGCTTTGTTCCAGATTCTGGACTAAGCATTTTTTTCTTTTAAGATTTTATTTTTAAGTAATCTCTACACCCAATGTGGGGCTCAAACTCACAACCCCAAGATCGAGAGTCATGCTCCACCAACTGAGCCAGCCAAGCACTCCTGTACTAAGTACTTTTAAAAAAATATATTTTTGCATTTAGTCTTTATAATAATTCCATAAGTTAGAAAACTAAGTTTTCTAACAACTTCCTTGTAAGTCATATAGCTTAGGATTGACAGAAATGGATTTGAATCCATGTCTGAATCCACAGCATGTATATGACCTTAACTGCCCCCCCCTTGCTCTTGCTCTCTCTCCCCCTCCCTCCTTCCCCTTTCTCTGTCTCTCCACACACACACACACACACACACACACACACACACACACACACACACACACACACACATGGCCTTGGAATACGTATTCTGGGAGAAATGTGAGGCTATTATTAAGGAATATTTCCTGTTATAAACTCTTTAACCATTAGTAAATCTGTTCTCCTTGCATTTGGTGTTGTTCATTAGTGTTAGGAGATGGAATTTTACCACTAAGAAAAAAGTACATGGCTTTACTTCTTTCTTGTCTTCAAATTTTATAAGGTTTAGTTAGTCCCCATATGGAGACTTGGCTTGATCACTATTGTCGAAAGTTTCCAACAAGCTCTTGAGATTCCCTCTTTAGGGCTGGTGGAGAAATCCCCCCACCTGGTACTGAGCAGGGCTTAGCTCCATGATCCTAGTTTGGCAGCCTTAAAGAGTTGGGTGCCTTCTGCAGTGTTTGTTTATGGAAACAATGTAGATTAAAAAAAAAATCAAAATCTCATGCTATATTTCAGAACAACAACCAACTAATAAGTTTCAAAAGCTTCCAAACAAAAATATATACTACCCGAAAGAAATTCACATGCTCCAATTTTAAGAAAATTACCTTGAGGTAAGATTGCTGATTTTTAGACATTTTATTGGATTTATTGGAAAGGTACGGAGTTTATTAGCAGGGTTACTTGGGCCCTGTGCTAAGAAGCAATGCCGTGGAATTGTGGGGAGAGAGTTTCATAACCACATCCTTACAGATACAGAACATTAAGCAAGAAACCACGATCAGTTCTCTAAGAGTTGTTAACTTAGACAATTGGTCTGTAGACAATTGGACATGGTTTACTCAGGTCAGGATACAATATCTCTTCTTCATAGGTAATACATTTGGATATACATCTTCCAATAGAGCATACCATTTTCATGCCCCCTCTCCTAACCTTTTATCAGAGGAAGAAAAGCCCCAACTTCATATAGTGAAGTTTCATTATAGGACATAGGATCATACTTCTCATACCAGCAGCAGGACCATATTCTTAGAAGGGGATCTCTGTGACCAAAGGCTAATGCTTTGAGAAGGGGGCAACATTTGGGAGGCAGGAGCCTTGGTCTTGTGACAAAGTCGGGTGCACCACACTAGCACTTAGGGTGCATGTATTACACCCTCGGTCACCTTACAGCTTTTGAGGTGAGAGGTGGGGCGAGAGGGGGATGAAGAAATCATTGCCTTAGTTTTGAGAAATGAAGCAGGGGGAGGGAGGAGGTTATAAGGATGAGTCCTTAAGTCCATCTCAAAATGTAAAACAATTGTTTACATTGGAATATAGGCTGGGGATGAGATATATAAGGGTACCTACAAGGGGTGCCTAAGTAAACATTTCCAAAATAAGAAAGGTAATTGTGCTTACCTTTTGGATGTCTTGTGCTGTTTCTGAAAAATAAAAGGGTTTTAAAAGAATTTTTGAGGATTAAAAACATATCTCATACATAGGTAAGCGCCCCTATTTTATAGGATTTTAAAACTTGTTAATAACTGAAACCCGAGAGGCTTTTGGACCCTTTAGACCTAATTCTCAGAAAATGCCTCTCAGTTATCTTCGTTATATATCCTGTTAGTATATGTGTAAAAAAAAAAAAAAAACAAAACCCAAAACCTTACATACATCTGAGTGTCAAGTACCTTTCTTAATCCCAGAGAGCAACAGACCGATTCATGGTAATAAGTCTCAAAATCTTCCCCCCAAATATGTATTATCTGAAATACACACCTTAAGCCATGAGAATCACTTAAACATAAGACTATGCTTCTATTAATTTTTAAACATTTTACTGGTTTTCCCTGAATGTCACAAACAGCATTTATCACTGGGGTCACCTTGGCACTGTGCTAAGGAGCAGTAAAGGTGGGTTTCTGGGGGACCTGTACATAGCCACATCCTTACAGATGCCCTTTCAGATACCTCGATGATGTGTGGCTCCTCTTTAAACACTGTTTAATTACAGAAGCATATAAAGTAAACGGTGATCGAATCCTCTCCACAAATCCCACCCTGTGGAAGTTATCATACGTAGCAGTCGACGGTCCTCTTTCCAGTTCCATACCCACTGACCCTAGCCCACCACAATGCACGGTTTTGTTTATGAAGTAAAGGTGCAATATGCAGCATTGCATTTCCCGCTAAATGTACGTGGACACGCTTGTCAGTAGGGAAGGAGGTACTGCACTGTTTTTGACAGAAACTGCAGAATATTCCACACAGCCTTCCAGGATATACTACAATTTATTTAACTCCTTCCCACTAGATGGGCATTTTATGTGCTGTCCTATTACAAATGCTGCAAAGAAAACACACACACACTTGGATCTAGCCACACTTGGGGGAGCACTTTTATATAGGAAGTACATGTTGTGACATTTATAAAAGTGAAAAAAGTGAAATTGTCAAGGGCAAATGTGGATTTTAAATTTAAATGCTCCAAATTTTGCTCCAAAAAGGTTGCAGAAATTTAGACACCATTCGTTTTGGAGTGCCTGTTTTTCTCTATATTTTGGTTGAGTTCACAGCTTTCCCCTTTCTATTTATCTCCTTTAAATGTATGATTTTTCTGATTACTAACATGGATGACCATTTATAAATTGTATCGACAGTTTGTGTTTTTTCTATGAAACTGCCCAATTATATTCTCTGCTTTTCATTTTTATTATCCTTTTTAGAAGATTTTATTTATTTATTTGAGAGAGAAAGAGAGAATCCGAAGCAGACTCTGCACTGAGCACGGAGCCTGATGCAGGGCTCAATCCCATGCCCATGAGATCACGACCTGAGCCAAAAGCAAGACTTGGATGCTTAACCAGCTCAGCCACCCAGGTGCCCCTCTGCCTTTTAAAAGAGAGTCCTTTGTCTCTTCTCTTTGATGTATGGGGTTTTTTTACATAATAGGGATATTAATTTTTTTATGCCAGTTATCTATATTGCAGACATTTTATGTCATTTGGCTTTATATCATATAATGGGGCACTATTACTTATAGAAGTTAATAAAATTTGTCAATCTGTAATTTATCCGGTGTTTATGTTTTTGTATGGTTTTACTTAGTGAATACCAGCAAGAATGAAAAAAAGAAAGATAATTTCAGGACTTACCACTGGTCTTCAAAACTTTATGTGATCTTGAGGAAGGTTCTAGGAGAAAAAATAAGGCCGGCATCATTTGCAAAACCAAATCAGGGTTTTTTTCCTTTATAAATGAATTATTTGAGCTCTAGAAAAAAATTTTTTTTATCAAATATACCGAAATCCCCATCACTTAGAGACACTTAACAGCAAGACATTCACTCTGACAAAGCTGTAGGATAAAATTTAAGCTGCGCAATCAGGGGTCACATAACAGAAAACTACCCTACCAACAACTAGTAGAGAAATTTCCTTAGCTTTAACTACCACCCGTAAGGTGACAGTGTTCAATTTTATATCCTTAAGCCACTCCTCTCCCAAGCCTCTAATGTTAAGTGTCAAACTGACGATTCCCCAATGTGCCCACAGACCGAGCAACCCAACATGCCTCAAAGTCACCAGTCTCCCCCCATAACTGTCCTTTAATCAAGTTCTTATCCTGGTTGTCACTGACATTACCTGCCCAAGTTAGCTGTCAGGACATCATTCTAAATTTCTCCTGTTTTCATCCATCACAGTCCTGTGGGATCCTAATAACGCCTCCCCCCACACTACTGTCTCAATCCAGGCCATTATCATCTCTCCCCCAGACTAGATGGACAGCCTACTTCAGTTTCCACATCAAGGCAGAATTCTCTTTTTTATGAAAGGCAAACATTTTGGGGCGCCTGGGTGGCTCAGTCTTTAAGCGTCTGCCTTCGGCTCAGGTCATGAGCCCAGGGTCCTGGGATCGAGCCCCGCATCGGGCTCTCTGCTCAGCGGGAAGCCTGCTTCTCCCTCTCCCACTCCCCCTGCTTGTGTTCCCTCTCTCGCTGTCTCTCTCTCTCTGTCAAATAAATAAATAAAATCTTAAAAAAAAGAAAAAGGCAAACATTTCATTGCTGAAGATCCGTCTTGTAGCTTGCAGGATCAAGCTCATACCTTCCGCAACTCCAGCCACTTTTCTTCTGGTTTACCTTGCACATCTCCACCTCCCCCCACCTCCATCCCACGTTCCAGCCAGGCTGAACAACTGACAATAGAGGCCTGAGCTAAGGTATGCCGGCTCAAGTCTCAGGGCCTTTGCATGTGCTAGTCCTGCCCCATCTGCCTCCTCAGCCCCCAGACTCCATCCCAGGTCTTCTGCTCTGGGAAGCCTTCTCTCTCCTTCCTAGACAGTTAGCCCCTCTCTCCCCGCTTTGTCTTTCCACTCTTCCTCCCACTCAGCCTCTACCACAGTCCATCACGGACTGGTACGTATTCACCCGTTAGACTCTCCCACTGGACTATAACCTCCTAGGAAGCAGGAATCATATGTATTATTTATTCTTGCATTCTGGGTCCTTAGTACAGTGCAGGGGGTTAGGTAGGTACTCAATAAATACTGATTCAAATTAAAAAAAAAAGATATGAGGGCTAAGAGAATACTACATGGAGTTTGGTTCAGCAAACACGTGTTAAAGGTTTAGGCTTGAATAATCTTTTGTATGTGTCATTTATAGGATACAATTTTTCCCCAGTGTTAGTCAACAGGCTTTAAGTACCTGCATGCTAGTGGTAAGATGCATCAACATGGATGGGACTGGAGGAGATGATGCTCAGTGAAATAAGTCAGGCAGAGAAAGTCAATTATCATATGGTTTCACTTATTTGTGGAACAGAAGGAACAGCATGGAGGACATTAGGAGAAGGAAGGGAAAAATGAAGGGGTCAACTCGGAGAGGGAGACGAATCATGAGAGACTATGGACTCCGAGCAACAAACTGGGGGTTCTAGAGGGGAGAGGGGTGGGGGGATGTGTTAGCCCGGTGATGGGAATTAAGGAGGGCACGCACTGCCTGGAGCCCTGGGTGTTATATGCAAACAATGAAGCGTGGATCACTACATCAAAAACTAGTGATGTATTGTATGTGACGAACATAACATAATAAGATTAAGTTAAAAAAATAAAAAAAATAAATTTACACACAAAAAAAGATGCTATGCAAAGCAAAATTAGTTGATTGGTATGTTTTATATCCCCTGGAAAATAGAGTTATGTAGAAAGTTTAGAACGAAAGTTTTTGTTTAGAGCAAAAGCCTGACAGACTGAAAGGATCTTTCATTACTTATCCCCCCAGATTATTAAATTTTGATCACAACATCCTATTTACCAGATTTTCTTCTCAGCCGATATGGAGCAGAACCGTCTTTCGAACCACACAATGCTTTTGTTTCTCCCTCAGGACTGTAACAGAACCCAGGATAATCTGAAAAGATAACCACACGCATCAATAAGAAGGAGGTGTTCAGTGACTTCTGAGATCGGTACAACTTGTTTTGGGTATCTATGGATTTACTCATTTTCATCAGACAGGGTATAATCTCTCCTTTCCATAACTGGTGTTGAATATGTATCACGGGACTTTTTGTTTACATTGGGACTTCCAGGAGTCTGTCAGCAAGGTAAGCTGCGTTTCTTGTACACGTGTGTGCTCTCAGGTTCTCTGTTACACACACACACACACACACACACACGCTCTCCTTTTTTGCTCACTAGCAGAAAGAGCCATAACCATTGTCTTTACCCTTTGTAGGAAGTTAGTTAAGATGTGTAAGGTGTGATTAAACTCCTACTGCCACTCAGGATCATCTGCAACTTGATGACCCACAGAGGTCAGAAAATTCTATTACAATAAACATCACTGCTGAACTTGCCAACAAGGCCTCTGACAGGCTGTGGTGATGGGCCACAACAGGGGCTCTGTCAGGGAGGGCGAAGCCATCTTGAGAATTCAACTGAAGTACAATATTTGTGAGGCGTCTATGCCTGGCTTGGTGGTGGAGGATATCAAGCTATTCCTGCCCTATGGAAGCTGTCCTCTAGGGCCGTGACTCTTAGTATTTTTCTAGACATTGTTCTTTTGAATATTTGATAGGTGCTTTAGGTTCTCTTACCAGAAAAGGGATTTTCATTTATTTTTTAAAAGATTTTATTTACTTGAGATAGAGAGAGCGAGCGAGTGAGAGAGAGAGAGATAGAGAGCAATGAGTGGGGGGGAGGGGCAGAGGGAGAGGAAGAACCAGGCTCCCCACTGAGCAAGGGGCCCAATGTGGGGCTTGATCCCAGGGCCCTGGGATCATGACCTGAGCTGAAGGCAGGCACTTAACCAACTGAGCCACCCAGGCGCCCCCAGGATTTTCATTTAATTTCGCAGTTTATGCTAAGGGGTACACGGACATCATATTAAGAAAATTGGGTCTAGGGGCACCTGGTTGTCTCGGTTAAGCATCAGACTCTTGATCTCAGCTCAGGTCTTGATCTCAGAGTTGTGAGTTCAAGCCCCTCGCTGGCCTCCACGTAGGGCATGAAGCCTACCTTTAAAAAAAAAAAAAAAGGAAAGAAAGAAAATTGGGTCCAATCCTAAAGTACTCTAGCACTTTCACTGATATCTGAAGCCTGAGGGTAAACAATTTTAGGACATGGCTGTAATAGGGTTAAGGCTCTTTAAGGGTGTCCAAAGCTGGAGAGAGTTCTGAGGACTGTAAAGACCACACATGTTTGTCCAATGTCAGTGGCAAAGTTACATAAATGAAGTCATTTGGCCCAATGGACTGGCCTACTCTGCTCATACCCAGCCAAGTCCAGAGTCAAGGCAGGGCAAATGGGGGGGATTTTCCCAGGCGGGGTTGCTCTGGCCTAGTCTTGGGCCTGGAAGAAAGGCACGTGGCACCAGTTAGTGGCTCGAAATCATTCTGTGCACTCACAGAACCTTACTGGTGTCCACGGACTCGCCCAGAGGCTGGGAACGAGGACTTGGTTCTGTTGAATGAAGTCGGTCACAGAAATAGACTTCTTCAGACCCTCATCTTCCTCCACCTTTCCTCCTCAACCTAACATGCTCACCCATGACCTTGCCTTCTCTTTATAGAGTGTTATTATCCAAAAAAAAAAAAAAAAAAAAATCTTAAAGAGCTTTCCACTGAATAAAATGGGGGGACTTTCAAGAAGACAGGGCAGCAGGCCCCAGCCCAGCCCTCTGGTAGGGGTCACTCTCAGGAGCTGTGGGGCATGACATGGGGGGTCTCAGTCACGTGGTGGGAGTGCTCGTCTTTCTACCCCACGAATGCTTCCTGTTTCCCCTGCAGAGCTGAGCACCAGCGGTGTGGAGGGGACGTGAATCAGTGTTCCCACCTGGGGCAAGATGCCTCAAAAGTAAGTTCTTTCACATGCTGTAGGTAAAAGTTTTTGTCAGACCCGGTTGTAAATCTTTAAAGCCACTGATTCTTTTTTTCCTGTTTCATCTGGGGGAGAATAAGGGTGTGATAAATGCCGTTGAACGAGGTTTTATTTTGTAGGACAGACCTCACCTCTGTTTATTTTCTGCCCGTTTTAGAAGCCTTGAACTACCATCACACTTGTGGGGCCGCTGTAATTTTGGAATTTGTGCCGCATCAGGGAAAGCATGAACTATCTTGTTGGCACGATTCTTGCAGGAAATCAACATAGATTTCCCTCCGATGGGGTGCGGTGGGAAGTGTATGTGAAACCTTAATTTCTGGTGGTGGTAGAAAGGAGGGTAAGAATGGACCCTGGCAGCAGATCTTACATTCTTAGCTGATGCAGAGATCTAGACATGTGGCCAGCCATCAGGGGACTCAGATAAACCAGGCGAAATCAATGGACAAATAAGCCAATGTGTTAGGAAGAGATTATACCGTCTGCCGCTCTGTTTGTTAACACAGTGAATAGAGCTCCTTTCTTACAATTGACATTTTTGTAAACTTTAAGCTAGACAATATGACAGATGCAAGGAGACAAGAAAATTTCAAACTGTATTAAGAGAACCAAACTTACGAATGGCATCCATTTCAAGTATTGCTTGCTTGGCCTGAAAGAAAGAAAAGTATGGCTTTAATTGCAATTACTTTTTGTTTCTTCTTTAAGCTACCAGTCGTAATACAGAAGACCTGTATTACCTACACTATGCCACCTGAACAGGGATTTATGGAAAAGCTTTAAACAACTCATTATTTCTTTGAGGCATGAACACAAGGGCTTCAAGCAGACAAGCGCCCTCCTGTGGGCAGTAGATGCTACACAACGGATGCTCCAGAGCTAAGCTTGCAGCCCCCACGTGGAAGGAAGCCACAGATGGCAAGACAGGACCTACCTTCCAGGGTTGCTACTACTAGGCCCACATGACAGGCCCTCAATCCAACGAAGTTACCACCCGCCCGCCAAGGGATTGGGCCGGATAATCCTCAGCTCTGGCTTTCTTCTCCCTTCAACCCCAACCGTCGCAGCTTTAATGCTTTGAGGCTTCTTTTTATTGTTATTGCTGCCAATGGTATTAATGTTTAGGGAAATATAAAAAGATAGTTAATTACCCTAACATGAATCATGTTGCTTGAGGATTCAAAAAGGGAAAAAAAATTACTTTAGGTAGCCTGTCTTGCTCCCCCCGTGTCATTTTCATAGTTCAAGAGTCGTGTAACTTAACCTCCAAACACTGGGCTAAAAATTACCTTAAAAATAATTTAATTGTAATCAAAAACTAATGATGTAATGTATGTGATTAACATAACAATAAAAAATTTTAAAGAAAAATTTTTAGTAAATTTTTTTAGCAATTTACTTTAGTAAAAATTTTTAGCAGTAAAAATATTCAGGCTAAATGGTAATATTTAGTTACACACACACAAAGGAGGGAGGTTAAAAAAAAAAGGCCTTGATGCAACCATATAAGTTTGAGAAAACAAATGGTTATATTTTTATGACACTGATATTTTTATCATCTAGTCAGTTTGGGATTACTAGTTGGAATTAATTTCAAACACAGATGTGAGCTCAATTTCTTTGAAGTGCATTTCCAGAACCAGGTGAATATATAAAATGCAGAAGGCTCTACTTTTATCTTTGTTCTCAATCTAGAGGAGACTGAGTGTATATCTCATGTATATGGATGAACAAAATGGCTATTTCCAAGAAGTTTCCTGGTATCTATAAACTTAGACTTTAAGAATTCAGTATTTTTTCCCCCCATCTTGACATTGAATTTCAGAAGAGTACTATTCCCATATTTTCCTCTAGGAGTCAGCCAGGGACCATCACTGAACTGAACGACCGGAAGGAGGTTGGGAGTCACACAAATGAACTTCCAACAGCTTGTGCAAGTTAACTATGTTAGAATGGTGAGGTGATTTTTGAGGTTTACAAAAATTCCCCGTTACGCATTTCTTTTATTTACAGATTTTGAAATAAACAGATTTTGAAAGCTTTGGAGAAAAAGATTTAAGAAAAAGTCTTGAAGAAAGAAGTGAAAAGTTCAACTTAATAATAAACCTGCTTAAATAAAATGGAAAATTATTACTACATTATAGTGGATCAAGTGTCTTAAATAAGTGTTTTCCACTGGGAGCAATGTGGCTAAGGCTTGCTCCCTGGACCCAGACAGACCTGGGTCTGACTCAGGCTCAGTCATGTACAAGCTGTATAAACTTGGGCAGAGCACTTAATGTCACTGAGCTTCTGCTTTTACTTCTCTAGAATGGGGAGAATAAGGCCCTCCTCAGAAGGTGTTTTGCTGAGGGCGAAATACAAAGTAGGTGTGTGTGCTCAAGAAGCTGTAGCTGAAACAATAATGTTTAGTTCTAAAAGGGTCAGGAATTTGGGTAAAAAAGTGCAATTCTATTGTGACTATATGAACCATTTTAACGCATAAAGGGAAAATGGCCTGGAATACAAACGTCTTGTGGGGGAGAAAGAAGACAGGTATGCAAGCTGGTCTGGTTTTGTAATGGCCTTTCAGAATCCTGTGGCAGCTTTGATTTTCCCAGGAGACAGGTAAATCGTAGGTGGGGCATATCAAAGACACTTTGTCATTGCTCAGGGCATTCCAAGGCACAGGGCCAGCAACTGAATAACTAACCATGAAGAAAACACAATCACTTCTTTGCATGAGCTCCTTTACATCTCACAACACCCTGATGAAATGAGACTCATGCTTAACTCAAAGCACACACCTATGCACATTCATTTCCTGGGCACCAAATCAGTGCTGACAATGCCTGAGAACAAGCTTCAAATGCTTCTCAAAATACACAGAGCAAAATAGATGTTCCTTTCTCAGGAATGTCCCTGTTCCTTATCTGCCTCCCTGCCCCCCGCCCCCCGGCCCACCGCCCCAGTTCTATTCTCATGACCACCAACCCACCTTCTGCTCCATTCCCCCCAGCCCAGCAAGGACCTTTTCACCAACCACATGGACATCCATTCTCCACCCTCACCTTAGCGCCTAGCCACTTTATCTCTGGTAAGCTTTCCCTCAGCTCCAGAACAGCAACACACAATCAGAGCGGCCCCCAGGACCTTAGCAGCGCCCAGAACTCTAAAAGTTCCCTTTTCAACTACAGACATCTGTATTTCCATCTCTCCACCTTTAACCCCTTCTAAGCCAGTTCTTGGACTCCACAGGCCCCCGGTCCTTCAAGCCGTGCCTATTCTCTCTGTTGGCTTCCCTCTCCACTCAGCCTGGAAAGCATGCTCATTCACTGTGCTGATTGGCACCCACCTTCCCCTGTGCTGCTAATCTTCCCCTTTAGTGGCTCTGCTGAGCCTCACCTTGGGGAGCCCCCCTGCGCTGTGGTTCCTCAACACTAGCTTCCAGATTGCTGAGCGGACTTCCAAATGACCTCATCACACTGATCCTTGGTGACCCACGTCCCTCAGGCCTTGGGTGCACAAATTATTGTAGTCATCCCTACAGACTGGTCCATTTCCTTTAGCAAGTGTTCCGAGCCTTGCCACTTTCCCTCAGGTGCCCAAACCCACCTGGGCTCCTCGCACCAGACACACGACAACATCACCAACTCCAGTGAAATCAAACTCCGTGTGTTCACTCGAGTCCGCCGCAAAGGTTCTCTGTCCTGTCTCAGCTTTCTTCTCTCCCAGCTCTGGGAAGGAGGTTTCAACCTTCCCAGACCTCCCTTTCACCCAGCGCTCCTGATCCCACCCTCCCAGCTCCCCAAGGTGGATTCCGAAGAGCACCCCTCTGCTTATCACTACGCTCCCCTTCCCCTGCCCGCCGCCCACTGTCACGTCCATGGTGTCCTTCACCTACACCAAGCGTCATGCTCTGATCTCGCCTCTCCTCAAACCACCACCTTGCATCTTTTCTGCACTCTGTTAAAGAAGTCTGCACTCAGTCTGCTGCTTCTCATTTCGGCTTTTCTCTCCAAAGCCCTGCAAGCTCTCCCTGGTCTCTTAGTTGCCAAACCGAGTATCTACGTTTCTGTTTGAATCTGTTGTGACGTCCGCAGCATTTGAGACTCTTGTCGCCCTCTTCCTCTTTGAGATCCTTTCTTTCCATTGTCACCATATCTTTCCCCTTCGCTTTTCTTACTGCCTCCCTGGTCACTCTCCCTTTGGTGGTCCTCTAAGTCCCCACTGGCTCGCAGATCACCGAGATGGTGCCATTCCCAGGGGTTCTTCCCTTTACACACTTTTACGGGCCATCCCATCAAAGCTCAGGGCTCAGTGACTGTGTCAAGAGAGCCTCCAGACCCGCAGCTTCCAAGACCTGAATTTCCACCTGGGCTGACTGGCCCCTGCACAGGCAGCAGCGAGAGCTCTTCCTCGCTCCCATCCAACCGGTTCCTCCCCTTGGCAGCTTATCTCAGAACTCAACACCGTCTTCCGGGCCCAACCCCTGACTCATCCTTGCCTCCTATTTCTTTCTCTCCTCCTGCACCTAGTGGGCAACATATTGTTCCCTCCGCCTCTGTGAAAGCTTTTCCATCTGCTCCCCCTCTGTTGCTGGGGCCCCCCGGAAGTGCCCCTCACCTCTTTTCTAGACTACTATGGTGGCTTGCTAATTCTTCTCCCTCCAGTGTCACTCCTTCAACTCACTTATCACCCTGTCCCTAAGGGTCCCCCTCTCAGAACATAGGGAAGACCATGCCATCCCCTTTCTCCAAAGCCTTTGGTAGTTTCCTACCCCCAATACCACCAGACTCCTTGGTGTGTGCCTTCAAAGACCTTCGTAGCCCAGCGGGCTGCCTTCCACTTCTCCAGCCTCACCACCTACTCCATCTCTTGAGGACTCAGCCTTTCCACCTAGGCACCGTCTGCGTGCTGTGAACACGGTGCACCCATTCACATTTGTTTTTGTTTATGCTGTTCCCTCAGCCTGGTCTTCTTCTTCCTCTACCTAATAAAAATATTCTTCATCCTTCCAGACTGAGGTAAAAGGCATTTCCTTCCTTCCCCCAGTCAACTGTAATTGAACACTTCATCCTTCCACAACACTTGGCTTATACCTCTATTAATGCATCCTCTTTAGCAAACAGTTTGTTGTTTACATGGCTAGCTCCCTCATCGACAAATTCCTTCACAGCTGAGTCTGTATCTTTTTTCCCCTAGCATTCCCACAGAACCTAAGCTAGCTCTGTTCACAATAGGTGCTTTAGTGTAGCTTTGAACACTTCTCACAACTGTATTCTACTAGTTCTCTAGAAATTTTCTTAAAGTCTTTTCCTAATTTTTTCTTTGCTCAAGCCCAGAAAGAAAGTATAACAACAATTATAAAAAACAAACAAACAAAAAACCTTTGGAGGTGCCTGGGTGGCTTAGTCGGGTAAGTGTCTGGCTCTTGGTTTTGGCTCAGGTCATGATCTCAGGGTCCTGGGATCAAGCCCTGCATTGGACTCCACCCTCAGTGGGGAGTCTGCTTGAGGATTCTCTCCCTCTCCCTCTGCACCCACCACTTGTGCTCTAAAATAAATCAATAAATCTTAAAAACCAAAACCAAAAAACAACCTTCGACAATCTCCCTACATGTGAATCTTCCTTGAATTCCTTCACATTTTACTGTTTGTTGACCTCATCGTCTTACCTTAGCCGGGATCTTGGCCGCGTGGTTCTCCAGGATCAGTCTCTTCAGGTGCAGAACCCAGAGGCGTTTGTCCTGCTGGGATTTAGCCTACCGGAAGGCAATGTGGACAGTCAGACGACTCACGCCTCCCCCACTCACAAGATTCAGACCCTCCGATAACCCTCCGACAAGGTGGGAAATACACTGCGTGGCCAGAAGGCTCTGGCCAGAGGCTCTGGAAATACACCGTGGCCGGCACGTGGCGCTCCTCATTTCCAAGATCGAGCCCCGCAGGGGTGTGTGTGTGTGGGGGGGGGGGGCGGGGGGGGGGGGGGGGGGGGCTGATGTTACCTGAACTGTGTGCTGCAGCTTCGGGTTCTTGTAGTGGAAGACGCTGAAGCTGAGCGGCTCCTTGGGTATCACTTCCACAAGCATGAGGTTGCCACACTGAGCATGAGAGCAGAGGGAGGGTGAGGCACGCTTGGAAGAGAACAGAACGAAGCCCTGGCCCATGACCAACACTGAGACCTACCAGGATGTGGGCTTTGTATGTAAACGTGTCATCTCTCTTCTTTGTGATGAGCAGCAGCTTGTCAAAGAGGAAGAGCGTCCGCTCATTCTTGGCGCGCTGGATGCGAAAGGTGCCTTCCAGCACCAGTTCCCCGTAGCTGGTCAGGTCTGGCCCCTTCCAGTTAGTGAGCAGACTCTGGATCTCCTGAAAAAGTGACCATTCTGTGTGACTACACAGGAGGTGGGGAGACGTGGCAATGAGAACAAGGTGGCCCATTTGCTGAGTCTCAAGAACAGTGTCTAACTATCTCTGACTGGGTCTAATGGCTCTGTTTGGTGTCCAGTGGTGTCTAATGATCCATGCCCTGAATCCACAGGTGCGGGTGCCGTCACTTAAGGGCTAACAGAAATGAATCAAGTTGTTAGTTGATGAGTTGCCAATTCCTTATTTCCATTCCTTGATAATCCGTCTTCTACGGCTGGAGACAGCAGTTATGTCTCTCAAAAGCAGGGGGAAGGGGCCACAGGTATGTGACCTTCTCCGATAGGCATCTTTCCCTTGACATTCTCACCCATATTCTCTGCTAAAAAGCCTGCAGAGTGATTGACATGCAAACCTTCTTCCAGAAACTGAAATCCATACTACATATAAGTAACTCAAAACTAAGGCCCGTGAGAAGTCACGGAAGATACGTCTTAGAAATTTCCTGATATTAATCCCATTTATTTGGGGAAAGGAAATGAAGTTCATCACCACTATGTTTTTAATGGCACTTGATAAACATAAATTGAGAACATGACTTTGAAGTTATCTTTGGGATTTGCTGTCCATCCATATCAACGTTTTTTGAGGAAGTTGATTTTTTACTGTTTTGAAAAACGAAAATATTCACAAACAGCATTTAATTGACAACGCCAAATTTCACTGGTTGAAAGTGGAAGTGGATAGAAATGGAGACAAAAGTCTGAGCCACAGCCTGATTTAGCAGTGTCTTCAGAATGCCAAACGGATTCATAAGGCATGAAAAACCAGTCATTTAGCCATTTCTGAATATGCAATGGACATTATGTCCACAGAACACGTGGCTGATGACACATTAAACCTTTTCTGGACATGGCCTGAAAGATGAGAATGTCCCCTTCCCTCCATTTTTGAGCATCAATTGCATCACACCACATTCTGGCTGCCTATAGATGAATCCTAGAGTTTTGTTTGAATTTGTGAGCTGAATAATGTGTCTTTTTTCTTGAGTTGGGCATAGGCGCTCTGCACAGTGTGGAGTCACTCTGGGCTTTCATGTCTCACTCCAGGGACACGCAGGAGCCCGTGACCAGCCTCTAGGCCCGCATGACCTTTTGTTTTTATTTTTTTAATTTTTAAAAAAATATTATATTTATTTATTTGAGAGGGAGAGAGCAGAAGCCAGGGAGCCGGAGCAGAGAGGGAGAGAGAGAAGCAGACTCTCTGCTCAGCAGGGAGCCCCACACAGGGCTAGGTCCCAGAACCCCGAGATCATGACCAGAGTTGAAGGCACTTAACTGACTGAGCCACCCAGCACCCCGACTTTTTTTTAATTTTTATTTATTTTTATGTATGTTTGTATGTATTTTAAGATTTTATTTATTTATTTGACAGAGAGAGGAAGAGAGCACACAGCAGAGGGAGAGGGAGAAGCAGACTCCCCATTGAGCAGGGAGCCCGATGTGGGAACTTGATCCTAGGACCCTGGGATCATGACCTGAGCCAAAGGCAGATGCTTAACCGACTGAGCCATCCAGGCACCTGACCTTTTGTTTTTAAATAGTGCCCGGGACATGATCATTGGCTTAGCATTCATCAAATGTCTCCAAGGATTTCAGATCCAAAACATTGGTGCTGGAAGGAGCCTTAGCAAAGCTCTTGTCTGTCTTATTTTAGAAATGAGGACTCTAACATGCAATGGTGAGCTTCGTCCCAAGTGGAACTGCAAAGAACCTGCTTCCAGACTTAGCTCTCCTTTCTCTGAGTCCCTGCCCCATACCACACACGTACCAACCCACAATTCTGCATTCACTAGGGAGACAGGAAGTGAGGCTCAAAAACCTTTTCAACAGCTTAGAGAAAGTTGCTTCCAACAAGAATTTATTTGTAATTAACCTAAGATAAGGGCGTGGGAGACTCCAATTTATAACTTGGGTAATTGAAGGGGCTATGAGCAAACTCTTAGTTTAAAAGTTATAATGTAACTTCTCTTAAAATATCACCTTAAACAGTGATCAGTATTAGCCATGTCCTGATCTTTCTTCAAGGAGACCTACAATGAAGATCATGGATGAAATGCAACACTTGAGCAGCCTTAGTGTCTGATTTGGAAAATGGTAGGGGTACCTGGGTGGCTCAGTCGGTGAAGCGTCTGCCTTTGGCTCAGGTCATGATCCCAGGGTCCTGGGATCGAGTCCTGCATCTGGCTCCCTGCTCAGTGGGGGGCCTGCTTCTCCCTCTGCCTCTGCCCCTCCCCCTGCTCATGCTCTCTCAAAGAAATAAAATCTTAAAAAAAACCCCAAAGAACACGGTCATAGGTCAGTGCCTCCGCAGCTCCGCCAGGTACCAGCAGCTCAAGGGCTTACCTGCAGCCGGACTGCGTGCTCATGCTTCCTCTTCATGTCGTTGATGTGCCAAGCCACTCTCTGCATCGTGTCAATAGCATCGAGCACCACATCATAGCCCTCTGTGTCCTTGTCAAGGTGATTTTCTATTTCCTTTAAAAAAAAAAAAAAAGAGAGAACTAGCTATTTTCACTTTTTTTTTTTCCACACAGGGCATCTCTATGATGAGTTCCTTGTATTTTACTTTTGCCTATTTATTTATTTTTAAAGATTTTATTTATTTATTTGAGAGAGAGAGAATGAGAGATAGAGAGCACGAGAGGGAAGACGGTCAGAGGGAGAAGCAGACTCCCCGCTGAGCAGGGAGCCCGATGCGGGACTCGATCCCGGGACTCCAGGATCATGACCTGAGCCGAAGGCAGTTGCTTAGCCAACTGAGCCACCCAGGCGCCCTACTTTTGCCTATTTATTTACACACCACCATCATGCCTTAAGAGTCTGAGATGACTTACCAGAGATACCTGCAAGAAAATGGTAAGACAGGAATGAAAATGGGGGGCGGGGGAGGAAAAATAGAAGTGGGTTAGAATTTCATGACGAGGAGGATAAAAGAAAACACTGTACAGTCCATTAAGTCTCATAGAGATGCTCCAGTTTTAACAGATACAGGAGTTGCTATTACAGTTGGGGACTAGCAAGTTTCCTGGTGGCCAATGTAGTAGAGTTCTCACCCCTACAGGAGAGAAGACGTACTTTCCTTTTTCTCCCAGAGGAAATAAAGGTGTCACACAGGACTGCGTAACAGACTAAACCACTGGACATTATCTTTAAAAGTACTTCTATAGCAAGTGTCTTTTCATGTAGTCAAGGCTTTTTTTTTTTTTTTTTAAAGATTTTATTTATTTATTCATGACAGACAGAGACAGAGAGAGAGAGAGAGGCAGAGGGAGAAGCAGGCTCCCAAGGAGCAGGGAGCCCGATGCAGGACCCGATCCCAGGACCCCGGGATCATGACCTGAGCCGAAGGCAGACGCTTAACCATCTGAGCCACCCAGGCGCCCGAGTCAAGGCTTTAAAGCCCCAAAGAGAGTTCACAAAAGACAAGTCTTCAGAGTGTCGAGGATGATCTCATGGTTCAAGTATTCTCTGGGGATCAGCACTCAGCTTAGCACTGGAGTTCCACAATCCTAGGGCCACGAAAGGGACATGATCTCTGCTCTAATTCTTTCCAGCACATAAGACACAAGTCCCTAGACCCCTCAAGAGCCTCTTATGGAGAGGGACTGTTGTATCACTTATTTAATTCTTTATCTACTCAATAGTAACACCAGAGAGCTGGGTGGTCAATAAATGCTTATTAAGTTGAAGCTCTATCTTCTTAAAACAATAACAGTAACCTACATAAATTATGTAAAACAGTAAGAAGATATTATAGTCAATGAGATCATTTCTGGGACATTGATGATGTCATTGAGCCAAAGGATGGAGGTTGAATCTTACGGTATAACTTATGAAGGTTAGTTCCATTATTTTATAATCCTACTTCATAAATCTCTGTTTACTTTTACTAAGTACTCAAGTTTTCCATCTAAGCTTGAAACTGGGAAGGAATTTGCATTTTCTTTCCACGTTCAGACTCAGCTGTTAGAAAGGTACTATGAAACTATACCGCTAAAATAACAGCTCCCAGGTAAGCTCCAGATCAACAGCAGATTAAAAAAAATAATAATAATTTCTTCTTTTGGTCTGAGAGGCAATCCTGTTCAACAACAAACGGACTCGGGAGTACAGAGTGTATTCTTGTGCGGATCTTCATGGTTGGCTACACAACTTTGAAGTGATGTAAATGACACAGAAGGAACACTCTAAATCACCCATAAAAGCAAAAATACTTCAAAGGCAACCAGAAGTTAGTTTTTGATTAATCTAACCACTGTTCTTCATTACCAGCTGTTATGGATGGAATGTTTGTGTCCCCCCCAGAAGCCACATGTTGAAATCCTAACCCCCACTGTGCTGGTCTCAGGATGTGGGGCCTTTGGGAGGTGATTAGGTCATGAGGGTGGAGCCCTCACGGGTGGGATTAGCGCTCTTATAAAAGGGATCCCGGGGAGCTCTCTTGCCTCTTTCCACTATAGAATGAAACAAGAATGCAACCCTGGACAGCGACATCATCAGAACCTGACCAGACTTGCACCTTGATCTTGGCCTTCCAACCGCTAGAACTGTGAGAAATAAATGTTTGCTGTTGAAGCCACCCAGGCTATGGTATTTTCTTATAGCAGCCTAAACTAAGACACCAGTTCCTAATTTAGAGGGTAAGAGCTATTTTTCCCTATTAATTACTTTTTTGTAAGGATCTTGACTTACTATGTTTCACATGCTTAAGTAACTGCCATCTTAGACTTTGCTTTTGATCGATGGCCCCCTAACTATCTAGAAGGCTATATTTAGAGATTATTGAGAAATACTAGTCTTAAATGCCATATTAGCAGAGTCCAGCAGAGATCTATCCTGGGACAGGCATTATCTCAGCATTATTTGGACACTGGTTTAGCAAATTAATCCCACTAATCTAAGAGGTCATGAATATTAGTTTAACAATTAAAGTAATATTCCTGATGTGGCTTCACAGGACACAGGATTCTCCAAACATGAGCCACCCAGGCAAACAAAGTTGAGAAATTTCTAGCAAAGTTGGACCATAAGCGTTCTTAAAATTGTACATGTGTGTGAACTGAGCAAAACTGGAATGATTATCTAAGTTGGGAACCTGGAATCATTTAAAAAGAGATATATATAAATTGCAGGTATGGTGATAGAGATAAGAGCTCTGGATTCAAATTTCAAGATTTTAATGTAGTATGAAAATAATTAAACAAAAACAATAGTTCACTTTTATGGACTGCCCGTGAGCTACAGTGAACATGGACAATTTACAGGATTTGAACCCAGAGCCTGGCCCCTAACCACCACACTAGGTCTCCCTTGTGTTACAAGGGCAATCCAATCGTACTGACCCAATGGAAATGACTTGCAACAAAACTTTTCCCCGATTTTATCAACTTCCTTAGAGGGAAGACATGAGAATGTGAGAGCTCTGTCTACCCTTGTTTATAAAGCCTCCTTGCATTGTATACAAATAATGGGAAATGCAACAAATACAATGAAGTGATGCTAAGCCCCACTCAAAGATCATTCATCACACCACTCATTGGTCTTCTCCTTTTCCGGCACCTTCTCTTTGCTCATACAAAAGCCAATCTATGACAGATAGCTCTCCTGCCCAACTGCCTACTGAATCTAGGCTTGTGGAGATAAGACACACAAAAATCTGTTTTTCATTACGGTGATAGCTCTCTGTCTGAAACCATTCACTGCCCAGAGTGAGGTATTCCTAAGCCCTATCAGAATCAGAGCTAAAATGAATCTTTTCACTTGGCTGGTGTCAATGGGGCTGTAGGCCCAGAATATAAATATCTCTAATTCCTCAAAGCAGATTAGTCCGTTGTAAAGTATGAGTGTGGAAAACGTTTCCATATGTCCACAGCCTGTTCTGATATTTTTTCCGCGAAGCTTAATGGAGGATAAATGCACAAAATCACCATCCCCTGGAAAGTATTCAAGGGCAGGCAGAAACTTACATGCAAAAGGAGATGATATTTGAGAATCCGCTGAACTGGTTTCAAGAGATAGGACCCCAGAGGCAGAGAGTGTTTCAGAGTTTCCTGACGTTCCCTGAAGAATTTGGCCAGCATCTTGTTCCGCATGCACTCTGTTAACACAGCCACTGACCTGCAGGAAGGACACGTTTTTATCTCAGTTGTAATAGTGAGATGGGTATGTAAGTTTTAAATGTCCTAAAACAGGTGGGGCAGCAACAGAGCTATAGCTAGACTAAAATGCCTCCGGACAAGTTAGAAAAAGGTGTCTCTTTGGGTGGATGCATTAGAAAAAGGCACAAGAAAAAGCTGGCTGCACATGGACAGATGGTTTCTAAGCAGCAAGCTCCTCCCTTCTAGGGATGAAGTCCCCGGCCAGGACACATGCTTGGCAAAAGGGGGATCTGAGTCAGATGTTAGCCCCCAGTTGCATCCCATATGGGTATCTGTGTGGTGCACGAAACACACATCTGTATTCAGTCTCCACAGGCCAGACTGCAAGGCCGGGGCACCTCTATATTAGGAAAAAAGGAGCTCCTTCTTCAGTAGAGCCAGCCCCGTGCCGGACATTTGTCACCCCTTCTGCCGGCTGCCTTTGTAGAATGCACAAACTGCATGATACCCCATGCAGATCTTTGGAGACTGTGGCCCACAAGTTAAATTCCCTTTGAGAATCTCTGAACAGATCACTCTAAAGACAGTTTCTGAAACAGCTAGAGAACTTCACTTCGTCGGGAGTGTGCCTCAGTGGACTTGGAAAGCGGGTCAGAATTCCTTCTGCATCCCAGCTTCCCCAAAGGTAGTAAGTATAGCCCCCTAACACCCCAGGGGAATAGTTGAACCAGTGTTCATATCTTATACATGAAAGCCAGTGGGCTTGTGAAGTCACACACACACGTAAATTAAAATCGTACGGTCTCATAACTTAGAAGAAAGCAGGTGGAAGTGATTTCAGCCCCTCTCCCCAAGGCAGTAATATGTTTTCAGGATTAATTTAGAAAATTAGGGCCAAATTAGACTCCTTGGAAGGAAGTGAAGTGGAGGTCTCTTAATGAACCTATTAGAATCACTTTTGTGCCCATCTGCTTTGAGAATTATCTGTCCAAACGGATTTATTCCCCCCAGAAGTTGAGATTTCAAAACTACTCCTTATCATGTAGCCGAGGGTCTTTTTAAAGGTTCTTCCAGGGCCAGAATCGGCTGCCCAGTTGCCCTTTGGCCATCTGAAGGCTTCAGCTTGTGCCCACGGACAGGACACCTGCAACAAATTGGGAGCACACTGAACTCCCGGTTCAGGGCCCAGGGAGACATCTGAGGACAATGACCTGACAGGGCCTGGGCCCCTCCTTCGGGAAAGGAGGGAGGGCTTGTGTCTCTTCCCAGCGAAACTGCTGGGGCGTGACTGGTATGAAGAAGGTGGACATCTGTCAAGGTGTGCCGGCGACATTTAATATCTCTAGCCTGGATCCGAAGGGAGAAGAAATGTTGTCAGATGGGCTGAAACACCTGGCACTCTTGGCTTGTTAAGATAGGGAAAAGGAGACCAGGGCTTCAGAAAGCAAACTGGATTGGAGACAAGGAGCCAAGAGGAAATATTTTTCTATGAATATGAAAACCACACAATTGGGCAAGAACCGGACACGCCTGCTTCACTGAGCATGCCTTGCGAGCATCTCTCTGCTAACCTGTTTCTTTCCTTCTTCGAAGTTGAAGATATACAATAAAAAAGAAAACATGAAAATACAAAAAAAACCCAAATAGAAAAACACACTTCTTCCCGGAAACTGTTCTTAACTCTCCTCCCTGGGACTTACTACTCCTTTCTCTCATGCATCTTTAGCTTCCAGTACACACGACTGAGTCCGTACTACATTAATTTGTATTTACTGATTTGATCTTCCCTAACACCCTATTCCACGATTGCATTTAGTTGAGTTTGATGCTCAAAAAAACCCCCTAAAAGTTGCTAGAAGACAAGGATATTAGTTCCTATTTCCTGCCAACACACAGTGGGCTTGGGACCAGGTTCCATGGTGTTCTTACATGAGTGATTTTGCCTGTCTTTTGACCCTGAAGCAGCCTCAGAGAGAAAAAGCTGCCTTTTATTTTGTACTCTCTTATTACTAAGTCCGAAAAATCTTCTTAATATAAACTTCCCAAATTGCAAATTCAGAAGTCATTTCTTCAAATGACATGTGTATAATGAAACTTATACAGACATAATCCCCCAGACAAGCCCCTCCGGGGTCTCCCATGCTGATAACGGGGTCAAGAAATGTGTTAAATCTTTGGAGTTTGAATTTTTTTTTTTTCCCCTTTGATGCCGAGTGGAGAAGTTGAAGGCCGATTCTGTGATTTCTCTGGATTGGGGTGTGGTGCCATGCTGGATTTTAGCTTCCGGTTCATGGGATTTAGTTGGTGCATCCTACAATTTTCTGCTACCTTCAGCACAGAGGTGGAAACAAATACTACAGGAGAGAGCATTAAGTGAAACTGTGTAAACTATGGGTGTGTCTATGATAAGGATATGGTGGTAGCGTATTAACTGGCATGTGGGTTTTGGTGGGTTTTGTTTGGTTTTTAGGGAAACCTGGGAAAAGCGCGGTCGGCCGCTAACCAAATAAATCCCCACAGCACAATATCCTGACCAATGTTTAGAGAGGGAGACTACAGTCTTCCAGTGGAAAGTATTTGTACGTAAGTCTCGGCCTCTGGCTTCATGCCTCTGAATCCAAATTGGCTTTCTGAGGCCACTTCAGAGCAGGGGTCCTATTTCTTCCTTGCTGTGGTAGCTGTGGGGGCAGGGAGGGCAGCCTACTGGCTTCTAGGTGGATCCTGCTACCCACCTTAGCCTTAGGGACAGGTTTCCACCAAGACAGACAACAGAGCCTGTCGCTCTTATCTTCCCAGCTTGTCCCCTGAGATAGCAACTCAAGTTCTGCTGAGAAACTTTACAAGGATGTAGTAGAAACCTTGTCGGTCGGAGGTTGGAGAAACCTTGATTCAAATCCTAGCTGGGCCACCCATTAGCTATGTGGTCCTCGTAAAATCAGCAAACTATCGGAGTCTCGGTTCCTTCGTGCATACACTGGGTTGGGGCAGGGGCGATGATGAGGAAGCGACTGTTGAGAACCTATCATCCCGTGCCCTGCACTGTGATGGATGCTTCGCTTTTCTGGAATCCCTTGACATCTCTGGATTATTGTGCAAGTTAAATTCAACAACATTTTGCATTTATAGCATTTAACAGTGATCAGGACTCAAGAAATGCTCAATAAAAGTCTTTTGCTGAAAAAAAGAAATGACAACAGTGACCTTGGGCCTGGCTCCCTTACTGAAATGGTCATGATATTGTCCAAATGGCATTCCCTGAACCCCCCCCCCCCCGGACCCCCCCCCCCCCTCCCGCCCCGTCCCGCTGAGTGGCTCCCTGGGTCAGCAAAACTGAAGCCAAGATCCAGGTGAGACGAGGAGTCCTTTTTACATAGTTCTCAGAGCTTATATAGTAAAAATATAAGATATTTTATCCCCAGCTAGATTATATAAACTCATTCTATGGGCACCCCAAATTCATAAAAACGTGCCACACATACAAGAGCGGTAATGGGCAAGAATTAGACACCTCACGATCTTTTTGGTCTCTTTCATGGTCTTTCACAATGTCCCTCCCACTGGTTCCCCCGGGAGTCCCTAAGCTGAGTGGATCCCTATCTGGCTACCCCGTAATCCATTCTCAGCACACTGTGTTGGTCTCTCCGTGGCATTCAGCACAGTGCCAGGCACAGAACGCCTACCACCAGCATGCACGGGACCCCTCAGCCTGAACCCGGATGCAAACGCAGAGATGCACAGCTGCGTATCGACAACGTGTACCTTGGATAGTTAGTGCAGTACTGCGTGTAAATGTGGAAATCTTCACTCTGCAAGGAAACAAAAGAGATGTTCAGAGGCAAAAAAAGCACAGGCATCAGTAGGCATTTAAAAACAATAAAAAGAAATACCGTTCATACCCATAAATTTGGCTCTGTCATCACGCAGGCCTGCCTGAGCCCCCATGGCAATGACCTATGCCTTTTTATCTACCTTGTTTCATACTAGAATCCACCTCGACTTGAACTCATCTGAGGTCAGTAAACACTTACTGAGCACCTGCTATGTTAGGTGAATCTGAAGGTGAAAAGGAAGAGGAGGAAAGTAAGGTTTCTGCCCCAGGTACTTATAGTCCTCCAGTAGATTTGCAACGTGAAAGAGAAATAGAAGTGGATAATTTAATTAGGGTGGTAAGAACATGGTAGAAGTATGTGCAGGGCACAAGAAAGCTGCCATATACTTTCAGGCCCTCACGTATACAATTATCTCTGCCCACTGTCTTTCCTACCTCTTGCATTGGATAGCCACTATGCTTCCTTTGACATTGAACTTAGGCTTTATTTCCTCCAAGGAGCCTCCCTGGAGCTTGGGCAGAGCCCACTGCTCCTACCCTGGGCTTCCACAACACCCAAATCTCTAGTAGCATTTACCAAACGACAGCGACGTTTTCTCTGCCTCTCTGTCTCCCGCTCTAGGCTGTGAGTTCCTGCAAGGTAGGGGTCATATGGTGTTCATCTGGCACAGATCGCTCATTGAACCACGGAATCCCCCTCTTTTCTACAAAACTGAAAATTATCTGAGAGCAGGAGTCATTGTTTTTGCAAACTCTAACATGGAATTACATTATGAAAAAGAGACATTACGTTATTTTGGTGGTATTTCATATTCTGCTCTTTTTACTTCGTAAGCTACTTCATGCTAGATTCACATGTGACTCCAAGACAGTGACTTTTTTTTGTAATTTTAATGCTTTAATTTTTTTCTTATTTAAAAGGAATGTCTACTTAGAATCCTTTCTGTTCACTTGACTAGGATTAGATTTAAAATGTGATATTATACAAAGTCTCCAGCATATATATATATAAAAGTAGAGAGGATGGTATAATGAATCACCAAGTATCCATCACCTGACCTCAGTAGTAACTCATGATCTATATCCACCTACTACGCTGTTTCCCCATCCCTCTGAAGCAAATTCTAGATATCAGATCACCACACTTGTAAATATTTTAGTATATATCTCCAGTATAAGGACTTTTATAAAGAAGCATCACCACAATGCCATTATCATATTTAAATAATTCCATAATGTGAATATTCAACACTCACTATTCAAATTTCTATCTTCTTTTCTTTTTTTAAATCGTTGGCCTATTTGATTTGGAGTCAAAATAACTCCACAAAGCAACCAGCTGGTATCTCTTAAGACTCTTCTAATCGATAAATTCCTCCCTTTATCCTTTTTCCCCTTGCAATTTAGTTGAAGAAACCAGATGGTTTGTCCTACAGAGTTTCTCATGGTCTGTTTTGCCGGTTATATCCCTACGGTTTCCGTTAATATGTTCCCCTGCCCCCTGCACTGGTGTGGTTCAGGGGAGATCGGATAGATTTAAGTTCCACAGTTTGGCAGGAATGCATCATAATTGTATCGTGCTTCCACCAGGAGGCACAGAATGTCTGGTTGTCTCTCTTTCTGTGATGTTAACCACCACTGGTCATTATTGCCTGATCCATTAATGCATTAGGAGCTGCCGGAAGGTGATATCTCTGACTCTGCTATTCCTTCCTCATTTATTAGTCAGAATCTTTCCAAAAAAAGGAACTTCCTTCTATTAACTGTTACCCTGCAGTTTGTAGTTGGTATGGGAAAGACAGGATGAATGCTTTGATTCTTTCCCTCTGCTTTCAAGATAATGCATTGGTTTTCTAGCATCCCACAAAAGCCACCATTCTGGGTTTTTTAATCACTGTGAATTCATGAATATAAACATATTTAATGGGTTTCAGTTGTTTCTAATTAATTATCTTTACTGATGCTGAAATGATCCCAGCTTTGATCAGCAGGAGCCTCTTCTCTAGTATTCGTGAACTTGACCTACAGATTCCGGGAGCTTCCTTGTTTTCTGGAATGACAAGATGTTCCAGACCACCTTATACATTTCCTGGCCCACACTCATTCTTCACGGGGCCCTGATTCCCTTTGGGTGCAACTTGTATTTGGAGACCACAGTCTGGGTATCAGAGATGGTCTTGCCACTGGGTTAATCGTTATTTCTAGGCCCTTTCAGTGGACAGACTTAGGAATATGGTGTTTTTTAAACATAAAATACATTCTTGGTTCAAACGTGCAATTCTGATTCAGGATTACAGTGTTTTTAATTAGCCTCATGATTACCCTGTGTTTTCTGTCTCCTACCAAATCCAGTTCAATGACACTAACATAAATACTCATTTGTTTTATCCCACAATACACTCGATTTCAGCATAACAATACCAACACCACCGTATTTGGTATCATTACTGACAACAGTTAAAAGTGTATTTGCTGTATTTTCTCCATTGTCTATTTTAAAATCAATTGGGATTTCTTTTGTGTGATTATGCCACAAAGTGGCTATATCAGTAGGCTCATCATTTCATTTTGCTTTCAGTTTTTTGGAGACTGCCTTTTTAACTTTAGTTTTATAATTATGAGAAAAAATATTTACATCGTTTCAGGGTCAACTCTATAAGAAAATGCATATTCAAAGAAGCCTAGCTTCTGTTCCTTTCCATTTTGGTCTATCCCTCCCTTATCAGTGATCAATTTTTAATTTTACAGTTCTTTTTTTTTTTTTCTTTTAAAGATTTGTTTATTTATTTGAGAGAGAGAGAGCACACGAGAGGGGTGAGGGTCAGAGGGCGGAGCAGACTCCCTGCCAAGCAGGGAGCCCGATGCGGGACTCGATCCAGGGACTCCAGGATCATGACCCGAGCCGAAGGCAGTCGCTTAACCAACTGAGCCACCCAGGTGCCCCGATTTTTTTTTTTTTAAGATTTTATTTATTTTATTTGTCAGAGAGAGAGAGAGAGAGAGAGAGAGTACAAGCAGGGGGAGTGGCAGGCAGAGGGAGAAGCAGGCTTCTGGCCGAGCAGGGAGTCTGATGCGGGGCTCAATCCCAGGACCCTGGGATCATGTTGACCTGAAGGCAGACGCTTAAGCGACTGAGCCACTCAGGCATCTCTACACTTGTGTTTTTGTCACTGTCTCTTTGGAGCAGATTTCTGGAAGGAGGACTGCTGGATTACAGGATGAATTCAAATGTAATCTTGCTAGATATACTCAAATTCTCCTCCACAGGGCCTGTGCCATTCTGTTCTTCCACAATTACAAGAGTGCCTGTTTCCCCATGCCCTCACCAACTGCGTAGGCCGCCAAATTTTCAAACATAGTACTTTTTAAAAGTTTAAATTAGTTGTCAGTTTCCAAAAGTTGCAAGATCAAAATACCTTGATTTCTGGTTTCTCCTGAAAACATATTAGATCCACGGGGCCTGGAGCCCAGTTTCATGTGACACTTCTGCCCTCATGAACCTGGGTGCTGTGGTGGCTCTTGCCCCCACCTGGGCCCACACACGTGCTACACTCACCGGTGTGCTTTGAAGGCGCTGGAGCGTCCAGCCCTGGCTCCATGGACAAGACCGGCAAAGTGATTTGCCCAAGGTAGTCTAGTAAAGTAATGTCAGATGGAGCCTTTCTCTGCATTTGCTCACACACTCTGAGTTTCTTGCTTTTCTCCTGCCTGCCTCCTGCAGCACTCAACATGCAATTGAATAATATCAGGTTGACTTTCCTTAAGTTTAGGGACTTTTAGGATCATCTGAAATGCCAAACTTGAAAATAATGGTTTCAGGGGCTCCTGGGTGGCTGGCTCAGTCAGTTAAGCATCTACCTCTTGATTTCGGCTCAGATCATGATCTCAGGATCCTGGGATCGAGCCCCATGTCGGACTCCCCTCTGGGTGTGGAGCCTGCTTAGGAATCCTCCCCACCCCCCACCCCGCTTGCACTCTTGCACACTCTCTCTCTAAATAAAGAACTAAAATCTTTAAAAAAAAAAAGGCTTCAATGAAAATATATCTAAATTACATCATATGCTTCACCTACATACACCTATCCCCAATAAAGCCTCAAGACTTCTGCACAATTGAATTGCTGTGTATTTTGTCACCTCATGGCTCTATTCCAATATTAAATTAGGTTTTGATTTAAATCAGCTCTATGTTCTTAATGTAGAATTGAATGTATGTTTGATCTTAGATTTATAAGTTCTGTGGACAATCCAAACAATGGTTTATACAAAAATCAATAGCTCCTAGTTAATCCTTAAATGCCTGTTATTCAATATATGTGCTACCCCAAATACTTTTTAGAAGTAATTAGGGAAAAAGAAGACAATGATAAAGAAATTAGATAAAAATAGATATTTCTTTCTGATTCAACTCTATCAAATTGTAATTAGAGATGCAAAAATGAGATGTTTAATTATGAAAGAACCAAAATAAAAGAGACAGTTAGGGCTGGCCAATTGGGCACATGGGGGCATTTGGCTGTTTATTGGTTGAATAGTAAAGAAATCTGTATGATTTTAGGGTTTCTTCTGTCATGGGGTCTATCTCTCTCTCTCTCTCTCTCTCTCTCTCACACACACACACTTTGATTCCTGAGAAGTTTTCACGAGACACATGAGAAAAGGCTTAATATGTAAGTAGCATCTGGGTGAGGTAACATGGACTTGAATTCATTCCAATGATATGAATGTTCAATGTCAGCACCTTCTTGAGGATAATCTCAATAAGTGGGCAGGGTGTGTGTGCAGCGCATACGTGGGTGTGCATGTCTAGGCACTGAAGGGAGAAGGGCACCAACGGGAGGGGAGAGAGGTTCAGGGGAAGTTGGGTCTCTGAAGATAAACTCTGTCTCCCTCCTAAATGCTGCCTAGGGTCAGCCCAGCTGATAGCCAAGATAAGAGACAGAAATGAGGATGGAGGTGAAGCAAGCAGGAAAGCAAGGAAACCCGTTCCAGGTGTTTCTAGAGCCCTAGGAGCAGACAAATGGGAGCTGAATCAGCTGGGAGACAGCTTGGCCCGCCCACTGGGGAACTTGTATTTCTGTCCCTCCAGAGAATGGCCCCTGCAGCCCCTTGTGCTTTGATAAGCAGCAGGTAAGAAGTAATGTATTCTCCTTTTGTCAGGAAGGATTTCGGTAACCTCCACATGCCACAAAATCAAGGTCAAAGATGAATCTCTGTGTAAGCCCCAGTGATTCAGATTAAAGCAGAAGTCAACCACCAGCCTTCCCTCTTTCATTAATGGCCTCTCAATTAAAGCAATTTTCCATTCCTCCCCAGAGTCGAGCAGCTGGTTGTGTTTCAGAAAACGTAACATCGTCTAAATTTCAGGGTGCTGAGTGAGAAGCACCCCGTGCCAGGACCAAACACTCTCTCACAGCACCCTGCCTCCATGTGAAAGTGTGGAGTGCTGAAGTCAGGCTTCTAATTAAACTTGGCAATATTACAATGAAAAAATGAGATCTGGGAGTTGGCAACGTGGCACATAAACAAACTTTTATGTGAATAATTAAGCCGGAGCTAAGCATATGCTGGACCGTCTTTAATCAACTTGTGATTACAGTTACCGGTAAAAGCCCGAGCGTTTCCGATCGCTCCCATGTTGTTTACGCGCCGTGGCTGTTTTAATATATCTTCTTTGATACACGCGGCACATCTTTTTCCCTGTCCTCCCTCTTCCCTCTCTTTTTCAAATTCCTGCCCTTTATAAGAATTAATTATGACGGCAACGTATGACAAGAATTGTGTGTGTAAGCACGTGTGTACACTTCACATGTTAACACGTGGGCATCCACGCACCCGCCCACAGTCAGGAGGGTTTTATATGCAAGCCCATCAACTGCCTTTAAGGAATCATGCTTCAATAAAACCTGGAGTGTTATGTCTGGATTTGAAACCACTGGATGGTCTGTGGCTGTAAGAAACGACCCTGAAACAAATCCTGAGCCAGGTCAGGATCCCATCTCGAAGTTCACAGCGCACTCCGCAGCTCTAAATGAGGCGCTAATGCCTGGTTGATCCCCGAGCACCGTCACGAAACTTGCTTACACTTCTGTACCCTTGAGACCACAACTGCGGAAATCACATGACGTTTCGCGGCAAAATAATTTCCACGAGACCTTTTCCAAACAAAAGTTGTTGCATTTTTAAGAGAAACTTAAGATAAGATTCTATATAGAGTAGGTAGCACGTGGGAAAACTCTGTCAAGGATTGTCTTGTATGTTTCAGAATCCTGGTGCGGGGTGGGAGCTGACCGTTTCATAAGCTTTTAAAGGTCAGATCCTTTTCTTCTATTTTTCTAAACCATCAATACAGCTTAAGAAAAAATGTAGGAAAATGAGAATGTATTTTTAAGATATAAGAGATTAATTCTGCATCCCCTTAGTCCCCTCCCCGCAATGATAATTACATAGCCTAGGCTAGTGCCACGTATATTATAGATAAAATACCTAGATTCTAGCAGATTTTTGTAGCTGGTCTTGAGGTATTCAGTGCATATTTATTTTTCAAACATTATTCTATTCTGGATTTTCCTCCCCACCAAGCTCAAATTTCTTTCTTAGGAAAGATGCATAAGCATCATTCAGTAATGATACAAGTTCTAAGACAACTACTAAGTTAGCATTTCCTAACTTACTGGGGACAGTAACACTTTTTTTTCCTTGCTAGTGGAAAGAAAGAAAAACAGAGTGAGAGAGATTAGCGGCTAACTTCATTCAGTATGGAACAAACCAGTCATTTTAACTTTAAAATGAAAACAATTTGCAATCTGCGTCCGTCTTGGTTGGCCCAGAGAAATGAACCCTGCTTACCTTGGACACAAAACATTCTGCTATGGCCACAGGATCATTTTCACAGTTTTCCAAATCTTGCAGAAGGTCACTAATAAAAAAATAATAGCCAGAAAGTATTAGATTATAGTCTGATGATCGAGACCATTTTATGTAACTCATAGGTCTACACATTTATATGGCATTTACAAGGAATTTTTTTTTTTTTAGGTAAGGATTTAATAGCGGTCAAAGCCAAAGTACACTCTCGAGGTAGGAGAGCAGGCAGGCCCAGAGGTGGCAACTGCTACAAGGAATCATACTTAACTGGATAACTGAGGACCTATTGTCATTAGGTCCAAGGCTTAGATTAGGGACTTGCCCAAGGTCATGGTACCCCAGGGATTTAAATACAGGTCCGACCTTTAACTCTCCCACCTAGAGATAACAAGCCCTGCCTGACATTTAAGTCTTCTAGACGGTTGGCATTGTCTGTATGCATGTTCACACACACTTACTTACTCATTCATCAAATAGCTGTCTAGGTACCAAATGCCAGGCAAGGCATAAGAACAAACACATCAGTGAGCTAAAGGAGATATGGTCCCTGAGTGCTTGGAGCTCGGAATCCATTGGAAGAGTCAGACATTCCATGAAAGATCACACTAACAAATTTAAAATTATAAACAGAGTGGGAGCGCCTGCCTGGCTCAGTTGGTAGAGCATGGGACTCTTGATCTCGGAGTCAGGAGGTCAAGCCTCAGGTTGGGCATAGAGCTTACTTAAAAAAAAAAAAATTATAACTGGAGATAGTGCTCTAAAGGAAAAATATGCTGGGAGACAATATCTTTCCTCGGATGAAAATCTATCTTATTTTTTAATGGCAGTAGCATTATTTTAAGGAACTGCATACTATTTCTTTGTGTGGATACAGTATAATTAATGTAACAAACTTACTATTAGATAAAATTAAATTCCTGCCTCAAAGGGCATCACAGAGTTAAATGGTAACACATTTCCAAATTGCACTTTCTATAAGTTGTATTAATACATATTTTATTATGTTCAGTGTTTATTTTAATAAGAGGTATATTACATATTTAATAAAAAGTTAAATAGGGGCGCCTGGCTGGCTTGGTCGGTAGAGCATAGGATTCCTGATCTCAGGGTCGTGAGTTCAGGCCCCACACTGGGCGTGGAGACTACTTTAAAAAGATGAAAATAAGTTAAATAGTAAAGCTAAATAATAAAAACAAGCAGTTTCTTACTTTCTGTTTCCTGTTCTCTACTGCCACTCTCGAGAAGCATTCTCAACGTCTTGCTGTTTCTATCCATGGCTCTAAACATGCCGATACAGCATTTTCAGCATTTTTTGAGATATTATTTACTTCTTAATTTCCCAAACTTCCCCTCATCTGATCTCAATGATTTCTATTATGAAATTTGATTAGATTAAAAGTCAGAGCTTACATTTTGAAGACTGTATAAATATTATCCTCAGCTGAGGCTGGGAGTATACCATAATTACATTTCCTTTCTTGTACAACCATGTTTTCCCTAGAGTTAAAATCATCCACCCCTTCCCCCCCCTTTTTTTTTCCTTAGTTTTCCAAGTACACACCACTAATTTATCCTCAAACTTTGCGCTGGAAGGGTAACTCTCGCCTCCCTGTGTTCAAACATCAGATCACCTATTGGTTGTATTCTTTCTTGGTCATCTCCCTGCTGGAGCCCTCAGTCCTTCCGCCCTCATCTGAACAGGTTAACCTGCTCTCCACACCTGCTGGGTTCTCCCAGCACCATCCTGATGATGCACTTCACCGGCTCCTGTGTTAGATGCCCTGTTTCTTAGCTACCATTTCAGATGTATCCTTCTTTGGGCGATTACAACAGCCAGTAGCTGTCTGAGTCAAGGTAATAGGCAATACATTTTCTGAGACTCTTCCTGTTTTAGAATGTTCTCCCTTCCCACTTGGCTGATCATGTTACTGGATATAGAATTCTTGGTTGGAAATAATTTTCTCTGAGTATTCGGGAAACTATCTGTTGCCTTATGAATTCTAATGCTGCTGAGAAGTCCAGTAACATTCTGATCCATGATCCAGGATTCATGTGACCTGATTTTCTATTCTGGAAGCTCTTAGAATTGTCCCTTTGTTAACATAATTCTGAAATTCTGTGATGGCTGACTTTGGGGTCTTTTTTTTTTTTTAAGATTTTTAATTTTTTATTAGAGAGAGAGCACAAGCAGGGGGAGTGGCAGGCAGAGGGAGAAGGAGAAGCAGGCTCCCTGGGGTGAGCAGGGAGCCCGATGTGGGGCTCAGTCCCAGGACCCCGGGATCACGACCTGAGCCAAAGGCAGACGCTTAACCATCTGAGCCACCCAGGTACCCCAACAAGGGGTGAGTCTTTTCATGCACTGAGCCAACTTGACTATTTGGGAAATGTTCTTGAGCATTACTTCTCCAAGTGACCCCTGGATTCCTGAGACCCCTTCAGGAGTCCGTAAAGTCACTATTTTCATAAAAATTCTTAGGCAATATTGGCTTTTTTACTTTCATTCTTTCATGAGCATACAGTGGACTTTTTCAGAGGTGACAGGACTTGGGATGAGGAAACAGATGGAAAGTAGAAGCTCACTTAAGAATCCAGTGATTTTCTAGTAAGTCAGACAATAAAGAAATTTGCAAAAATGTAAACCAATTCCAAAATATACCCAAATGTTAGGGGGAAAAGCAGTAAAATTATTTTTCTAAAAATGTGTGGGTTCATTATTATTGAATAAATTGAAGTTTTAACAATTTTTCAGTTTTAATTTCTATCATGGTAACCAAAACATCATACACCATAAATTAAAAAAAACTTTTTGGGTCCTTAGTAATTTTGAAGTTATGTACAGATCCTGGGACCAAAAAGCTAAGGAACCTCTACGCCTAAATTAGGTCTTTGATATTTCCTTCCCCCATTTTCTTTTCTCTCTTTGCAGCTCCTATTATTCACATTTTAGATTTCCTGGTGTGAAACTCTAATCTTTCTTATTCTTCCTCTCCTATTTTCTATCTTCTTGTTTATTATTTGTTTTCTGGGAGACTTCAATTTTATTTTCTGTCCCCTCTATTAAATGTTTTCCTTTCTACTATCTGATTTTTAATTCCAGAGTGTTTTTTTTAAATATGCTCTTTAGATGGTTCTTATATTTCTGTTCTTACGAGTGCAAAATTTCTCTCTAAAGATGATGGTATTACTATTATTATTATTATTAATTATTTGCGGCTTTTCTTTCCTGCCTTTTTGCTTTCTGCTGAGCTCTCTTTACTCTGTTTGATCCTTTTGGCTTCTGTCATTCATTTTAGAGGCTCTCCCCAAATATCTGGGATCTTCAATTGTCCTTTCCTATTTGAAGGTGAGAGATGACAATGCCGACTGTAAACTACGTGAGAAGTGGAGCTTTCCACGGGCCCTCTTCACTCAAGGCAGCTCTTCTCCAACTTTGTACTATTATGACCTGTATACACTCTAAAAAATTCTTTATGTGAATTGTATCTACTGATATTTATTAGAAATTAAAATTAAATATTTTTGAAATCGGTCAATTCATTTAATAAGTCCAATACATGTTAATATAAATAACTTTTGTGAAAAATAGATTTTATAAAACAAAAGTTAGTGAGAGGAGTAGCTTGGTTTTACATTTTTGCAAATCTCTAATGTTGACCTTAATGGAACACCGATGGATTCTCTTATCTGCTTCTACATTCAATCTGTCACAATCTGTTATTTTTTTTTAAGATTTTATTTATTTATTTGAGAGAGAGAGAAAGAGAGTATGAGTGGAGGAAGAGGTGCAGAAGGACAAGCAGACTCCCCGCTAAGCAGGGAGCCCAACGTGGGACTCGATCCCAGGACCCTGAGATCATGACCTGAGCTAAAGGCAGATGCTTAACTGACTGAGCCAGGCAGGCACCCCTGTTATTTTGATGAAATACACAGAAAACAATCTAGCCTCACATAGATATATCACTGGAAAAGAGAGGAGTCTTTGAATACCTATTGAGAAAAGTGTGGATACTCTTTGATATTACACTGAAACTGAATGTATGATAATTTCTTAGAGATCTGTTGGAGTCTGAAACCATACCAATGCACTATACCTTGTTACTTTAAAATCCATTGGTCTATCTTGCACATTGAAAGGATCTTTTACCAGTGTTACCAAAGCATGATTTCAGGATAGTCCCAATTACAAACAGTCATTCCTAATATTCCTTTTTTTTTTTTTTTAAGATTTTATTTATTTATTTGACACAGAGAGAGAGAGCACAAGCAGGGGGAGTGGCAGGCGGAGGGAGAGGGAGAAGCGGGCTCTCCGCCGAGCAGGGAGCCCGACGTGGGGCTCGACCCCAGGACCCTGGGATCATGACCTGAGCCAAAGGCAGACGACTAACTGACTGAGCCACCCAGGTGCCCCCATTCCTGATATTCCTATAAAAACATTCCCTTTGTAAGATTATTTTTACTTCGGAAAATACAATCCTGATATTTATACCAATATCTCTTACAGATAGATGGGTATGAATAAATTAAAGAGAGTTGAAATCTAACCATTGGGACCTAAGCACTGGATGAAGAGAAACGGTTGAAGAAAAGTAATAGTCAAAGCAGCAATATTTCTGGGCCAGTGATTTCCATTACTGGAGGATGGAGTGCTCAAGATCTAGGTTTTGTGTCCAGGTCTTTCAATACAAATCCTCTTCCTGATCAGAGAAGAATTTTGAGCAGAATCCATCTAGCTTAACAGAAATATTCCTTGACAATACTCAACTCCCTGTGTTCTATATGTTATGCTAATCAATCTCCCTTTGAGCTCTACCTTCATCTCCAGAGTGGACTACCTGGTAGGAGGAAGTGTCTCGGGGGACGCACCCAGGCTCCAGGTATAGCTCACCTGTAAATGAATGACTGGCATTCATTGCTCAAACCACAGGGTGGGAGGGGCTCACACACTTTCCAGTCCAACCCCTAATTTTAAGGTGAGGAAATCATGGCTCATACAAGGGAAGTAGCTTACCTTAGTTCACGCAGCTAATAATTAATGGCCACAGCTGGGGTTAGTATATCAGGGCTGTTGAATCCCAGTCATGCACTCTATTATAAACACATCTATTGAAAGATTTATTTCCTGACCGACTCAAGAAAGCCGAGGGCTGGACTCTGCATTATGGTGTTTTCGGTGGGAGGCCTTGTCTACCTGGGAGCCCTAGCTTGAATCACCTGGCTAGCTTTCCTTTACAATCATTTTCCAAAATAGGACAAACACGAAGGATGGCAACAATGAGGAGGAAGTAATGGGATTTCTTTTGTGCTCTTGTTATAGGGCCAGTGTCCTAACGTATTCGGCCCACCATCTTGTTTGCTCTCCTTTTCAATAGTAATTATTGAAAGCCTCCATGTCAGGCATTGTTATAGGTATGAAGGTATGGGATAAAGAACACAGGCCTGTCCTATGGCGCTTATGCTCTGATCAGGGGTGGTAAATGTTAATAGTTGAATACATAAAGAACATAGTATCAAACAAAAGATACGTGTGGGCAGAGATGTGAAGAATTGGAACCCTTGTACACTGTTGGTGGGAATACAAAATGCTGCAGCCTCTATGGAAAGCAGTTCTTCAAAAAATTAAAAATAGAACTACCATATAAGCCAGGATTCCAATTTCTGGGTACTTATCCAAAAGAACTGAAATCAGGATCTTGAAGAGATATAAACACACTCATGGTCACGGCAACACTAGTCGCAACAGCCAGTATGTGGAAACAACTTAATCCGTGGATGGATAAAGAAAATGTGGTATAGACATACAATGAAATATTATTTAGCCTTTGAAAAGGGAGGAAATTCTGTAATCTGCGATAACATGGGTAAACCTTGAAGACATCATGCTAAGTGAAACAAGCTAGTCACAAAAGACACATACGGTATGATTCCACTTACTTGAGGAATCTAAAGTAGTCAAATTCATCGAATCAGAGAGTAGAATGGTAGTTACCAGGGGTTTGATGGCGGATGGGGAGAAATGGAGGAGTTGCTATTCAATGGGCAAAAAGTTCCAGTTAAACAAGATGAACAAATCTGAGAGATCTGCTGTACAGTAAAGAGGGTAGCTTTCACGTTAAGCTTTCTTATGTAATAAAATAAAATTTGAAAGCACCATTTTGCTAAAAACAGAAAAACCTAAATGAAATTACAATAGAAACTCACATGTCATAACACATTATCACTTAATGAGAAACATTTATGTGAAAAATAATCAAGTATTGGTTTTACTGAAAAAAGAAACAAAACAACACAATATGACACTCTGCTATGTGATACAAAGCAAAAAGGGCAATGTGGGGAGAGCAACTGAAGCTGGGTGGGCGTGGAAGGGCACTGAGCAGTCATGGAGGGCTCCTGAAGGAGGCGATATTGGAGTATGGGGAGGGCTGAAGGAGAAAGTCCTTCAAGAAATCAGTTGAGCACACCAAGCTCACTCTGGACTCGCTTGCGTGAGGTTACAGAAAGGAAGCCCTTGTGGCTGGAGTTTGGTGAAAATAGGAGCATGGGAGATACAGGAAAAAGACTAACTAAACAATAATATGCCCTGTACTAGGGGAGCACAAATGTGGCCACGGAATGTGGTATATCAGCCACCGAAGATACTCCAGAAAGAACAGGACCGTCGTTCTAGAGTTACAGCCTAAGGGTGGAGACCAGGTTTCTCATTGCATCAGTGTATCTAATGAACAACTCTACCTGTACATTGGCAGGAGGGAGTGATTCATAGATTGTGTTCTGTACTCACAGCTAAAATTAGAGTCATCCCACCTTCGGGTTTTGGGTATTTTCCCTTTTCCCTGAGTTCCAAATATTTCTTCCTTTTTGAGTCGGGTGATGAAAAAGAAGGTAACATTTCTTACTTAATTTCTTGTTCGGGTGTGCAATTAGAGGAAACACCGTTCTCTTTTACGGAACATATTACATGTAAAATTTTCTCTGACCAGTGATGTGAACTTGAAGGCAGGAACTGTATTTTGACCTTGAAGATTCTACTTGCCTCACAGGAAATAAGAGGCAGGAAAGGGGCCTCTCCCCTTCTGGTCTACAATAGCCTCTGAGCACCACTTCCTTTCCCCACCTACCTAACTAGGTCAGCTGGCATTCCAAGCTGTTGCGTCCACACAGGCACACGTGCATGTGGGAACAGGAAATGGAATGAGGTTAACAGCACCAAATGTTCCCTTAATCTCACTGATACATTAACACTGGCCTTGAAAGTCCACTTGAAAAAAGCCTGCAGGTGAAAACATTTCTACCACTGTGCAGAAGTTAAAGAGATTTTGGTAGTGGGAAAATGCTCTAAAAGAAAAGAAAACTTCCCGGGCACCTGAGTGGCTCAGTTGGTTGAGCTGCTGCCTTCGGCTCAGGTCATGATCCTGGAGTCCCGGGATCGAGTCCCACATCGGGCTCCCTGCTTCTCCCTCTGACCCTCTTCCCTCTCGTGCTCTCTATCTCTCATTCTCTCTCTCTCAAATAAATAAATAAAATCTTAAAAAAAAAAAGAAAAAAGAAAAGAGAACTCCCCCCACCTTCCTTGCCTTCATGTTCTATATATCCCATGATTCACTTTCTAAATTACATTTCAAGGAAGAAAAAAAGGACGACCCAAAAACCTTTTTTTTTTTTTTTAGACTTAGACTAGACTTAGCTGAGTGTTTTATAAGCAGTGATTTGACATATACAGAATAAAGAGAAAGAACTAAAGGGAAAGGGGAGATTTACTCTCAACTTCTGAGGAAGGAAGAGAGCTTAGATGATTTTAATTTGCTAATAATTTTAAAATAGAAATTCAATATAAGGAATGGTCTCTCTCCTCACTCTTCATTCTTAAAGAAAGATTCAAATTACAGTTTAGGTAACTCTTCTTTATTCCAAGAGAAGGATGAGTGTATAAAACAGTTGGCATGTTTTGGGTACCTGGGTGGCTCAGTTGGTTAAGTGACTGCCTTCGGCTTAGGTCATGATCCCGGAGTCCTGGGATCGAGTCCCACATCGGGCTCCCGGCTCAGCGGGGAGCCTGCTTCTCCCTCTGACCCCCTCCCCTTTCATGCTGTTTCTCTCTCTCAAATAAATAAAATCTTAAAAAAAAAAAAACAATTGGCATTTTCTTCTTTAATTGGAAGTAAACAAACAAATAAAAGTTGTGGGATTTTAGGGGCACATTCAAAGGGGAAAGTAGTTTCTTTTGACCGACCTAGTTTCCTGACCATTTAGGGATTTCTTCCAGACACCAAACCAGAGACTTAAATTTCTAGGCTATCACAGGGATTACAAGAGGAAAGAGAAATTTGGCTACAAAAAGGAAAACAAAAATGAAGTATCAACTGCATTCCAAAATGTTTTATGTTGGAAGATTTTGTGAAATAACGATTTAAATCTAGTCACATACCAAAATTAAATAAAGATAGTGCGAGGAAAAAAGTTACAGATTATGGTCATTTATGAACATGCATGAAAAATTTCTTAAAAAAAAATACAAACAAATCAAACTTATCAGGGCACAAATATATAAAACATCATGACCAGGTAGGGTTTATTTCAGTAATGAATGTATGATTCAAATAGAATGCCTGTTAATATAATTTATCATATTAAGAATAGAAAGAGAAAAATCATATGCTAATTTTCTTGAAGGCAGATTAAGCATTCAATGAAATTTAATATTCATTCACAATATTCTAGCAGAATAGGAAAAAGCATTTATGTAAATCCGAGAACAAACATCATAGTTATTATCAAGAGAGTTAAAGCATTCCTGCTAATGTCAGAAAGACGATAAGGGTACCAACATTGAATCAACACAGTATGAGAAGACTTAACCAAACAATAAGATACGAAAAAACGTAATGGGTAGAAGAACTATAAAGGAAGACAAAAAGATTTCCTCAATTTCAGATACTAGTGTCCACACAGAAAACCCAAAAGGATCTATAAACCACTGTTAGAACTAATGGAAAAGCTTAGAAAGTTAGTAGGATACACTATCAACACAGAAGAATCAACAGCATTCCTAGAGGACAGTAATAGTCAATTTCAAAACAGAACAAATATCCTAGTCAAAATAACATCAAAAGGAATAAGTTTTTATTCCCAACCAACCAAAAAGGCTTGGTTGAAGAGAAATAATGTTTATGGATGGGATGACTCAATATTGTAAAGATGTCAATTCTGCCAAAATTAATCTACATTAAATGTAGTTCCAATAAAAACCCTAACGGAGTTCTTCAGGGAATTTGACAAACTAAAAAATCACTTGACAGCGTCAAGAGTCAGGAAAAGCTAAGCCAATGTTGAAGAGTAATGTGGGCTTAATAATGAAGACAATGTGGTATGGGGCAGGGATGGACAAATAGAGTAATGCAGAGCTCAGAAACAGACCCATACATACATGTAAACCTCACATGAGAGGAATGTGGAGGTACAAATCAGCACAGAAAGATGTACTTTTCAATCAGTGGTGATCAGGCTTTTGGCTAGACATAGGAAAACAAGAATTTGGATTTCCTACCATATACCATACCTACATCAACTGTAGTAAGGTTAAGGACAAGGCAAAATTTTAAGACTTTTAGAAAAATAATAGAGTATATTTATGAACAGAGATTACAAGATAATTTTTTTAAAGATTTCATTTATTTATTTGAGAGAGAGCACAAGCAGGGGCTCGGAGCGGCAGAGGGAGAGGGAGAAGCAGACTTCCCGCTGAGCAGGGAGCCCGACTCAAGGCCCAAGGTTAGAACCCTAGGATTATGACCTGAGCCGAAGGCAGACACTTCACGAACTGTGCACCCAGGCGCCCCTATAATTTTTTAGACACAACGCAAAATCTATGTTATAAAATGTACATTTATATTTGGTGTGGCCAAACTTATAAATTATATGATTTCTTTTCAAAGAAACCGTAATTAAAGTGAAAAGACAAGTCTTATAGTAGGAGATGGTTTGCAACTCAAATAATCCACAAAGATCACTAGCCAAAATTCATCAGGAATGCCTACACGGCAATAAGAAAAAGAAACATCCTGACAGAAAAATGGGCAGTGAATAGAAGGCAGAAATTCACACACACAAAAATCTAAGTGGCCAACAAACAAGAAAAGATTCTCGGTCTTAATTGTAATTGGCAAAATGCAAAGTAATGTATCCCCCAATGGAATATTACATCACAGTTAAACAAAGGAGAGGTATCAATCTCAAAAACAATGTTGAGAGAAAAAAATTTTGTGAAAGGTTGGCACACTTTATGCCATGTTTGAAATAAGTGAATGCATGTTACATATTTCAAATAAAAGCTTACATATATAGTCATGGAACAAAATCATAGTTGGGAGTGAAACACCAAGTCTTGGATCGCAGTAGTTCCAGTTCTGGGGGTACACTGAACCGGATTATACTGGCTTGCCTGAGCCAATTCTGTGTACCTCTTCCTAATTCCATGTTCAGTGATGTCTTGCTGGTAGCTTGAAATCTGCTGTGATGGAGGGTTTACACCACAGAAAGTGGCAAACAATATAAATCCCAGAATCTCCCTCTCTTGTCCTAATGCCGGAGAACTGGTTTACCAGCACATTACTGTGTCACTCTCCACAGAGTGAGATGCAACTGGGAGGAATACATAAGGGGCTTCAACAGTATTTGTAATGTCTTTATGCTTTAAAGAATTTCTAAAGTAAATATGACACAAGAAAAGGCTTTGATAGAGTGGGGATAGGGTTCATGGGTACTTATCATGCTACTTTTCTGTACTTTGGAAATATACCCTGAAAACACAATCTAGTCAGCAGAGTTTTTTTAGGTCAGCACAAAACCATTTCTTTTTCCCCTCTTTAATTTTAGAGATTTAAATCTTGCTTAGTTGGTCACAATAATATAATATTATGTTGAAAAACCTGGATCTGAAATAATAGAAACTTTAAAATTAGTTCAAGCCCCAACCATAGGTTTGCCAGAGAGTCAGACCTTTGAAATCAACTGATGTAGGGTATATAATAAAAGATTCATAAGAGGCATTAACAAAAAAAGTCACATCAATACTTCTTAAGCAAATATAACAGCAAAGACATTTGAGCTCTAAATGTAGACTCCAGATCTAAGGGGAAGGAAATAAAAACAAATAGGGACACAATCGTATAGATGACTCAGCTGTAAAAGTTAAACAAGCAGATGCTTTTTTTTTATAGAATTATTCTACCTTTTTTAAAGATTTTATTTATTTGAGAGAGAGCAAGTGAGAGAGAGCACGAGCCGGGTGAGGGGCAGAGGGAGAGGGAGAAGCAGACTCCCTGGCTGAGCAGGGAAGCCCAAGGTGGCGCCCCCAGCAAGCAGATACTCTTGAAAATAATAATGAGGGGCGCCTGGGTGGCTCAGTTGGTTAAGCATCTGCCTTCAGCTCAGGTCGTGATCCCAGGGTCCTGGGATCGAACCCCACCTTGGGCTTCCCTGCTCAGCCGGGGAGTCTGCTTCTCCCTCTCCCTCTGCCCCTCACCCGGCTCGTGCTCTCTCTCTCCCTGTCTGTCTTACTCTCTCAAATAAATAAAATTAAAAAAAAGAAAATAATAGAATAAAATAATAGGAATACCAAAGAAACGTGACAAAACCAGGTATTCAAAACAGGCTAGACCGGATGCCTAGTTCTATGTCCTTGAGCAAAGGACTTTCCATACCGCACTCCTGATTCATCTATAAGATGTGCATATAATATGCATTCTCTCTGCCTCCCAGAGCTGTTAAGAGGATTACAGGAGATCATGCATGTGCCAGGGATAGATAACTGGGATCTACAAAAGGGACAGGCATAAATACGTGATGTTCATTGTGTGCACATTGTGTCACCGCATGGATCCCTAACACATCATCATCCGGGTACTCATTCACTCTGACTCAGGCTGACGGGTCTGACTTCCTTGCTCAGAGAACACCAAAGACAAAAGAACTGAGAACCGGTTCAGGAATACAAAGGTCTTCTCAGTCTTCCAACTTTTGCAGAACGGGCTCTACCACCAAAGTCCCTTCTTGTTGACCTAGGGGGCGACGTCATTCTTATCTTTCTTTAAATTAGGAGACACAGGAAAATTTAAACTCCAGGGAGTAAAAAAAAAAAAAAAAGCCCTTCTGGACTATGCTACCATGTCCCAAACCATGGCCTGAAAAGCAGGGCTCCACTCTGGCAAGAGGGAATGTGGTTAAATGCCTGGGGCTTGGGGTCAGAGAAGCCCAGATGAGGCATATAAAGTGATAATGCACATAAAGCTCTATGGCCTCTGGCATGAACTAAGCAGGAGACAAATAGTCATTACCATCAACTTACAGCCAAACCACCAGAGGCTTAGGCCAGGGGCCTCCCCACATATATGCCTCAACCCTCTCCCTGAGTTACAGGGCCACTGGTAGCCTCTGGAAGGAGAAGCCACTCGGGGATTCATGGGATTTTACCATCAGCGGCTGCTAAATGGGAGCCTGTTTTAATACCAAGGAACATGTAGAACTCTAAATTCCCTTTTTTTTTTTTTTTTTTTTTTTTGAGAGCGTGAGCATGCATGATCGATGGGGAGGGGGAAGGGGTGAGGGAAGGAAGGAATCTTAAGCAGACTCTATGCCCATCAAGGAGCCAGAGGCAAAGGGGCCCCTGCGTGGCTCAGTCGGTTAGGCGGCTGGCTGCCTTCAGCTCAGGTCATGATCCCAGGGTCCTGGGATGAAGCCCCGCATTGGGCTCCTGCTCAGCAGAGAGCCTGCTTCTCCCTCTCCCTCTGTCTGCCACTCTGCCTACTTGTGCTATCTCTCTGTCAAATAAATAAATAAAAAATATCTTAAAAAAAAAAAAAAGAAGCCAGAGGCAGGGCTCGATCTCATGACCCTGTGATCATGACCTGAGCTGAAATCAAGAGTTGGATGCCTAACCGAATGAGCCACCGAGGCGCCCCAGCCTAATTCAATTTCTTTATGACCTTTCTCTATTTTCTTATTATTGTGTCTATTTTATGTAGACAGTGTTTCCCAGCCACAGCTATACATTACAAACATCTGAGGACCTTTTAAAAACTTCTGATGCCCTGGCCTAACCCCAAACCAATTCATTATATTTTCTGGGGGTGGGATCCATCATATTATATAAAAAAAAAAAATCTTCCCAGGTGATTCTAGTAGTGTAGTTCAGGTCCAGAATTACAGTCTTGGAACATGCTGATCAGTTTCCAAAGTCTCCTGAGTCAAATCCGGGAGATGTTACAACACGGGCAGTTTTTACATCCTAGGCTTTCAATATGAAAGGAGGCATTGATGCAAGTCTATACACAGATCTCCCAGAGGTCAGGCTTGTGCTACATGTTAGGGATTCGAAGGTACCAAAGGAGATGTGGATCCTTCCCCCAAGGTGTCACTTACACCAATTTCACTAAGCAAAGAGGGATAAGATTTATAAATGGCACTATGGTTGAGTCACACAATGACAAGGCACTGTAGAATTTTATAATGGGATTTTACTCTAACAAAATCAACATCATCACTGGTTGATATTTTGATGCTTTCTCTGGGCTGGTATTGAGCAAGGTAGGCACTTTCAGTGTTTGAGCGCACTGAAGCTTCACAATAACCATGGAGATAGATATTCTTATTATTTCTACTCATTCATTCCACAAAAGCTTGCATGCCTCTGATGGGCCAGGCACTGGGTTTTTTTTTTTTTTTTTTAAGATTTTTATTTATCTGAGAGAGCACAAGCAGAGGGAGAGAGAGGGAGAAGCAGGCTCCCTGCTGAGCAAGGAGCCTGATGTGGGACTTAATCCCAGGACCCTGGGATCATGACCCGGGCCGAAGACAGCTGCTTAACTGACTGAGCCACCCAGGGGTCCCGGGCCAGGCACTGTTCAGGCACCTGGACCGTAACAAAACAGGCCCCAGGCCTCGGGGAGTGTCCATGAGTGGGGGTGGCGAGGAAAGAAAGAACCGATGTAAACCAGAAGTCGGTCATAGGGTGCGTGACAGAATTTGATAAATGCCAGAAAGAAAAGGCAGAGCCGGTGAGGTGTTCTGTGGGTGTCCGGCAAGCTTCATTGAGAAAGGGAGATATGAGCACAGACTTATAGGGAAGGAGTTAGTTCTTCCACTCCATTTCAAGACTCACCCAAGGATCTCTACATGGCTCAGCTGGGATGCAAACCCAGGCATGTGGGAAATGAGAGTCTGCTCCTAACTTGCCTACTGCCTGGCAGAAGTTTCACAACCGATTTGCTTGTCCCAGCCCCTTCAGCAAATTTCCTAAGCCCAGTGTCTTTTACATAGTAGGTACTTAACGTATGTTTGAGTTACATCATTTAAATTATTAATTAATTTGGATCAGTACGCTATGACTTAAAGTACTTGTGTGTTTACTGTGTCCTGCCCACTCCCTAGGCAGAAGAAAGTTTCTAGAAAATTCAGTGGAGGTGGGGGTGCCACAGACGAAGCATGCATGCATTTTTGGATGCCCTGTTCATGTTGTGTTGTAGAAGAATGATGTCACTGCTCTGTCAGGGAAGACAGGTCTCTTCTCTGAGCCAGGAAGATGGATTTGGATGGAATATAAAATAAATGTGAGACCCTTCTAGGACAAGGATGCTTCTGGGTAGAAGACTTCATGGCATGATAGCACACAGAAATGTAGGAAGTTGAATCAAGGATTACAGGTAAAGTTCTCTTAGGTGGCATTCATCTGAGAGAAAGTCATAGTCCTAGGTGAGAATGATCTTTTGAGTATGAACTTACCTGTTGAAGTGGTAGATATCCTGTATGTTTCCAAAGAGGGCTGATCTTTCTTCTGTCCCCAGAGGAAGTTTTGTTTGGTCCCTGATGCAGTCAAGGTAATCCTGGGAAATCAACGAGAAGGATGTGTTAAACACTCCTGTCCTCCAAGTCATCTTTTTTATGCAAGATGAATCTCTCATATCAATTTCAAGCAATTATTATACTAATGTGCTCATTAACTGTACTATGGAATACAGAGTGTCACTTTTATTAATGTTGACAATACTCACCAATTTATAGAATGGGGAGTTGGAGCAAGGAGGAGGAGTATGGTATACATTAGGCTATATAACCCCCAAATGTATTAGAGCTTCCCTAGATGGATAATATAACGACCATAGTTTCTCATAATGTCAGATTTTTGGCATAACAACATCATCTTCTGCTTCCTTGACTGATTTATGTGATAAAAAGATACTCAAATTCATTTAGCGGAAAGCCAGAAATACAGACCTTAAAATTTCTCATCACAAGAAAAAGAATTTGTAACTGTGTGTGGTAATGGCTGTTAACTACACTCATTGTGGTGATCATTTCACAATATACACATGCATCAAGTCATTATGTTGTACATCTTAAACTAATACAATGTTCTATGTGAATTATATCTCAATAAACTGGGGAAAGAGAGCGTTGTTTAAACATAATCTTGAAATCAGGAAGCTATCAGTTGTTAAAATGCAGAACCAAATTCTTCCTCAAACACCATTTTATAGAAAAAAAGCCTCTTTTTATTTTAATACGCACATAACTCACTTATGCTATCTAGTAGGCTATGTTAATGAGCCATGGAAAACTTTGAAATGATTTTATATCTTTTAACACAGCAACAGCTCCCAAGCCGAGCTAATGTGGGCTCAGATCCACAGTGGGTTAAATGTCCATGGCTTGGAAGCTTCGAGCTGCTGAGAGAAAGCTGTTTTCCACCCTGGGTGTGAGAGTTCATAACAGAGTGTTCCCCCTTCCCCAGCAATGCTTGAAAAAAGAACTCAGTAGGAGACTAGAAAACAATAAAGAAAAAAGTGAAAACAGCTGAAATAACGTAAAATAAAAAATAAATACAATCCCCTGCTCCGGACTGCACAATGTACTATGGCCCTCGACCAAATGTCACATGGCGTCGTGCAGCCCGGGGGAGGAACAGACCCTGTGAAAATCCCAGGCTACAGCCACATTCCAGTGTTCCATCGCAAACACAATAGCACTTAGGTGCAACCAGCCAAAGGAGAGATGAAATGTAAAAACCATCAGATAATTCTTCCTTCTCCATTTTAATAAGCCACATTCATTCTCTCATGCTCTTTATGCCCTCAAAGGAAACACAGGCAGGGCCTCACCATTACCGTTCTCGGGAGCACGTTTCACAGACTGCATCCCATAACTCACCATCCTGGTTCTTTAACACTGAAATCACTGGCATGCACGAACCAACGTTTATAAACCCTTTTTCTTTTATTTTTTTAAATGATTTTATGTATTTGTCAGAGAGAGAGCGAGCAAGCGAGAGAGAGATCACAAGCAGGGGGAGCGGCAGAGGGAGAGGGAGAAGCAGACTCGTCTCTGAGCAGGGAGCCCGATGCGGGGCTCGATCCCAGGACCCTGGGATCATGACCTGAGCTGAAGGCAGATGCTTAACCGACTGAGCCACGCAGGAGTGCCCCCTTTATTCTCTTTTAACAAGCTTTGTGGGAACATCTTTTCTTCTTAAGACAGTGGTCATCTCAGTTAAGAAGTTAAATTCATGAGGTGTAAGTGTAACCAGCACCCCAAACCCACAATAGCAAGACATAGCCTTGTGTCCTTACTATAAAAGTAAGGACTTTTATAAATGGAACAATTAGAAGGAGCTTGAGTACCTGCATAGGATACAGAGTTAATGCCTAAATAAAAAATGCTCAAGAAAACCAGAAGTGAAATGAATGCCTTTTGAATAACATGTCAACCTAACCTATACTTTCTCAAAAACATAAATGTAGTCATTGATATTTACATAAAATTACACATGGTACAAAAAGATGGGCTAATATTTAACTTGCCTTGAACACTTATATTTGATAGCTGTTTATACTTTGATCAAGATTTTAAAAGGACACATCATATGCAAAGTTAAGGCAGTAAAAGGTTCCAGATGGGCGTGAACTTAACCAGAAGGATATGGATAGGCATGAGCCACACCAAATAGCAGGATAAAGGGCAGGACAGAGATGACGTACGCATGCCAAATTCACCTTGCGGGCTGCCATGGGGTTTAAATGAGAAACCGAACAACCCTTTTTCTCACTTCAAGTGAAGAGCTTGCTCATTTGCAGAAACCTGATACTAAATTCTTCATGTGAGGGAAAGACTGAGTTAAGGGGCTTGAAGAACTTCAGCTGGGGTTAGAGACAAAGAACCGTGGCCCACTTCCAACAAATAATGGCCCCTCTCCAAATGAAAGAGTTTCAAAACCCCCCAGTCCGTGGTAGGGAAACTAGGTTTTAAAAGCCGCTTGTTTTCCGAAATTGTTGAGAAAACGGATCGTTAGGAGTCCAAATTTTTGTAGGCCACTCTAGAAAACAGATCAAAGTCCTATGGCCACAACTGTTCCCCCCACTGATCATAATTAAGTCTTTTAAATATGATACTTTAACCCTAAACTAGTTACGGAGAACTACTGTAGCATGCACGGCATTAGCAGCTATAATCATCTCCAGCCAAAATGAGAGGTTCGAAGCTCAGTGATAATAACAGTTGGGTCTCTGCTCAAATGACAGAGTAAAGACACCCATGAAATTTATTAGAGCCTGTCACACTGCTTATTAATTTTATTGGCTTGATGTCAGCATCTATGGCTACCCTACAGTTAACAATGAAGGATCAATTTAAAACATTTGCATTGAAAACAATTATTCGCCAAGAAGATCAAAGAGTTCACTCAACTGGGAGAGGGATGAGGCGGGGAGATACGCACAAGAAAGAGCTTTCCACTGGTGGAAAAAAAATGCCTATTATGCCATTTTAAATTCTGTCTATTTATTTTCTAATCAATTCATGTCCTTAGGATCTCCTTAAGATTGCAAGATTTGTGCATGGGTGTTCTCCTCACATTAACTTTGTCATTGCCTGTAATGTCTTATTGAAAACATCCAACTGAAGACTGACCTGGTGCCATTTAAAGTGTGGCAAATGGAAAAGGAGCCAGTTTGCAAAGTGTTACCGAACTACAATGAATTCAGTGCAGAAACTGAGAGTAAGTGCATGGAAACTTACAGTCTTTTGACAGAATGAGATCTGTTGACTCTAATGATCAATTTGGGCTTGTATCTTGCCTGTCCGATTTCTTCTATTTTCTTTTTCTAGCAATTCACTTTTTATTGTGTTTTCCAAAAGTGTCGGCATGTGACTGACAGAAAATGCACGCAACACACACATGCACACACATCCCTGTCCCTCACCACAGATAGAGAAGCGCTGGTCTAGGCAGCCCTCCCGCAGAGATGATGGAGAAATGGACAGAATTCAAATTCGGATTTAAACTCAAATTCAATGTTCTTGGTAGTTCACCTTATTTCTCTAAGATGCCTATAGAATTAATGTCCCCGCCCCCGTTTCCCTTCTTCCTCTAAAATAACATTTAAAACGTTTTAAAATTATAACCTGTTTGACATAATGAAGATAAACCACAAGAGGGAAAGAAATACTACTTTACGTCCCTTCGACTCTTTCCCGCACCCCCCCACCCTTGTGTAGAGTCCTTTGTAAGAGACAAAAAAATTCCATTCCTAAATCCTCTTGCTCACATTTCAAAGTTCGACCTAGTGGTTTTATAGTTTACTCTTTCTGGTTGGTTTTTCTCTTTTTAGCGCTTTCAGATTCCAAGCTCTTTGATATAACTCCTATGTAAGACTTTTTTCTTTGGTCTTTATTTTGAAGGAAGCATTTTTTCTTGTTTCTCCAACCCCTCCACCTCTTCTAGAACATAGTCATCGGTTTATCCCCAAACCTGCCCTCCAAATGCCATGTGTTACAGTGGGACGCCACTGATACCACAATAACGTACACTTGTATATCAATTTACAGTTTAAAAGCATTCACAGTCATTCATACAAACCATCCTCCCCTTCCTCCCCACCTTTTTTGAGGACATAAGAATGTGTGCCAAGCTCTGTTTTACAAGCTAGGAATTAAAAAAATGAATAAAACATGACCCCTCCCCCCAAGGAGCTCTCTGTGTAGTTGAAAGACAAGTGTAAACAAGTAAGTACAATACAGTGTTTAGGGCGCATGGCTGATAAATATTCAGTATTGGCAGAGAGGGGAGGCAGAAAAAGAAGTGGTTGATTCCTGGGCTGGCAGAGGCTCTCTAGAGGAGGTGCGCATGGATCTGAGCCTTTAAGCAGCAGCAGTCTGGATGGAGGGAAAGGGAGGAGACGACATCCAAGAAATAGAGAAGTGCAAACAGAGGCACAGGGCAAGGTATGCCGCCCGCAGTCAGGACCCTTAAAGGTGCTGAGCGGGGCGGGGAAAGCCAGGAACCCCGGCGCATGCGCACACAGGCCCTGGAGTTAGAGCTGATCATAGAGAATCGTCTGTGCTCCGTAGGTGGTGGCAACCCCTGAAGGATGGTGGGAGACCACAGACCATCCCAGCATCAGTGAAACAGAACAGAAGCTGTAAAACTGGGGTGGGGAGACCAGTTAGACCAGCAGAGCAGCGCAGGTAAACCCGGACCAAGCCCTCCACAGGTTCTACAGAGAGGCATGAAGGAGAGAAAGGAGCCAGTCAGGGGTGACAGTCACGAGATGAGGGACGTTGTTGGCTTTCAGGATGTAGAGGCCAATGGCAGGCTGCCCCAAAATGGGCCACTTTGGCATGAAGACTATTTTGAGTTAAAAAGCAATCAAAACCTGGGGCGCCTGGGTGGCTCAGCAGGTTAAGCATCTGCCTTTGGCTCAAGTCCTGATCTCAGGGTCCTGGGATCGAGCCCTGCATCCGTCCAGGCTCCCTGCTCGGAGGAGTGTCTGCTTCTGCCGCCCACCCCAACCCAGCTCCTGTGCTCTCTCTCTCTCAAATAAATAAATAGGGGGCGCCTGGATGGCTCAGTCGGTGAAGCATCTGCCTTCAGCTCCAGTCATGATCCCAGGGTCCTGGGATCGAGCCCTGCGTCGGGCTCCCTGCTCAGTGGGGAGCCTGCTTCTCCCTCTCCCACTGCCCCTGCTTGTGTTCCCTCTCTCACTGTGTCTCTGTCAAATAAATAAAATCTTTAAAAAAAAAATAAATTAAAAAATAAATAAAATTTTTTTAAAAAAGCAATCAAAACCCAGTGATTTCAGGAAAAGCTCTTTACCTCCCCCTCAAATGCCTAAAAAGAATTTAGAGCGAGGACCTGCTCCAGAAAGAGAGCTATCACCATAGATAACTCCATTATGATAGGAACTAGGTATGGCAGACAGGGAGGGACCTAAGCAAGGCCACTTGGAGCCAAGTCCTCTCTTTGTCCCATTGTTTCTGAGTGGCCCAGCAAACATTCGTTTACCATTTACTTTTTTTCATCTTCCTGTAAATTGGATTCCTTTCCTCTGAAGTCCCAGACCCTTGCCCCCTTCTCCTTAGTTGAGGATGACTTACAGGTCTCACTGTGCCTGTCTTTAGAGTTTCCGTGTCTGTCTGTACATATGCTGTTAAATTTGATTTTCTCCTATTAATCTGTGTCATGTCCATTTGATTCTTAGTCTGGCTGGAAGGACCTTGGAGGGGACAGGAATTCTTGCTGCCCAACACGGAGCGGGGAGTCTGCGCTTCTCTCTCACTTTCCACGCTGAGGAGGAGGAGCACTGTTCCCCTCACTCCCAGCAAGACCTTTTCCTTACCCTCACCGGCAGTGAGGGAATTAAAAGGCAGTGAGACCAACCCCTCACCTCCCCATCCATTTGGCTTCGGCATGGAGGGAACTGGAATGCTCCCTCCGGGAAGAGGACCCACTGGCTCTCCTCCTTTCTCTTTGCCTGGTGGCTGGTGAGGGAAAGCTAACCCAGCGTTGCTCCTGCTGGCCGGGCCTACAGAGGCCTTGGCGGGGCGGCTCTAGGCCTTGTTGGCTGCTGGTACCCGCTGTACTGGACTGCCTCACGCCCAGATCCAACACTGAGAAACACCTCGAAGGATCTGTGGTAAAAAGGAGACAAGGCAGATATTCTGGCCTCGCTCGAGACAGTAGGTCTTCATGCAGCTCCAGCTGGCTCATTTTCTTCTTAGGGTCAAAGCTCTGAGAAGAAATATGGGTTTTATTTTCCAGCCATTGTCCTCTGCACAAATAGTGCCCGCAGGAGCATCACGATGGGTAATGACGGGTTCGGAATCACCGGCCTGCCCAGGCCCCACTTGAGCACTTCCTCTCCCCATTCCTGAGAGACCTGAAGAGAAGCGGACGGCGGTGCGGGGGCAAAGACAGGGCCTCAGTTTCGGCCTCAGTGAAGACAGACATAACCGTAGGACATCTCGCAGGGGAGGTTTGTCAGGCACAGGATCTGGGAAGAAGAACAGCAGTTTGCTCGGAAAGCTCTGCAGGGAGCTGGCCGTGCGTGGCTGTGCAGCTTTGGGCTTCGGCTTCTGCAGCACTGACACAGCGGGGAGGCCAAAACATTCTCCCACGCTTCTTCGGGGGCCACCTAACCACACAAAAGCAGCTTCGGAGTAGCTCAGTGTCTGCAAATTGCAACCTCGGTGAGGGTCAGCAGGCCAGGGCACCCCCAGGAAGTCCCCTGTGGCCGTGAGGACACCAAAGGGCCCTTGCGAAGGAAATGAGGAAGTAAATGATGAGCTGCCAGGCCAGGGGCGGCACGGAACTCTGCGGCTCACGCTGACGAGACTGCACCCCTGAGTGGGAGCGGCGGTGAGGGGTTTTGGAGGGGTCCCACGGAGCCTGGCGGGCCCACCTCTTCCAGACAGTCCCAGGGAAACTGAGTGGGGATAACAGAGTCCTGAGTGCAGGGATTAGAGAGAATTGCAGACTGAGTCGGAAGTGGGTAAGGGGAATACCAATTTTGAGATGCTGGGCTACCCAGGAAGGAGCAGTAACTGGAAGGGATGTAGGACCAGGGAGGACTGACTGATGGATCTGCACACCCCCCACACCCACACTTGCATGCACCCACGCGTGCATTCATGCGCCCACGAACAGGATGGTGGTGGAGGGCGGGAAGGAGAAGGGAGAAGGTAGAGGGAGGAAGCTGGGAATGACAAGAATTCCTGGCAAGGTGACGACTGGAGCCAGGTCAGGGGACAAGATAAGAGGTGGAGGAGAGGAAGATAAGCCCCTCTCTCGCGGGGGTCCAGGCTGGGAACGCTGTCTCTCTGAGTGAGGCAGGGAGAGGCCAAAATGACACAGGTCAGCTTCCATTTTTGCCGTAGAAAATAGAATTCTAACGAGTCAGAGCGCAGAAGTAAAAAGTTCCCTCTCCCTCCTCGAGAACCTTCCTTTTCTGCCCAGGTGTCACTGTGCAGAGGTAACGCTCGTTAATGACGTGGTATGCACGCTTCTCGACTATGTGCTGGCGCATAATTACATCTGTCAAAAATGAGATCTTTGCTTGATTCGCAACTTTGTTTTTTCCACTTATTGTATATAAAGGCACATGATTCCTATATGTCAGTAGAATTCTTTCTCATTCTTTATAGTGGCTGCACTGTATTCCACCCAATAGTTTTATTATAATGTACTTGATAAAGACTTTTGGGGGGCCCATCCTATGTGCAGGTTTCCGAATTAAGCAGGTGCATCTGGAAACGAAGATGTGATGCCTGTGTTCCAGGTGCTCACAAGAGAGGACAGGAGAGACATGTGTGTGTCATACAGAGTACGACAATGTGAGGATATAGGGATTATTTACAAAGTGCTGTGGGGCAATGATGAAAGAAGCCCTTTATCTTTCTTCCAAAGAAGCCACTAATCAGGGTTCATAGTAAAATCTCCATCTGTTGCCTGCAGATAAAGTATCAGAAGTCTAATCTTCCACTTGATCTCTTCTCTCTTATTTCTCTGTCCACATCCACAGGGAGGAAGGTACAGCTAAAGAAATGAGAGCTGGGGGTCTCTGGCCACTTCATCAAGCTGGAAACAAAGCTCTTATTGTGGGAACAGTGTTTTCCCTGAGTCTATATAACGGAGCCCCCACACGGCGGAGAACCGCAATGAAAATGCACTATATCATCACCAGGGCAAACTCTTCCTGCCAACTTGTTGCGGGGGTGGGGGGAGAGGGTGGGGGGAAGAATGAATGGAGGGGAGCCCAAGGAGGGAAGAGAAGAGGGAAGAAAAAGGGGGAGTAGAAAGTAAAAGGGAAAGAAGATGGGGAGAGCAAGGGGGAGAGCAAGAGAGGAAGACCCACAGACGCGGGGGAGGGGGGCGGGGGGGGGGAGGGAGAGGGGGGGTGGGGGGGGGGGAGTTCAAAGCAGCTTCTGTTCCTGGTGTGGTATTGGTTCTCATTCAGTTTTCCTCGCTGATGGTATAGAGGCTGATCTTAATTGGTGATATGTGAAAGTCAGAATTAATGCCTCTGAGATATTTGAGTAAAAGAATCATAAAAAACTGGGAGCTTTCAGCCTCATTTACCCAGTATAATACTTTCAATACATAAGACATCAGTAAAAAATGTCAGGAATGGCTTTCTTGCTCAGCTGTGACAAATGATACAGCCTGTTCTGTCCCCTCCATTGTTTCGCGGCTCCCTCTTGAGAGGAGGGGACCTAGGAGGTTCCTCTCGGGGAGGAGATGGAACAGCCTGCCCTAGAAAGGCATGGGGGGGGGTTGGGCAGGTCCTTCCGGAAAGAGAAACCTGCTGGGGACAAACAGGAATTCTGTTAAAAACAGCAACGTTGAGTAGAAAGAGAAATAGATCTTTGCTTGAAGACAACTGGTGTATTTGTTTGGTTTTCCCCAAAGACTTTAAGCAGAAAATACACATGAATTGGCAGTCTACAGTAACCGAAAGAAGAAACAGGATTAGTGTTAATATATTAGAGGTCTTCAAGCAGCTGAATGCCCATTTTTCCTGTGCTTCTGACAACCATTATGGAAATCAATTGTCTTTATTTACTTCATGTGGACATCCAGAGGAAGAATTTGATGTATATAAGTGTAAATAAATCTAAAAATGTCACCAAAATTAAAAAGGTTTGGTGCAAATATAATGCTACAATTAATCTCTTATCTTACCAAGTTACAACAGAAAAGTTCTTACTTTTCTTCTGTAACAGAACAGTCCCTTTTGTAACAAAAACATGGCAGGAAACTTAATTTTCTATTGGCTTTGTTAATATAATAAAAATAATATTTATTTTTAAAAGCCATGTTCAGAGTTTTCAAATCACATTGACAGCATTCTCATATGTAAAGCTCTTCTTAAAATAAGAGCAGTGGACATATGCCCATGAAGAAGTCCTGCTCACACTGAGCTAGCTTTCCATACTTACTTGAAACCCACCATTGCTTTTTGTTTTCTATACTCTTTAATCCCATCATCATTTCTAATGACCAAAAAAGAGTAAAGCATTTCTGGGATAATCCACGTGCTTACTGAATATGCATTAATGTAAAGTATGTTTAACATCTTCAGAATGGGTAACCAGAGAATTTGCCAGAACCATCTGGAATGAAGCACAACAGCATCCCAGGGGGTGCTGATGAGACAGGAAAGCGAAGGAAGTTTATTGTACACTTCCTCGAGAAGGAGCCCCACCCCCCACCCCGTCACCCTACTTTTCTCCAACTCTCTTTTTTAGGTCTTTCTCCTCACTGGGCTAACTTCATACAGCATCGTTATTTTACTGCCATTTTTCTCTCCAGGTCCCAAGCCAGGGAAGGAAGCAGACAGAGACAATTAGATGTGGCTATAATCCTTAAGGAGGAAAACAGCAAAGAGATGTGATGTCTTGGCAAAGCTTTAAGTACCTGAAAATGAGAACTGATTCATCTCCATTATAATCACGGTACTGCTGGTGTAATTTGAAACATGGTAATTAAGGAAAATTAAATAAAGCCCAAAGGATTTTGTATATGGGAAAGAAAATAAAAGATCAGTAAAATAAATTTACATTATTAGATCGTCTGAAGTTCAACGCCTCCTCACTGCTACTTACTATTACGAGTCATATTACCTTTATGTTTCTTGCTATACTGAGCTTACTGCTTTATGTGCATTATCTTTTTTTTTTTTTTTAAAGATTCTTATTTATTTATTTGACAGAGAGAGACAAAGCAAGAGAGGGAACACAAGCTGGGGGAGTGGGAGAGGGAGAAGCAGGCTTCCTGCGGAGCAGGATCCCAGGGTCCTGGGATGACGACCTGAGCGGAAGGCAGCCGCTTAACGACTGAGCCACCTAGGCACCCGCCGCTATATGTGTTATCTTATCTACACAACAACCTAGGGGGTGGGTCCCATTATTAGTCCCATTTTACTGGAAGTTTAGAAAATTTCAATTGTTTCCCAAGGTCACACAGAGAGTGAGTGACTCAGTCCCGTTCAAACTGGGACCAGCTGATGATAGCCTGCCTGTGCACTGGAACCCTGCAGTACTGCTCCTAAGGCTTTAGTCCTTAATGCAGTATCTTTACACCATAGGAAATGTTTGCTGTTGACTTTATCTGGGGACGAAATGTGGTTTTTATTAGGTTTGAGGTAGGAGCCTTACAAAGACAACCATTCTCACGGACTCGGCACCTACCACCTTGTAGGATCGTCACGGACCCGTATCTGAATCAGTACCAGTCCACTGACACGCCGAGCCCACCTCCTTCGTGTGCTCATCGATACACATCCCAGGGCATGCTTTCCCAGCAGCCAAGCACACCAGCTTTCAACAAGCTGGCATTGGACTCCCAGCGTTCGCCACACCTTCCTGTTCCGTTCAGTTCCCAAGTTCTCTTCCTTCCCTCTCCCTCTCCTTTGCAATGTCTCCCTCCCCTTGCCAGTCACCCCACAGGTCTGTCACTGCATTCCTCTTCAGGGGCCTGACTCGGGGTAGCTCTCCCCAGAGGAACACACGTCTCTGCACCACGGTCATGCGGAATCCTCACCAATGAATCCTCCCAGATCTCCCGGTTCCGCACTACTTTTTAAGTCTATTCAACAAACGCTACATGATGGCGAGCCGGGAACGCAGAGCACTTAGAAGCGATCGATCTGGCGATTGTTATAAAATGAAGATCCATCAGAAATTAAAAGAGGTCTAGCAGCTCTGCGGGCATGGGCTTTGCCACAGGACAAGGCCGACTGACAGGAGCGGAGCGTGGGTAGGTAGGCGTGCAGGGCGTGCGGAGTTAAGAAGGCTCCCTCGCAAGTGTGTGTAGCCACTGTGGCAGGTGCTCTCCCGCTTCACCTGGGAGCGGGTCTAAGCGGTAGCCTTATGAGAGGGACTTCTGGCATGCTCTTCTACCTGACAGTCAGCCTGGATTGTTGTTGTGGGGCTCTGACTTCCTTCCCAGAGCTCTGCACATCACATCAGCACACTGATGGCTTCAAAACCGTCACTCAACATCACAATGCGGGCGCTTTCGGCAGCAAAAACATTTCCTGTCCGCAAATCACATCACTGCCCACACTTCACTCAGAATTCTGGAGGACCAGAGATGTGAAGTAAGGACAGCAAATAATGGCCCATTCAAACAGATACACGGTTTTGCCACAGACACATCACGGGTGACTGCATGCGTCCCCTGATCATGTATTGGACAGTAATTAACTATATGACTTAGTAACGAGTTGGAACACTTTCTACTCTCTTTTCCTGGAACAGGAACTATAATACAGGTAATGTTCATAGCAATGGATCTGTATGCAGTAGGTGCTCAAGGAGCATGCACTTGAGGGAGAGGAAACAAGGCCTCAGACACCAAAGCCTAGTGCTATTTGTGCTACTTTACTTGGAACTCTAACCCTGAAACTGAGGCCAAAAGGCTGGAGCTACCTGGGCTATATTAAGTAGCGAGCACAAAAAGCTGGAAGACATTAGCTCAACCCTCCATCGACTGAGTCACACAGTTTGATAACGACCCTCAAGGTCAAGCTATTCTATTTGAACACTGCAACGCAATGAGGCTGTGTATGTTAAAATAAAGAACTGCACAAGGACTGATCTCTTTATGGGCAGTTTTTCAACGCGGATGAATGTGATTATGCTTTGGCGGCATTAGGTAATCCAAGGGCTAAATATGGAGATGCATAGGCTAAACTATTCCGTTCGTTGTACCAAAAACAATGAGTAGCCCTAAGGACATATCTCACTGCTTCTCGGCTACACTGTGTTGATCTCATCACGGTAGAATCTCATCCAGAAGTTACGTATTGGCACAGAAACAAGCCGGGCCTGGAGATTTGCTGGGGAACGGAGGGTAGAATGGGGGTGCAGGTGGGCCAGCAAGATGGGGTGCTCCTCAGAAACCTATCTCAGAGTGCCGGGCTCCGTGAATGGGGTAAACCCAGCAGTTTCCTTCTGTCCTCCTGGAGGCCTGATCTCAATTCTTGCCCACTTGGGGAAAACGAATTCTTCTCTTGTCCTAAATCTCAGGCACGATGCCCATGGCCATCTTGGTACTTAGAAGTGAGAGGGAGGGAGAGAGACTGACCTCCTAGGATGAAATGTCCATAAGTGAACCGTCAAGAGATGGTGTAGAATGAATTTCTACAGCAGCACTTTCCAATCTGAACAGATGTATACTACGTGCTTTTTCTTGTAATAGATGCAGTTTCCATCGCTGCAAACCTGCCCTCCCCCGACAGGAGACTTAGAGAAGGACGGAGCATGACATGGGCAAAGGGGCAGCAGATTCCTTACAGAGGCCTCCACGCCAGGGCAGCCTCCAGATGCAGCGTGGTGGAAAGTGCCCGGACCACAAGGGCAGGCAGCCAGAGGCTGGGAGCTACCCCTCTCATGGTTTATTGGCTCCGCTGAGACCCCACCGCCTCAGCCTCTGAGTAGGGATAATGCAACATCCGCACCTTGTCTTCACTCTGTGGGTTAAACGACCAGGCCCATCCAAGGAGCCCTGCCTGCCTGGCATGCCCAGCACACACTGGTTGGCAACTGTGGCTGATGTGTGGCCTTCTGTGTGCCCGTTTCCTCCTCAGGAGGGCAGGGAAGGAGCCAGATTGGAACCTCCTTTGGTTCAAAAGCAAATTATCTGCACAGATAAATTATGCTAACAGCTTCTACCCCCTTTCGCTGCCACAGGTATTCGCAGTGCCACAGGAAGGCCGATGGATTTGAGCAGCTTGCTGTTAACCAGCGCTTTGGGTACAGGGTCTGAAGATGGTTAGAGGAGATATATGCACCCAAGGTCTCCATGACACTCAGAAGTTTCCCAGACCCTGGCCCTCTCACTTGCTATGCCCACCCAGACAAGAAATCCTGCCTCTCCTACCTGTCTTAAAACTGACCCCTCCTCCCTCCCATCCCTGCTTTGGTTCTAGTTATCTCCCATCGTGCCCACTGCATGGGCATCCTAACTAATCCCTCTATGGGGCTCTGATCCCTCCAACTTTTTGGAAGGAAGCCAGTGTGATCTTTCTAGAAGTCAAATTTGTTGTCCTGCAAAAAAATGCTTTAATGACTTCCCAGAGTCTTCAGCATGGAGGGAGGTCCTTCAAGGCCGGCACCCCTGTGCACCTTTCCAGACTCAACTTTCACCACTTTCTTGCTTCCCCTCCTGCCCTTACCCCCAACCCACAGGCACTCACTCCTGGTACTTTCAGGAATGTCCCCGGTCCCCTGGCTTCACTGTCCTTACACATTCTATTTTTGCTGCCAAGATGGCCCCTCCTACTGGCAAATCCAGGCTAAGATTCTTCCCCGGAATCCTTCTGGATCCTTCCCACCCCTTGAGGGTCAGGTGCTCCTCTGAGCATTTGCATTTATAATTCCATGATAGGGGAGGCTGGAGTCAGCGGCACACACAGCTCTGCAAGAATGCCTTTGAGCTCCCGCTAGCCCTCAAAACTGACGTCAACAATTTGCAGGTGTTACCCTTAGCTTTCCCAGCCCCCGAGTGTCTGCAGAATGAGGGCGGTGAATTCCTGACACCAAGTCTGTCTGCTAACTTCCTGAAGCCAAGCCAGGAAGGCAAGGGTTAAGGAGTCAGGCTGCTCTCAAACTCCCTAAGGCTGGAGTTGTATTGAATTGTAACCCAACCCGGCATTCCTCTTCTGCACCCTACCCTCCTTTTGTCCCGGGACCGCGATTTCGACCACAGACCTCTTGAAGTTGCATTTCATTTTCAACTCGCTTCCCACCCACATACCTCCCCGTTTAGCACAAGAAAAGAAACGTTCCCCTAATCAAAAGTAGATTAACTCACACCCTTTTCTCTACCTACATTTGCATTTGGAACACCATTTATGAGGCTACAAATGGACCCCTGGGTTGCATGATTTATCCAGGGCTTTAGGGAAAACTGGACAAAAGCTGTGTCTTCTCAGCAGTTCTGTATTTGCAGTCTGCTGCTCTGGCCAGTGCTGGGCGCCCCTCCCGACTCATCTCCCACTTAGAGCTTCTGAAAGGTTAACAGCATAACTTGAAGCCCCATTATAAAACTGAAGGAACTCTTGTGACATTTCTTGTTGATCCAAAGAGAAAAAAATGGTTTGTTTCAGAGGAAAATATTTTAAAGTGCAGTTTAAAGGAATGGCTTGTTCTGCCTCCTCTCAAGACACACACACACACACACACACACACACACACACACACACACACACACACACCATAATGTCCCTTAGGCAGCTTGCGGAGAAAACTGAGGAGTAATTTTGCCTCAATGTGATTTTGATTTTGCCATTTGCCATTCGAAAGCACAGATGTAGGCGGCACCTTCTATCCTTCAGGGGCCTACTTTAGGGAAGAGGGGTGTCAGTGATTCCAACACGAGAATCATTATGGATTCCTTCCTATTAGTTTAACAAAACAAGAATCTTAACATTTAGAACAAGCATTCCATTTCACTTTGGGTGGGACAGATGCCTGCAACTTCCCATCACGTCTTTATTATTAGCTTAATACTTCCCCTTGCAGAGCAAGGTTGATTCTCGCTTTTCAGGAAGCATCATCTCACTTTTGTTAATGGATGGGTTATTGTACAAGAATCTTCTCTAAGTATGAAAAGCTCATTGTAATTAATGAAATTCGGGTACCAGCTACGGCATGGGTGAACCTTGGTAACATTATGCTAAGGGAAATAAGTGAGACACAGAAGGATAAATATTGCTTAATTCGGGCAAATTCATAGACAGAAAGCAGACTGGAGGTTGCCAGGGGCTGGGGGGGGGAGTGGAAAATGGGGAGTTATCATTTAATGGGTACAGAATTCTGTTTGGAATGCTAAGAGAGTTCTAGAAAGGGGTGCTGGTGGTGGTGATTGCACAACACTGTGAATGTGCTTAAGGCCCCTGAATTGTACACTTAAAAATGGTTAAGATGGTAAATTGTCTGTAATGTATATTTTTTTACAAGAGCAGAAGACGTTGAAAAAGTCAATTACTATAATTACAAAATCACCTTGTTTATGAAGGCCAGGCATCAGATGGTAGATTTTAGATGCTTTATCAAACATAAGGAAAGTTTTTTCTTGCTCTTCTGGAACATCAGTAAGGACTTTGGTTATGCTCTAAGCCCTAATTCACAAGTAAAATTCACCAGGGTGACCGAGGTGAGTTCTAGATGGCCTTACATTAGTTGATCCGCTAAGGAGTTCCTTCCTCTGGCTCCTTGTGCTGTCACCCCCACGCCCACCCTCCCTTGCTGTGGGTGAGGAAACCAAATAATTAAGCTTATTTTAAACATGTAGGGTAAATAGGCTCTTAGTGAGAGCTTGGGGCCTCTCCTGGGGTAAAGACATAGGAGTTACTGTTTGGCGTTTGAAATAATCTATTTTGGCTGCTCAAAGGACTTGCTTATTTCCTGGTTACATTCTTGAGAGCTGAGACTGGAGGAGATGAGATCTCCAGTCATCTTTGAATTTCAGCTTTTTGAATTAAACTCATTTATAGAGGATGAAGCTGAGGTCAGACTGGTGGGTCATCCATGGGCACATAGCTATGGGCCCAGGGCCCAGGCCAACCCTCTGTCCCTAAAATCAATCTCAGTTTGACCTAGTTCAAATCAAAATTCTGAAAGTAATTTCCTTCCACCACTGCAGCCCTTTATATTGGAGATGAATTCCAACTACATGTAGGTATGCCAGGTAAACTAAAAATTGCAATGAGGTATAACCTATCCTTTTTTAAATTGCACGGTTAAAATAATTTTCGGAAATAACATAGATTAACAAACACAACAACTGATGATACTTTAAAACCTACCAGAAATTACTGGCCTTCGCAAATAATGCCAATTATATTAATAATCCTATAATAATAACTCTCATTTGAGGGCTTACTGTGTGCCTAGCATTGTGCTAAAGCACTTTGCAGGGAAAACCTTATATATTTTCATAATGACCCTATTATTTCCATTTCACAGGTGAAAATGTAGAGACCCAGAAAAGTTCAGTAACTTGTCCAAGATGACACAGGAAAATGGCAGAGTCAGGATTTGGGTTCCGTTCTCACAGAGTTTAGCTTTTCATCATTTTGTTATATTTTGCAGGAGGTGGGGGGGGGCTGTAATTTATGCTGTCTTTAAATGTTGGCTGTTTGCTTCATAACAATGGGGAAAAAATCCCTTTAGAACTGTAGACCTCAACATTGATTGCCTTTTGGAATCTGGAGGGCTTCAGAAAAACAGACACCACCCCCAGAGGGCGCCTGGGTGGCTCAGTCGGTTAAGTGTCTGCCTTCGGCTCAGGTCATGATCCCAGGGTCCTGGGATTGAGTCCCACATCCGGCTCCCCGCTCAGTGGGAAGTCTGCTTCTCCCTCTGACCCTCCCCCCTCTCATGCTCTCTCTCTCTCTCTCTCTCTCTCTTTCTCTCTCTCTCAAATAAATAAAAATCTAAAAAAAAAAACAAACAAAAAAAAGAAAGAAAAAAACACACACCACCCCCGGAGAAACGGATTTCATTAGCCCAGGGTGTAGCTTGGGCTACACCCGATCTTTTAGCTGCTCCTCCTAACCAGATTTCTGAGGTGATAGCTTTTAATTGCTCAAATAATAGCCCCTTTGAACCCGTTTATGAGGCTTACTATCCTTGGTATAAATCTAGCTGGTGACCTCTTAATTGCGTGTTCCTCATAAGGGATCTTCATTATGTTCTACTTTTTCCTATTTTTGAAGTAGGAGTTTTCGTCTAGTGGATCTTAATAAAAGTGGTTTTTGAAGAGTCTGGCTATGTTTGAATGTTAAGTAAATTTATACATTTAATCAGTAACCTTCTTTACCTTATACTTTTTAAAATTAGGAAGCAAACCTCAAAGCCGATTCCTACTTCAGAGCGGGCAATGGCAAAAAAAGGTCCCAGAGCACCATCCGGATGATCAGCACCAGCGGACTAGCCCAGACACATTCTCGGGGCTGCAGGAGACCTTCCAAAGCCTACCTCCCCCTGTGCTGGGGCAATTTCACCCCTTGTATTAGACTTGTCCCAAGAAGTTGCTAAGGAGGGGACTCCACCTGTTGCCACGTCCCTTCTGTATCAGCCCTCTGGTCGTGTCTCAGCTCTGTGGTGGCTAGACAGAAGAGGCTTGATTTGATGCCCATCAGTGGCCGAGAGAGAGGAAACTGGGCAATAAAAGTAATAGCTTTCCAGAAAATTTCGTTAACAACTATGTGTGAGAACTCTTCTTCATTGGTCTGTAAGGGGGCGCTTGCTAAATCTTAGGTTTCCCAGTTGTTTCTAAGGGAAATGGCCGGGAGAGAGGACCTGGGTACGTCCTGGTGCTGCCAATCCTTAGCCTCAGGGTCTGGGTTTGAGCGGCTATCAGCTGTCGGGCGCTTGAGCATTTTACCTCATTTAATCCTCGCGCGGTCCTAGGATGGGTGCAGTATCGCTTTCTTTTTAAGATGAAGAAACCGGGGTTACAGAAGTTAAGTAACTGCTTAAGATCAGAGGTCACGACAACTAGGATTTGCATCCAGCTGGGGAAATCACTTGGTTCTCTGAATCTCTACTTCCTCACCTATAAAAATAAAAATGCCTGGGTAGAACGAGATCATTCCTACAGCAGGTATTTAGGGATGGCCCGTTGAGGGTCAGATACAGTGCTGAGAGGAGAGGAAAGAAAGGGGAGGAAAACATACCAACACACCTCAGCCCTCGCAGAATCTGCAGTCAGACCTGAGTTATTTCCTGGTTCTGTAATTGCGTGTGATTTGTAAATAAAATGTGGTCTAGGGACTCCTGGGTGGCTCAGTCGTTAAGCGTCTGCCTTTGGCTCAGGTCATGATCGCAGGGTTCTGGGATGGAGCCCTGCACCGGGCTCTCTGCTCAGCGGGGAGCCTGCTTCTCCCTCTGCCTGCCACTTCCCCGCTTGTGTGCTCTCTCACGCTCTCTCTCTCTGACAAATAAATAAATAAAATATTTAAAAAAAATAATAATATGTGGTCTATATAGACACTGGAATATTATGTAACCTTAAAGAGGAAGAAAAATCTGACACTCTATAAAATAAGGATAGACCTTGAAGACATGATCTAAATGAGATAAGGCAATCACAAAAGGACAAATGCTGTACGAATCCCCTTATATGGGGGTACCTAGAGTCGTCAAATTCAGAGAGACAGAAAATAGAATGGGGGTTGCCTGAGGCTGAGGGAAGGCGGAATGGGGAGTTATTGTGTAATGGGTACACAGTTTCAGTTGATAGAAAAGTTCTAGAGAAGGACGGTGGTGATGGCTTTACATGGATTTACAACCATGTAATGTAAATGTACTCAGTGTCACTGAATTGTACACTTAAAATGGTTAAAATGATAAATTTTATGTATATTTTACCAATTTAAAAAAGAGATGAAAAAATTCTATGCGAGCTACTATACAGAACAGTGCTACACCCCTTAAGTGGCAAAGTAGTCGTGGTGGACAAAGGAGAAGCCAAAGACATGAATGATGGGAAAATAGTTAACAACTATATTGTGCGAGGCTGACAAGCTGTGCATTAGCCCGAGCTACGTTTTCCTCTTCTAGGTGTTAAAGAGCAGGGTTGCACTTGGCTTTAGGCTTATCACATAATCTGGGTAAATTCTTCCATGTGATTAGTTTCACAAGGTGCAAACATCTTTGGAAGATATTTCTGGCCATGGGAAACTTCTTCCAACTGAAGGTTGGTTTGTTTAGAGCATAATTTCCTGAATTCTATAATTTTCTACCCACTCAGTATAACTGAATATTCAAGATGGCACACATCCAAAAGGCAGCATGATTCTAACCCAACTGAACAGGACCTGTTTTAGCAAATCTGCAATAGAATTTTGCCCACGGGCGGTCTTTGAAATATATGAGCAGTTTTTTTTTTTTTTAAAAGATTTTATTTATTTGACAGAGAGAGACACAGTGAGAGAGGGAACACAAGCAGGGGGAGCGGGAGAGGGAGAAGCAGGCTCCCCGCCGAGCAGGGAGCCCGATGCGGGGCTCGATCCCAGGACCCTGGGACCATGACCTGAGCCGAAGGCAGACGCTTAACGACTGAGCCACCCGGGCGCCCCATGAGCAGTTCTTTAGCAGACCAGGAATAATAGCTACTCAATCACTTGAGTTAACTCAAGTTTCTGAAATGCCTTTTTATTAAAAATCAAAATGTTGCCTCAAAAGAAAAGCCTAATAGAATGGGAAGGACTTTTTTGGTTGCAGGTATTTCTAGAAGTGCTTGATCATGCAGAAGAAATGAATGTACTTAGGTTTGTGAAAAGGACAGTTTTTGTTCCCCCCCCCCCAATTGCATTGTAAGGCTACACTTTCCTTTAATACATGGACTAACTGAATCTGCAAGTGTAGGTGGAAAAAATCGTTCTAATTTTAACATCAGAGACACACTAACATTTACCCCTTAACTCTCCTCGGTGTACGAAGAGTTTCATAGAAAATGCTAGCATCTGTGCAAGAACATTCGACCAAATTGTGCACATCCTTTCAGTAAAAGAAAAAGTTCCTACAACTATTTGTGTTTATAAGTAATCATATTTGTTGGTTTGAGAGTAGGGTAAAAAAAAAAAAAAACCTATTTGTTAGTTTCCAGAAATGAACTGTCAAACTGCTAAGAGAACTTGAAATTCTTTCAAACCATTTTTTCTTAAAAGGTGGAAATGAAAAGAGCCTTAAGGATATTTGTCATAGTCCTTATTAGTCTCATTTAAGATAAATGGGAGGCCATGTTTTTTGACAGTGGGAATACTGTGCTTCAATCTTCTACTCTGAGCAAAGATGGGGGGGAGGGTGGTGGGGAGACTTACTTGTAATAGGTCATATTACTTCAAAGAATAAGTACAGTCAGTTCTGCCATAATGTTTGTTTTGAAAACATGAATTTGTTCCCAACATGATTAATACAAAGGAACAATTTTATTTCATTTTTTTTTAGATTTTATTTGTTTGCCAGAGAGAGAGAGACAGAACACAAGCAGGGGGAGTGGGACTCGATCCCAGGACTCTGGGATCACGATCTGAGCCGAAGGCAGATACCTAATGGACTGAGCCACCCAGGCGCCCCACAAAGGAACAATTTGAACTTAATTCAAGTTTCCTAACTTTGCCTTCGCTTGTGCAGGATTTCATCCATGAGAAACAGTAGGTGGATGCAAAAAAATGCCCCCAGTTCCTGAGAGCCGCACAGGAATTCAAAACACTCACACTCACCCCAAATGCCTACCAGGGACCTGGGTCCACCTGCGCGGGCGTCGTGTGCCACACCCACCCACGTCAGGTACTCTTACTTCACAGGGGGGTGAGCCCCTTCTGTGCCTTCATAGTAACTCCTTTTTTTAAAAGTTTTATTTATTTATTTATTTATTTGAGAGAGAGAATGAGAGAGAGAGAGCGCGCATGAGAGGAGAGAGGGTTAGAGGGAGAAGCAGACTCCCTGCTGAGCAGGGAGCCCAATGCGGGACTCGATCCCGGGACTCTAGCATCATGACCTGAGCCGAAGGCAGATGCTTAACTGACTGAGCCACCCAGGTGCCCCATAGTAACTCCTAAATGGCAACCCTCTGGATGGTTTCCTCTCTCTTTAATCTTTCTCATTCCTCTTAGCCTATCTTGCATTTACCCTCTCTGTTCTCTGTTTCTGTTTTTTGTTTTCTTTTCCCTCTCTACTATTCTTTTTTCTCACTCTTTCCCTCTCGCTCCTTCTCCTACAGAGGGTGGCAGCTGTGGCAACCAGGGGGCTTCCACAAGCAACTTCAAGGTCAAGTGTCATATCTACATACAAGGTATGTATTTCTTAACCATTTAACAGGTCTAAAACTGTCTCCAATTTTCCTCAGATTCCTATCTTTTTTAATGTATCACGGATGATGTTTTTGAATGTTGTATTCAAAACTCATTTTTCCTGTAAGTCTTATTTTTCCCCCAAGTTGACTCTGCCCAGGGAGGGATTTTTAGGAACACACATGTCATACATATGTCACATTACAGCACAACCCAATTGTAGGCACTTTGACATGCATATAGATCTTCCCTCTCTCATCTGTATGTTCTCTTTCTTGGGTCTTAGATATTTGATATGGGCATTAAAACAATCCCCATCTATAATCTATTCTCAAAATATAAACTCTTGTAACCCAGTAGGAATACCCTACAAAGCCTGACTCACGGCCCCAATACCCCTGACATCCTTAGACTGACCTCAACTATTCATCCTGCCCCACATTTCAAGAAGCAAGTCACAAATCAGGACTGTCAGGAACTCAAGGGTGACTTTTCCATTATCTGAGGTTTAGTATTTCTCAGGGAGACAATGAGACCATCACTGCACCCATAATTATTATAACAATTGGTGATCATTATGCTATTGCTACAAAGTAATTTCAAAACCGTACCCCAGGTGAAGGTTAACAATATAAACAGACTACCGTTTATCAATGGTAGATTTATTTTCTGTAAGTTCAATTCTGGAAGGATGCAAATTGACTTCAGCTTCTTACCGAAAAGCATCCATAATAACGTCAGTTAGTTTGGGGAGTAAAAAGCTAAGAATGTATAAAAACAATTTTCACAGTTTGGCCTTTCATTACTCATTTTTTGTTGAAATATCCATAATTCTCATTTTGACTTCTCAGAATGGCTAAGAAATGAGTTTTAAAGAAGAGCAGAGCAGTAAAAAGGAGAGCATTCAGTTTTCAAATGAACTTTAGCAGTGTGGCCATAACCTTGTAGATCCCAAGCATCATTCCGTTAAGTGGTTAATGGCTTCGGTCCATTATCCTCATTGATTTGCTTTCTGTTCACAAGGTTCCCAGAACACTAGCAAAATAAGCACAAACCCTGCTTTTGAACTATTGCTAGACCCAGCAGCCCTGTTTTTAAACTGGAATACTACTTATGGTGTTCAATAATTCCAAAGAGCCCTATTGGCTGGTTGTGTGGATGGGAATGAGTAGAATAACGGGAGAAAGGGTAAAGAAAAAGGGGGTGATGAAGACACATGAGAAGGGAGAGAGGAGCAAAAAAGACACATTGGTCTGAGTCTGTTCCAAGACCAAAACGAAGAATTCATTTAAAATATTCTGTAGCACCACTTGGTAGAGGGAGTCACCATAATCTCAGCAGTAAGCATCACCAAAATCGTTTTTGCTTTCTTCCTTGTTCATTTTTATTTTTAGTGATGGTTAGCGGGGGTGGGGGGGCGGGGAGGGGAGACACATGGTGTAGTTTCACAACGAGAATGTTTTCATTCTATACAATGTGTCACTGGAGATTGCCAGGTGCTCACCAAATGTTTCCCACCTTCTTTGGGCACACAGCTAGACTCCATCTGCCGTTGGTTGTGGCCATCTGAGAAGAGGCTCACCTGGGGAATGAGGCCAGGGGGGTGAGCCCCTTCTGGGCCTGTCTTAGAGACCTCCCCAGGCATGTCTCCCTGTCTCCTTGTGCTTCTAGCTGAATGAGATGGTGCAGACTGCAGCAATCTTGAAGATGGCAGAGCCTCATCAGCTGGGGTCCTGGAATGAGTGCATGCAGGAGCACTGCTCCCGCCAACCTGCACACCTACTGTTCCAAAAGAAAGAAATATACTCCTGTTCTATTAAGCCACTACGCTGGGGAGTTTCTATCTGTGACTGTGGCTTAGCCTATTCTTACACAGACGTGTAAGACGTGTTCCGAATCTATACAGCAGAGGTTCTCAGCCAGAGGTGATTTTGTCCTGCAGGGGATGTTCGGCAATGTCTAGAGATCTTTTTGGTTGTTACGAAAGGAGATGGTGGTGGTTCTATTGGCACCTAGTGGGTAGAGGCCAGGTTTGCTGTAAGACATCCTACAACACTCATGACTGTCTCCCACAACCAAGAATTGTCCAATCCAAAATGTCTGTGGGGCTCCTGTTGCAAAACCCTGCTCCAGAGAGAGTAAGAAGAGGGCAAGACCTTTGAACTCTTTGCTAGGTTCTAAGAGAAGATTTGCAGTAACAGTGTAGACGACTGGTAAAAGGAGTGGGCTCTGGAATGAGACCCATTTCAGTTCCAGCTCTACCACTGTCTATGTGGCCTTGGACAACTTACTTAACCTTCTGCACACTCCATATTCTTGTGCTAAAATAGGAAAATTATAATAATGCCCACATGATGGGGCTGTGAGTGAGGATGGGGCTTACGGCGGCGCCTGATATACGGTAAGTACTCAAATATTAGTTGCTGTTCATGTTTATTTCTTAGTGTTTTTGTTGTTGTTATCAAGGCACATATTGAGAAAAGTTAGAAGTGTTAGATACATAGTGTGTTTACAGCTGTTGGGAACCAGTGAGGTGTTAGGAATGGTCACAAAGCTTGATGATGTCACTCTCTACCATGCTCCCAGGAGAATCTGATTAATGTAAGTATTTTAAATAATGTTCCTAAGTTTTCACTGAAGATCTAACCATAAAGATTTGGAGAGAATAACCTAAACTGGCAGCCGTCATTAAGTACACACGAACTCTTGTCAAGAGCCAACAGCTACTTTTCTATGCTACTTTTACTCATCAGCCCCGAAAACTTCTACTGGCCTTGCTTTCACTAAATGCTGCCCACCTTGAACATTTGCATTGTTAATACCTTCTGACTGACTGTAAAGGAACAGAACATCAACATGAGCCAACTCATTAGGACCGGAAAAAAGTGAAAACCCAGGTCTCTGCCCTCCCACCCACATTACATTACAATGGGTAGAACAGATGAACACTCAGAATCACTGTGCTGAAATTGAAGAAGACATAAATAAATGGAAAGATAGTCTGTGCTCAGGGGTTGGAAGAATTAATATTGTTAAAATATCCGTACTATCTAATGCAGTCTACAGATTCATTGCAATCCTATCAAAATTCCAAAGGCATTTTTCATAGAGCTAGAACAAATAATTCTAAAATTTGTATGGAACCACAAAGGACCCAAATAGCCAAAGCAATCTTGAAAAAGAAAAGAAAAAAAAAAAAAAGCCAGAGGTATCATAATGCCTGATTTCAGACTATAATACAAAGCTATAGTAATTAAAACACTACAGGATTGGCATCAAAACAGTCACATAGATCCACGGAACAGAATACAAAGCCCAGAAATAAACCTATGTATATACATATTGTTCATTAATTTCCAAAAGAGGGAAGAAGAATATATAATGGGGAAAAGACAGTCTCTCCAATAAACAATGTCAGGAACACTAGACAACCATATGCAAAAGAATGAAAATGGACCACTTTCCTACACCATATACAAAAATTAACGCAAAGTGAATTAAAGATTTGAATGTAAGACCTGAAAGCATAAAACTGCTAGAAGAAAACCTAAGTGGTAAGCTCCTCAACACCAGTCTTAGTGATTTTTTTTTTTTTTTGGATCTGTCTCTTCAGATAAGGGCAACAAAAGCAAAAATAAACAAATGGGACTACATCAAACGAAAAGCGTCTGCAAAGCAAAGGAAACCATCAACAAAATGAAAAAGGCAATGTAGTTAATGGGAGAAATATTTGCAAATCATATCTCTAATAAGGGGTTAATATCCAAGATATATAAAGAATGCATATAACTTAGCAACACAAAACCAAACAATCTGATTAAAATGTGGGCAGATGATCTGAATACTTTTTTAAAAATATTTCGTTTTTTTTAATTTATTTTTTTTAAAGATTTTATTTATTTATTTGAGAGAGAGAATGAGAGAGAGAGAGAGAGAGCGGTGAGGGTCCGAGGGAGAAGCAGACTCACTGCTGAGCAGGGAGCCCCATGCGGGACTCGATCCCGGGACTCCAGGATCATGACCTGAGCCGAAGGCAGTCGCTTAACCAACTGAGCCACCCAGGCGCCCCAAAATATTTTATTTATTTGACAGAGAGTGAGACAGTGAGAAAGGGAACCACAAGCAGGGGGAGTGGGAGAGGGAGAAGCAGGCTTCCCGCTGAGCAGACAGCCCGATGCGGGGCTCGATCCCAGGACCCTGGGACCATGACCTGAGCCGAAGGCAGACGCCCAACGACTGAGCCACCCAGGCGCCCCTAGATACTTTTCAAAGAAGACATACAGATGGCCAATAGGCACATGAAAAGATGCTCAACATCACTAATCATCAGGGAAATGTAAATCAAAACCACGATGAGATGTTATCTCACACTTGTCAGAATGGCTATTATCAAAGACAAGAAACAACAAGTGTTGGCAAGGATGTAGATAAAAGGGAACCCTCAGACACAGTGGGAATGCAACTTGGTGCAGCCACTGTGGAAAACAGTATGGAGTTTCCTCCAAAAGAGCTACCATATGATCCAGCAATTTCACTTCTTGGTATTTATTCAAAGAAAATGAAAACACTCATTTGAAAAGATATCTGCACCATGTTCATTGCAGCATTGTTTATAATAGATATGTATATGAAGATATGGAAACAACCTAACAGCCACAGACAAATTAATGGATAAAGAAGCTGGGGTGTACATACACAGTGAGGTACCACTCAGCGACAAAAAAGAACGAGATCTTGCCATTTGTGGGCCTTGAGGACATTATGCTAAGTGAAATAGGTCAGTCAGAGAAAGACAAATACCATGTGATTTTACTTTTCCAAGTGGAATATAAAAAACAAAACAGAAAAACCAAACAGAACCAAGACTCGCAGGTACAGAGAACAGAGGTTGCCGGAGGGAGTGGGGGCTGGGGGTGGGGCGCGAAATGGGCGAAGGGGATTAAGAGGTACAAACTTTTAGTTATAAAATAAATAAGTTATGAGGATGTAATGTACAGCACCGGGAATACAGTCAATAATATTGTGTTAACTTTGTATGATGACAGATGGTAAATGCGCTTACTGTGATCAGTTCACAATGTATACAAATGTCAAATCACTACATCGGACACAGGAAACTAACAGGATATCGTATGTCAATTATGCTTCAATAAAAACAAACAAAAAGAGAAGTGGAAAGAAATCACCGTGTTTCTACCTTCTAAGTTTTCGTCATTGAGGTGGCGAGAGAGGAGGATGAGGTAGGGGAGGAGAGGAGGGAACATGGTAACAAGGACAACAGTAATAGAGAGATCTGGACACGCATGGTGCATGGTGCATGGTGCATGGTGCATGGTGCATGGTGCATGGTGCATGGTCGAAGTGAGATTGGGGGGGTTAGGTACAGCGATTAGATGTGCTACTTAAAGAATAGCTCCGACACAAGCAGAAAACTATTTAACAGGTTTGCTTCTAAATTCTCATAGATCTTAAGTGGTTTTATGATAAAAGCCCTTGGAGGGAAAAACACATAGAGACATTCAAAAAAAGTACTCAAATGCCACGTAAAAAAAAAGTACATTAAATTGTGCCAAATCCCACAGTGTAAGTTCTTTATGAAATCTACCCACATAACAAGCCTTCATTAAAAACAATTCCTGCCAAGTCCTACACTCCAGCATTGAGCACATATTTCCCCCAGTATTCAAAAAACTCTACACGACCTCATAGAAAGTGCCAGTATAATAAATGTTATTTAAACTGGAGGGAAAGTATTTAGTGAGGACATCTGCAAATAAAAGGGTAATAAAAGCCATGACAGTTCACCTCTTCTCGACAGCCTTATCTCTTAGTTTGAGACCTTTCTCCTCTTCACAGTCCTACGCAGTTATGGCTGGTCCAGATGCTCACAGAGAATCCTATTTTCATGGCTAAGGGAAGAGAGCAGCAGAGGCGCAAACTGCCCCTTTTCCACACCAAACAGTCTTGTTTCTCCAACAGGATCCAAAGCAAGCCAGACTTCATCAGAAAACCACATCCAAACCGACAGCGTTGTCCTGGAGGGAGGGGCGGCCCTGGACAAATGCTAACTCAGATTGCATTCTATCAGAGTCTGAGTCTCTACCCTAAGTCTCTAGACAGAGAAAACGGTGGACAGGCCCTACAGACGCCTCAGGACTGGTCACTAGGTTTCTTTCTTCCCCTCTGCTGATTTGAGAGAAGGCTTGCTTCCCATGTGTAAGAAGGTTATTCTTCCAACTAACGTGGTGTCTCCAGTACTAAGAGCAACCTCTTCTGGAAGCCATGGCAATCGGCAGAATAGCTTTCAGTGTGTTTCACGTCAGCAAGCATGTGAAAAGCATCCTTCTTTCCTCCACCTACCCTGACACTGTCTACACTATCATGAACTAAAACAAAGAGTCCCTGTAGACTGCTAAACATAAGAGCTGGTGGGGGAGGGGGCAGGGAGGGGGTCTCTGAGATCAACATTCTAATCCTTGTTCAGCTACAGCTTTTGAACAATGCTGAATGCTCTCCACAAAGCTATGTTTAATAAGGCTTTGGCTCTTTAAGTTTTAAACATTAAGGCTGGGATACTCACTTCTCAGCTTTTAAACACACTGTGTGGACAAAGGTGCTTGAAAAGAATTTTAGTTCTCTAGAAGATGATAGAAAAAAATAAAGTCATGTTACATTTAGTACTTTACCCACTTTTTTCTACTAAATACACATGTCCTCAATGTCCAAAAAGATGATTTAATGTAGCATCTCTTATAGTTCAAAGATGATATTTTGTAGTAGGGAATTAACTTCTAATTGCACAGCATTATATAACATTATGAACTATTTAAAAACTTTCCTAAAAGGCTAAAACAGGCCATAAAGTATATCTGGGGCCAAATCTTATGAGGCTTTCAAAGGCTCTTTTATAGATCATTTAGGAAGATTAAAGAAACCCCCTCTACCCATGAGAGTCCCTACTCAGTCACTGTAAGGTCCATTAAACATGAAAGAGATACTTATTTTCTACTTTCCAACCACGGATTTCTATCTCTCCACAAGTTGTCTCATTGGTTATTTTACTTTTAACTTTTAAAACTTGCTTTCTTATTTATTACCTCATTTTATCTGTGAATGCTATTAGGAGCCATATATAGAAATGGAAATAACAGCTCCATTGTTCCTTTGAGTAGGGGGGGCAGTCAAGATCTCACCTCGCTTTCTTTCCCTCTTTCTCTCAAATGTCAAGTGTATAAAATTAGACGACTAGCATGTCAGGCAAAGAAGCAGAGGATGGAGTAGCCATGGTGGGGGAGGGAGGAGCAGGGGGCTCAGAACAAAGGATCTGGGGAGGAATGCAAGGAATAAACAGCAATAGGGATAAGAACAATGACATTTTTAAAATGTTCAGGAAACGGGAAAGGAAAAAGACCTATATATTTGGGATTAGTACAATCTCTCTCCATATGGGAAAGAAAGGCAGATAACCTTCTTTGTAGGTGTAACCAACATCTGGGGATTCTTTTGCCTAAATAAGGTTGGAAGGATCTCTTCTCCGAAGTCAGTTATTCTGGGACCACGCTGAATAGGTCAAAGCACATGGTGTTAATGTCTCTCTCTCTGTCTCTCTCTTTTTAAGATTTTATTTTTAAGCAATCTCTACACCCAATGTGGGGCTCAAACTCAACTCCGAGATCAAGAGTTGCATGATCCACTGACCTAGCCAGCCAGGGGCCTCTGTGTTAATGTCTCTTAAATCTATGTATATATCCGCGATCTTTCACAAAAATGTTTCCATTTATAAATCCTACAAACAAATCTAAACCTGACCTGTGGGGATGATGTATGTGGTATATGGATAAAAGACGCTACTTACAGGGGAAATTGAGGATGAAGCGCATTAGATGGAATTTGTTAAGCAGTGTGCAGAAAATCAGAAATGTGCTCCTGCAGAGATGAAAGGTGACTTACCAGTATCTCTATAAATGCTTAGACTTTTTTTTTCCCCCTCAGAAATAATTCTTGCTGAGAAGGAGCCAACTAACAAGCTCCACCCCTTAGGTGTGGTGAGAACTTGTATTAGCAGGTTGTTAATGAGCAGCTCTTTTCCCATTTTGAAATTCTGCATTTGAAAAATTGAGGATCTGAGAGAAGTCGGCTATAGAATTATAAAAATAAGTTAGAAATGGATCAAGGAAAATACATTTGAATGGAATCGACACTTTGTACTTTAAAAGAATATCGATTTTCACCGTCTCTATTGGGTAGAGTTGCTGCAAGTGGAAAAATAATTGATTATTCTTCATCAAGGAAAGAACTAGATAAAATGAGTTTAACCATTTTGTGAAAATTGTGATCTTGAGAAACAGAGGTGGCCCCATAACAAAAGTACATGAAGAAAAGGCTGTGACAACTAATCCCTCATCTAAAGAGTCTGGCTTTTTCTAGGTGGAGAGGGTAAATAAAGCCAAAGCATTCTGGTGAATTCTGGAACAAAGCAGCATTTACTTCAACCTACATGGGTGCCTCCCACTATGTTTGGGACTTTTCTTCCCCAGATACTCCTCCTCCCAACATCCTCATGTGTCACCTTATGTGTCACCTCAGGTTTTCAGTGGATTCATTGGAAATAATCCAGTTGCATTCGAAATAGTAATGCTGGGATCACCGGTTTAAATTTTTTTTCTAATTAAATGTCTGCTGTAGCAAACTGACTAATCTGTTTATTTTTGTGAAAGACTTTAGGTAAAACACAGTATAGTTGAATGGTGACCGCTCTCAACCAGCAAATTCAGAGGAGGCTGCTGCTGAGGATACTCTCCTCTTATTAACAGCTTACTATGTGCCACATCCTGTTCTAAGAGTTTTTCATGTATTTTTTAATTCTCATACTAATCCTATGAGGTGGGTACTACTTATTAGTCTCATTTTAGAGTTAATAAAACACAGGCACCAATTCATAGCCTCAAACTATGTATGGTCCCTGGGTCAAACCTAGCCCTAAAGTTTTACTGGAAAACCCATACCCATTCATTGACATAATGTCCTGTGGCTGCATTTGAGCTACAACAGCAGACCTGAGCGATTATAAGTGAGACTTTAGGGCCCAGAAACCCTAACATTTACTCTCTGGCTCTTTATAGAAAAAGTCCACCAACCCCCAGTGTAAAACATGGTCAATTCACCAATCATGGAGAGGATGATTGGGAAAAAAAAAAAAAAAAGGCAAGAACACCTGGGCAGCCTGGAAGAGAACTTCTACCGAAACTTTCTTAGCAGAGAATATCCTGTCTTTGTCGGTCCCCTTTTGTTCAGATCTTACCCATTTCCTCTCACCAAGGCTTAGCAACCAGCCTCAGAAAAAAACAACAGTGTTCATGGAATATCAGTTCAGTAACTTACGGCTCTCTCTCAGTATGGTGACTTTTGGCCAGGTGGAGAGATTTCAAGAAAAGAAAAGAAAAAGGACAGACCAAAGCAAGCTTTGACAACCATGAATTTCCTGAGAGGTTGCAAAATTTTTGGCAGTTTCACAGGTATTTCTTCGCAAGTACAAATGACATCATTGTTGAAATTAAAAAGAAAATTGGCCTGCTGTATTCTACATTTGGTATCCCATATTGTTTTGGTTGAGCATCAATTGATTTTTCTATTTTTACCAGGAAGTTATGTCATAACTATTTTTAGTAGACAGTGTCTGGTTCTGTCATTTATGGAACTCAACACACAATTATGCCTCAGAATTTTTTTTCTAAAGCTCTAAGAATGCATGTATTTGGTGCAGAATGTGCTCATCAGCAAATATTCCACTATACTCTGAAACATTTTAGATTAAAAGTCTAAAACAGGGGGAGGGCACTAACCAATCAAAGAACTTGGTATATTCCCAGGCAGCAACGTGGGTCCAGCTTTATAGTATATAAATTTGCCTTTAAAATATTCATATTTTTAATCATTAATTGAGAATGAGTTAGTATCTGAGCTGCTATGGTAATTTTTACTTTATCCTTAAAAACCTATCTATAAATCAAAGTCGATTCATAACTCAGTTTCCAGAGTACCTAATCTGGCCCATCAGCTGAGCCCGATTCACGTGGGGTCAAGTAATTTACGCAAACTTGTTCACTATCAAAGTGAAAAGAAAGTAAATGCCCGAGACAAGACAAAGCCCATGTTTTTTCTCTTCCTTTCCCTATCTTCTCCCAAACACCAACCAATAGAGAACAGCATCAAACAGTGACTCCCAAGCTCATCTGAATCCCAGAGGGCTGGGATCTTCCACCAGCCCTCTGCCGGGGCCATACCCAAGGCCCCTGAAATCACAGTCTCTGGAGGTGGGACACAGGTATCAGTACCTGTCTGGGAAGCTCCCAGATACCAGTAGACAATTGTGATTAAGGTGGAGATAGCCGGATGGCTTCAGTCCAGATACACCTGACATCTGCAAGTCAGGACACTTCCAGTCCTGCTCCAGGCCCTGCGGAGCACTTGGAGCTCTCAGGTGGAGAAGTTATTCACACAATCTACTGGTGGGCGCGTTGGCACCCTTGTTCTTGCTTCTAACACATCATTAGTGCATTGCTGCAAATATGAAGAGGATTTTTAACACAACGAATATGGACCTCGGGTTCCTCTTAGGTGATGATCTGTTTAAACATTCACCCTACTCCTGCGTCTTAGGAGACAAAACATCCCCAATCCCTGGCTTTGTTTGCTCTTTATTTTGCAAGCATATTTATCCTGCACGACAAGCTTTAAAAGAACCAAAGAAGAAAGTTTGCCTTACCTCTACGATGCTTTTTAAGTCCTGCACATAAGTCCTTTCGGTCTCCAGAATCTCCTGAACAACTCTGTCCACATAGAGGAGCTTGGGGCTGGTGGCCGACTCGGCCCCTGTTCTGCTCGCCCCACTTGCTTCCATGCCCCGCGGGGCCCTGGGCTGAACGTCACCACCCTGGTCCGTGTCCTGCGGCCCAGCCCGGCTCTCCCGCTGAAGCTCGCTGCTGGAAAACGGCCCGGCTGGAAGCAGCTCCAGTTTTATGGCCCCGGCTTCCTTATCTGGGTGAAACAAGCCCAAGTGGCTGTTTGAGACTAAGGTCATTCTGCTGCCAAAGGAGCCATGGCTATCCCGGGAAGAGGCGGAGGACGACGTGGAGCCGAAGCTGACCGGGCGGTCGCTGTCGGAGAGCTCCATGGCCTTGGGTTCCAGGGTGTGTGGATGCCTGGCGGAGGCCTTGCGATCTGGAGTTTCTGTTACAGCTGATGGCACTTCAAGACACAACGGGTGCACATCTATATTCATTTTTTTTTTTTAAGGAAAGAACAAAAGAAAGAAAAGGAGAAGGTAAGTATTTTTAAATTACATCAGACAAGGTTTAAAGGAGGTTAAAACCTAGCCCAAAAGTATATATGGTCAAACGTAAAAAAGGTAGTGGGTTCGTTGTAGAAGGAAATACAAAGGCACCCATGGTAGGTCGAGTTGCAAAGTCAGGGTTTCTAAAGCATCACCTGGGAACACATGAGAAATGCAGAGTCTCAGGCACCACCCCAGACCTACTGAACTTCAGTCCGCACTTTCACAAGACACCAATGCCATTGTGCATAAAGTTCGAGAAGCCCAGCAGCCACTGCCTCAAAGTGGGATCACCTGGAGTGACTCATACACGCAGACCCGTCCAGATTTACTGAATCAAAGGCTCAGTGGTCAGGGCATAAGGCCTCGGTAGCGTTAACAAGCGCCGCACGTGATTCTTATGTGCTTAAAACACACCCTGCATGATTCGTATGGAATTTTACGAAACACTGATCTACATTTTAAGTATCCCACTCTCGTTCCACAAAATTTTCTACTTAACGGACGCTGACAATTTCACATTTCACTTGGATACGGCATGAAAAAAAAGTGTTGGGACAATAACTTTCTGATCCTGGGCAACAAAAGCCAAACTATTAAGACCCATACGTCCTTTCAAACGTTCTCTCTCAACACATTTCTCTCAATTTCTACTTGAAAGTTGACATCGGGGCGCCTGGGTGGCTCAGTCAGGTAAGTGGCTGCCTTCGGCTGGGGTCGTGATCCCAGCGTCCTGGGATCAAGTTCTGCATCGGGCTGCTTGCTCAGCGGGGAGTCTGCTTCTCCCTCTCCCTCTGTCTCTCCCCCTGCTTGTGCTTGCTCTCTCTGTCTCAAATAAATCAATAAAATCTTTAAAAAAACAAAACAAAAGAAAATTGACATCCCATTTGTGGTGCATATAAAGTTATATTGTTATAGAGGATACTTGATTAACTACAACATTCCCCACATAAAGCTGACAACACAGCAGGGTAAATATACAATTAAATAATATAGAAACTCAATTATGAGAAAAATTATGTATTTTTAAAGAGAAAGGGCCGTTAGTGTTTAGAAGAGGGCACAAGAAGAGAGTAACTGCGAAGTCCAAAGGTCATTTAATCTATGTAGCATTTAAATCTTGAGGCCCTACGTGAAAGAAACTCACAGAAGCTATTTTGGTGAAACACACAAAGTTCCAGTCTTCTTCATTTGCAAGGCAGGACCAACACTGTTTGCCCCTAATGAGATCCCAAGTTTATGGAACAATATGCCTTGCAATGAAGAGTGTGATGAACGAAGACATTTGCTTCATTTTGGCAGGTTACTTACCACCAGGATCCATACCTACGGGTTTTCTTAGAAAAATACAAGAGTGCAACTTATGTTTGGAAGTTTATAACAAAACACACAACAAGAAGAATACAGATGATCATTTTTCAAAACATGAATTTGGTTTGGCTCTGTAATAAAGATTTTCAAAGAGCTGGTAGCGATATTTCTAGAATATAAAGAATCCATCCGGTCTGTATCCTTCCACAACCTAACTTTCTCCAGATAGCTTATATTCACGGCAAGTATTAGTGCCAACTTATAATGCAAATATGGCAATTATAAATGTAAAATCAAAGAACTAAATTGGGTCAACAAGCAGGAATAGTAAGAAATGTGTAGGAAATGAGTAATTTATCAGCATAACCACTACCACATGGTATAAACTTGCCACAAATTTTTAAAGCTTTTGCAATATTCTTTCTGCTTGCTCTATAACAACGTTATGGCCTATAAAACATGGATTGGTTATAGTAGTTAAAATGCACTTGCCCTAAAAAGCCTGATCCAACTTGAGTATGGCAAAAATCCAAGAATCAGCCAGGCATGTAGGTGTGCTTTCAGCAGAAGACACTTGCCCACATTTGGGACTGGTGTTAAGAAAGTCCTAGGCTGTCAAAAGTAGAAGCAGACCCAGCAAGGTTTTCTTCCCCTCATGATGGCATCCATCATAACCATAACCGTGAGGTTGATCTCACTTTCAGAAATGGGCACTACTTTGGGGGAAGTATATGATTATTCTTAAGGTCCCCCAGGTCCAGTGAGGCAATGATTTAGTACCAAAAATAAACTGGATATACTGTCCATGAAAGCCAGGGCATCTGGAAAGGTCCAGATCAACCTACTTCCCATAGACCTGGACACACCTTCTCTCCAGTATGGAAAACTATAACAGTTATAAAACTCTTGGCATATACCATTATCAGGATTGGTGGAAATGAACACAATAGAGACTCATTTCTTTACTTTCATGCCAAGTTGGCCAGCCAATACTGGGACTGAGGGATTAAAGGGGACTAGAAGTGGCCAGGTGTTTCAGAGGAGTCCATGCTGGGCTGCTAGGGATGAGAGTGCCTTTCACACTTTCAAAGGTGGGAAAAAGTGGGATATGAAACTCACATCAACAGGAGGTCCCTTTCCCTTCATGGATAAATCTTAAATGGCAGCATGAATTTGGGCCCTGTTCCAGGTAAAGCTTCATATATTCTAACACCAGGCCATGTATTCTAGGCCACTGGGCTGGCCTATTCTTCAGACTGCCAACTAGGCTCTTTTAAAATAGAGTATTTGAGATATTTGGTATCTAATATTTAACCAAGCTTACCGCCCCAAATTATACACCTTCCAAAATTGCCAAGGACAGAAGTGAAACATTTAATGCTAGGTCTCATATGATATGAGACTGAATTTGCTAATGGATCACATTTTTATGTTGATTCATTGCTTAGAAGATAATTATAGTTCTCTCACATGAGGAAATGGACCTCATAAAAACTGCCTAGTCTTGTTCTCACCTCCCGTGAAATAATTTAAAATTTCCACCCTGTCTGGATTATTCTTCGTAATATAGCACACCAATTACTGATATTTGTCTCCAGAGCTGTCCTGGTCAGCACAGTAGCTGACATGTGACCAGTAGCCCCATGTGACCACTGAGCACTTGAAATGCAGCTAGTCCAAATTGAGACATGGTGTAAGGATAAAATACATACCAGATTTCAAAGACTTAGTACAAAACACTGCCTTAATAATTTTTACATTAATTACAGGGTGAAATAATATTTGGGGATAATGAGTTAGATAAAATATCTTCTTAAAATTATTTTAACTGGTTTCATTTTGCTTTTTTTAATATTGCTACTGGAAAATTACAAATTATATATGTGGCCTGCATTGTATTTTAGTTGGACAATGAAGTCCTCTAGATCATTATATTGTTCTGTAAGATTCACATTTATTTCCTTATCAATCTTTATTCAAATAATAGTGAATGGAGAGGCACCTACAATTCCGAGGTTGTCTTTTCTTCCCCTCCATTCATTAATATGCCATGTTGTTATGAGTTAATAAAAACAGAGGTGAAGGCAGTCACTGTGTACTAGATATTGGGGTCATCATCCCCCTGGTATCGGCAACACCCAGATAAAAAGCTGTAGAGCAAGAAAGCCTCTTCCCCCACCTTGAGTGAAGGACGCTGACAGTTTGTATTACCATTTGGCTAACGTGATGCTTTATTTTTCTTCTTCTAACCTTTCTTTCTTCTTACCAAAACCCAAACACTGGGAGATTACATAGCATCTTCTGAGAACTTGCCCACCATTGCTAATGGCCCATGTCAGCGGGTCTTTTGACTGTGAATATCCTGAAAGAAGCTGGTTCTGCCTGCCCGGAGGGTCTTGATCCATCTGATCTTTGGTAAACCCAGAGGTGGTGCTGGAAACCCAAGTCGAAGGTCTCAGAGTCTTAATGATTCTTCTATCTTATAGCCAGAGTACGGTACTGTCAGCCTCAAAGCCATTAACATAAAATAGTCCTTCTTGTGCCATCTTCAAGAAAAGGAAAATAATGGCTATAGAGCTCCACATAGGTATGCTTTCCCACATTTTACTTCATGACAAGTCTCTCTCTAATTGTTTCTAGGTGAGAGAGGTTTAATTCCTTGGCTTTTCTTTGTTTGCTCCTCAAATTTCCATCATTTTAACTGCTCTCCTTTGGAATGTCACTACCAGAATCAAAAGCAGCCCTTCTTGGCTCTAACTTGTCTCAGGCTGATTTAGGGCTGAGGCAGAACTTTCCATGGCAAGTGAGGCCCAGGCTTCCCGTGACCACGTTTACATGTTGAAGGGGGGACAGAGGGGTCCACAGCTGACCACTCCCTGTCACAACCCCCAAGAGGAGCTTTATGAGGCAAGGCAGAACTCTACGCACAGTGGGGGCTGATGTGTGATCAGGATTTCCAAGTTCTGCTCATTGCTATTCTAGACTTCAAATACCTAGTTTGAGTTCCTTGGCAGGGCAGTCATGGAAATGAAGAGAACGTGTTGCGCTCAAGACCAATGAATAACTAACATTATGTAGTTCCTTATTATACTGCCTGTGAATTTCTCAAAAGGGGGAAACCGACAGAGACACTAAAGTATAAGCAAGAAGTTCTTCTCCCAGCCGGCAAAGCCATTTAATACAGAGCCAGTCTCAGGCAGAGCCTCAAAGTTGTATACAAATAAAGCAAACGAAAAAAACTTTTTAGAGTTGAAGTTATATAGACGAACCATTAGAGACTATGGACTCTGAAAAACAAACTGAGGGTTCTAGAGGGGAGGGGGTGGGGGGATGGGTTAGCCTGGTGATGGGTATTAAAGAGGGCATATTCTGTGTGGAGCACTGGGTGTTATGCACAAACAATGAATCATGGAACACTACATCAAAAACTAATGATGTAATGTATGGTGATTAACATAACAATAAAAATTATTAAAAAAAAAGAAATGTACATTTCTATATGTCAAAGACAACACCTGGTATTTGAGGAGAATCCTCCTCTGCTCTACACCTCTGAGATAGTGGATAGCTCACTAGATCAAAGCCACCAGATAGCAACATGAATTTCTAAAATACCAACGTGATTCTTCATTAATGTCAAGGCCAGGACCACAATTTCACATGTTCCTTAATGCTCGGAGTATTTGCTCCCAGTAACATGATTTTCATACTAATCTGCAGTTCTTTGGAAATAAAGAAAAAAAAATAATCATACTACCACGTTAATTTCTTAGCTTTGACCGAATTACTACCGTGATGCCAGATACTAACATTAGGGGAAGCTCGATGCAAGACGTAAAGGAACTCTGGACGATCTTGGAAACTTTTCTGTAAATTAAAAAAATTTTCCAAAGTAAATAGTTAAAAAAAATGGCATTACCATAGAAGAGTCAGTTAAGTCAGTATTTGTACAAGAAGATCAAGAACGGGAAGAGATATTTTGCGAAAATGCTCTTGTTCAAACAAGAGGCGAGAGGTTGAATGAGAAAGCAAAAACAAAGATTCTTTCAAGCTGTAAAGTCTGATACTAAATATTCAGGGAATTTACTAATGGATTCCCAGGCCAGTGGATGGAAACTAAGGGATACAGTGGCTACGATAGTTGATAGTTAATGCAGCTAATAGATAAAGTGCCTCAGCTAAGTGGTGACTCTAGAATTTCTACATTCAAGGGCACAAGCATGCCACAGTTTGGTTAAAAGGGAATTCCCTTAAGGCCTTTTATACAAATGCAGCTGTTTTTACCTTTATGGTCGGCTTCAGCGAATAGAGTTTCAGCTGAGTACACTTCCCGGCCTTCCCACCACACATAACAGCATGGCGGTCAAGTTCTCCTCGCCAGTGGAAGTGATAAGTGCCTCTTTGGGGGGGTCTGTTTCTCAAGCATTCATCATCATTTCTCCACATTCTTTCCCTTCCCACGGGAACCCAGATGGGGCAGGGACCTTGCCTGAACCATGAACATGGCACCAGTGCCCTAGAATATGGCAGAGCACGAAGACAGAAGGAGGCTTGCATTAAAACTGGGTGTGGACATGCCCTGGGCCACCACATAGAAAAGTCTGGTTATCCTGAAGCTGACATGCTGGAGAAACCATGTGGTGAGACCACATTGACATGTAGAGAGACGCTCAAGCAACCCTAGCTGCTCCGGGGCCTTCTGTTTGAGTGTTTCCAGCCAAGGTACCAGCTGTGTGAGTGAGAAGCCTCCCAGGTGACCTCAGCACTGTCATGTCTGACTGCATTTCTCAAGTCCCTGATTCAGAACCACAGAACAGAGCCTCCTCTGAACTCCTGACTCACAAAACTTGGAGAGATTATAAATGATTGCTGTTGTTCCAAACCACTAGGTTTGGAATGATTTGTTATGCAGCAAGAGATAACCTGAACAGTCTCTATTATAACAGATTAGCTTTGCCATAATATGCCACTGCTTTAACTCCGCATCAAAATTATCCTAAAAAAAAAAAAAACCAAATCAAAACAAACTAAAGCCTCAAAGTTCATTCACATGTGTCACTACTTCTTAAAATTTTACAGGGGAGAAAAATAAACAGAGAGGGTTCAAAGTTGGACTGTGGATCAGAGACTATGGTTTCTGATTTCTAGTCCACTGTTCTTTGCACTTGGGTAGAGATGCATAAAACAGTAGGGCAGAAAAGGCGCTTAGAGATCAGGAAATGCACTTTAACATAAGCTCCTTGCATAAAGCACATGGTACCAATGTGCTAAAAGCCAAAAGGGCCTACATAGTGTATGTGTGTGTGTGTGTGTGTGTGTGTGTGTGTGTGTGTGTGTGTGTGTGAAGGAATGAATATGTACCCAACTGTATGTATAGAAAGAGCTCAGAGGATGGGCCAGAAATTAGGTTATGACATAACACTCTCTCTTGTGGTTGGAGGGTTTGCATTCGTGCCCTGGCCCTGTACCATTCAAGGTTTGTACTACAGTCTTTGGGTTTCAGGTTTCCTCATGTGTAAGTTAGGTGGCCAGATTCCATGATCCCAGCCAACCTTCGGAATGTGACTCCAACCCTGAAATAGACAGCAGGTCCATTCCTGGCTGGAATCACAGCATACGCAGTAACTGCAAAATAGCAATTTTCTTCTCCATCCTACTAATGCCAGGTCTTGGATGCTAACACGTAGTTCAGTGACTCTGCCAAAGGCTATTAAAAAAAAAATCTCTATTTTTAATTTAGATTAAAAATCTATGCTTCTTTGAATAGCACCTTCCTGTTAGTGTGGAAATACTGGTTTCAGGGCAGTAACTAAACAAGGATAGCTATATATTAAGGCTCTATTTGTATTGAATGCACTCAGTTCCCAAAACATTTCCACACAGTTGAAAGGGAGGCATTAGGCTAAATAACATTTTCAGGCGAGGAGGGGGGCTTAGAGGGAGGAGGAGGAAGAAGGGGAGAAATTCAAGTGACTAACAATAGCACTCTGAGTAAATAAATCCATCCACAAAGTACACTAAACATTTTCTTAGAGAAAAAGAGGAAGAGAATTCAAAGTGTCAACAATAGAGATCTGAGTAAATACATCCATCTAGAAGGAACAATATAAAACTATTAAATGTCATGTCCTTTCAAATTCTGAAGGGTGTAGAAAATGGAGAAAATATGCCGTTTGGTAAAATGGACGGCTTAAATGTACAATGTGAACCCAATTTTGAATTTAAAATGCCACTTATTTATTATCCACATTAGAAAAAGATTGAAAGGTACAATAAAATAATAGAACTGGTTTTACCAAGTAGGAGCATAGTGATTTTTTTCCTTTTAATATTTATCTGTAAATAACACTTTCCTCCACATGTGTATTGCTTTTATACTCTGAAAAAAGTTATTTAAAGAAATTAAAACTACAACCTCAGTTTGTATCAAATATTTAAATATTTTATATTAAAATAATTGATTTTTATGTTCAATATGATAAATGGAAGAGAATGCCATATATCTTCTTTGAAATATATAACTATCACTACATTAAAATAATAAAAATAAAATCAGTTTCAACGTGCAGTGTTGAATACAGTGCGTGCCTCCTTCACCCCGATTATTCCTCCTAAAAAAAGTATTTCTTACCAATAAATATTCAAAATGGAAATTGCATTTACTTCCTCAACTTTGGTTCCCACTAGACTCAGACTAAATTTCACCACTACAGTTGCTAAGCACGAAATTTACAAACATTTATTCCACGCCCCCCCCTCCAGCCCCCCTGCTCAGCCTGCAGTGAACCTCAGAAAGAAAGCACATTAAAATACTGGGCATTCGATGCGCAACAACCTGGGATTTTCGTTTTCCCCCCAGAATCACAAACACCAACCAGCTCTCTAGGTACTTCAACCTCACTTTAAGGAAAGATCAAAAAACCAAACCCAAACAAGGCAAAAACCATTTTAGACACCAGTTCAGATAGAGAGAAAAAAAAAATCACCTTCTGGACTAATTCCATTGTTGGATAACTTGTTTCCATAGATCGCATTTATAACAGAACAGTTGTGACATATCCCAGGAAGCTGCTTTCCCTGCACTGTGTTGTGAAGAAAAGCCCCTGCAATGGGTTCTCCCCACCATGGACCGTCTCCGGCTGCTCCAAGACGGAAGGCACGAGTTTGTCCCCGCACGGGCATCGGTGCTTTGGGCACATTCACGTGGGCACCTACCTGTGCTCTCCCCAGGCTGAGCCACATCGTCTGCCTCCAGCTGATGCAGTGACCTCACTGGGAGCTCAGGTAAAACAAGAAGTCTTTACTAGTCCGTGCAGCTCCTTCCGTAGAAATATTGCATGAGTCAGCTTTTATCTCTCAAAAGCCAACACACAAAGGCTTTACAAAAACCTGATTTGCAACTTTCTCACTGCCTTTTCCCCCCTAGTGTGCAGACCACAGACTTCAGCATCACCAAGAGCCTTAAATGAAACATGACATCATTCAATTGAGAAACAGGACAATAGACACCACTGTGGGTAACTTGAAAATGCACACTTCGCTGAGCAACACCCTGCGCCTGCCATTCTTTTGTGAACATCAAATACAACCCACACTCGCCTAAAGCGGCTTGGGCTTTACCTTCCTGGCTCTGGCCACCATTCTCATTAAATTCCACAAAAGAATCAAGATCTCGGGAGCGCTGATATTTTCAAGTTCACTTCCTGAATTGTAAGTGTGTTTCGAAGTAAATGGACACATCTCTAACGTAAGTTTTAAAACTGAAGTTTGCGGGTGGCAGCGAATCACACAGTTGGAGGAAGTTTGGGCACTTGGTTTCCTTTAACGAGACATTTAATACAGTTTTAAGTAGGCAACGTTAAACATGAATATATTTAAGTTTGATTTTTTAAAAAAACAGCATTTAAAAACCCATCTGAAGAAAAACATCTAAAATGTAAACTCAGAGGCATTTCTTAGAAAAACAGTCAAATTCTGTGATCTTCTAATTCACAAATACGAGGTAGGAAAGACAGAATGATCAAACTCCAACACTTTAGTACAAGAGACTTCCAAATTATTTTGGATTTCGATTTCCTTAAGGCCACCTGTCCTTAAAATGCTATACGTATTTTTATAGAAAGACTCAAAATGTTCATATTTGAAAAAGATATTGAGTTCTTTAATTGAAGGGTCTTCAAAAGTACAAAATGTTACTGAAAACTGGTATGACTGCACCATGGAGTTAAAACTCAAATTATGGATTATGCCCATGTATAGACACGGAAATGTAAACTCTTTCAAACGATCAAAATCGTTTAAATAGAAGTTTCATTTAAAGCATTCGTTTGTGGTTATGGAAAATAACATTAGCTGATTATCTTTAATATAGCTATTTCTAGCATACCTATTAAGTGATTTTAAACTAACAACATAATAGGATAATTTGCCTTAATGCCTATTTCCTCTCGAATAAGGCTGAACATATGCAAGGCCACTTAAGTAAGCCATTTTGATGGAAACTGATCAGTCAGTTCAGAAGACAACTTTTCGAATAGTTTCTCTCCCACCAAATTCACCAGTTTGACGGAAGTCACTAAATCGCAGATGCTGAAAAGGCAGTTTGTGAGGCAGGGTCCTCCCTGGGCTGTGGGGACTCTCTCTCTCTCTCTCTCTCTTTTTTTTTTTTTTAAGATTTTCTTTCTTTATTTGAGAGAGAAAGACAGCAAGAGAGGGAACACAGCAGGGGGGAGCGGGAGAGGGAGAAGCAGGCCTCCTGCCGAGCAGGGAGCCTGATACTGGGCTCGATCCCAGGACGCTGGGATCATGACCTGAGCCAAAGGCAGATGCTTAACGACTGAGCCACCCAGGCACCCCTTTGGGGACTCTCTTAATCCTCCATACTAACCTCCATTTTTAATTTTTTTAAAAGATTTATTTATTTTTGAGCGCGCGTGAGAGAAAACGAGTATGGGGGAGTGGCAGAGGGAGAGGGAGAAGCAGACTTCCTGCTGAGCAGGGAGCCTGATGTGGGGCTTGATCCCAGGATCCCGGGATCATGACCTGAGCCAAAGGCAGATGCTTAACTGACTGAGCCACCTAGGCCTCCGACCAAGAAACATTTCTTAAAAGCCATTTCTGAGAGATGCTGTGTACATTGTAAGTGAACAAAACAGCAAGGCTGTATCCAGTGCGAATGCTGGGCGGTCAGTAAACATCCCCATTGGACAAGTGACTTGACTTGCGGGGGCAGCACAGGGCGTATTTGGTCCCATGGGTCAGTCGTTTGTCACTTCACCTGTGTTTCCTGTTTTAGCAAAATCATCAACTTAAGTAAGGAAACACCGCTCATATCACTCACAAGTAACCGCAACCACTCTCTATCACACCTGGAAACGTGGGTGGTTCATAGGATTTTGAATCTAGTCTTTTAAAATCTAACTTAAAAAAAAAAATCTAGCTTTTTCAGAGCGGGGAATACACACACACATACACACACACACTCACACACTCTTTGCCTTTCTATTTATCCCAGTACCACATATTTGCTAAGTGAATTAACACATGAACGGAGCCCAAGGCCCAAGGAGGGACAATACAGAGGCCTAACAGGGGAGAGGAAGGGAAGAGGGAAGGGAGAGGAACATTTCTTGAGCAACATTCAAGGTTCTTTCACACCTGAGAGCAAAAGGGCCTTCTGTGCCTCAGTGCTTTCTTTTTTTTTTAATTTTTTTTTTAAATGTTTTATTTATTTATTCATGAGAGTCCGAGAGAGAGAGAGAGAGGCAGAGGCAGAGGGAGAAGCAGGCTCCCTGCCTAGCAGGGAGTCCGATGTGGGGCTCGATCCCAGGACCCCAGGATCATGACCTGAGCCGAAGGCAGACGCTTAACCATCTGAGCCACCCAGGCGCCCCTTTTTTAAAAAAATTTTTATTGTTATGTTAATCACCATATATTACATCATTAGTTTTTGATGTAGTGTTCCTGTGCCTCAGTGTTTTCTTAAGGCCCCTCTCTCTGCCCCACCTTACTCTGCAAGGTTTTCGCTTTCCAGTGCTTCCCATCTCTGATTCCCACACATCGCTCACACCAGCTGGTACCGGTCCTTGCAGGGGCCCTGCTGGACTTCCGTGTGTGGAGCAAAATAAATCCCAAGACGTGCAAAAGGCATCCTTGCTGCTGCTTCTTGTATAATTGATTTGCCAATATTAACAGCAGGTAAAAAGACTGCTCGGCAAAATATCCTTGTAAATGATAGTGAGATCGGCCGCAGATAAACTGCACGTTGATGCCTTGTTGGGTGAAAAAGATAACTCTTACTGGAAAGCGGCTCTTTTTCCTTCACGGGCAGCACTGGTTACACAATCAGAAGTGCAGGAACGATTCCCAGTTTCCCCGCCAGGGGTGGGGGCCCAGGGGTGAAAGAGCAGCACCCACAGAACACATGTCCACGGCCAGCAGGCACGAACCGGCCAGCCAGCCAAGTGCAGTCCAGCCTTGTGGCCTAATTGGAAGAGGACCAGAAAGCCCCACTGTTGAAAAACATCCCTTCCCAGAAATCTGCCATAGGGCCCACGCTTCTACTCTGAGAAACCAGCTCCTTTTGGTTTAAGGTAAAAGTTGTCAGTTAACACTCTCATCTCCCCTGGGAAGGGTTAGGGTGTCATTGCCACAGTCCTGTGAGTTAGCCTGGGCGACCGCATCCTTCCAAGGAACCATGCGGGCCTTTTAGGAAGAAGCCAGGATGGGACAGAATGGGGAGGACAGCGAGGCTGACGGGGGAAGCAGAGGGAGCACGCAGTTCTAGGGGCTTAACAAGGTCTGACCTAATTGCAACAGCTCCAAGGAGCTGGGCAACAAAGGGCGAAAGAATGTCCTGGAGAAAGGAAGAAGGACAAAGTCAGGCGCACTGTTTTTTTGAATTCAGGGAAAGATTTTGCTTTATACAATCAATACTGGATAAGGCCAATTTAGAAAATCATCTCGCATTTTCAGATACAAAGGTGCTAGAAGTTACAAGGGGCTTTGCTTCAAAACACAACTGATATTTTTATACACAGAACGTAACAATTAAAACGCTGGAGCGGGGGCCTGGTTATCTTGCAATTTGAGATAATGCCATTGTAATACACTTCCCAAAACAAATGGTAAAACCAACGGTTTTCTAAAGCACAGGCCATTGACAAAACATTCTTATATTTTTAGTTTATTAGAACTCTTTTATTTGAAAGAATGAGGCACAAGATTACCTTTTTCTAAGTGCCTGCCGCAGAGTAAATATGACAAACATCAGAACCGGCTGCCTGCCAAGAGGTGCCACACAGCCCCAGTGATGTCCCTTTGAAGGACACACTGACCTTCCTCCTTAAAGTGGGATGTAATGTACTAACACCCTTCTGCATCACGGCTGTTTATTAAAAATCTATATACACTCTTCCAGACAGCCTACTCTAAACCCAGAAAATGTCACTAACCATAAATCCTGCCTTGCTATTGTTATACAAACAAAACTATATACTTTGTTAAACAAACAAAAAAAGCTAATCTGGTTTTTTTCTTTCTAAGAGACTCTTCTCAAAGTGAAATAATTTTAATGGTAAGTGAGTTTGTCTTTGCAAATTTAAAAAGTGTTTACTCTCAACAAAAGATATAGATCTAAGGCAGACAAAAGCACTCACGTATAGGAGAAATTAAATGAAAGTATTATTTTTTTTGTTAGCCCTGAAGTACTGAATCTCATCATAGAAACCAAACTATAAATAATAAATGGTTTCCCAGGACTCAAACCATCCACCTGAAAACATAATTCCTCACCCCCTACTGCACTAAAATGTCAGTATCGAGTCATGGTCGTTAAGAATTTTAGGAACCAAACACACAAAGCCCATTATGCACAACACTTTCTGACAGTCAACTCTTTACCTTGCAATCGAGTCATGCTTTAACTTCTCGATCATGTTAGTTGGCCATGAAAGTCAGCTGAGATCGCCTGGAAGGAAGGCACATACTCCGGGGCTCTAAAATTCTGCTGTTTCAGGAGTTCCTCCATGGGCTCATTCCTCCGACTCTAGGACAATCATTAGCTCTGTTTTTCACTCTGTTCTTCTATTAGGATATTTTGGTCTTTATTGTCCAGAGACGATGAAATCAAGTCTTAGTTATTTCTGAACTGAACAATTTTTAGATATCGAGCAGGCAATATGTTGCAAATCGTCTCTTGCTTTCAATCCTAGATCAGTCCCATCTTTAAGGACACCATGGGAGGACTCGCTGTGCTAAGCACAATGAACTAATTATCCCTCTAAGAATGCAGTATGTTTCCAGACACATTTTTCTCCAGGAGATAACACACATCTAATCCATTCATAACGAAAGGCATTCAACACACTCTATCCTTCTGAAAACACTCTTCAAAAAAATGTACTTGAACTTGTAAAAAAGGGCTTGGATACTTTATTGATATCCCACAGCACTCTTTTCCAAAATCATAATTAAAACAAGAATCGATTCTTGTTTTAGAGTAACAACCTTGGAGGTTCATAACCTTTATGTGAGCTTGCAAAACCATTTCACCTGCTGGCAGAGGACAGAGACAAACCCTCTTGGCCAGCTTCCCCCACCCCACCCCCCAACTCCCAGGTGATGGAGTGAGAGGGAAGAACGAGGCCAGGTAGACATCTCCAGCTGCACCCCTAGCCTGCAGACTCAGGGCTTCGATGGTTGGTTCAGAGAGCCGAAGATCAAAAGCAGCAGAGGTGAGTACGAGGCTTGTGGGGGAGACACAGCCCAGCTGCACAGGGCAGTCAGAATCTCTTCTGAACTGCAGCTGAATCTTCTGCATGGTTCCTGCCATCCTCTGGGATTGCCACCATCCATCTCCTTCCCCCAATCCCAAGGCTACCTTCAATGTCGCAGTGGCTGACAGCTTAACCTTTAATAGCAAATGGATTTATTGCAGGGGAGGCTACCTCATTTCTAGAACTGAAGAGGGGTCGGTTGGGCTATTCCTCTGGCCTCCTGGGCCAAGTCACGAGGCCAATCCCATTCATGTAGAAATTTCTAAAGGGCCCGGGATAGATCCCATTCCAGGAAAGCAGAACTTATTTTTCTCTAAAGGGACTGAGATGATTTATTACTTTCCAGGATCTTTTTTATTTTTTTAAAGATTTTATTTATTTATTTAACAGAGACATAGCGAGAGAGGGAACACAAGCGGGGAGGGGGGGTAGTGGGGGAGGGAGAAGCAGGCTTCTGACTGAGCAGGGAGCCCGATGTGGGGCTCGATCCCAGGACCCCGGGATCATGACCTGAGCCGAAGGCAGACGCTTAACGACTGAGTTACCCAGGCGCCCTTCCAGGATTTCTTTTTTAAACTGAAGAAGGCAAAGAGGGCTGCCAGGTGAGATGTATATTATTACAATGGTCGTAAACACCCATCCGTCACCGTGTGTACCGATCTTTGCCTTTTAGCGCTTTGGCACACACAGCAACAACCTGCTGACGCTTCTTCTCCCTTCACATCTTTTCTCTACTTTAACAGCGCCGACCACTCACCCTCACTGACTGGGAACCTAGTCAACGCCGGGTTCTGTGCTGGGCTCAGTGAATGAATGGCACTGGCTTTGCCTTCTGGGCGTTCCAGCCTAGCAGGACCAGACAAGCATCAGAGAGTTAGTGACAAGTGTGACAAGTGTTACGAATCAGAGGTAACAAGAACTATATACATACGTATCTGCTCCCTCTTCCTAAACTGCCCTTCCTCCTATTCAAGCTGCCCTTCAAGTGATACTAAAAGTGGATAGTAACTTTATGTTGACAGTAAAATCAAGCGACGTGGGGCTGCCTTCCCTTCGATTCCCCTCCCAGTCTTGGAGAGTAAGCTCCATTGGACTCGTCTTTCATCTTATATTTAATTACAAGGTAACCAAGCTGAGAGCCAAATTTGCTGGAAGTTTTTGTGAGTCTAAACACTTGCCTACTTTCCAGTTCCCACAGAGATACATGAAGTAACTTGTTTATGTTAAGAGAACAAAGGAAGGGAAACAGAGCTCTCTGTTAGGCTGCAGGTTTCATCTTAATTAGGCCAAGAAACAAGTGTAACCCAATTTACTTTGGTTTATTCTGAAGAGAAGTTTTCGAATCCTGTACAAGTACATGAAAGAAAAAGAAGGAGAAACAGCCAAAATATACCAGCAGTTGAGAGGTGGGATTATGGGGGAGACCCCTTATTACCCACTGTGATCTAGTCTCTACATTTTCTTTAATGAATATATACTATTTGTGTAATCAAAGTAGAATCAGGGGCGCCTGGGTGGCTCAGTCGGTTAAGCGTCTGCCTTCGGCTCAGGTCATGATCCCAGGGTCCTGGGATTGAGCCCCGCATTGGGCTCCCTGCTCAGCGGGGAGTCTGTTTCTCCCTCTCCCTCTGCCCCTCCCCTCCGTGTACTCTCTCTCTCAAATAATTAAATAAAATTTAAAAAAAGGACAAAATTGATTTATGTGATAGTTATTCCCCCTATGTGGACACCATCCCCCAAGCCCATCTTCTTCTGCCCTGCTCTGCCCAGGTCTGCATGCCTGGCTTTCTGACGGGTGGCTTTCTGCTGGGTTTGGCTATTGGGAAGCTCCTGGGAAGCCCCAATATTATGAGGTAGGAGGAGATGGAAAAGGGGGCTGACAAGAGGCCTGAACACCTAGAGGTGTTCAGCAGTGGCTGCATCAGAGGTAGCCCCACCTCCATGGTTCCAGTTCTCATTGGGCCCCCTTGTCCCTTGGGGGTCCCTCTGGGTTGTCCCCAAGAGCAGTGGTTAAGGCTGCCTGTCATTGCTTCAGTCCCTGGGTGTGTCACACTCCTTGCTGGCTCCCTTAGCCACACCACCTTTAATGAAGTGACCCCTTCATTAAATTCTCCATTTGAGCCAGCTGAACTGATTCATTTTCTTGTCAGGTCCCTGGCTGATACAATTTTATACGCACTCCAGAATCTCTGGGCTGAAAAGCTGATACAGTTGGACTTCGCATGCTTAGTCAGAATGTTAACCACAGCTTTTTACTAGGGGGCACACTGCCAAATTTTAGCCTTTTTTTTTTTTTTTTTTGGTTCATGGCCTGCTTGACTCTTGTCAATGAAATAGGCATTTAATTAGAACCTATTCTATGCCAGAAACATATTTTTGAATTTGATATCTACTGATATAATTCATTTCCTCAACAATATTTCTTGAGCAGCTACTATGTGCCTTAAGCCCAAAAGACATACCAGTGAACAGTTAACAAGTCCTGCCTTTATGGAATTTATTTTTGAGTGGGGGAATATATGGATTTTAATCCTAAGACAGCAGGATATTGGTATTGGAAAGATGCTTTGAGTTTTTCTAATCTAATTCCTCACTTGGTGTTCAAATTACCACTTAATAGTAGCTCACTAGCAATGCCGAATCTTTGCTTGGGTCCTGCCATTTGATCCCTGCTCAGATAGTCCATCACACTTTGGGCAGTCCGAATCTTTATTTTCTCACATTTAGCAGAAGTTCTTCAAGGACCACTTCAGGAAAACATAAGACAAATCACACCTCACCTCCATTTTGAAGTGCATTAATTATCTGAGATGCTATCAAGTCGCCCATACATATTTGCCTCTTTATTCCAATATTTATCGAGTAACTACCCTAAGTGATTCCTGGGGGGTAGGGTTCAGTGATGTGGAAAGTGGGGAGTTTGCCCCTTGCGCTGTGGGGAGCATGCTTAAAAATGGCGCCACCCTGTGACCACCTTCTCGCCGTGTCTCAAGATCTTGCTTTCCTGTGGCTTCCACCGAAGTCTTTTCAGAATTTTAACCTTTATAACAACTTACTACTGTAAAAAATGTTGCAAAGACACCATTCCTCTGGAAAGTAAATGGTCTCCCTGCTCCTCTTAAGTCATACTTTTAGATGCAGGAACACCCTGTCCCCAAAAGGCACAGTATGGCCAGGGAGACAGACACTAGGCCATCACCTGAAGAAGTACTGAATTCTATGTGAGATGTATACAATGCAAGGAAGGCATGGGCTGCTATGGAAACATATAAAGGGGGGACCAGGCCTGGTTTGGGGTGCTCAGGGAAAGTGTCCTTGTGGGAGGGATGTGTGAACTGACATCTGAAGGCTGAGAAGAAGCTAGCTTGGGGAAGCCAGGCAGAGAAGAGACCGTCCAGGTAGTTTTACGTCCTGTGAGTGCGGATTGCTGGCATATTTCGCATTTCACCTGCAGTCACCACTGAGCTTAGATTTGTCCCTGGACAATCTTGTTTGCAAATATACTGTTGCATTATATAACTATTTTAAGTGCAACAATGCCTCCTTATTAAAGTATCTGCTAGTTTCCTTCTCTACTCTGGGGTGACCCCGTCCTCCAATCCTAATGTATCAGCCTCTCTCTTGTTGGCTTTTCTTCTGTCCTGTCCAGTCACTGGACTTACATGGTTACTCAGGCAGTAACCATGACTCTTTTCTTGCCTAATCACAGGGCCCCTTATCAGGTATGGTGACAGCGCATCATGATGTAAATTTCCCTGCCCGGCATTTTCATCAGTGTAATCAGATTAAAGTGAACATCAGAGGAGTCCTAAAAGGAGAAGGGTCACAAAAGGACAGACTGGGGGAGGGGGTCACCCCACTCAGTTTGTCTTACTACTTTCAGGGGACTTAGGGATTGACCATGTGCATTTGAGCCTTGAGTACTTCCCAAGCACGTGGTCACCTTTCCTAGGAGATCCAAAGCCAGGGACAACTTCCCAGTGCCAGTATGGCTCCAAACATGACATCTGTTTAGGAGTCTGTGTAAATGAGGACATAACAAAATGGCAGACCCCAATGGATGAAGCTGCTCTGAGAGTACCGGGGAGTCAGATTTTTACAATGATCACTGGTTATCATCTTAGTGATGTAATAATAAAAGCCATTCCCCCAACAGAACTTACTTTGTTCAATTCCAGCCATGATTTACTGCTCATGACGTGTGGAAGGGACCCCGGAACCAGAGTTGAGATGTGTGGAAACTTAGCTCTACTGACAACTGTGTTATCTTGGGCAAGTCACTAAGCTCTTTAGGTTCCAAATTCCTCTGGATTAGTAAAATGAGAACTCAGGAGACTATGACATTTAAGAACACTTTTAAAATCTATAAACCTAAGATTCCATGGTTTTAGGGGATATGTTGACATGATGACCCACTTCTTAAATCCTTCAACAGTCTCTCTTGAGGCTCTTATGTAACGTGATGATCTTAAATGTGGTCCCACTATTATAGTCAGATAACCATGAGTTGATGCAAAAGCCAGGAGCACGTGGTGTTTGTATAGGGAAACTATTTTAAATTACCTATAATCCCTTATGTGGTAGAACTGTGTGGACACCTTAACTATTATCAAGAGGAAGATTCCCCACGAACATTTTTTTTAAAATTTATTTGAGAGAGAGAATGAGAGAGAGCACAAGAGGGGAGAGGGTCAGAAGGAGAAGCAGACTCCCTGCTGAGCAGGGAGCCCGATGCGGGACTTGATCCTGAGACTCCAGGATCATGACCTCAGCCAAAGGCAGTCGCTTAACCAACTGAGCCACCCAGGTGCCCCTCCCCACAAACATTTTTAATAGCATCATCTGACAGGAGACCACTGGCATCAAGATCATGCTTTTTACTTACTGACATCATCTCTACTTTCTGCAAAATTGCATTCTGGAAACCAGGTTAGGATGTAGATTATGAAATAGCTCATTTTACCACAGAGGTATATCACTTGGGGTTGCATCCCAACCAAGTACCAGCCCAAATATACCTCTGGAATAGTGGTAACATAAAAGTCAATATAACTGTAGCACTGCAAAAATCATGCTCTTATAATACACAGATAATGAAAAGTTATGGCTAGTTCTAAATTATCCAAGAACTCATATACTTTATACCCAGGCAATTATGGTGATTAGAACAAATTCATTGTAATGGGTGTCCTGGTTGAGCCTCCATGGAAATTGGGTGGGGAGAGAGTGGGAGGGAGAGAGAGGACAGCTTAACATCTCAGGCAACTTAGCTTTAGGGTTCTTCTATTGAAGGGAAGAAAACGTAAGAGGAAGCGAGCCCTTTCCCCATAAAGACAGAGAGATGAGCACCAGCAGCTTGGGGGTGGGGGATGGGTGGCCAACCAGGGGAACCCCTGTGGGAAGCTTGGGGACCTCAGATATCTCAGGGCAGGGGTCCCAGGGAGAGTAGGCATCCTGGACAAAGGGCGGTGATAGCGTGGGGAGGGGGACTAGGGAGCCAGGGAGGCCCAGCCTGGGAGGAGAAGGAGGTCTTGTCCCAGTGCCAGTGGGAAGGGACACTGAAGTGGCAAAGTTTAGTTTTTTAATGTGACTGAACCCATACCCCTAGGGCTGGTGAGCCCTAGCTGAAGACTCCCCCAAGAGTTATGATCTGAGCCTGAGCAGGAACAGTAGGACCTGAAGACTTTCTTTAAATTTCTTTGAACTGATGAACCAAATTTTGAACATCAGGATATTTCCCATTAAAATCCAGACTTTTTTTTTTTTGCTTGGGGAGGGAGAGTAGCAAATAAAGGGACAATTAACATTAATTACCACCGGTCGGATAGTCCTGCTTAGCAGCAATGGGGATGCTGAGCTTGCTTCCTTTACTCTGGCGTGCGTGCTCCCTGTTTGCCACAGTCTCCACCACCCCCTTTAGTATTATACCAATCCCTCTCACTCCTTTCCATGACCCGCCTGGCCCTGTAGCCTGGAGCCATTTGACTCTGGCTGTACATGGACACATTTGGATGCAGTCCTAGAATGACCCGATGACTAGAAATAATCTGGTGAGAACGATGTATTTCTCTACAGTTTGTGAGTCTTATAAAAATGAAACATAAAGAATTTAAAATATCACTTGTGTGTTGTTCTAGAAAAGCTGGGGGAGGCGGGGAACGGTGCTATAAGACCAAGAAGCACCGTGGAAAGATTTAGCGAAGGGAGTGAGGGAAAACGTTTCTGGCGGAGGGTGGGGAAAATGTTCACTGCAGGTCTTCATCACTTAACCTTCTCAGCTCTTGTTTCTGTTTTTCCATGCTTCCTATTAACCAAAATCTTTATCCTTCTAGGTCTTTCACAAGCCTACAACAGGTCAATAAAGTTTAGAATTTGTTCAAGGTCTTTATGAAGGAATCACAACAGAAGAAACAATTTAATTGGTAATTCTGCCAAAGCAACACCCAAATAACCTGTATCAGAGTTTTTGACATTTAAAAACCCTGGGACAGTAAGACAAAAGCCACAGTCCCAGAAGAATGACACACTGACTCATGCGGCAACACGTGGGGGTCCCAGCCATCCACAGGCCCTCATACAAGGATGGAAGTGGGGATTTGTTGGTCGATGCTCTTCTGAACAAGCCAAGATCAGCTATAAATGTCCAAATTAACATATCGGCCTCATCTCATAAAACATTAGTTTGGTTGTAACTTTAACAAAAATAATGGGAGAGAAGTTAAGACTTAGAAGTGGAGATCCCGGTCCCATCAAAATAAACGAAGGCTGTCTGATTAGGTTTATGGGCAAGAAAAAACAAGGAATAAACAGTCCCCCCTCACTTGGAAGAGCATTTGTGCACTCTGACACTGGGCGTTTAAGGAGACACCCAGAGGCATTAGTTACTCATCAGCATTTTTCCTAGAAAGGGGAAAAAAACCCCATCCTGCACCCCATACCGGTGTTTATTTCTTTCTGAACCCTGGAGATAAAATTTTTAATACACAGAGGCCTCAATGAGGATTTGCGTGCATACCCGAGTCTTTCTGAAGAAGAAACGTCTCTGACATGTGACATCTTCCCTCAGGAGTACCAGGAGGAGAGGAGGGGCGCGGGGGATAGGAAACAAACCCAGCTACTCTCCCCTAGTCCCGATGTGGCAGAAAAGCAGAAAGCTAAAAGCTTCCCTGAGGGAAAAAGCTACTCCAGACGGAGATGGATCAAGCAAGTTTAACAAACTTCAGGCTACTTAACTTGCTTACGTTTCTCTGCCCAATTCTGAAACGTGTTTATGAGGCCACGCGTTTTCAGCACACCTCCTCACTGCTCCCCACCCCCAGCCCCCGGGGAATAGGCTCAGGTGGGCCTAGACATTTACGGTGAGGGCCAGAGGGGAGCAAGGCCTGAAAAACCCCGGTCCAGGCCAAGGGAGGATGGGTTGGTACTCGTGTCTCTTTTTTTCTGGGATGCTTCTCTGGAAACCCTGTGACAAGAAAGTGTTAGTGAGCGGGAGATTCTCTCTCTCTTCTGCGTCAATAAATCCCATTCCATGATTTTATTAAAAAAACAAAAAAGTTCTGAAGATGAGCTAAACCATTTATAATTCATCAAAAAGACTCCTCTAATGGCCTACCTTCCAGATATGCTCTGGAAAAGCATTTCATTCTTTTGTTGGCATTTAGAGATTTTAATCTATTTAGATATTTTAATACATCTGTTACCATAATGGTGTTGTAAACCAAATACTTGATGAATGAAGTCGGTGACTATGAGTACAAACCCTAACCCAGCACTTTTTCAGGAGTGGTGCAGCACCTCCTAAGTCACTGATAAGGACTGAATTGTGTGCTCCCCACCCCCAAATTCATATGGTGAAGCCCAACATGACTGTAATTGGAGACAGGGCCTTGAAGGAGGTAATTAACTTAAATGAGCCAGCCAGGTGCCCCAGGTCTGGAGTCTTTTTAAGAAGGAGAAAAGACAACAGAGATCTCTCTTTGCTCCCACCCAAAGCAAAGGCTATGTGAAGACATAGAGAGAAGGCAGCCGCCTACAGTCCAAGAAGAGAGGCCTCACCAGAAACCACCCTGCTGACACCCTGACCTTGGGCCTCCAGCCAGTAGAACTGGGAGAAAATGAATGCCTGTTATTTAAGGCACCCAGTCTGGGGTATCCTGTATGCAGACTAATACAATCACCATCAGCTTGTATTTTCAACAAGCAACCGAATGCTGGGCCCCTGACACCAAAGAGGAACCTTTAGGGATGGGAACCTGGAACGGACATTGGTCACTAACTCCCTGGGGGAAAGCTGTCATTGTAAAGGTTGAGAATCATTATTTCAGGGGGGAGCTCAAGGCTGCCTACCAGCCCCCAAGCCCCTCCCTCAGCCTCCCCTATTCCACCACCCCAAAGAGGAAAAGCTTATGGGGTCAATGATAAAACAGACATCTCAAGCCCTTAAAATTAGGCTCCCCGGGCACCTGGGTGGCTCAGTCGGTTAAGCGACTGCCTTCGGCTCAGGTCATGATCCTGATCCCGGGATGACCCGGGATCGAGTCCCGCATCGGGCTCCCTGCTCGGCGGGGAGTCTGCTTCTCCCTCTGACCCTCTTCCCTCTCGTGCTATCTCTCATTCTCTCTCTCTCAAATAAATAAAATCTTTAAAAAAAAATTAGGCTCCCCAAAAGGGGGACAGAAGATTATGAATAGAACTCATCAGAAATCAGGTTGGAGTCAGAGGTGAAGTACTTTGTAGGAAAATCCACATCAGTTTCATACCTGGGCTGGTTCTCAAAGGACAATAGGGGACCTCGAGACCCATGTGAGATGAGTCCAATTCCACCGTGAGGAGACCACATAAAGATTTGGTGTGAAGCAAAGGTGACATTAAGAGTGCCTTTTTGCTGTGGTCATAATGGCCTGCAGGGATCAGAGTGGAGGTGGTTGGCTGGATATGAGGGGTTAATGCTTGGGACCCTGGCTGTCTCTTTCCTTTCCTCAAAGAATCAACTAAGATTGCATTTCGACATCCTAAAAGGTAAAAAATGGAGTTGAACTACCAACCATTGAAGATACTTTTGACTCTGAAATTCAAGGGCCTATAGAAAATAAATATTGGTTATTGTTATACTTTTGTGAAAATCACTCATGAAAAATCACCTGAGTGAAGATCCTACTAAGTCAGTCCAACTGAACGGACTTGAAATTGAGTTATATTGTCAGGAATAATACCATATAAAGCAAATTGAAAGGCACCGAGTACATTCAACTATGTAAAAGTGCTACACAAAATCCTGTAAATCTTCAAAAATCTGAACAACAATCAAACACTATTTTAAAACTGGCATATTCTCTGAAGGTGAGCCCAGGGCATTAGGAATTTTTTTTTTTTTCAAAGTGATTTTTATCTATTGCCAAGACAGAGAGCCATGGCTGTACGGTAAGAAAGTTACCATACTCCAAATTAAGGTAAAATTTAACTGAAGAGCAGAATATGTTCTAGATTTTTAAAAAAATACTATAAGAAGCACCCTTCAAGTGGAATGGGGCTTTTCTAATGGACAAAATAAAATTATATTTTAGGTATTGAGTCAAAATCTAAAAGCCCCATCGGGGTGCCTGGGTGGCTCAATCAGTTAAGCATCTGACTTTTGATTTCAGCTCAGGTCATGATCTCAGGGTCATGAGATCGAGCCCCATGTTGGGCTCTGTGCTGAATGTGGAGCCTGCTTGGGAAGTGCTCTCTCTCTCTCAAAAAAAAAGAAAAAAAGAAAAAAGAAAAAAGAAAAAAGAAAAAAACCCTAACAGCCATTAGTAGATAATCTGTGTATCCTAACTTGCTTTGATCCTAAAATCATGGGAAGAAGGTCCGTAAGGAGAGAGTTAGTATGATTCTCTCCACTGTAAGCCTGAAAACCTGGGTGTGGCTTTCCCCCTCCGCAGCGTGGTACCTCTCCCAAGTACACCAGCCATTTTCTCTTCTGAAGGCCACACAGACAGAGGGAGAATGATGAAGATCCAAACATAGGTCTAGGTGTGGTGCTTTGATCTTTGTAGGCACAAATGAGAGAAGCGTGGTTGATGGTCAGAAGTTCCAATGCCCTTCAGAAGGTGCTCCACACACCAGAGCTCTCGAGAACTGCTGTGTTGTCCAGGTTTGTTTGTGAAGTAGCAAAAGATGTCTGGGTCTCATTTGTTGAAAGTTTGGTTTATATTTTTAAAGTATAATGGCTACAGTAGGGATGCCGAAGGGTGAATTACGGAGCGAAATACACCGAGTTTCAAATCTTGGACCTATAACTTACCGTGTGATCACGGACCAGAATTTCAATCAACCTTGGTCTCTTTAAAATCAGGGGCCATTCTAGGGGCGCCTGGGTGGCTCAGTCGGTTAAGTGTCTGTCTTCGGCTCAGGTCATGATCTCAGGGTCCTAGGATCAAGTCCCACATCGGGCTCCCTGCTCAGTAGGGAGTCTGCTTCTCCCTCTCCCTCTGTTGCGCCCCCCCCACTTGTGCTCACTCTCTCTCTGTCAAACAAATAAAATCTTAACAAAATAAAATCAGGGACCATCTTATTTCACAGGGTTACCGTTTGATTTCAGTGATAGGACACTTACATCCACCATGGTACATGGCACCAACAGACACCCAGTCATATTAGTTTCCTGCCCAATATGGATAGACTACTGTCAAATGGTTAAAAAAAAGAACCCAAAACACAAATAAGTGAAACTCATTTATTCACATTCTTCTAGTTATAACACGGATGCAGTCACATATGTTACATGTATCTGTAAGCACCACCAATGCCTTCCTGAAGAAGTACTGCTTATTCTTTAAAAATTCAGTTTCCATGCCACCCTTAGCTGAGCCCTAGTGTGGAACCTTCCTAGGAATAAACATTTTTGATGGGTTTGATTTATTATTTCTTTAGCAAGTGTTTAAGAGCGTTTTTAATATATAGCTCATATATAGGAAATGGTGCTCTACAAGCTGCGGTTCTCATCCCTGAAGTCCCAAAATTTTTTAGGGGGAGAGAGAGAGGTCTGCTAGTTCCCAACGTGTGGGTGACTTCCCCTGTGCAATGTGCTCTTCTACATGCTTTGGGTCAATTCCTCACAACCCCCTCAGGACGAAGGCGCTATTATCTCAATTTTATGAAGGAAGAATTCAATGAACAGGAACTTTCAGGAGGTTGCTTGCGCGTACAATGCTACCAAGGGGAGGCACCAGAATTTGAAGCTAGGCCATCAGATTTCCGAGCCTGTCCTCTTACTCACTATACAATTCTGCCAGATGTGTACATTTATGCCACAGATTTATAGAATTCAAGAGCTTGGGGTGTGTGCCTTGGACGTTCAGAGAGGGGCCTTAGAAATGGCTACTATAAATCTTTCATTTTATGGAAGAAGAAATTCCAGAGCCTGGAAAGAAGATCACCCAAGGTCAGCTAGGCCAGTGGCTCTCCAGCTGTATCTGGCATCAGAATCATCCCAGGAGGCTTGCTAAGCACAGACTGCTGGGACCCACCCCTGGAGTCTGATTCTGTGGGGCTGGGGTGGGGCCTGAGAATCTCCAGCAAGTCCCCACATGGTGTTGATGCCGCTGGTCTTGGGAATACAGTTTAAGAACCAATGACCTATTTCGTTCCCTGCCTGAGCCAGAATGAAGCTTCTGCTCTCCTCCCTTTGCATCTTCCCCCAAAATGGTGGATATCAGGGGCTCTGTAACAGTGAGAATTCTGAGGGAGATTGGGCAGCCTGCTAGAGCAGTCCTGGACCCAGGAACAGAATGCCCTCCTCCTCCTAGTTTAGCTGAGACATCTGGAAGCTTCTTTCCAGCAAGCAGGCATATGACACCATGATTTACTATAATGCTGGTATTTTACTATTGACCCTCTCCACCTACCTCTGCACATACCCCATCTGAAACAACACAGACCTGCTTACCGCCCGTTTTAGGTATGATTCTCACTCTGAGCTATTGACCAAAACTTACCCTCTAAAATGTGGCTCTTTGAATGCTAAACACAGCAGGGGTTTTAGCAAAAGGAGCAGGGGGTCATGAACAATCTGCCAGTATTTATTCTCAGAAGAAAAGGATGATGAGACCATTTCAAAGTTTTCTTTGGTTTACATTATAATTCAAAAGGAATTTTTTTTTTTTTTTGCTTATTTGTTGAGCTAAGAGGATCCCTTGCCTTTCATTAGGATCCCTAGTAGAGTGAACTATTTTGGAAGTAGGGACATTATTTAATTATTGCTCAAACTTGCCACAGTTAACACTGCTTAGTGTTCGTGCTGTCACGGGGTGCTCTGAGGCTTAAGCACTTTATGAGTGTCAGGGATGAGCGAGCCTGGCACGTAGGAAATGTGTCCAGAGTGCCAGCCAGCTCTGAAGATCATTGCTCCTATTATTTAAGAGAACCCAGGGGTTTGCCCATTTGCTTGGGCAAGTAGATGGGGTGAAATGGCATGACCTGAGTAAGTAGACAGACCTCAGAATCAGAACTCTCTCTTCCCCAGGGGGAAGGGGATTTAAAAGCATGACACTCAAGAAGCATTTATGGGGCATCTCCATTTACAAGGTAACCATCTATCACCCACAAAACCTCCCAGGACTTAATACTTGGTTGTCACTTACTGAACTAAAGCATCTTTTCAGAATACCGGCTAGGCGCTAGAGATTTCAGGTAAAGTTTCTCAAGAATACTTACATTAAAAAAAATTTTTTTTTTTGAAATAAGTATAAATCCATAAGAAACTGCAAAAAACCAAAAAACTATGCAAGGAGGTCTCCTGTACCCTCACCCAGTTTCCCCCAGTGGTAACCTTTGTGTGATTACACTATAGACACAAAACCAGGACACCGATATCATCCCAGACCACGAAGTACATTCGAACCTTATCAGTTTTAAGGACAGGTGCATTTTGGTTGTGAAGGACACAAAAACAAAAAGGAGAAACAAAAGGCGATACCCAATGAACACAATGAGCAATGCCAACTCCTCTGGTGTTACTTTGAAATTTGTCTTTTCCCTAGTCATGAGAAGAAGATAAATGGTAAGCACCTAAATTACATCAATAAGACTCTCCCTGGAAAAAAGACCTTTAAAATTTATTTTTCCCAGAGACTAAGCTTAACCATTATATTCAAATTAACTTGTTTTTCAAATCCTCTGTAGATGGGAACACTTATTAGTGACGTGAGAGGTGAATCCCAGACTTGATACTCAGTAGTTCCCCAGGATCCGCGGTCCGTGGCGGTCTAGAAGCAGATGACCCTCCTTCTGGTGCAGCGTCAGAAGGTCAATAAACAGCCTAGTGCTGGGTCACGATGCCTGCGTCATTCCCCTCACTTCACCTCATCACGTGGGCATTTCATCATCTCACATCTTTACAAGAAGAAAGGTGAGTATAGTACAATAAAATATTGTGAAAGAGAGAGAGAGAGACCATCTTCACAGAGCTTTAATTACAGTATATTGTTGTAATTGTTCTATTGTGTTATTAGTTATTGGTGTTTATCTCTTACTGTGCCTAGTTGTTAAATTAAACTTTATCATAGGTATGTACGTATAAGATACTTCAGGACAATCTGTGGTTTCCGGCATCCACTTGGGGTCTTGGAACATATCCCCATGGATAAGGGGGGTTACTATACACAGACCCCAGCCCCACCCAAACTCATACACGATCTTCACAATCTTTACAATTCATAAAATGATTAAATGAGGAGCTTTAGAACTTGCTATATATTGCCAGGCCTGGAATGGCATGTGGAAGGCACTCGGATTTTGCTATTTTCCCTAAGTAATCTTTAGAAGCCCCTATTCTTTTTTTTTTAAAGAATTTATTTATTTATTTGAGAGAGGGAGAGAGAGAGAGCACAGGAGCAGGGGGGGAGGGGCAGAGGGAGAGGGAGAAGCGGGCTCCCCGCTGAGCAGGGAGCCCGATGCGGGGCTTGATCCCAGGACCCTGGGATCATGACCTGAGCTGATGGCAGACACTCAGCTGACAGCCACCCTGGCGCCCTAAATCCCCTATTCTTGTATTCGTTATAAATTAGTCTTATCAAGTCATTAAAGGTTCCACAAATATTCCTCGTTGAGCATTCTTGTTTTCATCTATACATATGAAATACATATATATATATATATATATTTGGAAATATGAAAATGGAATATTTTAATTAGCTGGAATAGGTAAGGTTTTACTGTGTATCTCATTTTCATAATATATAGTCAGGACATCAAACCATTAATACGCAAGCATCTTCCTTAACTAACAACTTCTTTCAAAACTGATGTACCGCGAGGTGGTTCCCAGTGGCCCTCCCGGTGTGATGTATTTGCCAGTATTTGGTCTTTGGCTGAAATGCTTTTTAAAAAAGCAGCGGCAGCCCACCAGAAGAACAAGATGTCTCCAGAAGCTCATAAGAAGCAGATTCCCCAGGTCTATCAAAAAGGACTAGCTGTACTTTCCTAATAAGCAGGTAATGACGTGGTAGCCTTTTTGATGATTCACCCTAAGAAAGCTGCTCTGGTATTAGGAAACAAAACACAGCATTTTCCTTTTGCATGGTGGGGAGTTGTCTGTGTGGATCTCCCACCAGCAAGGCCAGCCAGAGTAAACAGATGTTTCACTCGGTGGAGGAGCCAAATTCCCCTCCACTGCACACACAGAGCTGATGACCCCTGCTGGGGTCATCTGAATTCCAAATGACCAAGCCGAACCTTTGCAGACCCACTCGCCCCGCCCCCCCCAACCCCTACCCCTTCTAGGCCAGCCCTAGGCAAGGCTCTGAAATAGGACCACACTGTTGCAGTCTCCCTGTCCCCAGGCATCCCTACCCATCCCAGTTGAGGGTCCTGAGGTCTCCCCTTGCCCCTCCCCCCCGCCCCTGCCCACCTGAGACTCTCTCCTTCCAGGGCTGGTGTCTTAAGCTTGGCCACGTCACAAAGATTCTGACGACACTGGGAGTGCCCTCAAATAACCTGCCCAAGGCAAAGAGCTAGAGAGCCTCAGGCCTGACTCCAAGTTCAGTGCTCTGTCCATTGCCTACAGTGTGTTGAATGGCTCTGTAGGTCTAAGTAGTTGGAAACTGACTATTTTATTCATTTTTCTTAAGCTCAAGAATTTACAAATTTTTTACGATGGTCCTTATTTCTTCAGAATCAAATCGTCATATACATTCTATTTCAGCTCCCAGAGAAATTTTAAAATGCTTAGAAGTATTTTTATTTTTTAAAAGTACTGCTGATAGTATCTTATGTTTTTGTTTTTGTTTTCTTTAGAGAGAGAGAGAGAGAGAGAGAGAGAGAGCGGGGGACAGAGGGAGAGGGAGAGAGAATCTTAAGCAGGCTCCACACTTAGTGCAGAGCCCGACTTGGGGCTCCATCCCATGATCCTGACCCTCAGATCATGACCTGAGCTGAAATCAAGAGTCAGACACTTAACTGGGCCACCCAGGTGCCTCATAACGTATGGTTTACAACCAATCTTCAGCGAAGTGTGCACACTGTGTGTGTGCGTGTGCATATATACGCATGTGTGCACGTGTACATACAAACGTGTACATAGAGAAAATTAAAAACCACCAAAATAATCAAAACCAAGGAACTTTTCATTGACCATAGCACATTCTTTTTGGTAGTTGTTAAAGTAGAACAAAAAGCAACTTTATTCTTTGAAATACAACAAAGTCTTCTATTAAGTAGATTACACATAAAGAGAAAACCACCTCTGTAAAAGCTTTCAAATTGACTTCTAAAACCACCATCACACCATCAGTGGACTCAGTCTCATGCCTACAAAGAAGACCTTTAAAACATTCACCTTGAGACATTTCTCTGCTGCACAGATTTTTAGATCTCTGGACTTAAAAAGTGCTTATAAATCTATGCTCATGAATCAGTGACTCAGATTTCAAACTCTGGCTGGCTTAAGATTCCTTTCGTGCAGTTTGCATAGAGATGCTGTTGTTCAGAAACACAGCCACAAAGCGAGCTCAATGGGGCTGAAGAAAAACAGACCACGGGATCCTGCACGGATATGTCCCCAAGGACGGGGGAAGTGTACATGCGTGCGTGTGTGCGTGTAACTAGTTAGTCAGAGTGCTTTAGTGCAAGATGAACGTGTGCAAATGTCATCCTCTGATTTCAAGTTAAAATCTCAGGTTTTCTTTTGGAGCTGACAGCCTGCCATCCCTGCAGGCCTCAAGTGGGGCTCGTGGCTTTAGGGATAGGGGGAGACCTCAGTCATGAGGCACTCTCATGCTCCCACCCACTGTACTACCATGGTTCTCTTGGTTTTAGGATGAATTCCATGGCCGGACTTCCCAGACTTTCATCTTAAACCACCAAAGAAATAATTTAAAGGATATACAGACTTCAAAAAGTCTTTACAGAGGGAAGGTGTTCTACAATATTCTCTGTGATCTGAATTCTTCCTCACCACAGCCTTGATAGATAGGCAGGGCTTTTGACCCATTTTAGGCTGATAACCTCTTTTCGGTACTCTCTGCATAACTTATATAAAGGGTACCCCAAGTTCAGCTGACTAGTTGTAAAAGGGGCCAAGAAAACCATAAATTCACATTTGTAAGGTGAGAACTCTAAATTTGAATTATTATTTTAATGGTTTTTTCTCCCTTCTTTCTTCCTAAATGCTGTGACTACAATAAGTACATACAGACATTTTCATACAAAATCCCCCTCCATTCAGGGTGGGTACATTTTGTTTCAGGAAAACTTCAACAGCCAGATATAATTCATCCTAGAAACCTGAGGGTCAGGTCTCTGCAAAACAACAGCAATGAACATTTGAGCTCTTGTGTTTCTTAGGCACTGTCATGAGTACTTGAAATGCACTGTTTCATTCAGTCCTAAGAATTTCATAATCCCCATTTCAAGATGGCTGATTTGAGGCTCGCGCAAGCCATGTAACACATCCCAAGTCACACAACTGGTAAGCACGAAGCCAGGGTTCCATCCAGATCTGCTTACTCCTGTGTTATGTTCTCAAACACCGCCCTGTACTTGAAAATTTCAAGGAAAGGGGAATCGGCAGTTTTCTTTGTAAGAAGAAATAACTTTCTGCAGTCTAGGATCCCGCTCTGTAGAACAGAGACATACTTCTAGTAAATTCGGAACACTTTCTACACCCTTACCTCAAAGACCAACTAAAGGCAACTCAGCATCTAAAAACCAAAGGACAAAGAGAAAAAGAAAACAGGAAAGAAGGACAATGAGCTGTATTTACAGCTTTTAAGAAGTTTCTCCAAATGGTCAAATATGAAAAGTTACATATGCAAAAACATCAAGCTAAATTCAAGTTCTAGAAGCATAAAGCGTTGAGCAACTCCTTTGTAATGAAAATGGAAACCAGCGTCGATTTTCAAGTAGAACAAATATTGTTCTTTGGAACGGAAACTTGTTGCTGAATCTCACCATGGAGCAAAAGGCTTATAAACTTTTGAAAAAATAAGGTTCACATGGAAACAAAAACACAACAGGAACTCCAATATGGAGACCAACAGATGCTGCATGTCTTCCCAATTCTTTCAAAAGCCATTGTTGGCTATTAAAATGTCAATGTAGAAATCATAAAATACCAATAACTCTAGTATTCCAGAGGAAATGTTTATGCTGAAGGTTTTAAACTCTGGTTTTATAAAAATTTACTAGCAAGGAAGATCGACGGAAGTGATGATGTCTAAGGATAGGCAAGTCTGGTTACTAGCAATTGCCAAGACCGCATCCAGAAGTCACAAGGACCACACAGTGACAGCTAATAAAGAGAGCTGACACTTCCGATTTCTCACGATGCGCCAGGTGCCATTTTGAAGATTTTTTAAAACATTTAAATTAACTCACATCATTCTCACGTCTCTAAAAGGCAAGTATTACTATCAGCCCTATTTTGCACTTGAGAAAACGGAGGCACTGAGAGATCTGCAGTCATACAACTGGGAAGTAGTAAAACTGGAACCACGGGAACCAGCCAGTCTGGGACTGAGACTTTTACTCCCTCGTCTCTGACAACTCACTGGGCAAAGCCCTGCACATGAGGACAGGGACCGTCCCCACAGAACTGAACTAATGGTGGAGAGAAAACAGGATTTTCCGCCATGTTCCTCCAGCAGAATCTCTTAGGGCTGGACTTGTGGTGCCTCTCCCTGATGGTTCACAGTGCTGTAGGAGAGCCAAACCTCCCAGGCGAACTCTCAGGAGCAGGGAGAAAGATGAAGATGACCAAAGTGATAATTACACACAAAGAGGGTCCAGTTTGGTGGGGAATGGCGTCTAACCCTCCATTTTCTTGACGTATTCTTTGCACCTTCTTCCATTTTACCCTGCCTCTCAAACTAGTCATGACCTCTCTAAACTCCTGCCCTGGACCGCTCACGCTCTGTATCCCCCCAACGGTTTGCGCAAAGCGGATACTATGTCACAGATGCTGCTGCATGATTTACGTGTGCTGTGGACATTTTCCAGGGAGGCTGAGCCCTGAGCTGACTCCTCAGGGAAGTGATATGTGAAGAGATAAGAGGGGGTGAGAAGGCAGCCCCGAGTATAAGAGAACAAAGCCACGGCGGTTATGAAGAGACAGAACTCATGGGGAGTGGTTGGCGTGAACCAAGGAACTGGGCTGGACTGCGACCAAATAGGGCAGTCACTGATGCAGGGCCTCATAGCCTATCCCAGGGAATTTGGAGATCACTCCATAGGCAATTAGGATCATTGGCTGATGACACCCGGGAGGAAGCAATCTGCCAAGGGCTTTGTTTGCTGACATGAGAGCTTCCAAGTCCCAGAGTTAGAATGATCAGAGAGAGAGAGAAGCCAAAAGTCAAGAAGCAATTTCCAGGAAGGGGGAAGACAGTGATTAAGTCACACATTTTATTTATTTAATTTTAACATGCTGAATGGTAGGCTGCCAGTATCCAGTGCAGGCATCTTCACGCTATTCTGACAAAGCAGGTAGAAACAGAAAGACTTGCGGAGAGACAGTGGACTATGTGAATTCACCTCTGTTCCTCGTTCCAGTGAACTTCTGGGGAAGCTTCTGTGAGTTTCCACCACTCCATTTTCCGGAGGGCTTGTCTCATGTCCGGAGCCCAGAGTGAGGAAGGATAATCAGGTGGAGAAGGCCACATGCACTAGAGCAGGGGGTTGGTGGTGGCAAGGCCTAGGATTGGATCCAGCTTGAAAAATCATTATTACTCGAGTGAACTTGGGTAAACTGTTGCACTTGTTGACCTGCCTTAGGTCTCAGTTGCTCCATGTGTAAAATGGGGACGATTTAGTACTCACTGCAGATTGTTGAGGGGATTAAATGAGATAAAGGACAAAAAGCATTTAGCCAAGAGTCCTGGTACATGGACAGATTTTCTAACTTGTGTTTTCTTAGCTTCTGTATTTGTCCATTTGGCATCCATTCATTACAGGGCCATGCTAACAGCCAAAGCCGTGTACATCTCCCCTGTGATCCAGAGCCCACACTCAGAACCACCTCTATCTAACTTGTATCCCCCAAACCAATACTTCCCTGCCCTACTCATCCCAGGGCCAGGGACCAGATAACCGGGCACAGCCCCTATGCCCCAAGGCCTGCTGGGATTATTCAGACTAGCCAATCCTAAACTGTTTAGCCTGTTCTGCCTTGCATGGGCAACCCCATGGAAACCCCAATAAAGGCTCAGCCTAGGCTTTCTTCTTGCTCCTTACTGCCTCCTGCCTGAGTCTGGTGCTTCCCCATGTGGTCCTGGGTGGCATGCCACGCCTCTCCTCTCGGGAAATATAAGTAATAAAAAATCTCCTTTGAGGGGCATGAGTCTGTCTCTTCTGTCACTCAGTCGCTTCTATAAATTAAAACCGTACAGGTGCAACCATCGAGACAACAGAGCTCAGTAAACAACAGCCGTGGTAACTTTTCCACAGGCCATACAATAAATCAGTTCCGCTTATGTCTCTTCTCTCCATCCCTTCTCTCCTTACTATTACTTTCGTGGTCTTGACCTGCATCATTGCAATAACCTCCTGAGTACATCTTGCTAAATCCAATCTCTTGCTTCCTCAAACCACCCCTTCACATGACTCTCTTCTAAAACTCGGGATGTAGGTTACCCTCTGCCAGAAACTTGATATAGTTCCCTCTCTTCTAAAGATCCAGTCCAACTCCTTATCTTGGCAGTTAGACCTTCCAGGGTCTGACCCAGAACTGCTGCCATATCAGACAACTCAACCTTGCCCACTAAGGTCACAGCTTTTCACGCCTCTCTGTCTTTGCTCAGGCTAGTGACTGCCCTTGGGATGCTTCCCACTGTTCTCTAAATATGGAAATCACAGGGTTTTGGGGGCCTTTGAATCTGCTTATATAATTGTTTCTCAGAGTCTATAACTAAATTCATTTCAAATCTTGAGTTTGACTTAGTAGAACCTTCAAGAGATAAAAGAAAGACTGAAAGTGTAACAGGAGCAAATATTTACTTTCTATTAGCTCTAATCTCAGACTTGAAAGTGTCCTCAGTGGTTTGGAAGGCCCAATTTAAGTTCTACTTACTCGGGAAACTCTATACTGTCTCTTAAAATTAATCATTTATTCCTCTGATATCAATTTGCAGTTACTTAATTCTGTCTACTCATATTATAGTTGTTGCATTTCTTTACATTTGTTTGCCCTAGATCACAAACAGTGTTTTGAGGTCAAGGGTAAGCTTTAGATAGATCTTAAAGGTTGTCATCACAAGGGAAAAAAATTCTGTAACTATATGTGGTGATGGATGTTAACCAGACTTACCGTGGTGATCATTTTACAATATATACAAATACTGAATCATTATGTTGTACACCTGAACCTAATATGATGTTATATGTCAATTATGACCCTATATAAAAAGGACAAGCCTTAGTAATTCTTTTATCTTTCTGGCATGCCCATTAGTCTTACACATAGCAGCTGCTTAGTGAGTATTTATTGAACCATAAGCCCTGTGATTATTCTAATTAAAATAAAGGGCTCTTATCAAGTGGTAATTGCATAGTTAATTTTGGGGAAATATGGGAAAAGGCTTATAGGCTCATTTAAATGAAAAACAGTTAGTACAGGTCAGAGTATAAGAGTCTGTTAAATTCTGTCAGAAAACAGTGACAATATAAAGATCATTTTAAAGTGTTATTGCCATATTTAGTCATAACTATTAATTATATAATGGAGTTAATACTAATTTTGGCTTTACAAAGACAAAATGCTTTTTAGTTTATAAACAAACCACAGACCAGGCTGTCAGGTGCAATTTCTCAGTGTGCATTTTATTCATGCCGGAAGTTGCTAGGCCAAATATGGGGTAAAGTCAACAATTCCAGCTGGAACTTACAGCTGTCTAACCAGGCTTCTTCAAACTGCTCCCGGTCCTAAAGAAAGAAATGGGCCATGTCCTGGCTGGACAGGAACCCAGATGCACCCCGGTCTCTGTTCCTTCAAGCCAATGTTAGACCTGAATGAGGAAATCAGGTTTGGGTAGAACTCAGTCATATCCCCTCTTTAATGGCTATCTGAAGCTCCTCCCAGGTCCTCAAGAAATATTTGGTAGGTCATCTGACCTTATCATCTGACTTTCTATGCAGCGTTATTGTTGAAAAAGCAAGTTGGCTGAGATTTACAGCCACCTCTTCTCACTAGGTGGGTGCTTGGGCTTTGGAAGGACTGAGAACCATTCCATCGAGACAAGGAGAGGCCGTCCCCGGCTGCCACAATGAAGGAAATGGCGGTTAAGAAAGAATCTTAAAAATTACTCAAAGATGATTACAGGCTGTCACTGAGAGATGAGGAAGGAAGGGCTTTCTTTTCGACTATAGGGTGTATAGCTCTACAGACAGAAATTATTATTTTATATTTAGGCCAATGGTAGTCTATATGCCTTTGAAATGTAAAAAGCAATAATAACTTCAGTATCTGGTATGACTTTCAAAGCATCAAGATAGATTCCACTGGCCATCTATGAACATCAGGCTCCTGGCTTTGTAGCATCTTGCCTTTCATGGTTCTGACGTCACCGGTTATCAAATAGTCACTGAATGCCTGCTCTACATAGGACACTGGGCCTGGTGGATTAAGAGAGGAGCCAGCCATGGAGCTCTACCTGGGCTCACCATCTGGGTAAGGAACAGGGAAAGTGAATGAATGGTGCAGGCTGCCTCACAGCCGAGTCTTTTCGGTGCTCCCAGAAGCTTCAACAAAGAGCAGAATTTCTGAAAGAACCTATGCGCTAAAATGAACATGATTTTGTATTTAAAGATCTAAGCTGTGAAATGACCCAAATTTGCCTTCGCCTTCAGTTTCCTCACCCCTGTAAGGTGTAAAAGGGCTCCTTGAATTGTAGTGGCTTCTGCCTCAATTTCCTCTCCATTTCTGAACTCAGCGCTGAGAAAGAACAGCCAGGTAGGCAAGGCCAAGAGCAGTTATGAGTTGCAAAGACTCGTCCCAAGTCGCACTGCCTAGCCGCTGGGACACTCTGATCACTCTCATTTAAAAAATGTCACTAAACCTTCACGAAAGGCACAAACCAGGTGTTGTCAGGTTTCCTGAGTTAACTTTTACCACGTCACAGTGAAATATTTATGTAACAGATTTACTCTTCATACTTAGTGATTCTATGGAGTGTGAAACAATTGCAACTATTAAATTTTATGTCAAAAGAAAGTATCATTGCTCTAGAGAACTAAGAACTAAAGCATAAAAACCATATTCTTTTTTATTTAAAATCTCTTTCCCGGTACCTAAAAGTAAAACCTTAAAAACCATTCATCAGTCCCTCTCAAGAGAAATTTGTTGAATCATTACTCTGCACCAGGACCTGGACTGGGCATTAGGATAAAAAGATTTTTGAAAAGATTAATCTATGGCCCCTGCCTTTAAAGAAATAACTGAAAATAAGTACCTTCTTGAGAGTCTCTTCATGCTTTACATAACTTAAATATAAAAATACCATCAGACTGAAAACACCCAAAGATTTCTTCATGAGTAGGTTAGAAGTTAAGGTATATTTAAGGGAGGGAGAATAAAATACAAGGGAATTAAAATATACTATTGCATCAGCCATAAAAGGGAATGAAGTTCTGATACAGGCTATGGATGAATCTTGAAAACATTATGCTAAGTGAAGTAAACCAGACACGAAAGGACAAATATTGTATGACTGTATTTATATGAAATATCTAGAAGAGGCAAATTTATAGACAGAAAGTTGATGACAGGTTACCAAGGGAGGATACATGGGTGGGGGTGGGGGTGGGGGTGGGGAGTTGTTCCTGCTTAATGATCGTGGGATTTCTGTTTGGGGTGATGAAAAAGTTTGGGGAGTAGACAGTGGTGATGGTGGCATAAAATTATGACTGTAATTCATGCTACTGAATTGTGCCCTTAAAAATGGATAAAATGGCAAATTTTATGTTATATATATTTTGCTACCACTTAAACAAATGAATAATGTAGCATACCAGACACTATTGAGTTGTACCCTTTAACTGGGTGAATTTAAATTATAAAATTATAAATTATATTTCAAGAAACCTGTTAAAAAAACCACACCATCGCTTTCATGTTAGCATATTACTTTGTCATCTCGTAAAGCTCTGAGTATTGTTAAAGAAATTTACCAGGAGCAGAACCAGGTGATCAATGTTTGAAATACTATGACTCATACTTCTTACTGAATACCTAGGTTCTACAAATAATCACTAATCCTTTTGGCAGTTTAGAACACAGAAGAGCCTTCTATTTTTTGTATGCCTGGTTAAATAACTGGTTTTTCTATCTTGCAACGAATACTTATCAGACTATTTTCAAAATAATCTCTTGGCCTGGTTCTTGAACACAGTCAGCCTGAAAAGTAGGGCTGGAAACCACCGTCAGAACAAAACAAATCACAACATTTAGTTTTTGTACCACTCAATCGTAGGTTAGCTACAGATCAGAGCATGACAGTATCTAGAAAAATGCCTGGCACATACTGACTTTTGATATATATTTGTTGAAATGAAAGAACAGTTGCATTTACTGCTCAGACAGCTCTCGGGGCTATGGGTCAGATAAAAGCATTTTGAGGGGCTGCAGGCCAACTCAGAAAGGCCCTGGGAGCTTATGACTCCTGGGCTCATGCTCACTTCCTCTGTTGGCTCTGAGCTGCTCTCCTAGGTCAATCATCAGCAAGACCAAAGAGTTCCTTTCTAAATAAGTGTCATTAAAAAGTTCAAGGTCTAGACAGAACAGAATGAGGTCAGGTGTTTCAATAGTATTTCATTCCAATGAAAATTTGTCTCAGAAAAGGCCACAGTAACGTTCTGAGCTCAGTTAACAGGAGGGCTAGGATTTGGTCATAGTACTATTGTCGCCTCAAAACAATAGTAACAGAAAATAAAAATAATTAATGGGGAAACCCAGGAGCTAACTCTGTTTTACCATTTTCCATACTGGAAATAATAATAATAATAATAAAGTGATGTGCTTTAGACTAGAATTTGCCAAAAGCCAGTACACCTTTTGTCGTACTAGTCAAATACAAATATCACAGAACAGGGATTACATCTGAAAATAAAAGCTTTGGAAGGAAAATGAGCTAGCCATAACTTATAATAACCTGAGAAGAAAAACAAGACTCTAGTTTGTCAATTCTATCTGAAGTAGGGGTAAGCTTGGATGCTCATCATCACCTTCCTGAACCCTTAAAAAAAAAAAAATCACACAGTCATAGCCGAGTGTCAAACATACCCTGAGTCTGAGGTCCATCTTGGCTCTGCGGAATAAGGAGTTTGGATTCAGGCCTTCGAGGGGCGCTTCGATTCCTCCACCCGCGGATCAGGGTCCCCACCATGGTTGTGGACAGCATGTTCCCCGGGCAGCCGTGGCCCTGCCGGGTGACGAGGAGGGGTGGACAGCCCTGTCAGGCTGCCACCACCGTCAGGAGAACCATGTCCAGCTGGGGGCAGGACGAGGTACTACACCCAAGGCAGACAGGTCCGGGCAGTTCCACTGCCTGTGTCCTCCACCCACATTCTCCCTGGCTGCTGTTGTTCGCCCTCCCTCAGGAGGCCCTTGGAAAGTTTGGGGAGATGGGATGAGAAAAGCAGGCAATGCAAAAATAAAGATGAGGGATACGAATAGAGCCGATCAATAGGAGGGGATGATCAGGATTACAGAAGTGCCCGTCTTCTTTCTTGGAGAGAACATGTTTTTAAATCTTCCCTTTTTACTTAAGCCTCATTTTTTAACATTTAAACACGACTGTGTGTTGGGGGGGGGAGTATGGGAAGCATGTACCTATGCATCTATTTCTCTTTTCCCCATCCCATTTCTTTTCTGAACTGGAACAGCTCTGGGGCAATTGCTTTTCCAAAGAGAACCATTCCTCTAGATCAAGAGGATTCACTCACAATCTATGAAAACCATTTCTAGTGTTCTGAGGGTTCAAGTCACAGAATTACATCAGCTTTTGTGGCTGAGGAAAGTTGATTAAGGGAATTTAATAAGAATGCACAATCATGTAAACTCTCAAAGACTTTTTTAAAAAAATGAATTGATTCCAATGGCCTCATTCTTTTCTCTCTCCTGGTGAGCCGGCTGGAGCCGCCTCTTACTGCGGAGGTGGGACCTGAGCTCCACTCATTTAGTACACTGCTCACTTATGCCCCCTACTGGTCAAGATGCCAGGTGCACATTGTTTGGAGACCAATGACTGCATTAAAGTTGTGGGAGGGGCAAGAAGCAGAAAGCTCTAGAATCCCTTGCGCGTCTCTGGATGCTATGTTCATTCACCCTGGACGGTACTAAAATTGAATTAATTGTAGCCAGCCTCAGAGGTTTTCATATTATTTACTGTCTTATGACTTCTGTGGCTTATGCGAATGAAATGATCCATATCCACACCTGACTTCGCTTTTTTTCTCCCTTCCCGCCAGCACCTTACTTAACAAGATGAAGACTGTTTTTGCAGGAGGCAAATTCCCCAAATCCCTCCATAGTCTTCACAATAAAAAAAGAAATGCCTACAGTTTACTAAAAGCAGCAGAATTTTGAGGATACACACTTTACATATTCATTTAGTTGAAATTTTGCTCATTTGCTCATTATTCTGACATTCCCCAAATTTAGACAAACTTTAGTGTCACTGCAGATGGAGGGAAAGTAGAAATGGGGGATGGGGACTTGAAATGGTACCAGAGTAGGAGGCTGTTGGCACTCGTCCCTCCTGGTCCCAACCTCAAGATGGGGTTCAACCATGAAGCCGGGGCACAGTGCGTGATCACAGAAGGGCAGCATTTGATGAGAGGTACAGGTGCTATTTCTCCTTGTGGCGCACCCCAGAGTGGGGACTCCCTCTGCCTTGGAGCATGCCTTCTGCCACTGGGGGCTGAGCTGGGCTCTGACGGGGTCAGCAGAGAGCTACTCAGGGTGTGATGCTAACTGCCCTTCAGGGAAAAGGCCACAGGGCCTTCAATAGTCTCTTAGTTCCCATGACCTCCAGTGTCACAAGGACAGGCTGAAAATGCCTTTGCTGGGAATACTGCCTGTGGGTGTGGAGTGGCATCCAGGAAGGACAGCAGAGGAATCAGGTGTTCCAGCCTGGGGTCTGATTCTGGCTTGGAGGTGGGGGATGAAGCAGGAACCTTTGGGATGGTCCAGGGTCACCCATCAGGGGACAGGACCAGGAGGTGGGAACACAGCGTGTGTGGTTACCGTGAATCATTCTGTTTAGGAACTCGGGCTGTGGGAGACCGAGCGGGCTGGGGATGAGGCCTAGTGGGGATTCCAGGAGGAGGCTCCCTCAAGACAAACAGAAGTCACCTTGGCCCCGTCTTTGCGGTGGGGGGGTTGAGAGAACACAGTGATGCTGAAAAAGCCAAAGATCTGCTGTGAAGATGATAGAGAACTAACATTCTCCAAATGGAGCTCTTCTTTGAGGCCCTGATCATCACTGCTGCCCCGTATCTGAGATCCCCATAAACAACCGACATTGGTCCGTGGTGGGCGAATCAGAAGTCCAAGCAAGATGAGAGCCACAGGGTGGATGGCCAGAGCCTGAAGCACAGTGAAATGCCCAAATTCAGACACTGAGAACTCGGCGCAGCTGCTGTGATCAGCCACCAGGGGTAACATAAAGGCGAAAAAGGAGGTAAATGGAACCAACAGTTCATTCCAAGAAAATTCCCTGAGCCTCACAGCGGAATTTTCCCCACAGGTCTGCCTCCCTCGGGCTCTCATGGGTCCCCGGGCCCACGAGCACAGCACACCACTCACCACACTTACTTACTCTGTCCATGCAGCCGGCTCCCCCCAAACCTCACTATGGATCCGGAACTCTGCATAAAATGCAGATTCCCAGGGCTTGCCCCACTCGGTCTAAGACAGTGCCGGGCCTGTGTTTCCTCTAGCCGCTTATCCCCCGCCCCGGCACCCACTTTCTTCCCTTACAAACCTGGAACCCAGCTGAGGGGGCATGAAACCAAGGGACCAGACTCTGGGCCTCTGGAAGCCAGGGGCCACGACGTTTGTTATTGTTGCGCCCAGCGCAGTGTGGTAACCACCACATGGTTTGTTGGATGAAGAGCATCAGCGCTGTGGCCAGGGGCCCAACAGTGTTCCCCAGGGCCTGGTGGCCCAATACCCCCGTCCTTCCACCCACCTCTTGCTTGCCGTTAGAGCCAACACTACCCTGGCTGCAGGTGCTACCTTAGGACATCCGCTTGTTGTCTCTGCACCCCAGCCCCCCACCGCCCCGAATCCCCACATTTCACACGCCTGTCATGTCTTACTCCAGGCGGTGGGCTGTCAGGGCTGCCATTTCCGGTCGCTTCCGCCCCACGCAGATCGGCTCCATCTTTGCTTCAGATAGTACGGAAAAGGGGTCTGTAGGCAAGCTCAAAACTCAGGTTTCCCAACAGCAGCGAACATGTTGCTATCCTTAGTTTGCTCGCTGGAGCAGGTGGACGCTCAGTATCCAAGAGGTTTTCCCCAACAGGAAGTTGAGCAATGACCATGACTGCTGTGGGAAGTGTGGTCAGGAAGAGGAAGAAGAGTAATGTCCTGCCTGTGTAGGTCAACCCCACCCTTCCTAATTCATACACATATACTTCCTTAAACGGACCTGCCATAGGCCGATGGGGTTCTTCCACCAAGATGCAAAGGGAAACAGCTTAATTGTGAGCCCATGAGGTCATTTTCCTCCAAATTAGTCTTCTTATGACATATCCTCCCCCTCTTCATGAAAAAGGACACATTGAGGAAGGAAACACACTTTTTCTTCAGATTGCAGAGGTCTAGAAAACCAGAATCCTGCTGAGGGCTCTTTGAAGGCCAGTATGGTTCATGACGAACTTTAGTTCATAGATGTTCGCCTCTAATTTCCTCTGGCAACTATGAGTTACCAAGTAGTCCCAAAATTTCACTAACATAAATACTGTCCCCACCCACCCACTACAGAGGATGAGGGCTGACTCCAGCCATTTGCTTCTTTGTAATCTCTTAGGGCCTATCACAGTTCAGGGCACACGGAGGGCACTTAGCAAATGCAGACTCCATAAAAGCATGTCAGACTGTGATATGGCTCTCAGTTGTTAAAAGGTGCATTAAGCCATCCGAATTAAGTATGACTTCCATCTCGGCAGCGAATATCTGCTCTCGTATTATGATGTCAGGAAGGAGCTTTTGGGGCAGAAGGAGGGGCTGTGTGGGGGGTAATTTCTTCCAAGCTCCTCATTGCTTTTATCCACCTGGGTGGGGTTCCAGGAGCTCCTGGTCTCTTTGACCCCACACACGGACTTCTCTTTGGGCAGAAATCAGGAATTTGATCGGCAAGTGTAGAAGGGAAAATTGGGCAGGCAGAATCTAGCCCCACTCTGGCTCTTTCGGCAGAGAACGCCCCACAAGTAACACACATTTTGCTCTACCTGTTGATGTCGTAAGTGCGACATATGCAAAATCTGCTCCTGTGAGGTGGAAGGCTGCCCCATTCACCCTGATGCACGGGAAAGCTTCTGATCCTGAGTTTAGTATGAGGATGCCCACCTGCCCACCGACAGAAGGCACAATCTCTAATGTCAGCTTTATCAGTGATCAAGGTGAGGGTGTAGCCCCTCTCTGCCTTACTCCTTTGTTTTAAATTTTCAAATTGGTTCAGAACGTGGGTGGGAGGACAGCATCTTTATTGCCCTGTTCCCCCATATTCTAAGTGCGGGCCATTGGTGTTTATTTGGCGATTTAGAGTAAATAGTTTTATGCCACAATTAGCTTTTAGGGTCCCACAGGTAGCTTTTCTTGTAATTTGGTGGGCAGCTTTAAGCCTTATACCATGTGCAGTTTTTACTTAGGCGGAGTCAGCTTAAGATGGCTTTGCCTACAGGTGAGTGGCTCTTTCTAGAGTATCAGGGCTGTCCATCAACGGATGAATGGATAAAGGAGATGTGGTATATACATATATACATATACATATATACACACACACACACACACACACACACACACACACACACACAATGGGATATAACTCAGCCACATATGAGTGAGATCTTGCCATCTGTGGCAACACAGATGGACCCAGAGGGTATTATGCTAAGTGACATAAGTCAGACAGAGAAAGACAAATACCATGTGATTTCCCCTATATGTGCAATGTAAAAAAAACAAAAAACAAACAACCCCAAATCCCCAAATGAATAAACAAACAGAAGAAGCAGAAACAGGCCCTAAATACAGAGAACATGCTGGTGGTTGCCAGAGTCGGGGGGGAGGAGGTGAGGGGATGAGCACAATGGCCAGAGGGGAGCAGGAGATGCAGGCTTCCAGTTATGGGATGAGGAAGTCACGAGGACTACAGTCAATGGTATTGTGATAGTGCCGTCCGGTGACAGAGGGTAGCCACGCTTGCGGTGAGCACAGCATAATGTGTAAAGTGGTCAAATCACTATGTTGTACACCTGAAACGAATGTGACATTGTGTGTCAACTATACTTCGATGAAATAAATAGACCGACAGAAAGTCAGGCCTGCAGCATCAGACCCTCGGCAAGCAGGGCTCAGGCCTCACTCCCCCAAGCAGATGGCTAGGTGGCTCCAGCAACTACCAGCTTAGCCTTTAGGAGGTGGGCTACCGTTGCTTGCCCTTGACCTACATAGGTGCAGGGTATCTGAAGGTGTATTGAGGCAAAGAATCAACAACAGGAAAAGGAGAGTCCTTGTGTTTACAGGCTTTTTAGACATCAAGGGTGGACCAGTATGCAAGGCAGCAAGTTCTGGAGGCACTGCCGAGTAGGGTGTAGCCTCGAGGGCTTACTGGCAGGCCCACCAGGCAGCACTGGATTAGCTGCTCCAAATTCCATTCTGTATTCAAGGCCAAGAGGAAGTCGGGGGGGGGGGGGGGGGGGCAAAACTTGGATTTGGGTGGTTCATCCACAGGTTTGAGAGTCTCCCCACACTACCGGGCCTTACGTTGGTTCTAGATCAATTGGTTATCTCACTCACATACCATGGAGACCCCGCTCTGGACTTGGCAATGGTCTTTGGATCAAAGTACTGCCTGTTGGGAAGATAACTAACTGCTCCAGGGGATGGGAAATAAAAACTGATTTTCTAAATGTGGAGGGCCTAGGGTCAACTGGTATTTGCTTAGTTCTCAACATGGAGAACATGGAAGAAATTCTAAAGTTGAAAAAAAAAAAAGAAATCAAAATGAGAAGAAAAAGATGATGCTCTTGGGCCATTTCTTCTCTCGAAGTAATAAGCATAACCCAGGCTGAATCGTTCTGACCTGGATGCTGTACAAAATTCAGCCCACATTACACTAATTCCCAAATGCCGTATTTACGGACCTCCGTGTTGTAGGGCTCACAGATGGGGAAAATATCAACGTGTGGTGTCTGTTAATAAAAGTCAATCCCTGAAAAACTTCTCTGTAAATTCATATACAATTTGGATTCTCACATACACAAGCACATCTTGCAGTCTAGAAACATTTATTAGCTGTCAAGACATCTCTATCCGCCCTAGCGATAGGAAAATGTGGTCAAACTTGCGCCTCCAAGAAGCCTTCCCTGGACTCTCCCGGTGTCCAGCTTCTTGGTGGTGGTGGGGGGGGGGGGCGCAGCTCTCTCCTCTTCAAGGGTAAAAGTCACACAGGGTTATCTGCACTCACCTCTTCATCTCTTTCCCAATTCACTCCAATCTAGTTTGCAACCATCAGAACGGCTCTGTTGCTTAATCCAGCTGGTATTTATCCGTTGCTTTCGCATGGAATTTCTGGTAGTGCCTGACACTTTTAGCCCCTCCTTTCTTCTTGAAGCACTGTCTTCCTTTGGGGACCATGGTCCCTATTATCCTGGTTTTCCTGCTCCCTGTACTGACATTCCTTTTCAGTCTCCTTTGTAGGATCGCCAATGACTCATCTTCCTCTGTGGCCCAAAACCCGAGCACCAGACCAGCACATGCAAGTGACTGTTTGACATCTGAGAATTCACGAGAAGCTGGAGTGTCAGATACCCAAAATGAAATGCCATCTTCCTCCCAAATCTGGTCCTCTTCCAGGGAATGCCACCCCACTTATGTGGCTCTACCGGCCAGAAATTGGAGCTGCCCTTTCCACCATTTTTTCTCCAGATATTCAAATCGTGACCCCCACCAGTGTTTCTGTTTGTTTGTTTGTTTGTTTTTACTTTTTAGCTCACTCTCAAATGTCACTTACTTTTCTCCATTTCTGTCCTGGTCACCTTTCGCCTGTACTAGGCATAATATTCTCTGAAACCTTCTCCTGGGGCATAGAACCATCATGCCACAAGCTGGGCAAACTGCAGATGCGATGTCACCCCATCCTCACTTCATGCACTGAAAACTCTTCTATGCCTTTTCACTTCATCGAGGACAATGATCAAGTCTTTCCCATGGTTCCCAACACCTGGCACGTCCCGGGCCCAGCCTCCTTGCTAACTTACTGGATTCTCTCCCGGACGGCTCCAGACTCATCATCACACTTCTCTGAGTTCCTCTAGGGAGTCAGGGTCCCTACACATTGCTTTCCTGTGACGGATGACTTTTCGCTGCAGCTACAACTGGTCTCGGTCCATCTGCCACCTCCTCAAGGCGGTGCCTGTCTGTGTTTCCTTTCTAGCATTTATAATTTGCCATGAATGCTTGCTTTAGAGTCATCTCCCCACCAGCCCACTCCGTAATATTGATGTGGGGGCGGGTCATGTGATTTTGCTCACATCAAAACCCCAGAATAGTGCTTGGCACATAGTACACACTCAATGAGTACTTCTTGAATGAATGAACAACTATTGTGCACTGGGGTGTTGGTATAATTAGTGTGCATGATATTTCTATCACAGCTGTTGTAATTTAAAAAAAAACAGGCTACTGTTATAATTAGAAACTAAGTTCTGTTCAAGAAAGCAGCCCATAATTATAAAATCATTCCCGTGGGAAAACATGATCTACTTTATGATACCTACCTTATTTTGCGAATTCTTCAAAAAGCACCGTGGTGCAAAGTGGGCTGTCTCTATTTAGCTCCTATTTAGATTTAAGATTCATATCTTCTGTGCCCCTAGAAATCCTATCTGTATTGCTGTCTACAGCCATAAAGCTCCAGAAGTTTAACAAATGACTAAACAGCCCTTTGCAGCTTGGTATTCATTATAAGATTAAAACCGAGGTTAAATCATATTTAAAAAAAAAACCCTGTTAAACTTGCACTCTATTAACAACATAACAACTAAGAAAATTAAGGCTGCAGAGCCCTCTCGTGCCTAACTCTTAGTAAACCGCAAAAATGACTTTCACATTTACATTTGACCCTTGAATGATGTGGAGGTTAGGGGTACCCCTCTTCCTCCCACAGTAGAAAATCCACGTGTAACTTCCAACTCCCCAAAACTTTACTAATAGCTGACTACTGATGGGAAGCTTTACCAATAACATAAATAGTCGATTAACACATACCTTGTATGTTATATGCATTATATGCTGTATTCTTACAATAAAGTTAGAGAAAAGAAAATGGTATTAAGAAAGTCATAAGGAGGGGAAAATACATTTACAGGGCTGTGCTGTATTTATCAAAAAAAAAAAAAAAAGCAGCGTGTAAGTGGCCCCATGTATTTCCAGCCCAGCTCTGGGGTCTACACTGAAGGAAGGAAGGCTACACCCTACAATAGTGTGACATCCTCACTTACAACTACAATTTACTAAGAATTTGTTTAACATATTGATTTTGTAGAAAAATCATTAATATTTTTTCCCTTTTTTTCAGGTATTTATCTATATTCTCAGACATGAAAAGCAATAGGTTTAAAGATTTATTTATTTATTGGGGGGGGATGGCAGAGGGAGTGGGAGAGAGAGAATCTCAAGCAGACTCTGTGCTGAGCGTGGAGTCCGACACGGGCTCAATCCCAGGACCCTGAGATCATAACCTGCGCTGAAATCAAGAGTTGGACGCTTAACCGACTCAGCCACCCAGGCACCCCTGATTATTATTATTTTTAGAGATTTACTTATTTATTTTAGAGAGAGAGAAAAAGAGAGAGAGAGAGAGAGAGAGCATGCGAGCAGGTGGAGGGGAAAAGTGACAGGTTTAGACTGAACTCCAGTTTATAATTACTTAGTATCCAGAGATTTCAGGCTTTAAAAACTCCAATATCAATGCTAGCCCAGTTGATAAAACCCAGGCTTTCTAACACAATTTAAAAGGCACCTAGAAATGTTTTGTCTTTAATTCACATCTTCATTCATTCACTCACGGATGGTTAGAACAGAGTCCCAAGAAATCCTCAACAAATTTGGTGGTTGGAAATGACCATCTGCTCTGGTAAAACCTTTGTTATTTGTGATTCCACTCTGAAATCTGAACCCCATAAAATGTTAGACCTCAATATTAGATTGGTGCAGAACCTTAAACCAGGGACCATGCCAACATTTCTCTCTCTCTTATAAAAAGAGTAGGTGGATTAATTATAAGGTGCTGATTGACCAGGATTAGTCTTGATCCCTGTCTGCACAAAATTAATTCCTATCACTTACATCAATTGGATTGGGTCAAGATGGGTAACTAGGGCTGAACCTAATATAAAAACTTCTGTTTACTAAATCATCTGAAGTTAACATGGATTATTTCTGTTAAGAAATAATTCTTGTTTATATATGGGGCATATTCATGGCACCAGGAGTTAAATTTTTCCATGCTCACTTTATGGAATTATTAAAGCTTATTCAGGCACTGCTGAATTTAGGTGTCCGTTTGGAACAGTTTTAAACATTTGACTAGAAAAAGTGAAGAAACCTACCTCTTTGGCCACATTTTGTCTTTACATATCAGATGTTACTCATACCAACATTTAAGGGGTCATAAATACCACTTACATTAAAGACAAGGTAACGCATTGACAAGACCTTATAAGGCTCCTTTCTATCTTGCTGAAAATATTTGACATTAGACATTTTAATTAATAAACAGTCAGCTAACTGGATTTTCTAGCAAACGGAATTTGGGCAATCTCAGATCAGAGAACCTTTACCCTGGTCAGCTCCTGGTAGTAAGCTCTCTTTCACCTCCCAATGGTCTAAACCTCCGCCTCGCTGTCACCGGAAGTATATCTCTCCTCTCCTTCCTCTTCCGCTATAGTCATTGAAGGCTCCCAAATCTGCAGTCCCAGAAATCTGTTCTTGCTTCTGCAGACAGCAAGGAAGTGAGCGTAGAAATACAGTTCTTATGCACAATTTCAAATGGCTGGAGTGACTACTATCAATAACCTGTAAAAGACAGGGGCGCCTGGGGCGCCTGGGTGGCTCAGTTGGTTGAGCGACTGCCTTCAGCTCGGGTCATGATCCTGGAGTCCCCGAATCGAGTCCCACATCGGGCTTCCTGCTCAGCAGGGAGTCTGCTTCTCCCTCTGACCCTCTTCCCTCTCGTGCTTTCTATCTCTCATTCTCTCTCTCTCTCTGAAATAAATAAATAAAATCTTTAAAAAAAAAACAAACTAAAATCTTTAAAAAAAAAAAAAAAGACAGGGGCGCCTGGGTGACTCAGTCCCTCAAGCGTCTGCCTTTGGCTTGGGTCATGATCTCAGGGTCCTGGGATAGAGCCCCATATTGGGCTCCCTGCTCAGTGGGGAGTCTGCTTCTTCCTCTCCTTTTGCCCCTCCCCCTGCTCATGCTCTCTCTCTCTCAAATAAATAAATAAAATATTAAAAAGAAACCAAAGAGTAAAAGATAGTGTTACACCATATTAGGGATTAAGCTGGTTGATATATTTTGCGCCAGTATATAGTTAAATAAAAAATAGACTATTCAGACATCAGAATTTAGAATTTCTTTCCCAATTAAGAATATTTTACTTGCATATGTCAGGTGTTGGGATGAACATAGGTGGGTCCCACCCTAACCTGGTCTCATGTCTGTGTGTGTGTCGTGAAGATGTCCCCTGATGGATGACATATAAATTGAGCCCAGAAGAACAAATAGGAATAAATAGGAGTCAGCCAGGCTGGAGTTGTAGGAAGAGGTGAGGAGCAGGTATAGGGAATGTCAAGTGCAAAGACCTGTGGTTCCTCTTTGGGGGAACTGCAAACAATGCAGTAAGCAGAAACTGGGGGGTGCGTGCATGCATGTGTGTAGGAGTTATAAGGATGAAGATTAAGTTAACAAGAGAAGGACAACAGAGGTAAGCAGGAACCAAGCCACCAAGGGTCTTATATATCTTCACAAAGAGTCTGGTTTCTCTCTCTCTTTTTTTTTTATATCTCAATTTTATTTATTTTTTAAAGATTTTTATTTATTTATTGAGAGAGAGAGAATGATAGCATGAGAGGGAGGAGGGTCAGAGGGAGAAGCAGACTCCCCACTGAGCAGGGAGCCCGATGTGGGACTCGATCCCGGGACTCCAGGATCATGACCTGAGCCAAAGGCAGTCGCTTAACCAACTGAGCCACCCAGGTGCCCTTCTTCACAAAGAGTCTGACTTTATCCAAAAGCAATGGGAAGGTTTTGAAAGGTTTGCAATTGAGGAATACCATGATCAGATCCATGTTTCGCAAAGAAGACTCTCGATGAAGTTGGAGAACAGGTGAGGAAGTAAGAAGGCTTGGCACTCTGGAGGCAGAGGCCAGTGGGGAAAGAGATGATGGCGGCCTGGAGTGGGGACGCCTATGGCTTGCGGCAGGTTAGACTGGGATGCGGGTGAAGGACAGGGAGAGGTCAGGGCGAGGGCTGAGGCCTGTGGTGTAGACACTCCGGGGTTAGCACTGCCCTTCGCTCACCGGGGTCTGCGCACAACAGCACAGGAGTTTGGGGTGTGGGGCAGTGGTTCAGGTAAACAGTGAGTTCTCCGTTTTTTTTAGACATTTAGGCTACTCTAGTATTTTCTTCTCCATTACAGCTAATCCTTTGAAAGCATTTTTGAACATGTACTTCTTTAGAGCCTTTGAATTGCATTAGTTACTCCTTTAGGTCAGAATCTATCCCCGTCATCCCCATTTCTCACACCTTCTAACACCGCAGTTGCTCAAGTTGCTTGTCTCGGGATATCCTTGGGATAAATTCCCAGAAAGAGCACTGCAGGCTTAAAGAGATGAGGCTTTGATAATTCTTATTATAGGCTGCCAGGTTTTCTCCAGAAAGAATGAATCCATTTGCACTGTCAACAATAACGTGTGAGGATACCCCTCTTCCCTCCAGACTTTCCAGCATGGGCCTTCGACATTCCTTCACTTGGCTGGTGTAAAATGTTTTCGTTTTAAAACTGAGTGAAGTTGGATGCATCTTCAGATATGCTTTCCTATTTGCTTTCATTTGGGTGAAATGGCTGTCTGTATCCTTGGACCACTCACCCAGTTACAATCTGATAGTGTGCTCACATTATATAAATTCGTGTGTGTGTGTGCGTGTTATCAAGTATTTAATTTTTGCTATGTGCATTTCCCCATTTTGTTGCTTTTATTCTGTCTCAGCTTTAGAAGGTTTTAAATCTTTATTTTATTATTTTTTGAAGATTTTATTTATTAATTTAAGAGAGAGAGAGCACAAGCAGGGAGGAGGGGCAGAGGGAGAGGGAGAAGCAGGCTCTCCCCCAAGCAGGGAGCCTGATGTGGGAATCGATCCCAGGACCATGAGATCATGACCTGAGCCGAAGGCAGTCGCCCAACTGACTGAGCCACCCAGATGCCCAGAAGGTTTTAAAATTTTATACAAATACATTCGTGCATCATTCCCTTTTCAATTATTTTTCCTTCAACCAAATCTTCTCCTTTGTAGCTGAAACTGCTATCCAAGGCTACTATTCCTTAATTACTGGAATTGTGTTGAGTTATATATTTTGTGGTACATGGTCTGAATCTTGGATATTTTTTCCTTTATATCTTGTGGTTTGTAACTTTATCTTTACTAGTTTTTTACTTGATTCATCTATAGTTCATAAATATGGTCTCATGATATCTGCAAGAAATATTTATATAGATCCATTTTTTCTATTTAATCTTATCATCTTAGATTTAAATAATCCTCATGCATATTCTTCCAATAAGAAAAATAAGTTTTACCATTAAAGATAAGAGGCCAATGTATAACTATCTTAGGAAGGGGGTAAAAGACTCAAGATCCCCAAATATATTAGAAATCTGAAAAACTGAAAGACAAGGTTGTAGGGGTAGGACCTCCCTTCTCCCAACCCCTTACCCTGACCTAAAAGCATGAGAGAAGAACCTGGTAAAATAGCAAGAACATATGAGCACATGTGAGAAAATGCCCCCGGGACAGACAGCTCAAGTGGTCAAAGGCACGCACTTTGGTCTACAACAGATCTGGGTTCAAGTCCTGTCTCTGCCACTTGGTAGCAGTGTGACCTCAGGCAAGTCCCCACATCATGTCATGGAGAGCACACTAAAGGGGACGGGAATTAGCACAGGCAGGCTGGGCAGGAGCTGCTCTCATGGGGCGGTAGAGATGAAAGGAAATGACAAAGTGCACACTAAGTACTTAACCCCACACTGCCTGCTGGCACCCAGTCAGCTCCCAAAATGGCGCTCGTGATTGCTGAACATTTCTCAGCAAGGCCACTTCATCAGTTGTTATGGAAGTTTTGAGTTTAGCACTCCACTTTTCAAATAGGAAACAGTTCTACTTTGTGAGCACCTCTTCTAGGAAAGGTACAAGGTATATAGTATTATGTGATTTGAAATAAATGTGAAACCCGGGTGTCAAAAATGTAGGTCTACAAAAATGTGTAACAGTAGCCTGACCTTGGCTGGCTCTCTGCTTCTCATTTGGGTATCATTCTCAGATGAGCTTGTATCAACCCCATCCCCACTCCAGTAGCAAGCTACCTCTGGAAAAGGAAGCGGGGGAAGAGAGCTTGACCTCTGAGGTCATTGGTTCTGTCACGATTATTAGAGTAAAATAGCAATTATCCAAATTCCTCAAGAGATGAGAAATTCTGCCTAAATGAACTTTCTGGTCACTTTAGGGTTAACAATAAAACCCTCTTTCAACCCCTGTTACATTTCTTTTTCTCTAAACTGGGTCATACAAGTTCCCGCCTCTATAAGTAAGTATGGTGTCCAAACTATCACTTAACCTTCCTCTGATGATTCAGGCTCTTGCTCTACCTCACGGTCAGCTCTGCACAAGGAGCATCACCAGAGTGTCCGGAAAGAGAAAGATGGGGGAAATGGGTTGAATGGAGACCTAGGATAACATACTTCAGCAGGATTATCTTATTTCCTGAAATCGATTCCTCATGTCTAAGTACTTCGTGTGTGCAGTAGAGGGGAGGGTTAGATTTTCTCCGAGAAACTGAATTTAGAAGAAATAGTCCATTAAGGGCTTTGGCTTCCCTACATTTTGCTGGACTACAGGTGTCTGTAATGCCCTGAGAGTCTAAAGCCCTGAGGAGTGTTCTTGAACATATTTAAGCATCTAATAGCAAACACTGGCAGAGAGGCAGACGGATATCTGCTTTGTCTCCCAGGCTCTCCATTGAAATGCTTACTAGAAGTGGGGGCTGAGTTAGCTACGGCTCTGCAGAGGTCACGGATTACACAGAACATTTTAAAAACGATGCAGCCCCAGACAGATGTGCATATGCCTAAAGATAAAAGGATCTTTTAATAGAATGGAGCTTACCTTAAAAGTGTTTTTGGAACTTGTATGCATGATGATCTGCCCTTTTAAAGAGGATGCTAAAGGTTAATTTTCTGTGGCATAAGGACTGCAGACAAATGCCAAAATTCTATTCCCAGACCTAAATTATATAATCAGAAATAGAGCATTCGAACTGCACATCAAGTAGTCTCACTTTCTGGCAGACTATGAAAAAAATCAGTTTCAATGTTTGAAGTAGGCATTTGTTTATATAATGCAACCAACCATGACTGCCAAACACAATAATTAAATGCTTTAACAAGGGAGAAATCTTGCCAGAATATGTAATTTGAGGGGGAAAATAAGCAGAGGGTTGATATGTAGCAGAAAATGCTGAATTATTTATTTCATGCTACTCAGAAGCAGACACTCAGACTACCTGCAGAAATACTGGAAGAGAAAGGAGAGCATCAGAGGGCCAGTTACTTTATTAAATCTTTTCTTCCTTTTTATCTCTAAATGGTGCTCTTCCTTCCCACCCAAACTTGGAAAATGAAGAGTTCTCACCTTCCTTTCATTATAAAACTACCTGTGTGGAAATGAGATTAACATCTACCAAAAAAAAAAAATCCACAAAGAAAAAATCAAATAATCATATTTTTATCTTTTCATTAGTTATCAACTAAAATTTTATTCAGTTTGCACTGTCGGACTGTGCCTGCATTTCTCTTCTGGGGAGGGGAAGAGCATGATAAGGAAATACCCAGGATAAGGAAGTGCTTTTATGTCATTTACTTCCATAAAACAAACAAACAAGGAAACCCAAACTGGGATGTTATACCTACTCATCCTTAAAAATTCCTTCCTTCTAAGTCGAAAGCCTTTGATAATGATTTTCTGTTCTGACATTCAGAGGAAAAATCATAGCACACTAGCAAAGAGCTGAAGGTATTAAGCACCAATGCATTAATATTACTTAAAATAATAATGGGAAACATTCCCCGAATATGTCTTGTATCTTATAAATAATTTAATGGATGCATATCATATGTAAATATACTGTAATAAATATAAATATATTAGTGATTATATCTTATATATGTATTATAATTTAATATGTACATTTATATATTAGTTTATATTAATTATATTACACGTGTCAAAGTGATGATGACTTAAAATTTTCTGTGTTCTCTTACTTCACCTAAATGCTACTCTTGGTGAAAAAGAGCATCCATTTAATATAGGCTTCTAGTTAAAATGAACAACTAATTAGATCTTTTTAAAAAGGTTCAACTTCTAAGACAACTGAAGATCCTAAATGTTGACGTGCACATCTCTTAAGATCAAACAATATAAATGCCCTCTGGCTTCTCCCAGGAACTTAAAGGAACAGAGGGGAAAGCAGGGGAGGCAGCAGCAATTTCTAGAATTTGCACTGTACCGCAAAGCACCTGGTAGCATTAATTTATTCATGTGGCCATCCACGGCATCGGTCTCTGGTTTTCTCCATGGTATAGAGAGAACCCGGGCCCAGGGAGCCCCTGCACCACTTCCCCGGTGAGTTAGGTAAGAGAAATATTGGTATGAAGACTTCTGATATCACTCTCCCTTTCCATTACCCAGACAGCGGTTCCTTGATACCATCAGCACATCTTCTGTGTGACCTACAGGGTAATTTCTTTAGCATCAGGGACCCCCTAGCCCAAGGGATCATTAGCTCCTGACTAGCCTTCTGCAAAATATTCCTACTTGCTTACCATCTTTTTTTCACTCTTATCTGCAATTCAATCTCCACCCAAGAGCTAAAGTCAGTCTTCAAAAACTTCAACTGGATTGCATCACTCCCCTGCTTAAAACCCGGAAATATATTCTCCTTGCATTTAGAATAAAAGCCAAACTGCTTAATGTGGCCTGCAAGGCCACACATGATAGTGCCCCCATCTGTCCCTCTCATCCCACCTCATTGTCCCCATTGTCCATTGCTCACTAGTGTCTCTGGTTTTCATTCATTCATTCTTTCATTCCCAGCCCAACTTCACACAGGCCTTCCCCAATCTCCCTCTGCCAATGGAAATCTATATGCTTGGGAGTACCCAGAACACACCATGATCTGTAATTATACACTCTCCTGGTCTTTAAGATGATCTTTCAGCTCCTCTAGACTCTAAGCAGCCTATGAGTGCCTCTTCAGCTGCAACACCTACCATAGTGCGTGGCAAATGGAGCCTTTGCGTAAGTGTTGGCTGCACGAAAGCCTAAGCAGTGAGGAGTGAGGGGACTCCTGATCTGACCAATTCCTCAACAGTTTTGGGCTTTGGTTCCTTCTCACCCATAATGGCTCTGCCTTTTCCTCTTTAAAGGAGCACTCTTGGGCGCCTGGGTGGCTCAGATGGTTAAGCGTCTGCCTTCGGCTCAGGTCACGATCCCAGAGTCCTGGGATCGAGTCCCGCATCGGGCTCCCTGCTCCTTGGGAGCCTGCTTCTCCTCTGCCTCTCTCTCTCTCTCTCTCTCTCTCTCTCTTTTCTCTCATGAATAAATAAATAAAATCTTAAAAAAAAAAACAAAAAAAAAGAATCATTTCTTAAAAAAAAAAAAAAGGAGCACTCTTTACGATGGACGAAAGGGAAGCAACATGAGAGTTACAACATTATGTCATTTCCCTTGGCTAAATGGACTATTATTTGGAGTCAACAACTAATAGGTCCTTTAGCTATGAATGCTTATGTGATCCCAGGTGTCCCCATCCCCAGGATAATTAGGGAACCCCAAGGTTTATTGAATGAATCCAAGAATGCGAAAATATTTTTTTATAACCCTTCGCTCTAGGGCTGACATGTTGGCACAACTCCAGGGGGCTCTGTTCCCAGCGGGTTTTGTGATCAACCCCCGTGTAGAGCAGGTCTGTGTGGCCCTAGGTGGTGGCTCTGTTCAGTTCCTCAATGTTTACATTTTGGATTATTCTTCCAGCTCTATGCTTTGCTCCTAGGTTTATTCTTTGTTACAAACCCAACATTTACCTTATACATGTCTTTAAAAATATGATTAAATGGATCATAGTCCTTATAAAGTCAATGAAATTAAAGTCAGTGAGAGGCTATGAAAAGAGAATCTACCTAAGTCAATTTTTTATTAGAAAAACACCCCCTACCATGACTGATTTTTGAACATTGATTCCTCATTGTTTATTTACTTTGAAAACATAAGCACAAATGAAAATATTGTATAAAATTTTTTTCTTGATTATTTTTCTTGAAATTTCCATCAAGATCCATGGGGCTTATGAAGAAAAATAAATGTCCATTTCATTGAGGGAACGGGGATAAAAATTAATAAAGCCACTGCTTTCCTTAAATACAAAAATCCCTCAGTAATCCCAGGATTGGTTTCAAAAGGAAATTAGAGATACACTTTAAGGTCAAAATCTGGGTAAGTGCAATGTCAACATGAAGAACACCTTTGGTAAGAACTTGGTTGAGCTTAAGAATCAGTCTTTACAATTCTGTACAGGATCGTTCTTTACAGGATCAATTGTTTCACAGGATTCTGCCAAAGGACCTCAATAATTCAAGCAACTTTGACAACAAATATGGCATTGAAAGTAATTGAGGTAAAAGTTTACCCCAAAGAGCACCCCATAATCTTGTATGTTTACTAAAGGGTTAATTCTCCCCTTATATTATAGCCTTATGGGTTGAAGCAGAAGTAACTGCAAGGGTGTCAGGCATCAAACTAGGTCAGAGAACCTCTGTAAAAGCTCAAATCCCACCTCAGAAGCCTCTTCAATCCCTGTCCACCCAGGCAAAATTCACCTTTTCTTTCTTGTTGCTCCTATTCATTCTGTGCAATAAAGATACATCCCAGCTCTCTACAATCAGGAGCCTTGAAGGCTTTTGCTCCCTCTATTTGAGGACTACATCTAAGCCATGGGTCTCCTTTTGTCTCCCCTGAATCCACAGTGTAGCTGTGCAAATGTTTGAGTTAAAAAAATGAATGTCGGTGTTTACAGTGATCTTATTTCAGCCGCCCTCCAGAACTAGGTGGGGGAGAAACAAAGAAGCCCTGAGAAGAAAGCTTAAGTTAAAATGTTTAAAAATAAATTAGGATTAGCAATTGCTTTGAGTCGTCACTGCCATAAAATAAAAAGATTACTGCCAGATGTATGAAAAATATCGGTCACAATAATTTAGCTCTCATCTTATTTATATTTAAGGTCGAATAAGACATTCTGTTTTGTATTACTTTGTGCAAAGTAGGAGGACTGGAAAAACCATGTATTTTGTATCATCAGAAGAGTATTTTTCCAGAAACAAATCAAAATTTTACTAAATGATAGAAACACAAGTTTTTAAACTTTTTCTGTATTCTTCTCCCCCCCCCCAAATAATCAACTTATTTTCATGATCCCATATAAAACATTCTGATTTTAAAGTCTTTTGTGTGAGTATTTCAGGTCAGGGCTGATTAGGAATACTGACCCCCAGCTGACTGGAACACTGAGCTCTCCCTTGGTCATGAGCCAGCAAGACTCCATGGAAACCAGTGAGTCCTAACAGATCAAAGAAGAGTTTAGTACTCAAGAATTGCCTCAAATAACCCAATAATAGAAACTGTGCTCAATAAGGGTACAATTTCTCAAATGGACCATTAAATTTTATTATAGAACTCAAAATATCACCCCAAATCCAGAAATTTACAAAGGGAACTGTTGGCTTTCAAAGAAAACCATAATTCTTTCTTTGGAACTTGGCTACAGAGAGGTTGAAAAATATCTGAAGGAGCCATAAAGAACCCAATCATTTTGCACTTTGTTTAGAAGGTATTCTGATTGTTTCATGCTTCTGTGGTAATTTTTTTTGTTATGGTTTTAGGAAAGTTACGATAGGACAGCCAGTCCTTTATGTCTTTTATTGGCTGGTACAGATGGCGGCAAGGTCCTCATTCAGGCCATGTGTTGGCACAAGGACACAGCAATGCGTGGGCCCAAGAAGCTTCTAGTTCACAGATAAGCTCTCACACCCAATAGAAACCAGCTTAAAAAAAACAAACAGCAAGTAGACTTTTAGAATCAATCTTCACTTTATATTCCTGGAAAGACCTATTTGTACACAGGCATTTTAGCCACTTTTGTATATGTCATTTTTCAAATACCTCTGCTCTTTATGTCTCTTTAGACACACATCTCACCAACAGACAAGAGGTCTTGAAACCTTTTATACCTGCTGACTGACTGAGAAACCTTTAACAAGTAGCACTCAACAACAATAAGATAGTATTTTTCCTTGTTATGGCTGGATTTAATATCACCATTGGGTGTATGGGAGGGCCAATCCTGCTTTTCACTGCTCCATCAACTTCTGTACTTCTGAATTCAGTTTCTCTAAAAGTTCTAAGCAGAATAGAGGCTGCTTTTTCTTATAAGAAAAACCATGTGACATTCAGTAATTAGAATGCAGGAAAATATTTCTGCTTGAATTAGTGAAGCATATTGCTTAGGCACATCTGTTGCAAATACGAAAAACTAGGCTGCTATGAACAAGGAAAACTGTATCATTAGTGGCTGCCACTGGATTCTGTGCTTCAAATTACTCTTTTCCAAGATATTTTATAATGTTAGATTATGTGTAACAAACAGAATCCCATTCTGCACAAAGCCCATTTTCGTGTTGTATTAAGACAACATAATGCCATCTCTTGTAAATTTGCTGAAAACACAGGACTCAACTGAACGGATAGTAGAAACAAGCAGCCTTCCTCAGAGACTGAGTGTCCGTGAGGTCATGTGTGGAAATTCTTTTAAGAAGTTACGTCTGCAGCAATACAATATTTTAAAAGGCTAGTGATCAAAAAGTTAGGGATATGAGAAACTTGAAATCTTAGTAGTTAGGTAACCCAAGGGGATACAAACAGCCTTACTATATGTTTAAATGGGTCCAATTTTCACATTGTGAGATTTAAATGGTTGGCATTTCCAGCTCCAGGCTAATTTAGCAAACCAATTTTTAAAAATCCACCTTTCTTATTGCTCATTACTTTAAATATGTGTGTATATATGTATGTGTGTGTATACGTATAAGTAAATATACAACACACACACATCCTTTGTGAAGCAAATAAAGAATCTGCATTTGGTCTGATGGCAACTGTGCTAAGCTAGAAGACAGGATATCTTGATTCCAGTTCACTCTCTGATGCATACTTTCTGCGTGCATTTGGTGGCATCACCAACTCTTTCTGGGCCTCAATTTTCTCATAAGTAACATGAGATATTTAGGACTAGGTCTTTTGGTGTCTAAAATTAATACCTAGTGCAACTGAAGTGAGCACAGAGTGGTAGAGACACACTAGACTCACTGGTTATCTAGAAGGCAGAATTCTGCCCCAAGCAGAGAAGAGAGATGTTTCATGAATGGGGCAAGATGAAAAACAGGCTCAAGTTAGCACAGGGATCTGGGTTGGGAAAGTAACCGGAGATGGCTGGACAGAGCCAGACCATAGAAGCCCTTGACGGGGGAGACAATGGTAGATAGTGGTGAGCTCAGCTTGTTGAGAGGAAGGTCAAGTCTACCCTGTTCTTAAACTCTTTTCTCTGGGCAACATTCCAATCTTAATATATTGGCTTACTTCCCACAACCACAACTCCACCCAACTGCAGAAAATGGAACATTTGACCCTTTTAACACATTTTGTCCACACTATATTTATATAACTTGCCTCTTTTACCCAGAGTACTGCCAGGGTGAAGGAAGACTCAGAAAAAAAGTCATACATCTCTGTTCCATGTTTTGTTGTTTTGTTGTTATTGCTTTAAAGGAGGAATTCTTGCTCAAACAAGGCCATTTCCAACGTGGAAAGAAGGGAAGGAAACATCAGATCATCTGTCAGATCACCATTTCCACTTAAGGGCCAGAAGCAAGGCCCCATTACAGCAGACAGGCCCACTGAGGCCGAGTTTATAGATTATGAATTTCTTTGGTCTTAATTGGACCTGAGTTCCAGAGTGGGGCTCTGGAAATTACTTAGAAAATAAAAGTGCAAAAATTAAGTACAACAGCCACACTTTCGTGTGCATGTAGCTTGCTTACCCAACATCTACTCTCCGCTTCTCCCTTCCCAGCAACCCCTGGTCTTGTTGCAGTGTCTGCCTCTTCATCTCTTCTACTCAGAGTCATATGTTATAGGTGCAGTGGCGGATCCCATCCCCAGCAGCTCCCCACACTACCTTCACCAACTTTCCTGGATCCACAAACCTTAAGGAGCAAAGGAAAAAATGCCAGAAGCAGCTGGGGGTTTTGCCATCTGTTTTATAGCTGAGAGAAACAAAAGCCTTTCCCTAGTGGTCTGTGCTGGTGTCTTTAAGGAATTGAGAAACATGATCCAGCAGGAAGAAAGCCCCGTGCCTAGCCTTGACATTAATTATTAAATCAAATCATTAAAGCCTTGACAAAGGCAGAAAAAAGTTCCATTTTTTCCCCCTACAACTTTCTCTTCCAATGACTTAATGTTGTTGGAAAAGGAGGACAACAAGGAATTTTGTCCCCCAGTGACAGAGGCACAAAGGACTGCAGTTTATTTAAGTAACTTGCAACCTACAAACAGATTGCATTCTAAATCATTCTGAGCCCAGACTTAAAGTCTGGAGTCTGAAACACATTTTCCCACGGACATAACATTCTAAAGGATAAATAGGTAATGAAATTGCCTACATTGGTCTATTTAACCTTGGCACTGAATAGCAGAGGGAGCCTGCCCTCTGGTTTTGCAACCTAGTTTCACCCAGCTGTCCAAGCCAGAAGCCTAGAAACCACCCTTAGCAGTTCAGTTATTGGTCTCCTGTCCTCAGGCCCCATAGGCCCTACGGTTTACATCTGAGTCCCAAAGATAGAGGAATCGAGAGCAGACAGTCTTTTCTAACAGAATAATTTTCACTTAAAATTCCATGAGACACAGAAAACATCTCCAGTTCTGCAGAGAATATAGTATGACTCTGGCACATGCTCCAAAAAACAAAGTGCCAGTTGGCCCATGGTGGGCTCTGTGCATGAGCCATTCTGGACAGTGTGGTCGGCTGGACTGTGGGCACCTCCCAGTCATAGAGACCTCAGCAACTTAGACCGGAAGATGAGGACATCACTACAACAGTTGTTCATAACAGGAGACATGTTCCCCTTCCCCAAGGTGCCAAGAAAGAACTTTATAGAAGAATGGACCATCTGCAAAGGGATAAGAGCCAGGGGTTGACAGATTATACTCACAACAAAGTTTTACTTAGAAAATAAGAGTGCAAAAATTAAGTACGACAGCCACACTTTCATGTGCACATAGGTTGCTTACCCAACATCTACTCTCCGCTTCTCCCTTCCCAGCAACCCCTGGTCTTGTTGCAGTGTCTGCCTCTTCATCTCTTCTACTCAGAGTCATATGGTATAGGTGCAGCAGCGGATCCCATCCCCAACTGTACTGGTCGATCCCAATTAATCTAAGCCAATCAGTTCATGGCATTCGTAGTACGGTTATTCCTCTCTGTGATGTAAGAGCCTTCATCAGATTGGAAGGAGGGACTCGTATTCCATGGCTAGGGAGAGACCCCTCTCTTTCTCCTTGTGCAGATGGACAAGGGACTCTGCTAATCCATTTGTGTTTAGCAGCCATTTTGTGATCATTTAGGGGAAACTGCCAGAGAAAGAAGCCAAGAAAGATGGCAGAGCAGAAAGATGAAGAGAAACTGCACGATCAGTGATGATCCTAAGTCACTGAGTCAATGAATGTTAAAGGATATCCTCCCTCAAGAGTTTAGTAATTTCTTTTTGTTTCAGCACATTTGAATTAGAGTCTTTGTCATAGTTGAAAATGTTCTATCTCATCAAGTGAAACACCAATGGGGGGGGGAAATAATGAAACTAGTAAACCAGGGAAATATGAAACCATGGGGATAGTGGGGGACAGTAGATGTAATAAATGTGAATGTGCTTTGAATGTTAGGAAAGAAAGTGCCTTACATATCTCTCGTATTTTCTTCCAGAACATACACTGATCTGCTAAAATAAAAATTCTTGAGAAGATAAGTCTTCAATTTGCTATAAATCTAAAATACATAGTGGTCATCGTTTTCTCTAAATGGTTCACTTGGGAAACACATTTTCCTGAATCAAGATACCATATTATTTAACCCATTTACTCAACAACTGCTCAGTACACAAGGGTGAGAAACAGTAAATAACTTGCGTTTCAGGCTAAAATCTGGTGGCGGGAGAGAGAATTAATCCTCTCTCTGCAAATATAAAGCAAACATTTTGATGTTTAAATTGGTGCTCCCAAAGCAGAGAAGATTTGTTTAATCGTGAGTTTGAATGAACTGCCGAGAAGTGGTTGGAAATAATTAGAAGAAAAAGTTTTCTTGGCTGCCTTTCAAGATGGTCAGAAGAACGATCACGGAGGAAGAAAAATAAATTAATGTGTTCAATATCTCATGGCAGGTCAGCTGGTCATGTCAACGAACCTTCTACCATCTGTTTTTTGTACTCGTAAGTGACCCCATGAGCATCATAATCATCTCATAAGTGTTTAAAGTTTCTTAGATAGGAGAGCTCATGTTCATAAAAAATCACATGGAAAACTTTGAAATTGTATTTTGTGCCTAAGAAATACATAGCTGAGACTGGTCTCAAGCTGTACCAAGTGGTAGACCAGTTCATTGAGTTCCAAAGGAGAGAAGCCCTCCATCTCCCATAAGAATCCAGTGCTTTACTAATTTACTATGAAAACTTTACAGTGTTTTCAGGCTCACTGAACTGTACATGTACAGGCAGAACCAATTTAAAAATGGAGTACGTTCCAAAAGACTCCTGGTAAATGGTTGTTTATTTCTGCAGGAAAATGTGTTCCAGGTTCTAATGGTATATATGGTTTCCAGCCATATAAAAAGCCATATAAAAGCTTTTGACACACAATAATCCTCAATGTGGGATCCGACTCTAGGTTATCAGTGTCTTTATGAAAGAACATGTCTAGGAGGCCAGGGGGTAACCCTCAGTGGGAAGACGAGGAGTTGAGAGGAGGAGGGAAAAGCAAAGATTTCCTTATCTTCTCTCTTCTCTCCTTCAACCTCGCATCACCCATAACTAGCAAATCCTTACCCTGGAATGTACTGTCATGATAGGTATGTTTCTCCTTTCTTCTTCCATGATATGTACAATACCCTCCATGAGGCTCAAATAGGCACCATCCTCACCATCTCTTCATTCTCCTGTCAGCAAACAAGGCCCTGTCTTATTGTTCATTCCAACACATTCCACCTAAGCCCTTGCTACGAGATAAGAGAATGCCTGGGTCTTAAGAGTTTCAAAATTAAAGCTGGGATAAAATGCAAATGCATAAAACTTTAAAGTGCTATATAATCGGAATGTGTCCTGTTATTGCTCTGATGTGTTTTTGAGGCTCTCCTGATTCATTCTTACACACGATTACTCATGTCTGTATTACTACAGTTTTATAGCTCATATGTCTAACTCTAAAATCCAGTATCAAGATACGTGACCTAGTACAAAACGTGGATGCCACATCCTCTAGGTGAGAAGTTCTCTAGGAGATGAGGTTTGTTTACACAAACTGGACTTTCAGTTGTCTGCAGGAATGGTGGGGAAGAATACAGATCACAGGAACTGGCCCTCCAAATGGCCCTAACTGCATCTCAGGAACTGTATGGGTTAATGAGGCTCTGTTTGCTTGAGGACTTCCCATGCATAGTTTTACGTCTAATGAGGAAAAAATAAACTCCAAAATGTTTTTCAAATGAACTTTTGGAAAACAACTCTGGCTTAAATTGAAGATTGCTTGCACATAACATACGCTGTGTATATACATAGTTTTATTGCCTGAATCCTTATTGGTTCCCAGTCTTTCCCTACAGAATCCTAGTCTCGAATGTTCAAATGTTCTTCAGAAAATTTTGGGAAGGGCATTTTGCCAAGAGGGGGATCTTGCTAGACCCAGATAGTGGTGCAGGCAAGCCGGCCTGTGCCTGCGTTCCTTCCGTGGCTTTATCAGCATCACCTCATAGGCAGACATTGAGATTGAGGGCACAGACGAAAGGAATCACTCACCGAGCTCAGCCTCTGATGAGATGACACATCTCCACAGCTGGGGGAGTGGTTTCCAACTCTTCACCCCCCCACCCCAACCCCCAAGAAGGCAGAAGGCCATTTCCCTGGGGAGGGCTTTTCCAAAGGATTTCACACAGTTCAATTTTACAACTTTAGACCTGGCAGACCAAGGAGACTTTTTTTTGCCTTAAAAAAATATCTTTTTTTTTTTTTAAAGATTTTATTTATTTTAGAGAGAGAGAGTGAGCGAGTGGGAGCAGGGGTAGGGGCAAGGAGAAGGAGAAAGAATCTCAAGCAGACTTTATGCTGAGCATGGAGCCTGACTCAGGGCTCTGTCCCAGGACCCCAAGATCATGATCTGAGCTGAAACCAAGAGTTGGCCACTCAACCGAATGAGCCACCCAGGTGCCCCATCCTTAAATAAATATTTCAACAAATAACTTTTCCTATGTAGGCAAAAGATCGCCCAAATTTGTAATATATATTTTGTTTGGAAATCATCTTTGTGCAAGTGCACCAAAATGGGACGTTAGGATGGAACACACATCTTGTCTGCAACTTGTTTCAAATGATTTTTCTTTCACCAATCCTTGTGTTGTCTAGAGAGGGGCCCCCAATCCTCCAGTTAAAATGATAAACTATGGAGTTGTAAAAACCTGCTCTGAATTAAAGGTGATTCAATGAAGCTAAAAAGCCCATAATTAACCAAGCTGTCCCTTCAGTTTAAAAGTGCCACCAGATTTTCATCTCTAAGACTCTTCCTCAGGCATAAAGAACAGCTCGGTCGTTCCCACTAGACCTTTCCCAGGGAAAAGTTGGTTGGGGGAGGGGAGAAGAAGTGACCTGGACTCAAGAGGCAAAGAAGAAAGGTGGAGTTCTGCCTAAGGGGGGGGAAAAAAAAGATTAAGCCTGGAAAATAACAGTTACAGGGAAGACTAGAATATTTTCTAATTTGGAATCATTCCAAGAAACACAAATGACCACACATACATCCAGGTTTTAAGGGTTTAAAAGACAGTTTTATCAGAAATATTGGATAGTAAAATGTCTTGGAGTTTTAAAATTTACTCTGCAATTGTCTTCACATTCAGAACAATGGACAAAGAAATTTAAGTTCATCATGTAAAATAGAGGCATCTACCTGGTCTTAAATATCTCTGTATTTAAAACTAACCCAGCTTATTGATTTCCTATGAATGTATGTGATTCTTAATTTTGAATCAAAAAAGTTTGTGAATATTTACATGTCAGGGACCAGGCTACGTACTACACATAAGACCTAGTTCTGCCTTTGAATTACCTCAGTCCATTAGAGCAGGAACTAAATGCCGGAGAAGGCATTTCAAGACGGATTTTTAAGATCACAAAGCAGTGTCATGTAATTAAAATTACTAAATGCATTGTTCAGAGTCTAACTGATATATATAGTGGCTTTGAGGAGAGGAAAGATAAAATCAAGTCAGAGTAATTTAAAAAGGAGGAGGAATTTGAACTGAGTTTTAAAGGATAGATAAGGTTCAGATAATAGTATTACTGCTACTACCTTCCAGCTCTGTTTGAGAACCTGCCAAGGGCCAGGCTCTCACTACAGTTGGCACTGAACATGCACTCTCTAGGCTCACAATGAAACTGAAGTGAATTTATTGCCACGATTTTACAGATAAGGATGGCAAAACACTTGCTCAAGGTCCAAGGCAGGAGGTGAGCAGAGACATACCTCCGGGTCCTGCTGACCCCAGAGCCCACTGTTTCTTGCAGACCAACTCCCAGGAGCAGAGAGAGTTCTGGGTGGTACAAAATACATTTTTCTAGAACAGGTGGCTTAAAGATAGAAGAAAAAACAAACAAAAAGATCAGATCTTACAGAGCAAGCAACATGTCATTGTGAATTTTAGACCAGACACCTGACATAATTAACCCAGCACGTTGGGTGGATCAGGCTGGTAGGCAGAAGGAACAGGAGGTTCGCAAGTTCAGAAAAAGGAGAGAGAAAGAGAATCTGGTAATTCTGCCCCGATGTAGCAACACAGAGTCACATGGCATGTCTGGGCTGTGGGTGGCATTTCACATTTCACAGCAGCAAAGAAGATACTGGACTTGGACTTGTACCTGGGTATTTATAACTTGTCTTGTTTCAAAAAAATTACTAATTTTGTGACTTTGGGCAATGACTTAAATTACCGAGCACTTCAGTCTCCTAACATGTGAAGTCCAATTCATGATAATAACTTGCACAAGGCTAAAAGAATTAAGAAAAAGTATATGCAGTTGACCCTTGAATGATGTGGGTGTTAAGGGCACCGACGCCCCCCCCCAGCTTATAACTTTTGACTATCCCCAAAACTTAACTACCAATGGCCTATTGTTGCCCAGAAGCCTTACGGATAACATAGACAGTCAATTAACACATATTTTGTACATGTATTATATACTGTATTCATACAATAAAGTCTTCTTCAGACTCCTTAATGCAGTCGAATCATGGGGGCATGGATTACAGGGTGCATGAGGCACTGAAGGAGCCAAAAAGGCACCCTATTCTTACAATAAAGTAAGCTAGAGAAAAGAAAATCTTTTTTCTTTTTTTAAAGATTTTATTTATTTATTTGACAGAGAGAGACACAGCGAGAGAGAGCACACAAGCAGGGGGAGGGGCAGAGAGAAAGGGAGAAGCAGGCTTCCCTGCGGAGCAGGGAGCCCGATGCGGGGCTTGATCCCAGGACCCTGGGATCAAGCCCTGAGCTGAAGGCAGATGCTTAACGACTGAGCCACCCAGGCGCCCCGAAAAGAAAATCTTATTAAGACCATCATAAGGCAAATACATTTACAGTGCCGTGCAGTACTTATTGAAAAAAATTCCATGTGTGAGTGGACCCGTGCAGTTCAAACCTGTGTTGTTCAAACCCGTGTTGTTCAAGGGTCAACTGCAGTGTGTGGCGGGTGGTAAATGCTCAAGCGTTCAGTATTTTTTCCTTTATGAAGGCTGTGGAAATGGAAAAGAGAGGATGAAAAATAGATGGTGAGGTAAATTTAGTGAGATTTGGTGACAAAAGATATAGGGGCTTGGAGTGGGGATTGGGGTAGAAGGAGGGAGAGAAGAGCCGAACATGCATTTAAAATGAAAAGCCTGCACAAAAATATCTTTATTTCCCCAAATAGGAGTTAAGAGTTAGTTTTAGGAAGGTGACTGGGAGATCCCCAGTTGAAAACACCCAAAGAAGAGTTAGAACTAAGGCAGAGGGCTTAGGAAGAACAGGGAAACCAGGAAACGGGACTTGGCGATCACCTGCCTGGGAGCCTGGTTGCTCGAATACTCCATTTCTGAGGACCTGTGAACTTGCTCAACTCTGTTTTCCTTTGAATGACCATGCTTTAGAAATCAAAGGGACATATATGAAGTCACAACATTTTAGGAAACCAGACCCCACCTTTTTTTTTTTTTAAGACAAAGAATATTAAAAGAAAATACTTAACGCAGGACTTAAGATCACTTGCAACCGCGTGTCTTTCAATTTTAAAACACAATGACTGTTTTAATACCCAACTTCACTTTCAAAAGTCTTTATCACGAATGTAATCTTCCTCCAGAACAGGCTTTCTGGACCGCATAGAAAAGCCCTGGCGGGGAAAGGCAATAAAACACACATTTCCGTACAAATAAAAACCTCAATGAGACACCACCTCACACCAGTCAGAATGGCTAAAATTAAGAAGTCCAGAAATGACACGTTGGCAAGGATGCGGAGAAAGGGGAACCCTCCTACACCGTTGGTGGGAATGCAAGCTGGTGCAGCCACTCTGGGAAACAGTATGGAGGTTCCTCAAAAAGTTGAAAATAGAGCTACCCTACGACCCAGCAATTGCACTCCTGGGTATTTACCCCAAAGATACAAATGTAGGGATCCGAAGGGGCACGTGCACCCCAATGTTTACAGCAGCAATGTCCACAATAGCCAAACTGTGGAAAGAGCCAAGATGTCCATCGACAGATGAATGGATAAAGAAGATGTGGTATGTATACACACACACACACACACACACACACACACACACACAATGGAATATTATGCAGCCATCAAAAGGAATGAAATCTTGCCATTTGCAACGACGTGGATGGAACTATGGAACTAGAGGGTATTATGCTAAGCGAAATAAGTCAATCAGAGAAAGACAAGTTTCATATGATCTCATGGATAATGAGGAATTTGAGAAACAAGACAGAGGATCATAGGGGAAGGAAGGGAAAAATGAAACAAGATGAAACCGGAGAGGGAGACAAACCACAAGGGACTCTTAATCTCAGGAAACAAACTGAGGGTTGCTGGAGTGGAGGGGGGGTGGGAGGGATGGGGTTGGCTGGGTGATGGGCATTGGGGAGGGTATGTGCTATGGTGAGTGCTGTGAATTGTGTAAGACTGTTGAATCACAGACCTGTACCTCTGAAACAAATAGTACATTATATGTTAAAACAACAACAACAACAACAAAACCCACATACATTTCCAAAAGGGCATGTATCTTGGAAAAGGCAACTGCAGTAGAGATGGCTGGGGTCTGGAATGAGCCCGGAAGAAAGGGGCCGAGGCCACGGTGGAGGTGGTGTCGGCCGCATTATGCAGTCCCCACAACCACGGGCCTTGATTCCCGCCAGCCATGGTGGATAATTCTGTTGTACTGACTTCTTACGCTTGGTGAATCCGGCCCAATGCTTCTACAAGGTTCTCAAACATGAAAACTAGTTGTCTGTTCCAGACACTGGATTTATTATCTACAGCTGCTGAAAGCCAATCTGGCACCCCTCAGCGCATCTGGTTCTTTTGACATTTTATGTGACAGCTTTTTCATGCCTATTAGATGGTCCCCGGGCAAGCCCAGCTGAGGTTCACCATCAGCTGCAGATGTTAAGAACATGAAACCTCCCATAATCCTCTGTGACCCCATACTCCATGGGGATCTGACAGTCTATCTGCTTTCTAAAATACAACAATGACTTGCACCTAACTATATAACAAGTAAATAACTTAGGAACCTTAATATATCAAAAGCAGAGTTTTGAAACATATAAAGGAAAAAGTGATCGAATTAAAAGGAAAAACCGACAACCCCCTCACACAGCGAGAGCTCTAAACAGCTCTTCAGAAAATGACAGGTCCAGGAGGAAAAAGGTTAAGTGAGGATATTGATGATCTGAATAACAATTAAAACAATTTTGTTTTAATTAATAACTTCATACCCAACCAACAAAAATAAGCATCACTTTCAAAGGCACAGACCATACACAAGTGAATGCTTTATAGGGGAAGTACATCTCTTCAGGTCGCATTTCTCACCTCTTTGGTATAATACATTTCTGATACCACTTTTTCTCACAGCCTTGCTTCACAGAAAGGTTATTTGTTAGACGTGTCTTACCTTCTCTGCCTCACTTTATAACTTCTCCAAGAGCAGAAGCCTTGGCTTCTTGCCTTGGTACCCCTCACAGTGCTCAGTGCCTTATACTTAGCGCTTCATACAAAGTAGGTGCTCATTTATGAAATGATCACCCTGACACAGGTCACTTTCAGCAATGCAGTGTCACTCACAACTTCGGCTAAGTCCTTTTATGCTACTTCCAATAATGTTTTACATAAGGAGTCCATCAGGATCTATCAAATGTTATTAGACTGGCGGTAGTTTAACAGTGAAAGATCTAAGGAAACTTTCTTCCACATTAGAATTTCAGATGACTAAATGTCATCTTTGCTGAACCTTGGGCCAGGGCCTTAGCAAAACGCTTCAAGATGCCCCACAAGTTTCATGCATGGGACCTTCAGGCCACTCTGAGGGGAGAGCAAAAGGTGAGGGATCCCTAATGAGCACATCAGAGGCGTGGCTCCGTTACCGGGTACACAGACGGAGTAGTACAGAGCTGTGTAACAGGGCTTTGCATTCCAGAAATGTCGGCTCTCCTAGCTCCTCCCACAGGGACAGGTCACGATTACGGCTTCAGTTCGTCTGTATTTCTTTTCTTTTTTTTTTATTAAGATTTTAATTATTTATTTGTCAGAGAGAGAGAGAGAACGCAAGAAAGCACAAGCAGAGGGAGAAGCAGAAGCTCCCCGCTGAGCAGGGAGCCTGATGTGGGACTGGATCCCAGGACCCTGGGATCATGACCTGAGCCGAAGGCAGCCGCTTAACCTACTGAGCCACCCAGGCGTCCCACATCTACATTTCTTTCTACAACCGATTTCTGTGTTTGTGTTCCCATACTCGACCTTACATCTGTATTTACCAAACTACCTTCCACAGAACAACACCATTCATAGATTAAAAAGCCATAAGGCCAGGCGGGGAATGTGGGGAGACATTCCACGCTTCAGTAAGCTTGAGAAAGCCTGCCGGTAGCACCTCCTCGTTGAAGACAGACGATTCAGAGCAGCCTGGTAAAGACTCTGCAGAAAAAGGACCTCATAAACGTTGCTTAAATCCCAAACGCACTTGATCACGAAGCCCTCCCGCCCGCTCCTAGTTTTTGACAGGAACCTATGCCCATAATTCTACAAAATCGATGTCACACTGTCCTGAGAATGCCAGAAATAGGAACTAGTTCCTCATTCCAAAGGTCATCCTTTCATGAGAAAACAAGTACTTTTTTTTTTTTTAATGAATATCCTTTTTTTCCCTCCAGAATGGCTGGGGCCCTTCTCACACCTTTCACTATCTCTAATGAAAGATGTACAATGAGAAAGCCCTCCTCCTCCACCTTCCCCTCACCCCGAAAAGGTGTCTAATCCCTACTCCAGTTTAAGCTACGCAAACTTCTGGAGATACTTTTAAAAAATATTTTTAAATTTTTGATTGTGGTAGAATACACATAACATCCAATTTCCCACCTTGACCATTTTTAAGTGTGCAGTTTGGTAGTGTGAAGCCCATTCACACTGTAATGCAAGCAATCTCAAGAATTCTTCAAAAGAAGATATTTTTTTAACGCGGGAGAGATGCCCACTCTGTGCAGAGTCAAATCGGTACATCTTTCTGAGTGCTGTAATTTTGTGCTATATTTCTGTAACCACTATATTTATAAGTTATACACCTTTAATCTTCAATTATGCATTAAAAATCATTTCCATGACACCGACTCAGGGGATTTTGCAATGGAAGACACGGAAGGAGAGCATCTCAATGACTTTTTAAAGATCCCATACTGCATTAAGTCCCTGTCCTCTAGCACTGTGCCAAGAGTTGTGCTGGATGGTTATATTATTAGCAGTGCCTAGCTCAAGACAACAAGGTCTATATTCACAATGTGAATCATTTATGCTGCAGCCACTGATGAGCCTTCTAACAGCTGCCTTCCGACAAATCTATCAGCCCCAAGTAAGACACTTACTGGGCCTTGGGAACACAGTGGCAAGGACACGGGCAGGACATGGAAGGGCCATGCAGAGACGATCCCTCCCTGAGCATGCGTGCACTGTACTGTTTGTAAGTCCTAGGGGTAGTAAGCCCCAACATTTCAATCCCACAAAGCCTTCAGCTCCAAAACAAGAGACTTTTGAGGTACCACAGAAGCAGCTACTGACCTGGGCTCAATGTGTGTGCCTCCCACAACTGCTCGCGGAAGGGCAGGAAGAATGCTCTGATGGAGATGCTGGACAGAAGAGATCCTCACCCACCAGGGAAGAGCACAACCATATTGCAAGTCCCGAAAGAACCCACACAGCAGTGCTGGGTAATGGCAAATCTGGCAGGGGAGATCTACCACGTCTAGCCTTTGGTGTCTCCATCAAAAAGCACCCCACTGTCCTGTGCCCCCACTCGACAGAGTAAGGGGCTTGGAAACTGCTCGCAAGAACAGTAAAGATCAGGGCACTGGAGTACCCCAGCGCCTGGCGCATGCCTTGGAACTTTCAGTTAGCATCTTTCTGCTATTTGGGTAGCTCTATACTGTGCCCTCCTCACAGCAGCTCTGCCCCACACACTTCCATCAGAGGGCAGGTGAAACCCTGGGCGAGAAGGCGCGGAGAATGAAACGCAGAGGCAAGTTTATTCAGAAAAAAGTTACGTACATGTGGGTGTGTATATATGCATATATTTGGGAGGGTGACTTTAAAATGTAGTCTTGAAGCTGAATCTCTCTCACACGCACTCATGTCACATTAACAGAAAAATAATGCATAATAGAACTATACTCCTCTGATTTTTCAGTAATCTAGGACCATCTAACCAAGTACTATTAATTAAAGTCAGTTGATTCCTTCTGTTTATAATCCTAGACTTATGTTTTCCATAGCTGGGGAGAGGGGTGCCTTTCTCTAGGATTCTCTTGCTTGCCTAGCTTAATGTGATTAAGTGGTGTCCAGTGGCATATAATGGGTTGTTAATCTAGAGAGGAAAGCTCTTACCTACAGTTAGTGGTAACAGTGTGGTAGATTACCGTTTTATATTAACGTGCTATGTACATTTTGTGTACATGCCCAGACACTTGCTAGTCTGAGGAGCAGAGGGTTAGCAGCTCACTTACACACCCAAAGAAATTTCAGGATACTTCTGAGGTACAACATGGCTAAAGGAGGACATTAGCTCATTCATTCTTTGAGCAAATATTTGAGCTTCTCTCATATGTCTGGCTTTTTCTAGAATATATAACAACGAGCAAAACAGACAAAGATCCTAGCTCTCAGGGAGCTTATCTTTGAGCGAGTACCTGCTTTGAAAAAAGTTCTTCAGACATGCAACACACTTACTTTAAGTCAACAAATGACTTTTCAGAAGATATTCTGGACACAATTTATATAGTCAGTACAGTTGAAGACTAACAAAAATATTTTCTTCAAAACCAGATCATGGCTTCAGACACAAACAAAACGAGATCAGTCATGGTAATTGAAAATGTTGTATACTCAGTAATAGAGATCAGCAACTAGGGAAGAACTAAAATTCTAGACTCCCACAGCAGCAAGGAGGTGAGGTGAGCCACTGTTCTCATGAACATCACCCCCTCAGGCAAAAACACTTGTCCGAAATGGACCAAAGAATCCTGAGTCAAGTTTTGCTTTCCCTTCCCTTATTTTTCCATATCAGATTAGAAAGTAAACAGAGTATCAGTGGAACTCTCAAGGGAAAAATTATTTATTTTAATCTAGAAAAACAGTGCAAATAATCACAGCTACTCAACCTAACAACATGTCACTTCTTTCTTTGTAGCTAGAATGGTGTCTCTCTCTCTGATAAGCAGACAAGTCCATGGACTCATTCACAGAGAAGACTATCATTTCTAAAAATTAATAATTCTCTTCCAAAAAAGAAAGAAAAAAAAGCATTCAAATGATTGAATCTCACATATGTAGAGGGTGCCTGGCTGTGACTCAGACTTTTGTGGGCACTCTGGGCCCTTCCTCCACAAAAAGGACCGAAAATTGTATTTTATGACTGCATTGTTATAAAGAAAAACATCATCCAGGCTGGGTTTCATTATCATATATTTGTTATTATATTCACTTGTCCCCTGCTTTTAAAAGAAATTAAAATGAAAACATTTTCATGAGTCCTTAAAAATGTCATGGATTCTGGGCACTGTGCCTAATGAGTAAGTCAGCTCTGGACCACAGACTCCTGATTTTTTTTTTTAGGTAGGTTCCACACCCAGTGTGGAGCCCAATGAAGGGCTTGAACTCACAACCCTGAGATCAAGACCTGGGTTGAAGTCAAGAGTTGGATGATTAACCTACTGAGCTACCCAGGTGCCCCGAGGCTCTTGATTTTTAAGCTACTCAGCATTCTATTGTAAGTTAGGCAAAAGAATTTCTGGGACTTTATTGCCAGCAATGAAGATCTGCAGCAAGAAAACCATTGTTTTTACCAGTTAAAAAAACATTGATGAATTCTGAACTCTGACACAGCAAAGTCATCTTTACTCCATTAAAATACCATTTGTCCTTGTAATAACTTTGAGTACTTCAAGAAGAATAATGCAGTGTATCAAAAATTTATGATTGCAATAAAGCATTATTATTTTGCTAGTTAAAGGCAATAAAACTCTAACCCACTGCTGTACTTATGCTTTTAATTTTGTGGGGGTTTTTTTGGTTTGTTTGTTTGTTTTACTATTTGGTTAAAAAAAAAAAGGCCTGGTATAAAATTTAAAGTATAAACGTATGAGTAAAAAATGATAATTCTATGCTTAGCAGACTGGGTTTCTTCACCTATTCCTACGGTTCTAGTAAGCATTTGATACATCATCGAGCAACATTAGCTCAACATTCCATGTCTTGACCAATAGTTTATCATGTGGTCAGAGAATGATCAAATACTTAGGAAAGAAGCAAAGCAAAATAATTGCCTCAACCTTAAAAAAAAAAAAAGGCATGTCCCTTCCTTCCTTTGCCTTTTATCATTCATTGTGGTTTTTCAAATACCACCACCACAAAATTAGATTGAGATTTTAAATCTTGAAGAAAAACTAGAAGTTAAAAGGACAAGAAGAACTTTTCTAGCTGATAAAAAGCATTTAAAATATTACCTAAAAGACTAACTCATTAATAGCTGAAGGCCAATGGGAAGAAATGACTCCAAATCGGGTCACACTGTGGCTTACTCTTCCTGACTTCATTTTTATTCTCTCTCTCTCTCTCTATATATATATATATATATTCGAAGTATGCATTTTCTTTTATATTTCATCCTGTGGTTACCATATATGTTATTCTGGCTCACAAAATAGTTAAAAGCAAGAAGAATTTTGCCTGCAGTGTACTTATATAAAAATACCCAGCAAACCTAAATTATGAATATATTAATCTTTTAACATGTTTCATATTCAAGTGACAAAAAAAGAAAATAGCTCACTTTTACAGCTGAAGCCTTTCCAGTGTCTGCACTCCAAGACTCCCAATGTCTGTCTTCACCTGTAGTGGAAACACAAAAATTAACTTGCTTCTTATTACTTTTCTGGAATTACTTCAGTGGAACATAGATGACATATCAGGGCTAATTCTAAGTGCCAGAAGGAACACTGGCTGCAAAAAGGCCAGCATTTTCTGAGGAAAATGCCACCTCTATACTACGGGTCTGTAATAGACCTATAACAATAATCATAATGATTCAATTAAAAAACAAAAACTTACAGGATGTGGTATTAGGAAAGTTACTGATGTTCAATCCTTGATTTTTCCCTTTCCCTTGAAATCCACACAAAGTTCAAAAAAAGGTGAACTTCCAATAGCACTAAAACTAAGTTCAGTGACCATGGGGTGCCTGGGTGGCTCAGTCAGTTGAGCGTCCAACTCTTGATTTAGGCTCAAGTCATGGTTTCACGGTCATGGGATTGAGCCCTGCGTTGGGCTCCACATGGAGCATGCTTGGGATTCTCTCTCTCTCTGCCCCTCCCCCCACTGCTTGCACTCTCTTGCTCTCTCTCTCAAAAACAAAAACAAAAAACAAAACAAAACAAAAACTAAGTTCAATGACCTCCCAGAAGCCGGGAAGAATTTTCTCCTTTCTGGAGAAGAGATGAAAGCAGGAGGAGAGTGGGTGATACTCAGTCTCAACCACACTATCCCTACCCCTGAAGCCCAAGTTGTCCATTGGATGAGCAACTTCCTAAGGTCATGGCCACTCTATCCCTGATTCCTCTCCAGGGCTGTATCCCATAATTCGTCCCCCTTTCTCTCTTTGCAAAGTAGTTGGGGTGGGGGTGGAAGTCTACAGGGGTGAGGTTTACATCTGATAAAATTTGGGGTGGCTTTTTTTTCTGGTCACTATTTTTAAAAAGAAGGAACCACAGACATTTCTATGTTTGTAGAGTTTTAAAAGAAAAACCAAATGTGCTTAGAAATTTATCATCTGGATAGCTTCATGATAAAAACTTAAAAATATTCCAGTTGATTGAGGGATGAATCAAAATAAAAAGTTAGGAGTGAAAAAGTAGCAGTGGTGGTAAGTGTTAAAAGCAGGTAAAAAAGGAGTAAGGTATGCTAATTATTCTAAGAATAGTCCAAATAGAGTGAAAATTTTCAAAAGTTTTGAAAAATTATTTATTTATTTATATATTCATTCATTCATTCATTCATTTTAAAGATGTTATTTATTTGTTAGAGAGAGACACAGCGAGAGAGGGAACGCAAGTGGGGGAGAGGGAGAAGCAGGCTTCCTGCTGAGCAGGGAACCTGATGTGGGGCTCGATCCCAGGACTCTGGGATCATGACCTGAGCTGAAGGCAGACGCTTAACGACTGAGCCACCCAGGCACCCCTTGAAAAATTATTTTTAAAAAACTTTACTTTAATAATTAGCTCCATCTAAGTCTGAAGTCCTAGATCATGTTATAAAAAGTGGAGAACTGAGTAGGGATGGATAGTGAAAGTGAGTTAATTTTATTTTATATATGAGGGATTAAAAAAAATGTAGTTTTACTGTGGCACTAGTAACTGCTTGGTATTTTTTGTTTTGTTTTGTTTTAAATTGGAGAGAATAAAGAACTGAAATACGTATTTAAACTTAGTTAACTTTGAAAACAGTAATAAACATAATACAGGAAAGGCAGAAATAGAAATAAAAGCAGGAATTTGTAATTTAGATATTTAAAAAGCAGTCATTGGTTCATTACAGAATGAAATGCCTCATAGAGAGATTTCAGGCGAATCTAGTCTTAAAATCCAACATGAATAGAATTACTAAAGGAATACATCACAGACATGGAAGAGACTAAGAATTGAGTGTTATGTAAAAATATCCTTGTGAATAACTTAACATCTCAGTAGAAACAGTTTCTTAGATGGTATTTAATTATTAAAACTAAACCAGAAATATAAAAGCTACAGAGCTAATAAATAGGGATTAGTGCAAGGATTAAATGATTCCCAAACTACATAAAAAACTCTGAGGATATAGAACAGACGAGGCTCCCCCGTTTGTTTGAAAAAGCTAGTACAAGCCTGATAAGCAGACTTGACAAGACACTAAGAGAGAAGAGGCTTGTTTAACTTAGATAAATAAGGCAGAAGAATACTAAATAATGTGCTCAGAAAACTCAATTTCGAGTATATTAAAATAATGACACAACGATATAAACTGGGCTTATTCTAGAAATATTATATAAATAGATCTCTTGTGTTCTGTCAGTAGGTCACAAGAGATCAACACATATTCCTATGTTCAAAGATGCTGAAACAACAGGATTAAACTCAGTGTCTTTATCTGATAACCTCTCAGTAACCGAGAAATCAAAAGATCATTGACCATGATTTTTAAAAAGATCTAAAAACAACAGGGGTGCTGGGTGGTAGTGGGTTAAGCGTCCAACTCTTGGTTTTGGTTCAGGTCATGAACTCATGGTTGTGCGATTGAGCCCCGACTGGGCTCTGCACTCAGTGTGGAGTCTGCTTGAGATTCTCTCTCCCTCTGTCCCTCCCCCCTCGCATGTGCATGCTCTCTCTCTCTCTCTGAAATAAATCTTTTTTAAAAATCTAAAAACAACAGACATTTTTATGAAAAAGTCCATCATAAAATATGCTCACGGTGCAATATGAAAGGAAATGAACAAGCCAAATTACCACCATCAGCAGGTGACAAGGTTGAATACCCAGAAAAGTCAAAAGATATATCTAAAAAAAGCCTAGTGGAAAAAGAGAAGGTGCCGTAAGATTATTTGAAACACAGTACATAAAAAGCAATGGTTTTTTTTGTTGTTGTTGTTGTTCATTTGCAGCAATGACCAGTCACAAATAAATGAAAATGGAGACAGTCTGAAAATAGACCAAAAAAAGAAAAAAAGCAATTTTTTTTTTTTGGTTGTTGTTGTTGTTCATTTGCAGCAATGACCAGTCACAAACAAATGAAAATGGAGACAGTCAGAAAATAGATCAGATTCAGAAAAATGATGCTTACAGTAAAGAATCTACGTAGAGTACATTTAAGGAAATCTTTATGATAATGGTTTCCTTGTGAGAAATGATAAAAAGCACAAATATGCTTTTTTAGAAACGGAAAAAAAAAGCAGTACTTGGCCAGGAAATTCAATATGAGGTAAACCAATGTATTTATAGTTTGAGTCTGAGATGGTGAACTGCCTGTATGAGAATATGAGAACAGCAAGAGACTTTTACAATCAGCGATGCTTATTTATAGGTGAATACTTGAGGACCTCAGAGGCTATTCTATAAATTCAAGATGGGATTTCTAGAAAAAAACACATTACGAATATTTGATTATCCGGCCTTAAGTGCAAAACCCACTCAGGTCATTAGAAACAAACAGAATTTGATATTTTAAAAAAAGCCCCTAAAACACATCATTACTCTTTTAAAGGTTGAGGAAGGGTTATAAATACTCATTGATGTTATATTTGTGAAAAGAAAACGCTGATTGCACGTCACTGAATCATTCTAAAACAGGTGACATTTTTATTGCTTTTGGCCAAAGAACAATGCTAAACTTCTGGAATACATGCAAGGTGATGTTTAAAATAAGTTACATAGGCAAAATACAAGTAATGTGAGTTTGAGAATAAAAATAAATAAAATGTCAGGATTGGTCTTATAAAAAGGAGACAGAAGTCCAAAATATGTCACCATGTCCTTTTAGCTACAGTGTCTAAAATAAGTTTACCTTTAGTATTAAAGAGTGAGGAGACTAAATGTTAAATGCCCTGACAACAACTACATGATCAATTCTAGTTAATTAGAATGAATGTGAACAAAAATTATACACAAAAGGGACCAACTTCGCTCTTTATGTGGAGGACACAATAAAAGGCCTGTTAGCTTTGCAGAACCGTAATACCCAGTGACTAGTAAAACAGCTTTTAATGGTCTGAGCAGGCAGGGCTTAAACAAGGCACAATTTAAAGTCATGTGTGATAAAACACTTGTACTCATGATAATGACTTTGCAAAGACCCAAAGCATAAACATTTCTCCTAAAATGTCAACTACTTGAAATACAGGAGCCCCAGAGATCTGTACATAAGCACAAAATTTCTTATCTTTATTTCTTCGGTGAAACACATGAACTTCACAGAAGAAACAAAATTAGGGTAGAGATACACATAATGGGCTACCAGAAATCATAAGACTTTAGACCAATGTAGACCATAATGTAGTTAATATTCATAATACCAACAAGGGGCAAATCTCCCAAAGTTCCTCCTCTAAGTATCCAGAAAGTATTCCTTTTTTGCCCCCCTCCCTCTCCCTAGAAAGCATTCTTTAAATCAGTAACACAAATGGTCAAATGGACAAAAACGAAGTATTTCTGAGGCGATATGCAATTGGATCATGTAAATCCAAAGGGATCCCTGCATTTGGACTAGAGTTCTGCTTCTGCCCCAGACCTACCTCCTTGGAGTGCCACTCCACAGCTGTCCATTCTGATTTGAGAAGGTGAGGTAACCTGTGATTCTAGGTCCGTGCAACATAAAACCCTCTTCTAGCTTCTACCTGCCCTGCTTTGAGCTACTTCCCATCCTTCATAGACCATAAGCGGGTAACAACAGCTAGTGTAATTCAAACCTTCTTAAATTGGTTGTTGAAAGTGGGTGGAGTGATATCATCTGCTGGTTTCAGAAGCCCAACATCTATCTACCCTCCTTGTAGCAACCAAATTAACATTTCCTCTCCTTTACCCTCCTCCCAGCTCCTGCACTCTGAATGACATTAATTAGGCTAAGCTATTCATCATGTTTCACCCCCCTGATTACTGTGATTGGTTCATGAATAGGACATGGCCCAAGCAGACCATATGCTTTACTGTTGGACTTTTAGATTATTTCCATTTTTTTCCTCCCTATTACAAGCAATGTTGTACATGGTCCTTGATTTCATGTTCTACCTTGTAGAACATGAATTGGAACTGCTGGGATATTCATTATACACATGAACATTGTTGGGTAACGCCAAATTTTTTTCCCCAGAGTAACTGTACCAATTTACACTCTGCCCACAGTATATGAGAGTTCACTTTGCTCCATATTATGGCCAACATCTGATACTAAAATATTTTAATTATAGCTATTCTGGGTAGGAAATGACATTTTTGTGGCTTAAAATTGTATTTTCCCAATTACTAATGAGGTTAAACACATTTTCATATGTATGTTGGCCATTCATGTTCCCTTCACTGTGAAAAACTTGTTCATGCATTTTGCCCATTTTACTATAGAATTATCTTTTTCTAATGAATTCGTTGGAGCTTTTTATATATTCCCCAATATAAAAATTCATATGCCTGTTTTGGATTATGGTTTATCTTCAGTCTCTCTCTTGACAAACAGAAGTGCTTAAATATGATGCTCTAATATATATCTCTTTTTGCTGTAATGATTTTTGTTTCTTATTTAGCTACCCCAAGGATATGAAGCTATTCTATCACATTTTCAACAAAACTTTAAAATTGTGTATTTCACATTTAAGTCCTTGATCCATTTGAAATTACTATTCATGCTGTGAGGCAGGGATCTATTTTCATTTTTTTCCATAAGGATAACCTATTACCCCAGTATCACTTATTAATTTATTCTTTCCACTAATTTCAAGTCCAGCTCTGTCACATATTAGGTTTCTATATAAACAAGGGCCTGTTTCAGAACTACTGTTTTATGGGTCTAATTGTTTACCTCTATTGCCAAAATCACTTCTAAAATACTGTGGCATTATAACAATATAAATAACATCTCTAAATCCTTCTACCTGATTTTTCTTCAGGAGTTTTTTTGGCTATTTCTGGATCTTTGTTCTATATAAATTTTAGAATCAACCCAAGTTCCACCAAAAACTTGCTGGATTTTGACTGGGATTGTACTGGACCTGTATTTGGGAGACTTGACATCTTTTACCCCCCCCATTTGTTTAGATCTTTTAAATATATCTTTAATAAAGTTAAAGTTATTCCATTTTTTTTACATAAAGGTCTCACAGATCTCTCATTAGATATATTTCTAGGAACCTTATTTTTCTTATCACTGGTAAAGACACCTTTTAAATGTTATATTTGAAAATATACAGAAAAGTAGTATTTATTGTATTTGTCCTTTCAGAGAGCCAAGTTTTGGTTCTGAGATGCTATATGTACACATAATTGTTCAGACATAAGCAAGAAAACCCACTAGCAATGAATTTCACAATAGAAACTGGTTGACCAAGGTGGAAAGGGAATGGGGAGAATTAAAATGATCAAACATTTCAGAATAAGAACGTTAAACAATTTCATGAATTTTTCATTCATGCAGGTAATTATTTAAATACTGAGACTTGGTTTTTATTCATTCATTCATCAAGTATTTAGGATCTATTACGTACAAACATACATTTCTATTCCCAAAGAGACCTCCAAAGACAGACATTCTATAGCTTTCCTTGCAAGCTTAATCACAGACCTGTACCCCTGAATCAAGTCAATCTTTATTTCTGATTTGACATGTCTAATTGGTCATTTCTTTCTTTGAAAGAAATACAGTGGGTCTCAACCACTTAAAAAAACCCAAACCCTAGAATTTGGAAGTGGAGACTATGGAAAAGGGGTAAAAATCTTTCAATAGCTAATATTTGTTGGTTTCCTTACCAGTCAATATACCACTCTTACCTACAATTTGATTAAATTATGCAGTGAGCACCTAATGTATGCCAGGTGTGGGGTTATGGAGTAGAGGACAGTGCCTCCAAGAAAATCTTCTCCTATAACACAATGGATGTGTTCTTGAAAAAACTATACACATCAAGCAGTTTGGATAAGTTGAATTATTTTCAGTGGCATTTTAACAGATACAAAATGAAGGTTCTACTCACTCAACCCTGATGTTATATATCAGGTTTGCATATCTGATCAGGCACTACATGCTGCATATGAATAAAATTTAGAAGTAAGTTGAACTTTTAAGACAAGTTCAGTTTTTAGTCTGTATCGATTCCTGGGATCCACAGGGTCACACACCAAAGTAGGTAGAAATGATTAAAGTTCTTTATACATTATTAAGATATGGTAGGCTAATACCCGTTACATTCCAACCCTGAGCCATACTTAATGGTAAGTTGGCTGTGAATTTTTTTTTTTTAAAGAAACCAAAAGCAGATAGACAACAAAAACTGTGCATACTAGATTCTGATGGCCCAGACCTTAGTTTTGCTTTGTTTTTGAAGAGACCAACAGTTGGCATAATTACTTACCAAAGGATTGTTAATTCTAATACTTAGTCAGAAATTAGGAGTTCCAGCAGGGGACCCCTGCCTCGTACTTTCCCCTATGTTCCTCTCTTTTTTTCATTCTTACAACAAAGTGGACCTCTTAATAAGGAAAGCTGGCCAAATAGAACTGGGGATTTCAACATCATTTTCTTTTCTTTTTTTTTCCCCAATGTTGGAGGTGTCACTGCGCAAAAATGTGAAGTAGTGAATGATTCTTGAATGAATGACCTTCATTCAAGGGCTGTGAAAGGCACTAGGGTTACAAAGAGAAATACCAAGACTTTGCCCGAGACAGCAGGCTTCGGAGGGATACATATCAGGGAACAGACTGGATGGTGGCTATATCTCAAGGGCTACTGTACGGTTATCAACACATTCCCAACTCACTTCCCTATCACCCCAGCAACCCATGCCACTTGTGAAGTACCTGGAAGGCATCCAACAGCTGAGCACCAACCGGGCACTGGGCGCTGGTGCTGATGATCCAACAGCGACTAGGACAGATTCGGTACTTACCCTCACAGACCTTCCAGCCAGTGGGATGGGGTTGGGGGAGGGGGTCTCAGATTCAGCTAACAACAAAGTCCAGAGGTAGCTGCAGTTACACGGTGTGCTCTTGAAAGCATAAAAGTAATACAATTTTAATATTAAAACTTGGGGCTTGGTAACACATCAGTGGAGGAATACTACAGGTAGGGCAAATGTTTCCAAAGATCTGCAAGTCCAGACATAAATAAGAAGCAGGGAGGTGACTAGGAAAGTTGTAAGATTTGGCAGATTCTGTATTTAATAAAATGGAGGAAATCACGGAAATGGATGAACATTTCTAGAATTTTATAAGGAATGCCTTCTAAGGTTAGAGTCCATGAGCCTCTTTCAATCTAGATCAATAACTGTTTGGAGTAACTGAGATGTGTAAGCAAGCAGGGAAAAATGAAAGATGTTAATTAACACAGAGAAATTCCCTAAAATGAACAGAATTCAGATGGCTGTGGTTTTGAAAGCTGGAATATTTTATAAGTAAAATTGATTTTAGTATAAGGAAACAGAAGATACCATGTTTCTTATGCCAGATATTTAATAATCTGATATTTTGGGAGACAGCGTTAGAAATCTGAATTTGTGTTTGCCTGTTTATTTAATGGTAGAGTACTGATTTTTCCTTTTTTTTTAACCAGTCTTCTGTAAAAACACTACTTTTATTCAGGCAACATATGGAAAAAACTGTTACATCATTTCAGAATGTTATATTTAGAAAGGTAATTTCCTTTCACTGAAGGTTTTTTTTTTTAACCTTTCCACATCAGTCAAGAAAAACAGGCTTTGACTTCAGTTTTTTAAAAATGAACTACCAAATATATCACAGAGTTTTTATTTAACATCCATCTTGAGGATATTTCAATGAGCTTTCAGGTTCATGGAGGAAAAAAAAAAAAGGAAACATGCATGTGGAGGGCAGACTTCCAATAAAACATTTTACAGTCCCTACCAAACAGTGATTTATTCATCTACGTCTTCCTTGCCATTACAGCAACTAGGACTTCCTGGAAATCTTTGGTTTTGCAAATGTGGTCTGTTTTTACTTCTAAAAAGAGGGGAAATGCTAAAATTGAATTATGTAGCCCATGAGGAAAATAGACGGGTGATAACTGACATATGTATAGAGACCTTGTCATTTTAAATCTGTACTTGAGAAAACTATTTGTCTTTTTATTAAATATGTCATTAGGGTACGTTGTGTGTGCTTAGACAGTTATTTTGCTGATTTAAAAAGATTCAAACTTAACACGAACGCTATTTCAAAAATACTTCAGGGAGTCTGCACTTGACACCATGAGCAGATAAATATTTCTTTTTATTTTTTTAAGATTTTTTATTTATTTATTTGAGAGAGAGAATGAGAGAGAGAGAGAGAGCATGAGAGGGGGCTGGGTCAGAGGGAGAAGCAGACTCCCTGCTGAGCAGGGAGCCCAATGAGGGACTCGATCCCGGGACTCCAGGATCATGAACTGAGCCAAAGGCAGTCCTTAACCAACTGAGCCACCCAGGTGCCCCAGATAAATATTTCTTCGGCTTCTGCTTAGATGCATTTTTAGCCCAGATACTTGGGTATATACAAGTTACAAGAGCCTGCAATAGCATGGGCCTTTGGTCATGTGATTTTAAACCCAGAACAGAGGGCAGGACTCTAGTAGTACATAGATATACTAGACAGGACACGCTGCCACAATTTTCACTATGACACTGAAATACGGTAGCTATATGAAAACACTGAGATGTAGTACCTACTGCCATAAAGTTAGTTAGAATTGCACTTTCCAATGTAAATGCTCAGCAACCACAGATATTGTTTAGCATCCATTTGCCCCACTGGACCACATAACACCCCATTTCCTTTGTGTGCAACAGGATGCCCAATGCCTACCACGGTGTAGTTGCTCCCAAGTAATTATTAAATGAATGAGTAAAATATGCTGAGTACGTATGGTAAGCAGGGTTTCCAGTGGGAGCGTCCAAAGGCTATATAAATGTTGACAGAACAGATTGTTTACTGAAGAAGGGGTTGAAAATAGAGAAACGGGGAAATCTTCCAAAGTTCCCTGAAAAGACAGGAGGAACTGGGACCTAGGGCCCGGAGCGCAGTATTAGGTAAGGTTGGGCTACTTTGGCTGGTTACCACAAGGGACAGGCACATGGCAGTTACTGGGTTTGATGGCAGGCAGTGGCCAGCATGTTCTTAGGTGATTTCTGGTTTATTTATTTATTTATTTTTTCCTGGGAAGTAAAAGACGAGATCATCTTCTGAATGTGATGAGCGAGAATGTGTATTTGGGAAGAGTAGGGAAAGCGAGATAAGTCATTTGCAAGAGTGGGGCATGAGCTGACTACGTCTGTCGGTATCACACTGTGTGTCATCAATGACCAGGTGATGGGACCTCAGGTGGGACGCTGGCCTGGGCATGCACATAGCAGAGAGCAGGGAGGAAGGGTAGGTAGCACCACAGGAAAAGCCTTGGCTTTGGCATCAGGACAGCTGCGTCCGTGCCCAAGCTCTGCTAGCAATGAGTTGCTAGACTTGGAGGAATCACTTTGTTTCCTTAGCTCCTAGGTTTCTGCCATTTGTAAAAATCACAGGTGGCTGAAAGATCTCCAAGGCCCCTTCTAGCTCTAAAAGGGCTAAGTCTTTATAAAATAACCAGCAAATGGTCTAATGGCTGTATAATTAACACAGAATAAAAATTCAGAATTTTAACTGTCTTGGCACACGGCTTTCTGGCATGGATTACACCACGACCTCCCCTCTGCTCTGCCTTTAATCCTTCTGGCATCCTGTCATCTATACAACCAACATGATCACGTGACTTTCTGCTTCTCTGCTTCCATCCTTCCAAAGGTCCCCCCACTGCTGTCTGGGTGAATCCAGATTCCTCAGTCCAGCCCAGGAAACCCTGCATCATCAGTTCTGGCCTCACAGCTTCCCTGAAACACAAACTGCAAAATGGATTTAAAAAGAAAGAGAGAGAGAGAAAGGGAGAGAGAGAGAGAGAGAAAGGAAGGAAGGAAGGGAGGAAGGAAGGAAAGAAAAGAAAAGAAAAAAAGAGCATTTTCTCTATTAAAGGGAAAATAAAATAAGGGTTCTTCAGCCCCTAAACATTCCTATTCACTACTTTAGGGATACGTGTATTGTCGTTTGCTATTTTTAGTCCAATTTAGAAACATCAGACTCAGAGATTTGGGCCCAGCACTTCTTGGTAGCAACAGTAAGAATTTGTGGCTGAGTTAAAATATACTAAAGTGAATTCCTTTCACTTTTCAAGGTGACTACAGTGTAAGTTAAAGCCTTCCTAAAAGAAATGGGCTTTCCAGAGGAAGTGAAGAAAGAATATAAATAACATTACCCCATTCATTAAAAGAATGGTATTCAATGATGTTTACACAAGTGGTTCTCACTTTTAAACTTAAATCTAAATATATTTTAAAAGCTGTATGTAAAGTAGTAATTTACTGAAGCCAAACCACAGAGAAATTTCAAGAATGCATCCAGATTGTATTATCCTATTCTCAGCTATATAAAAAGAATCTTAATAGCTTCTATTTTGGTCATCTATTGACTAATTGTTACTTAAAAGAATGTTGCAACACAAAATAATTTGAAAAACTGTTGCAAACCAATTAAGTTTCTACTTGAGAGGTGGAAATGGTTTAAACCCCTAACCACCCGAGTAGCTATTTTTATACAAGAGTACCCGGCAGGGACAGCCTCCTCCCGGTCACCAGAACTCCCCATCTTCTCCCTCCTGTGCCTGGGCATTTGCTTGTCCTCTTGACAGCCTTATTTGCCTTCATTTCAGGAATCACACAGAAGCAGTGGTGATCCTCAGCAGGAGTGAGAGAGAGGCAATGACAAGAAAGGTTCAAGCAAGGGCCAAGGAGTGTTAAGAGAAAGGGGAGACTGCTTGTGCCTGACAGGGCCCCAGAACCTTTTATGTAAATGGGGTGGAGGGAGGGCAATCAGAGTGAGTTCTAGGGAAGAGTCAGGAAATGGAAGGAAAGACATTTTACAAGCAACTGGAGAGCACTGGAAGGTAGGAAAGCCTAAACTGCTTCAAAAAACCAAGAGAGGTAACTTAGCTAGAGCTAGGGTTTGGGTGGAAAACAGTAATGCGTTCTATCTAAAAATTAACAAATTAAAGTAGTGTTTGATGCTGGAAAAGAAAAATTCGAAGCAATCCAAGAAGATCATCTGTCAATTTCATCATTGTCAAGAACAATACTTTCACAAGGACTGGAATAATACTCACAGATATTCATATTCCTTTCATGGAAAAAAGAACAAGAATGGGAAAGTTCTCAGATTATTAAATAAATAAGTGCCAAAACAGAAAACTAATGGCCTAAATGATAGAATTTATATGGCTAAAGACTCATTCAGTAGGCTGCAAAATTTAAATCTCCAGAACATATAGCCAAAACAAAGAGAAGGAAAATATGAAAGATATGGAGAATTGATTCCAAGAGGTCCTAAACTCATCTACAGGAGTTCTCTGTGAAGACTGCGTAAGTATTAGTGGGGAGAAAATATCCTGAGCCTGAGCAGACTTCAGATCACAAAGGTCAACAAAAAAGATTCAAAAACAGATCACTGGTGAAATATCAGAAGTAAGGATAAAGTAAAAATTCCCATAAGCTTCAAAGAGGTAAACAGACAGATGCATATACAATCAACTAAGTTATAAGAATCAGTCCAGCACCAGACTCACTGGTTACACTAGACTGTAGGTATCCAAGGGGCAATGCCTTCAAAGTAGAACTATCATTGTGAATCTAGACTGAAATTATCAATCAAGTGTGAAGGCAAAATCAGACATTTTCAAACGTGCAGTAACAGAGCTTACCATCCATGCATATTATATATAAAAAGTTACTCCAAGGAACAGTCTACCAAATGAAGATATACAAAAAGTTACTCCAAGGAATAGTCTACCAAATGAAGATATACAAAAAGTTACTCCAAGGAATAGTCTACCAAATGAAGATATATAAAAAGTTACTCCAAGGAACAGTCTACCAAATGATTCCTCTCTACCATAAGGAAGAGAACATGGCATGAAAAAGATAGTAGGAGCCAAATATAACCCCAAAGTAGAGGAGTGTATAAATGAAGCTGTTGGAAAAATTTTCAAGCAGCAAAATTTAGTGATCCAGAATGGAATTTCCTTCTCCATGGATCTGGGTATATATTACTTGGCTCCGCAGTGAATAATATTTGCATATTGGCTTTCATTTGTTAGGAACAATCCACAGACCAAGTAATCATTCATAGTTACGCTGTGACAGTAAGTATAACAGAAGTATTAAACCATGATACTGTAAAAAAATTAGAGTCTAACACGCTGGGAGGTTATAGGTAGGGCTGACCCTCCTGGCACTGAGAGTGTTCCCGGGCATGGGACTTCCAGTGCTAAAACTGGGAAAGTCTTGGGTAAGCCAGGACTAGTTTGTCACCTTAGTCATAGTGGAGAAGAGGTGAATGAAAGATGTTAATATCCCCGTTTTGCAGAGCCAAGGCTCAATAGAAGCTTTAGAAAAGAAATAAGTTGGTGAAAACCAACATCAATATAGCAACTGTTAGCTGCGGCTGAACTTGAAAATGGGGTTTTTATGTTTGATTTCAACCCCTTCCAACGATTTAGATTTTTAAAACAATACATCCATTTAGAGTCGAAGAAGTCAAGTCTTATTCATGAGGCATCTAACTTCTAACAAAGAGAATGTTTCAAAATGAGCAAAACCTAAGGCTCTGACCATGGGGAGCTAACTAAAAATGATCAAACGGGATTTTTATCCAAACTATGAGAGGAAAGCAAGAATACAAACAAAACTGGGGAAAGGAGGATCTGTTCCAGAAGCAGTGCCTAACCTCTCGTGAAGAATGGGTGGTCACAGGAAAGGACGGGAGGAGGAAGTCTTCAGTGAACCAGGAAAAGGGACCGAGTGAGCCGAGTTAATCATGTAACAGGTCATTGGAAGCCATACTGTCATTACAGCTGCTGCTGGGTAAACCATCATAGTCTGGTCCCTCCACCTACAAGCTGCTCAAAAGACATTCTGCTCCCTCTCTAGAGGTGTGACTATTTATGGATGTCATATATCACACTAACATAAAGGAAAAAAAAAAGCTTGAATGATATACCATGATCTGGCTGTTTTATGCCAAAATTGTTACTCATATAAAAAATTCAAGGGGCACCTGGGTGGCTCAGTTGGTTAAGAATCTGCCGTCAGCTCAGGTCATGATCTCTGGTTTCTGGGATCCAGTCAGGCTCCCCGCTCAGCGGGGAGTCTGTTTCTCCCTCTTCCTCTGCTTCCCCCCACCCCTCATGCTCACTCTCTCTCTCAAATAAGTAAAATCTTTTAAAAAATTCAAAATAGGGCTTCTTTTCATGAGCATTAACACTTTGAAGTTTGCCTAATGACCCTGAAGAGGGATTTGTATCTATAGATTCTTTTTTTTTTGTCTTTAAAGAGAACCCAAATCTTAGGTATGCTGAAGCCAATCATTTACACAGTAAGCTATTGACTTATCTACAAAGGATAACACAACCCCGAAAGATAACGATTGTTTCATTTCCTTCAACTTAAGAATGCCCTCTGTTAACACCTCAAAGATATATTATTTAAAATTTAAAATGGAAAAAGCCCATCATCCTGCCTTCCATAAGTCACTAACTACCAAGCACATAATCAAAATCCATTATGAGTGTCATCCAGTGCACGGAACGAGGGCCCACGATGCATTTAACAACTTACTGGGTACCTGCCAAAATCACTGCACATCTATCAGGTTTCCTTATTTTAAGATCCACTTAACATTTTAAAAACATACCTGAGATCAGGACATAGCTTATAATCAACATGAACATTTAGCATGGCTGGGTTTACTTGGGCTCCCTGAAGCTGTTCGGTCAATTGAGTATCTTAAAAATCCAGAGTGCAGAAACTGAGAAAATCCAAAAATATCCCATCCATAACTCACTGGAAACATGTTTGAACCCATGAAAGGAATATAAAAAAATATAGCTCCAGATAAGCTGAGATGTTGGTCGTACAAGCGAAGACAACCTAGATGAGAAACATTAAAAAGGACAAAATCAGACCGAAACAGACACACTTCCCAGTTCTTGTGAATTACAGATTACATACAGTTAATCCACAAGTTCCAGCAGAAAAAAACAACAGAACCATGATTGCTCTACCATGTCCACCCATGGCTTTCATATTTCTTTTTTTTTTTTTTTTAAGATTTTTATCTATTTATTTGACAGAGAGAGACACAGGGAGAGAGGGAACACAAGCAGGGGGTGTGGGAGAGGGAGAAGCAGGCCTCCCACGGAGCAGGGAGTCTGATGCGGGGCTCGATCCCAGGACCCTGGGATCATGACCTGAGCCGAAGGCAGATGCTTAACAACTGAGCCACCCAGGCACCCTGGCTTTAATATTTCTTATTTTAATTACAAGACTCTTAAAATGTTCATTTGTTTATTTCAGGGCATTAAAAATATTTCAGTGTCATTTATTAAAAGTGAAATTTGCAGTGCATTAAGTCTCCATGACTCCCCAAAACAAAAAATTTTTTTTCCTTTAAAGATTTTATTTATTTATTTGACAGAGAGAGGCAGAGAGCAGCAGGCAGAGGGAGAGGGAGAAGCAGGCTCCCCGCTGAGCAGGGAGCCCGACGTAGGGCTTGATCCCTGACCCTAGGATCATAACCTGAGCTGAAGGCAGACACCTAACCGACACCTAACCGACTGAGCCACTCAGGCGCACCCCCCCAAAAAAATTTTTTTTAAAGCAGTGAAAATTGCAATTTACTCATACTCCAGGCAACAAATTGAAATGTACTGGAGTAAACTTAATGAATAATGTAAAACATTTGTGTGAAATTCAAAGTATTCTGTTATAAACCCTTCCTGGGGAGGGAGTGTATCTGTCCGCATTTTCATTTTCTTTCATTTCCAGTGACAGCTCTATTGAATGTTCAAATGCAACAGGATTGAAAACTAATTATTTTTCCAGGAGAAGAGTCACTCAACTACTTTAAAACCTGGGTTGTTTTAAGTATCTTCATCCAAAAGAAAAAAAAATTGTCCTAATTCTTCCTGGAAGGGTAACATCCCATAAATTCCTACCCACCCCTGCCCTGAAGTCAGTTACAAATCACAGCCTTATAACTCTCAGGAAACGATGCTGGTGTTTGTAATAATCCCAAAGCACGGAAATAACGATGTACCTCCAAGCACTCACTGTATTCTCTACAAATTAAAGATTTATTGTTCAATTGCTTCATCACTTTAATGGGTTTTCTCCCCGGAATGGGTTTTCTCCCCAAATTAGGCTTCGAATCTGGAATTGAAAGTTAAGTTTTTCCATATGTTTGAATTTAAACCACTTGATCTAGTCATGGAAAAACTGATTTACTCTTTCAGTTAAGATATTCTAAATGTTTATTTCTATTCATTTTATTATTACTATTTTTTTTTAAAAAAAGCTTTATCCCAAAGCTAAGTTTCAGGCTTCCGTGCAGTTCTCAAGTTAGTCTAGAATGTAGTTCAATGATAGAAGTCAATGTGGCAACGGGTAATGAACCGTGGGTATGCTGTGTGCCTTCTGAGCTTCCCATCCTTTTTCACCCCAACTACTGTATAACATTTCTCCAAATCCATCCAGCTTTCCAAGACTGCCCTGGGCTACACACTTTTCCTACACTACACTACACTACACTCCAGTGCTCATGTGGCCACTTGATCACACGCTTTGTTTTAAAGGCATATAGGTTAGTTGACCCTTTCTCCTAAAAATCACATGAGAAACCAGTCTGAGGGTCAGGGAGTCTCTCCCATGGCTTCTCGTTACTTGTGGCACTCTGGACGTAAGTGGTACCCCACACCACACTGACCGGCATGTAGTAGGTCCTCATGTTTTTGAACGGGGCAGTACATATCTTAGCCATCACTCCGCAGTCAGCACAATCCTTGATTCTCAGAGGGAGAAAAAACCAGATCTGACTGTTAATACTGTGCTGGATATTGACACTTCTCCCAGCCCCATATTTACCTGAGTCAAATGTGACACCATCACTGATTCCCAAAGATATCATGTACCACTTTGAACTTAGGATTTTGTTGTTGGAAATTGAGACTACTTCTCATTTTATCTTACAGACCCTAGAATGAACAACACGCCAATATCATTATTTAAAAAGTGAGGAAACTTTTGTATTTATGGTATGCATTATGGGTACATAATAAAAAAGTGATGGTCCCCACTTTTCCAACCCTTACTGTCTCCATCCCCGCAAACCCCTGAACCCCTCCTTTTTCTCCTAGTGGGTCGGATACTGCCTGGCTCACCCCTAACCACTCTCTGAATGATATCCTTCACTCCCTTCCATTCTTGAATTTTGCTACTGCCCAGGAAAAGTGCCACACTGGGGTCATTTCCATCTTCCTATTTTAAGTGATATCTCTCTGAGGCTGAAAACTGAAGACCCACCACACGTGCATAATGATACCACGATAAACCCATGGTTGCCAACCTCACTTGGGTTCTTGATACTCTTCAACCATCTTTTGACATTTTTTAAAAAAGGTTCATTTATTTATTTATTTGAGAGAGAGAGAGAGTTGGGGGAGGGGCAGAGGGGAAAAATCTCAAACAGCTTCCCTGCTGAGTGTGGAGCCCCACACAGGGCTCCATCCCAGGACCCTGAGGTCATGACCTGAGCCAAAATCAAGAGTCAGACGTTTAACCCACTGAGTCACCCAGGCACCCCTTGACATTATTATTTTAATTTTCTATTCCTTTTTTTTTTTTTTTTAAAGATTTTATGTATTTATTTGACACAGAGAGAGAGACACAGCTAGAGAGGGAACACAAGCAGGGGGAGTGGGAGAGGGAGAAGCAGGCTCCCCACTGAGCAGGGAGCCCGATGCGGGGCTCCATCCCAGGACCCCGGGATCACGACCTGAGCCGAAGGCAGATGCTCTGCGGACTGAGTTACCCAGGCGCCCCTAGGGTCACTGTTCATGATCCTCTACTTCCTGGTCTCTCACTGACTCTACTCATGCTTCTATTCTGTTGTTCTGCCACCGAGATGAGCAAAAGAGGAACCGGGTGAGGCACGGGTATTCAGAGGCTCCTGATCTTTACCTGCAGCTTTAAGCAAAGCCCTCAGACTTGTGTCTCCAACCACCCGTGAAGCAGCTCCAGGGCAGCGCCGTGGCTGACTCCCCAGCAGCCGAAAGCCCCTCACCCCACCTGATCGTGGCCTGCTTTCCCTGGTCCCTGTGAACCTGGCGCCGCGCCCCCCTGCACCAGCAGGACCGCACTGCCTGCAGCCACGGCGGCCGGATGGCCTTCACCTGCCCCGCCTGACTCTGCCCTGCCCTCCCCTTGCCCGCCACACCACTCCCGCCCTTCCGTGCCTGGCCTCCTCCCTCTCCTCCCTCACAATTCAGCTCCAGCACCGATGACCTCCTTCGGGAGGACACCCCCAAGCAGGGCATTTCCCGGGGATTGCTGTTCCTTCTCTTCATCAGAACTCGGACCTCCAGGGCGGAAACACCGTCTCATCGGTGGGACCTCAGGCCCAGAGTCACTATTCAAAAATGCGAAACTGGATTAAGAGTCTTCAAAGGAGAGCCAATCCATTTGTTGGTTGCTCCCGGATGTGAAGTGTGTTTTTGGCTTGGTAAAAATAAATAAACTTTGGGGGAAAAAAACAAAAGCATTGCATAAGGTATTTGCACAGAATGGCTTAAAAGCCTAAATAAATAAGTCAGTCATTAGCAAAATATCAACCAAGTTGGGAAAAGGAAATTCAAATGAAATCATACTAGAAGTGCCTGCAAACTTCAGTATTTGGTAACCTCTAACTTAAAGCCAGCTAGTTTCCCCAGAAACTTTTTGGCAAATAAAACCAGCCATCAGTGATATGTATCATTTCACTGCAAAATGTTTTTGAAAGTATTCCTGAAAACATCACTTCGAGGCGGAGTTCTTTAGCCTCCTCTGCCTAGTCTTTTAACCACGAATGTCCCTACTACCAACATGGCATCTGTCAGAATAAAAAGTTTGCAAAATGATTCTGTCTCTCCATTTATTGCTTCCTGAAGTTGGACTCACAGAGCTAAATGTAGGCATTATGACAGATTAGGCACTTGAGATACCTTATTACAAAGCTTATAGTCTAAGAAATGCTCAATGTGGTCCCAAGATAGGGGCTGAAAACTAGGATGCATAGTATAGTAGGATCCCATTTTTGAAAAAAGACATGTTTGCAGGAAAACATCTAGAGGATGGAAAACAAAAATGTTACACATGGTTCCCTCTGGCTGGTGGGATTTAGGTGTATGAGCTGTTTTCCCCTCCCTGCCCCCAGTCATCATGTATCACTTATATACTTTTTTATTTAAAGTCTTTTAAGTAATAAGTAAACTGAGATGTATTTCATGGACCTCAGAAGCTCTGATCCCCTCTAAGCGTTCCTTTTACCATCCACTGGAGGAGCAGCAGCCTGAGTGCTGAGACCAGCCTGAGAGCAGTTGGATCCGTAAGAAAACAGTGACAATGTTTCTGGGCTGAGAAGGCTTAATATAATAATGCAGGAAAGGGACTGAAATTCAGGTATTTGCATATGTGTGCCTGGCAAGATTTTCTAAATGCGTTTTACATGTTCAATGGATAGTTCCTCATCTATACTTCATGTCTAACTCATCAAGACTCACTCCATATGCAACCTCCTCTGGGAATCTTTTCCTGCTCGGTCTGGGTTAGGCTAAGTGCCCCTCCTATGTGCTCTTGAACTCTGCACATTTCTACCAGCCCGGCCTTCCTTCCCCTGCACTGCAGTAAGTTACTCCTTCCTGTCTGTGTTCCCAACTAGACTCCGTATGACAAGGGGGTGGTCTCTTCTCTCTTCTGCTCATCACCTGACAAGAACTATGGTCCTAGATGTTCGACAAGCATTGACTGACTGAATGAATCCACCCATATGGAGTACTCTGCTCAATCCTGGGTACAGTGGGGGGCTGCCCTTCCACGACGGGTATGCACCACTCTGTTTGCCCAAGAAGCGAAGGGGACAGAATGCCCAATAAGCTGGCCTAAGAAATGAGCAGGAGGTCTTTTCATTAGATTGAGATAGCCCAGCAATGCCCATGTGAAGGCAGCAAAAGGGGCATATCTGAAAGCTCACGCAGGACTTCAAGATGGAAAGAAGAACTTCCAGGAGGAGAATGTTGACAGCAAGGGTCAGAGGCAGGAGAAAACACAGCGTGTGTGAGACGAAGACACATCACAAACAGAAGATTATACATCTCTCCGGACTAACCCATGTTCCCCACTTGGCCTAATTCCTTCACCACCTTTATGGTCTTTATTCTCTCCGTCTTTCCTACCTCTTACACGGAACACCTGTGGAGCCAGGAATATGTCATTCCTCTTCAGATCAACAGTGATTTCCTCTCTCATCTAACTCAGAGTTTACTTTCTACACCCTGTCTATACTTACTGTAAACCATGTGTGCCGCCTCCATACCCTTGTGTTATTTACTAGATGGATATGTGTGGCATGTCCTTTATCCTACTATGTATATGCAAGAGAACAGTGCTGTAACTGTAATTTGGGGGGTTCCCAAAGTGCCATTCACATGGTAGCTTTCAAACATGCTGGACTGATTCACATCTGAACAGGAATCTCACCTAACATGCAAGAGTCAAAAGCTTATTACAGAACTGTGCAGCCGCTGGGTCTCAGAACCTGGGTCACGGCAGTTTTCATAGTCAAGGATGCACCTTCAGGCTCTGCTGGATCAAGGGGCACTTGGCACTTGAGCAGGCTGCCTCTGCCAGCCACCATTCCTGCCTTCCTACATAAGCCCTGCGATGCCTGTTAGAAGCCTAGTTAGAAGCCTAATGAGTTTACCTGCATGGTTTCTGGACCTGTCTGGCGGACAATTCACATCTTGTTGGTGTTGGCCGAACTACCGTCAGAGAGGTGCCTCCTTCCTTGCCTTCCCCCTAATCTCCACCAGCTAAACGGTCAGTTCTCACTTATCCATTTAGTTGTGCTGCATATATTTATTAGAACAACTTTATACTGTGCTTGTAACCATGAACAGCTTTGTTGCCATCAATGAAAAGCAATAGAAGGAAACGATTCAAAAGACAGACCTTGTTCTCTGAGTCATGTCGCCCCAGGCAGCTGACACTCATGAGTGGACACAAACCCCAGGGCAAATCAGGGCCAGGAGATCCCTCGTCACTTTCAAATGTCCATTCTATACACAAATAAAGGACTGTTTTGTATGGTAATCATTAAGAGAGGTTGTGTGGAAAAGTATTTATAAGAACGAATATAATAAGATTTTTAAAAAATACTAAAAATTACAACATCACAGCCTGTGTATACTATTTGTGCAAAAGATGACCCTTCACAGGGACTGGATGCTCGGGCCGCCCACACATGGTGACCTTGGAAATGTGAAACGCAACCTTACTATTACGCTGCTTTTTCTTTTCTCAAAAGGAAAGTGACCCCGCTTCATCCCATTCATAATAGAATGTGATAATGAGGTCTAGGTTAGTCCTTTACATCATCAATGAGCCAATAAGACCTCTAAATATGAGTGTGCCCATGTTACTTCCTGTTCTTCTCGTACCTTAATGGTTCCTATAAAAATAAGAGGATTGGACTAATCTGTAAATTACCAGTTAGCTCCAAGATGCTAGGATTTATAGACTGTGGTGCTTATGTATATATCATATTCATATAAAAGTAGAAACATTTACATATATAAATACTACATACAACACACATATGCAAATATATTGCTTCTCTGAAAGACAAAGCCTATGGTATAGACAGAAACAGCCAAGGGGTCTGTCTAAAATTCAGGACATTTGTTAGGCAGCGTGCCCAAGCTGGTCTCTAGCAAATAACAAGCTCTTTAAACTCATAAATTGACTCTCCCATGACAAAAGTATTACCCTGCCCCAAAATAACGGAGAGTCATACACAAGCCAAGGAGCTTCATGACCGCAACGAAGAACACAAGTATTTAAAAAGTTCCCACAATTCTCCAGCCAGAGGAAATGTATGTCCCCAGTCGGGGTCACCGCCGAGGGGCTCCTACCGGCACCCCCTGCCTTCTGCGCCCAGCCTGTTTCTCTGCTCTGTCAGCCAGCTACTGCTCCTGACAGCTTCAGCCCCCACACTGAAGACAGGCCTCCATCGAGGGACCGGCTGTGCCCTGGGGTGCCCTCAGAGCCTTGCTACTCCAAGGATCATCCGGCACAAGCGTCGTCAGCCCTGCCCCAGCCCCCCTGGAGCCTAGCTCCCCCGGCGCCTCTGACGTAAAGTAAAGTGGAGAAGTCTAGAGCACTAGACTTTACCACACGAGACAGGGCTTCATCTGTGGCCCCTAGATCCGAAGTAGCCTCTCTAACCACAACCTCTTCACAGAACCCGCTACCACACATACATCCAGACATCTACTTGCTCTCTTCTCCAGAACTCAAGAGTCGACTCCCTTTACACTGCCCATCACAGACCCCTCCTTCCTTCCACTTTCTGTAATGCTGCTCAGGCAGCACCCAGCCTAGCACCAAGCCTGCAAGGCCAACCCACAGCCCTGGGCCACCTCCCTTGGGCTCCCACGCTGTGCTGACCCCCTGGAAGGCCTGTGGGGCTCTCTCTCCTGCTGGGACCCTGGTGGCCACAGTGAGTTCTGCAAAGAGAGGTCAGACCATAGTCAAGACTGGGGAGTATGGCGTCCAACATGGCCTTAGGCCAAAGGACTGGTGATGATTAATAAGCCAGGTGCTGCAGAGATAAGGTATCTGAGGGAACTTAGAGCTAGGGAAAAAACAGGTCAGGGAGTCACCAAGTCACTTGAGAGTTTAAAGGCAGATAGCTTCTGGAGGTCGGAACACGCAATGGGTTCAGCACACACCCGGAACTCAATAAAAATGGACTGAGTCAAGGATAAATGAGTCAAGGATACCCGTAGTCAAAGCTCTGGAAGCAGCTTTTGAGTTAGGTGCATGGGCACACACAAACACACAGCCTCCCACCGGAGATTCCAGATGCATGATAATGGAGGCTGGCAGGAAGATAGCTGTGACAAGCTGGGGGAGCTGCAGATAAATTCTGTTCGGCGAAGCAGGCAGAAGAAAGCTGTGTTGGATGTCCTAACAAGCTGGAGAAACTTAGGCCTCAATACTTCTATGTCTCCCCTTGCACACCTGTCTTCCATGAATGAGCTCACCTCTGACTTCGGACAAGATCAGTCCAGGGCACCCTGGACTTGGCCTCAGCAAACAGAGCCTCCAGTTTTACTTATCCTTACAGGTGGTTCTCACAGGAAGGGGTTCCTCTCTCCCTCACAGCGAGTCAGAAAGCACACCCTGCCCCTTCTTATCTCCCCAGTGACTCGCCCCCTAGTCCCTCATCTGGTTCCCCTCATGAGTCTCTTTCTCTTCAACTCCTAAATTGGACTCAGGGCCACCCTCTCTTAATTCCTGCTCCTCCTGGCTAGTCCTGGTTCTGTTCTTTTCTAAACGAAAGCACTGAACGAGCGGAGAATTTTCAGTGCTCCACATTCCTGAGACATCCGTTGCCTTGCACAGACTCAGTTGCCTCCCACTCCAGAGACTCTTCCGGAACAGAGGCAGGCCTCCTCTTCCTGCAAGGTGAGCTCTTACTTGGTGTCAATCATCTTTTACCCCTCAGGTACCTTTAACAACACTGAGCCCCACGAAAGTTTCCTCGAGGGTTGTGTGACGCCGAACTTGCCTGAGGCATTCCCAGGCTTCTATTATCTTCTCTAAGTCCTTTGCTGGCTTTGGTTTCTTTCCATCCTCAGTGCTCGGTCTGGGTTGGGCCAGTGGGCTCCCCGGAGCGCAGGCAATCATAAAGTGCCCGTCCCTGTGGCGGAGGGGGAACCTTACTTCTCACTCCTGCTCCAAACAGTTCAATGCTATGTTTTTTACATGCGTATAAAATTTTTCACGCAAAATGTTGTTTCTACATAGACTGGTGGTTTTAAGAGCCTTAAAAACTGTCATTGACTAGCGTAAGGAAATAAGGGTTCACACTTTCTTGTCCTGACTTTGGAATCATCCATTTCTTCATCAGTAGCCAAGAAGCAAGAGTGTCTTTCTTGTCCACCTTGCAGGGCTACCTGGTGATCATGACAGAAAACGCACATTAGTCCTGCCATTTATGTCCCTAAAGGATGGTGGCCACTGGACTATCTTCTCTACCAGAGGCACCCGCCCCTGCCACCCTACGGGGAACAAGACATGGAGGAAGAGGGACGAGAAGCCAGGAGGAGAGGCAGAGCCAGCCTGGGCAGCAGCTTCAGCTTGGTGCGTCCCCTGACCATCCGACCGTCCGCTATAGCACCCGAGACTCTGATAGAAGCCTGCCGGCATCCACGTGGCCAAAGCAGATGGTAAAAGTATACAAACAGAGAACTGAACTTTGGAAGAGATCTTTAAATTTACATTTTGTTGGTTATACAAATAGATGCACATTGTAAAGAAAAACGAGGAAAGGGTACCACTTATAACTCAGAGACCATCACGGCTAATCGTGGGGCACTTTCCTTCCGGTCTTGCCTCTTTGTTTGTTTGTCTATAAGGAGAATGGAGATGAAATAATTTAGTGCCCTCTGACCTTTCTTCCCTTTTTCCCCCCACTATTATAATACAGGCATTTCTGAGAAGTTTAAACTGTTGACCTTTGCAACTTGCAGCAAAAACTCCTCCAAAAAGATTAGAAATGCCACACGCTTGTTTTAGGAATCAGAGAGCTGTGAGTGGAGAGACTGCTGCCATGCCCAGTGGGCTCAGGGGCAGGGGAGCTGGTGGACAGCCTGGCGGAGGTGGCAGAAAAAAGCAGGCAGCCGGCCCCCGGGAGCACCTGTGGCCAAGAAGCCCTGGCAGGAGGCTGACCCCCTCCAAAGCCCTGTTCCCTGCTCCCGGGGGTCTTCCCCTTAGAGGCACCCCTTCCACCAGCCCAAATCCCCTTTTTACCAGCCGCTTCAACCCTTCATCCCCATCTCCAGAAGCCTCCCCCCTGCTCTGAAGCATCTGTGAGCCTTCTGGCAGCCGAGTGGGGAGTAGTTACTGCAAGAGGAAAAGGAAGCCCCAAACCCACTGTTGCAGGGCAGAAGTCTTCTGAAATGCAAGCTCAGACGTTGCATTTTCCTAGGGCTCTTTCTGCACATGGCAGTTCAGTTCCTTTGGGAATCCTGCTAGGTGACTTAAAGATGCTGTCATTATGGTGTGAGTGGCCATAAGACTCGGTCAGACAAGACTAGGTGTAACGTGTGGGCTGTCGTGCTGGGCCCCTAGGGGTCCCCTGATGCCCTGTGTATAGGGGAGGGGATGTTCCCAAAGGAGTAACATCATCCATTGCATCACTCCCTGTGGTCCTGTCTATCACCTGAAAGCAGACCTGGCAAGGAGGCTGCTGGCTGGAGGGCAGGTGGAATGGGCTTCTTGGTTTTATTTATTTATCTTTTTTGTTTTTTTTTTAAAGATTTTATTTATTTATTTGACAGAGAGAGCAGGGGGCCTGGGAGAGGGAGAAGCAGGCTTCCCGCTGAGCGGGGAGCCCGATGCGGGGCTCGAACCCAGGACCCCGGGATCATGACCTGAGCTGAAGGCAGATGCCCAACGACTGAGCCACCCAGGTGCCCCGGGCTTCTTGGTTTTAATTGGGAAAGAGAGAAATCATGGTGATCAACAGGTGGGGTGACCACAGGCTGGGAGGATGACAAAGCCTTGGGAAGCCACAACCACAGAAAATCCAGAAACCTGTACTCCGTGAGCTTTCGAATTCCTGGGCATATGAGATTTTCTTTGCCCTTCTTACTCTTCCATAGTAGTTCGTAAAATCTTTGAGGATTTCAGCTTTCTCTTGCAAGTAAGAGGAATTATCAGGCTTTTGCCCCCTCCACGCCACTCAAACTGTTCATTAACTTGAAATTGTTCAACTGTTTGACCTCCTACCACAAAATGCAGTGATCACTCTCAGAATCTTGCTTTACTTTGCAGCTGTTATGATCTACTTTCTCCACTTGGCTTCCGGGAGACCACAGACTCCTGGTTTTCCTCCCCTACTGGCTGCTCCTTCCCAGGCTCCTGGGCTGGGGCTTCCTTCTCATCCATCCTCACTGTTGGGGCACCCCAGGATCAGCCTTCCCGCCTCTTCTTTGTCTACTCTAAGAGATCGTATATAGTAAATACAACAGAATTGCCAATAGTTTTCTGGTGTATGTCTCCTTCCTGGACCTCTTTCTGCAACACCAGATTCACACTTCCAAGTGCCCACTTGACATCACTGCTTAGAGCTGAAATGCCCATTCAAGGTCCAGCATGACCATAGACTCCTACCTTCTCACCCTTGCTGACCTGCCTTTCCCCCATGTTCCCCACCTCAGCCGATGATGCCAAATGCACTCAGATGTTCAGGCTTGATCCTTGGCTTCATCCTTTATTCTCTTCTTCCAATGCCCCCACAACTAAGCTGCCCTCAAATCCCACCGGGTCCTCTCTCAGCAGATACTCAACCACGGCTCACCAATCCTACAGCTCCTACCTGGTCTCGGCACCCACCATCTCTCATCTGGACCGCTACAAGCCTCCTGCAATTAATCTTGCTATCCTCACGCCTGATTCTGTGTATAGAAGCCAGAGCAAATCCACTCATATGCCAGATCATGGCACTTGCGGGTTCACACCCTTCCAGGGGCTTCTCATCACGCCCAGAGTGAAGTCAAGGTCCAAACCCGGACCCGCTCCCTGAGACCCACTCTTCCCGTGGCCTCCCAGCTGAACAAGGCAGAGGCTGCTCAGAGGGCACTATGGACAGTACTGCTCAAATTGAAGAGTGGTCTCACACGTGCGCAGACACACATGTACACACGTGCTTTCTCTTGGATCGACTTCTCCATTTCCACTGCTTCCCAGTCTACTTCGAGGCTTCATCATCTGCGTGTGGGTGACAGCACCGCATGCCCACTTGTCAGTGGAAGAACTTCTCTACCATTATGTGCCTGACAATCAGCTGGGGATGTTGTTACCACACAGCCTCTTACTCTACAGGATGATACAATGACCGTGCAATCATCTTACCGTCTCTGCTGGATCGTAAGGCTGTTAATAGTAGAGGCAGAATATTAACCAACCCTGCCAAACTAAATGAATTCAACCCCGAGTCCCTCCAAGTGAGTCAAGTTAATGCATAACCTAGATACAGAGCGTATAGACCAGCAGGGCAAGGACAACTCCGTGTGCGCACGTACATGCGTGTGCATGTGCACATGTGTATTTTCCTACCTCCATACCATCCCCAAACCAATGTCCGTTTGCTGCAGGCTCTTTGAAAACTGATCTCAAAGGCATCTGAAGAGAAACCAGGATGAAAGTGCTATGTGTGGAAGGCTGCTACTTTATGCTATTCTTTCAGGCGAAGGGTTTTCTACTAGGTCCACATCCCTTTTGAAGTTTATACCAAGAAAAACACACACATATTAAATAGCGGTGGCAATTTACAGTAAAACAGAAAATCCCAGAGAAGAAAACAACCAGAAACATATTACATTTCAAGCCTCTCAAAGTGGGAGTTCAAATGCCTAAATCATTGCTTCACTGTTCAGTTTTACTACAGAAACAGCATTTCCTCCATCATTCCAATATTACCCAACCTTTAAAACATTTACTCTGGGTTCAATCTGTTTCCCACATGTCAGATGTAAGAATAGTTAAATTTGCAAATGCTGATGCTCTACAAGGACGGGTTCTATTTAAAAATCCCATTATCATGTGGTTACAAGGCTATCATTAAAAATCAATATTAATGGAGGCTTATGTCTGTGCTTAAAACAGAATAAAGCCTGCATTCCATAAAACTCCCTGCATGTCATACGGCAACATGTTTGGAAGGCAACAAAGCGGCAATTGTTCGTTATTATCTCTCTAATCTGGGATTTAAGTTTCTAATGATCGCAGATGGCAAATCAACTCCTCCAAAGGTGCTCAAGGCAAGAGTGTGATGGAAATCTTTTCTAATTGTGGCAAGCATATGTTGACACAAATATTTATGTTCAATTTTGCCAGGCAGGACACATGTTCTATCCAGTTTTGTTAACCCTGCCATCTTAGTAAACAAAATCTATGAGTCAATGTTGGATTTTTCAGGTATGTAGTAATTATTTTAACTTCATACTTGAGCCTAGACGAGTAAAGACTTTTTTTTTTAAGATGAAGGTCAAAAAAAAAAACAAAACACAACAGTGCAATTTCCCAGAAGGAAACCAGATATTTTAAGTTTTCTTCTCAAAAATGATGTTAGTGTTGAATTAAAAAAAAAAAAAAGACCACTATCATTGGTAAGCTTAAGTTTCATTTCTCTTTACTCCTGAGATTTGCACCACAGTAATCCATGGAAATGTTCACTTGTCCTAATGGAAGAAACCACGATAACCTGATTTTTGAACAAAGGAAAAATTTCAATTCGGATCAGGGATCATTGCGATGTTAGCAAAATTCAAGAGTGGAGATAATGATGCCTTTGATTCTCTTGCAAGTGCAGGTAACTTAAGAGCAGATTTTGTAGCTTATAATAGAGCTTGGGAAGCTTTGGGAAGAAAAATGATTAAAACCTTTCTTTCCATCTCTGTCTGCCACAAAAACACCTTTCAAGACATAAATATTTTTCATTTTCAAATAAATATTTTGTCCAGAATTTGACACGGTATAAACAAACATATCTGTTTATGGACTTGCTGATCTGACCTGTTATATCACATCTCTAGAACTGGGCTCTGTGAGCACACCCTTCCCTTGATCGATGACAAAGGAACTTGCCACACCACGGAGTCTAGACAGTGGCTTTTCTGGCTTGCTTTTCTCTCAAATGTCCCATTCACCAGAAAGCATGGTTGATTTGCTATTTTCCTTTCCCATAAGATTTCCTGAGTTTGCTAACAGTTGAGCACAAAGATATTTAACTTTAAATAGTTTTCTATAGCCTTGACCTAAAATGAGGGTAAAAATACCACACACACACACACACACACACACACACACACACAGTTTCAGGATGAAAATGGAACTACTCCTAATACTTGATAGGCTATTATCCCTCAGGCATTCCAAACAATGGGCTTGAATTCTTTGATATTGGGCCTTGAGCCTTTTGAAATGGAATGGATAAGCACCTATTTAAAGAGATTTACTTATCTTAGTCATATCCCATAATACTTGGCTGGTGTCATAGCCGAACCTTGAAAACATAAAGAAGGCTTGCCAACAGGGTACATCGGAGCCTTGTGAGGCCAGAAAAAGTGAGTTTGCCAAGATGGGTGCAGTGTTCGTGGAAGCTTTTCCCTTCACTCAGAAGCCCAAGCAGTGAATGGAACTGACTTCCCAGGTCCCCATCACCTCCCTCCACGGCTGGAAACACACGGGAGATCAGTACTGACTCCTGATCACAAGGCACTGGACGGAATGTTCAAGGCCTACACGTTCAATACTTTTAGCCTTCAGGGAAGACCACAATGACGCTCAGCTAGGCCAGGGAACTCTGAACCTTTGCCTGAAGACCTCTAGAGAGGACAACACACTCTCTTCGGGCAAATTTGTAACACACACACACACACACACACACACACACACACACACACACACACCCTTCCTTACCCGAAACAAAATATGTCCCCTCCCTCCCCCTTTCAAATGACCTGCAGGAATTGTGACATATTTGGGACCCTACATCCCTGTCCATTGCCTGTGTCGCAGACACTTCCTCTGAGTCTGCCCCTGTTTTGGTGTCTTTTGCAGTTTTCTCATTGCCCTTATGACTTTTGTTGTTGTTATTGTTGAACTGTTTGAAAGTAATATAGAGATGTCACTCCCTACCTCTACACACATCATCATCATGCATCCCCCAAAGTGACATTTTCCTATAGAACTACAACCCATTGTTGCACCTGGGAAAATCAACAATTCCATAATGCCACTGGATACCCAGTCCATGTCCAAAGTTAACTGGTTTTCTGTTATGGGTCCAACTGTGTCCCTTTAAAATTCATAGGTTGAAGTCCTACCCCCAGTATCTCAGAATGTGATACATTTGCAGACAGGGTTTTTAAAGAGGTAATTGAATTAAAATGAGGTCATTAGGGTGGGCCCTAATCCAATATGACTCCTGTTCTTGTAAAAAGAGGAAATCTGGCTGAACACACACAGTAAGAAGACCATATGAAGTTATGGGGAGAAGACAGCCATCTACCAGCTAAGGTCAGAATGAAACCGACCCTGCCAACACCCTGATCTTGGACTTCTAGCCTGCAGGCTGTGAGACATAAATTTCTGTTGGTTCAAGCCACTGAGTCTATGGTAATTTAAGGCAGCCTTAACAAGTTAACCTACTATCCCGAGATTATCTAATAGTTTTTTGACCTATGACTCAATCCAGTTTCACTCATTACATCTGGTGGTTGTAGAAAGGTTTTTTAAAATTATTTATTTATTTTAGAGAGAGAGAGCACAGGGGGGAGGGGCAGAGAGAGAGAGAGAGAGAGAGAGTCTAAGCAGACTCCATGCTGAGCATGGCCCCATGCAGGGCTCAATCTCATGACCTGGAGATCACAACCTGAGCCCAAACCAAGAGTCGGTCGCTCAACCGACTGAGCCACCCACATGCCCCATTATGGAAAAATGTATGGCCATTTATTTCAGACAATCTGGATTTCACATACAGAGTTGCTTCTCGGTGCAGGGCATTTTGAAGCAAGGTTCCTATTTCTGGGCTTCACTTTCCTCATCAGAGAGGACAGCGAACACTGCCTGCCACTGCTAAATATATATATAAATATATATATTGCAAATTTGCCCTGAGAAAAAACCCAAAACTACAGAAAGTGTCTGGTGCATAGAAAGTCTGCAGTAAATGTCCTTCTCATTCCTTAATCCAAACAAAAATTCCATCTGTTTGAGGGAAGGATGAAGAATAGATCACCGTGTCTGTAAGAATCATGATGATGGTAACAGAGTCTCCTCCATTTTCTTTTGCAAACTACCACCTTCCTGGTTGAATTTCTTAAGAGAAACTGCCTTCCAGCAGTCGCTGGGCCAGTCCCACAGAGTGCCAATGGCCTCCTTTACCCGTGAGGAGTTATAATCTGAATGGGGGTGAAATGTATATGACAAAAGCATTTTTATTCATTAACAGAAGGTGATACTTGAGCACTCCCTTTGTGTCAAACACCTTGGAAATGAGCTCATTCTTTCTCTGCAACAACCCTGTGAGACAGGAACTGTTTTCTCCTTATAGGGACACGACAGGCAGGGAAATTGAGGTTCAGGTATTGAGGGTATGGGGGGAGGAAGGGGGTTCCCTTGCAGTGGTGTCTCTGGGGTGCAGGGCAGGGACCAAGGACAAGGAGCAGAGATGGGTAAAGTAGGAAGGCATCAGCACGCCCTAGGCACATGCTCTTCCAGCCCACCTGGAGCACAGAGCAGTGATAGGAGAACGTGCTGGAAGGAGAGGTAAAGCTCTTATCTCGGGGGCTGAGGTTTGGAGTGAAAACTCTGTAATACATTCTGCAGACACAGGCAATCACGGCAGGTTTCAGACTGGTATCATTCCCTCCTAGGCGCTGCTGGCTGTAGAAAATAGATCTTCCCGGCTCTTCTGTGAAGAGCGCTTGTATTAGATCAGTGGTTCTCAAACTTTTCTCAGGATCCCTTTTACATCTTTAAAAACCCCTGAGGAACCCAAAGAGCTCTAGCTGGTGTGGCTTATGAATTCTAATATTTATCATATTAGAAACAAAACCCGAACAATTTTCAAAATATGTATTAATTGATTTTAAAATAACATTCATAAACCCATTACAGGTTGATGTAAATAACATTTTAATGGAACATAAACATTCTTTAGTGAGAAGACGGGTGTTGTTTTACAGTCTTCTAAGTGTCTCAATTGTCTGGCTTTACAGAAGGAAGACAGCCAGCTTCTCATACCTACCTCAGCATTCAGGATATTGGGATATCCTATGGCGTGTACTACCTGGAGAACTTTGTGGGACCCTTGCGAGAGAAAGGAGTAAAAAAGGCAAATAATGTTTACGTATTATTATAAAAATAGTTTGGCCTTCTGGACCCTCTGAAAAGGTCTTAGGGACCTACATGTGAACCACAGACCAGACTTTGAAGACTGCTGATCTAGAACCTAATGATTCTAGGGGATGGGGAGTGGGGGGCTAAAAACAAAACCCAAAATGCCCTGTTAATGCTTTTTACTAAGGAATATTTAAAACAGTGCCTACAGGGGTGCCTGGGTGGCTGGGCCAGTTAAGTACCCAACTCTTGGTTTCTGCTCAGGTCATGGTCTCGTGGGCTGTGAGATAGAGCCCTGCGTTGGGTTCCATGCTCAGTGGGGAGTCTGCTGGAGAGTTTCTCCCTCTGCCCCTCCCCCCACTCACGTGTGTGTGTGTGTGTGTGTGTGTGTGTGTGTGTGTGTCCGTGTGCGCTCCCTCTCTCTCAAATAAATAAATCTTAAAAAAATAAAATGGTGCCTACATCCTCACACAGTACTATCAGAAGATGGCTCTGTCATTGACCTCAACAGCACCAGCCCTCACAAAATGATATAATGTCCCCCTATCCCCATCACCAAGGTTATTTAACTTGCAAAATGGGGGGGAAATCTTCCCATCTGTCTTCCTCTTTCTGGCTGCACCTGTGCGGCTGAAGGCACCATCACATCAAACGTGACTTCAGTGTCACCTGATGAATTACACCGGAGTGAGGTTTGGGGTAAAAAGAAGTGAAACTGTAAGACTGTGTCCCTGACATGCAGGATCCTTAACAAACGACAGAGGCGGCCTCAGCAAGCTTGCTCACTCATTTCCTACAACACAACAGCAGAAAAAGATTCTAGTGCAGACTCCGTATCTGTTGACACAAAAGGAAGTGGCAGCTCCTTTCTGACAGATGGGCTGAGACAAAGCCCCTAACTGGGTCTGCTCCTTTGTTCTTCCATCCCCTAAAAGAGACTTCTACACTTTTAGGCATTTGGGAGGCATTAAAACAAACAGTTGTTGATTTCTTATTTCAATTTAAGGGAAAAGTCTCCAATTTTCCGTGGCAATAAAACACCACGCGAGCCCCCAATAGCACATCCTCTGGGAGTAACTCCCTTTAACAAAACCTGTCTGGAGGGGATAAGAGAGGGCCTCCTGCTGACTCTACACTCTGGTGAGGAGAGCAGGGGGTGGTGTGCGGAATGCCTTTGAGGAATATATACCTCACGGGCCTCCCCGAAGGGTCCTGGCTCAAGAAGCGTGGCACAGTGGGGAGGGTTCTTGAGGAAACGCTGCTGCCTGAGAGGCTCTGGCACAAAAGAGTGCCTCATGATCGGTGTGGTGGGCCGGGGAGACAGGGCCTCGGTGGGTGCTCCAAGCTGCCCCCCAACACGGGAACACAGCCACATGCCTCCAGTTATTTTAATTTTTGCAAATTTCCAAAAAAGTCTGTCCCTGGGAAGCGTTCCCTTTTGTTACTGTAGGTAGCGTAACAAACTATTGGTTACCTTTGGGCTAAAATTTCCACTCACCATATGGTCGCTAGGATAGTGCCTTATATATAATAAGTGCTCGTATAACATTTTTGCGTTCATCGAGATTTGCTAATTTAATGAAAGTATCCTTCCGTAGGCTAGTCTCACGCAGCTCTTTGCTTCCTTCCTCCTGGTATGATGTGAGGAGCTGGCTGGAGGTTGACAGACTTCTCAGGGGAGGGGATCGTGCTGGGGACACGCCAGGGAAAGAGGCTCAAGTGTGAGTGTGAGTCGGAGGTGCCTCTCTCATCTCCAGCTCAGAGCCAACTGCCCTGACACAATGCAATTGGCTGCGAGCAGCAAGAGGCACAGCACGACAAGGCCGAACACCTGACGTCTCACAGGGATGTGTAAGGTGTTCAAGGGACAAGACGGAAAGCAAAATAGAAAACAGGCATCAGAAAGTCAGGAGGACAGGATGTGGAGCATAAATGATTACAGACGGATATTCTGATACATTCCTTATTAGGTATTTTAAATAGGCCCTAGTAGTGATCAATTGCACCACCGATATTCATGGTATTTTCCAGTTTTCAAATTGTGCTCCCATCTTGTTTCAGGTGATCAGCCCCACAAACCACTGAATGGCTAGGTGGACCCATTTTACAAAGAAGGAAGGTGAGGTTTTCAGGGACTGTGGCTCGCCTCCTATCCCCCAGCGAAGCAGCAGCTCCAGCATCCTGCCCTTCTGGAACAGAGCCTCCTTGCACGAATGCTAGACACCCACTAAATGCCATCATACAGCATCAGAGGTAACACTTGAGGACTTACTATCTGCCGGGCACCACTCCAACCACATTACAAGTATTCACTCAATTACTCTTTCAGCGACTCCAGGGGTGCGTTACTGATGCATAGTACAATGGGAAAACTGAGGCACAGAAACGAAATCTTGGAGATTCGATCCGAGAAAGCGAAGCCAGAGGTGGTCTTCTCCTTATGGAGGCAGGATAAATTGCAGAGATGTATTTACTTCCTCCGACTACCACTTTTTAACATTGACGAATGAGCTTTATTTGGGTAACACTAAGAAAAAGAGCCCTTCTTTCCCAATCCATATTCCTTCTCTGTCCCGCCACCCTGCCTTACTTTTCTTCATTGTCCTGAGAGCATCTGATGCTTACTTGTTTGTATCTGTCTTCTGCAGAGAATGCAAACTCCGAGAGGGCAGATCCTCAGCCTCGTTCACCCCTGTGCCCACACACCAGCAGAACGACACCTGGCAAGGAGCAGGCACGCAGATATTTACTGAATGAACACACACACACACACACACACACACACACACATACACACACACTCATCATTACAGCAGAAGTCTAGACAACCTCAAAAAAATAGCCAAGTCAGTCAAAAGGATCTGGCAAATTAAAAGACAAGCAAGACAGAACACACAATTGGCTCTGTTCACCCTCACCTGGATGAAGTGGGTGTGGAATGCCCAGTGGTCACAGAGGGAGTGACGGTGTTTACATAGAGCCCTTCCCCCCTTGCACAAATACTGAAGGGGTCTGGAGGGACAAAGGATAGGCCAGGCAGCTGCAGCAAACTCCTGTAGGATCGGGACCTGCCAGGTCTGGCCTGGGTGTGGCCGGGAGTGGGCAGAGCAGAGGGGCAACTGAGTCAGGGTGTCTTCCTGCCATGAGAACGCAGTCAGGCTGCCCCGTGTCTGGGGCTACCTGAACGGCCGGACAAGGATTTGGAGGAGTACAGGTTTGGAATAACTTCTAACGACTCAACCTGAATCAGTAGTTTTCCTTTGCTTCCCATACATAAAAATCTCCTTTCCTAGTGAAAAGTCAGTAAAAATTGTAAAAACATGCACAAGAAACAGTAAAAGTAAACACAAAGGCAAAAAAAAAATAAACACACATCATAAAAATATAAAGATGGTAATGACTGTGTGACTGTGACCCAATAAAACGTGGCATTTATACACAAGATGTGGCAGCATCAATGTTAGTGTTAATGCTATAATCCACCCTCCTTAACTCAAAACACATCCTTTGGGAAAAAGAAATCAACTGATGGCCAAAACTGTAAGCAGTCCAAGCAGCAAATGGGTTGTCCTCTGCAAGCTCTGTCATCCCACTTAGAAGTCAGAGTTGGTTTTCACGATTCGCTCCTGTGAGAAGCAGAGTGGTGCTATTTGGAGCCTTGTGGGCAGCAAAAAGTGGGAGGGAGGAAAAAAAACAAAAGACATTTCTTCTTTCAAGCCCGAGGAGAGGAAGCATCTAGAAGCATGCATTTTATTTTCTTTTACCCGTCCATCTGTCCCATGAAAGCCTCCCTTGGCTTCGCAAAGTTCCCTGCTCCAAAACTGCCTCGCTTCCCACCTAACTATCTGCTCCCTTAGTATGGAAGGTCTCAGTGGGCATTAGGAATAAAGCGGTTCAGGTTGAATTAATTCAAATGCAAACGTGTCAGAAATATGCCTATTTTTACAATCTTCTATTGCCTTCCAAGGGTGTATGAATTCTGAGGGTCTTCTCTGCGCTGGGTGATAGGTATGAGCCAATGCAAGTGTGGATAAAGCTAAAACCTGTCTACAAGGGTGGAAGAAGGGAGAATGTGCAAGAATGTGAGAGCCTTCCTGGGGGCCTCTGGGGGGGGGCAGGGGTGTGTGGAGGTGGGACCTGCTAAAGCAGGCAGGCACGGAACAGAGGTGACCTTTGAACCCACCCACCCCCAAGTCTTTAACCACGTGGATCTCTCAATGGGTAGAATTTTGAGAAAAGTCCTCACTTGAGTCAAACTGTCTAGAATCGGTTCCCAAAGCAAGTCTAAACTGTTTTTGCTTTTCATAGTTTCTTCCCTTTGGTTTCTGAATTGGTAGGTTTTTCACAAATTTGACAGTCCCTTCTCTTGTTCTGCGGCTACCACCCTCTCCTCCAAGTAAAAAGCCTGGGGTAACCAGCGGGGAAACTTCTAGCAGTGGCTGGGCAGAGGCTGCACCACCCTTTGGATCCGAATTGCCCTTAGTAATTTAGGGGCCACCTTTATTTAGTTTGCCCCACACTTGAAGGGAAATTGCGGCTGTCTTCCAAAATGTTTCGTCAGGTCAAAAGCTGCGTAGATGACCACTCTCAGCCATGCTTCCTCCCTTCGTCCCTAGGCTGGGAGAGGGGGCACTCTCCTCCTCAAGACTCTGCCTTAGCAGCTTGCAGGAGCCCAGTGTTACATTTCAGGAATGTTGTGAGTCCATGGTTAGAGGCAGCATTAAAACATAAATAATATAAACTTAACATTAAATAAGTTGTATTAAAAACAAAGATATAAATGCCCCAAACTCATCCTTTCTTAATTATTTTACTGCTACCTATGCTCTTGAGGTCAGTGACATCTATTTTCCCTGTGTCGTAGAAACCCTGTATTAACAGTGGGCCAGTGCCCCTTTCTGCCCCAGTCTGCATTCAATGATGTCACATCCAGAGCAGGGAAGTAGCCACAGTGGGGATATTTACACCTTGGAAGTTGGCAAACACTACAAATCTGGGCTTGATTTGTTCTCTTCATGTCTAAGAAAGCGCTGAAGAAAATGTTAATAATGCAAATTAAAACATAGCTGTTGCATTGTAGAAATAGCACAAAAAATGGGGAAATATTCATCCAGCTTTCAGTTCAGTAGATAGTCACCCGCATCACTGCTGAATGAGTGAAACTCTGACACACATCTTCATTGTCTTAGTAATGTGAAAGAAATAACAATATTCACATGGAGACTATATTTGCTTATTAACAGGTTGCTTACAAATGTGTTTGGCAAACATTAACAAAAGCATTCTGTGAAAATCATTTTGCATTTGTATTATTATTTGCAAATTGTGTGCGATGTGTATTGTGTACACACACACACACACACACACACACACACACACACAGAGCCCCCTACCCCGACCCCACACACACCATATTCGCTTTCCATCCTCCCGCGTATCATCGGATGTATTCCCTCGCCCCTTAAGACCTGTTCCCACACCCCAGGCCCTCCACAGAACAATGCTTGCTGATATGCCCATCAATAAACTGTAATCATTTGTCTGTCAAAAGGCCTCAGAGAATGGAAGGAAATCCTTTGCATTTATAAGGCCTGGTGAGCACTCTGCTGAGCTCCCCTCACAAGCCCACTCACACCAGTTGGCAGCTTTATTCACCACTTACTATCAGCATCACTGTTCTTAACTTTCATGGGCAGCTTGGAAAGAGACAAACACCTCTAAAGTAGACCAAAAACCTTGCTGAGTTCTACAGGAAACTTGGCCAGGGACATTTAGAGTACTGCCAAAATCTTCGCAACATCAACAAATAGCCTTCTTCTGAAAGTCCCAGCCATTTGAGTAGTTCAGCGACTTTTAAAGCACAAGTTTATTTTGCCACACTGGTAATTAACTAGTTAATTACTTCTCATCAATTTACTTTTAAATCTCACTAGGACATCAAGTTTGCTTCTGGAATTCCAATGGAAGACAATCCCATTGACTCAACTGGAAAATAAAAGTGCTGTCTTAGCAAAAACTTTTTAAAAAGGAAGTCTCTTAATTCTTCTCTGGGCCACCACCATGCAAACAAGTATGATGAAAGTGATTGTTGTTCCTCAAACTCAGCGGAGCATAAATGGATTCTATAATCTTCACCAGCAGCCTGCCACCAAATGAGTGTTTTTTTTTGTTTTGTTTTGTTTTTTAACTTAACAAACCCTCCAACTCAGGATACCCTGTAACAAAGGAGTTCCTGTAATTCTCTGGGGATATGCAACAGAAGAAAATTCACAGAATCTACATTTCTGAAAATATACCATTTAACTTGACTGCACTTCTTCAAATTCCTCCTCTTGGCAAAAATCTTTGCTATCCTCGTTCTCGGTTCTGATTTTCTTTCTAATCCTCTCAATAATGATGCAATCAGCCCACCCTCAACGTAGGTCTTAATTCCAAGAAGTTCAGCATTTACCAGTGGTTTCTTTTCTATCACAGTAGATTGAGAATGTTGAAACTGCAAGCATTTCTTTGATTAATCAATTCATTCCAAATGTGGAGTCCTTCAAGCAAGTGTCTGGTAAGTCCAGCTCTTTGACAGAAAAGCAAGTTCGTACAAGACATTAAGCTGATGGAAGCAAGCAGACCGTATCAGTTTTCAGGTGTTTCCTGATGTCTCCATGAATGACTGACATCCTATGATGATTAGCATCTTTAGAAGCTTCCTCTCCAGGAGAAACTGCTTCTGACTCTGTTAGTAAACAGCCCTTGCCAAAATGAAGTGTTTGTTGGAAATACCCAGTTGTTAATCAAACACTAGAATCTAATATTTATTTGTACTTTAGGGCATCCTGCCAGATGTTACGTATTTTAGATACGGTTTTGACTTTTAGAGAAGATAGCTCAGTTGTCAATCAAGTACTTCAGTAGCTACCCTGAGTCATAGGTCGGCAAGGTGCTTGAGCAGTAGAGTTCAGTGACTCTGGCCATAGGTGCTCCTTCCCTCTGGAATGCCACACCTTGCACATGTCACCTTCCTTTTATCTTAGCAGCTGAGCTGTCCCCCAACTAGCCACCCTTTTCTTCTATAATAATGCAATCCTCAATTTTAACTGGGCATATGGCTGCCCAGGCTTAAGATGATATCTTTCAGAGCAACAAGATGGAAGGAGCTTGGGTCCCTATGAGCAGACAGCTACCTACTGGCCTTGGACTCACTCAGACCTGTGTGCCCCTCCCCACCCCCACTGGCAGTTGAATCCAATCCCAACCCACACACCAAGCATACTGTGCGCCTGAGATCTGGAGTCGGGCCATTGGGCACTGATCCCAGCGCTGCCGTTGATTAGTTAGGTGTCTTTGGACCAGACATCTAACTATTATGACGCCTGCTTCTTCCTCTTCAAAATGGGAGCGATTGTCCACAAAGTGCTTGTGAGCATGAAATTAGTAAGTGTATGCAAAGCCTCTGGAAGTCTGCCCGGGCTGGTAAGTGCTCAGTCAATGTTAGCTTCTACCACCTCCACCACCAGGGCCATCTCTCCAGGGTCTGCTCTTCCTTGCTATAACAGGAGGCAAATGGGAATTAGAAGGCGAAGCTTCATTCCCTTCACCATAGCCCTTGCACTGCCTTACCTTTCCCCCATGCCCGCTCTGCAGATGCCCTGCCCCTTCCTGTCTTCTTATTGCTTATTTAGAATTTCCACTCTATTCCTCATAGCTGACTTCGCCCACTGTAATCCCTCTTCATTCTGATTCTTCTCACAACAAATTCTAGCCTTTGAGAATTTACATCTGTGTATTTTCCCTGTTGGGAGAATTTCAATATATGCATATTACAGAATGTCCATTGAGATTTGGAAAAGAGGAGCGTTGCAATGGGGAAGGAAGGAAATAAAGCAGATGCCAGCTCTCAGAGCGTGACATTGGCCAAGCGAGAGCAAACAGAAGACTCTGGATTGTATTTTGGGGTTGGTGTGAGGGGAGGGGCCACAGGCACGGAATGCAGAAGAGGGCTCACCGGTGCATGTTCTGGTCAAGCTATCAGAGTTGGATCTAACATTTTGAACCTCTCTGTGCTGTGGAGAGAGACTGAGCTTTGCAGAAGTTGTAGATTATACAAAGCCTCGTTCACCTCAAATACCAAGTTAATCCGCCTCAGAGCAAGCTGCAGTATTGGAAATAGAGGGAAGCTACTTCAAATCACAAAATCGAGAAGACATGTCCATGTATTAGATGAATGATGGAGAGAAAAACTGACCTTGTATCTAAGCTCCTTAAGAGAAGTGATTTGCCGACATGTCATTGACAAGACCAGTTGTGCCCCCAGATTCACGAGGGAGCCCAGTGTACCTGAAAATAATCTTACTTAGATAGGAATCTATAGTGTAACCTAGTCATTCATTCAAGAAAGCACAAAATCTGATTTTCATGCAACTATTTTTCCCTAGTGTTTACTCAAAAGAAAAGGCAGAACTATGATGTTTTTCAATCTCATTATTAGCAGTAAAAGCTCTTCAAAGTAATCCCTGAAAGGGCAGTGTACTGCCCAGAAGTAAAAGTACAACACCCCTTTCCCATTCTGCAGGAGACCCCAGCAAAAGTAAGAAACCCTAAAGGGCCAACCTGAACGGAGAGAGAGGGAGTCTGGATGGAGGGACCGGAAGTCCTGGGGAAGAGCCCTGCTGAGGGTCAGCTTTCATTCAGTAGCCACCTGCTACCCCCCAGTCAACCCTTGGGGGCCTTCCTCTCTCACCTGGGGACTCTTGCCTTGGAGAATGCCAACAACAGTGGCTTGGTGACAACGGACAGGTCTCGACTGTTCATTAAATAGCTGCTAAAGCCCCAGCACCGTGTAACAGTTTATCTACTATCATTACATGTTCCTAACAATCCTATGTAGTAGTTATTTTTATCCCCCACCTTACGAAAGAAGAAACAGCAGGTAGGTAGTACAGTTCACGTTCAAAAACAGTCCATTCAGCTCGAAAAGTACGAACCAGGCTATCTTCATTCCCTGTTCAAGAAGGTGAAGAGAGATGGAGTTTCACGTCCTCTGAGGCAAGAGCAGCAGGTTCAAAGACGGCCCGTCCCAACTGAGAACTCATTAAAGACGCCGGTGTTAGTTCTATCGACATGTAAACATTAGACAGAATTATGCCTCAGCTACACTATGAGTCAAGTGGGTTTTCTTTCATTAGCCCAAGATCACAATCACCATTTATAATATTTTTATGGAGTTGTCTTTCAAAAATAAAATTCGAGAATACAACTTACCCACTCATTCGGTTAAATACTGCAGTGCCTGTTAGGTATTTGGGAGGCAGCAGCAACCAAAACAGGCAAAAAAACACCCCTGCTCCAACAGGGAGACTTGAGTACAGACAGAATAAGAATAGATATTAAGGAACTACTGCTATTTTTAGTAGACATATTAATTAATTGGTGGTTATTATGGAAGTGTTCTTATCCATTGGAAATACATATTGAAATATTTATGAGTAAAACAACATGAGAGCTAGGATTTGCTTTTACTGCTACAAAGCAGGGGAGGGAGGTTCATGGGGACACAGACGAAGCAAGGTTGGCCATTATAATTGTCCAATCTGCAAGATGGGTACTTGGGGTTCATCATACTATCTTCTCTACTGGTGTTTATTTGGAAATTTCTTTAATTAGAGGAGAGATTCCTCCCTGAAGGACTTAAAAAGATAAATAGTAATTTACAGTGTGTCAATCAGACAGAAATATGTGCTGTGTAGAAAAAAATAAAGCAAGGAAGGGAGGAAGAAAATGCTGAGAAGAGGGTGGATAAATATAATATTTCCTAAATGAATGTAATATTATACATATATACAGATATATAAACTAATAAGACATGGACAAGTTGGTAATCCATATCAGGCATTAATATACATGAAGCTGATTAACCTGGTAATTAAAAAGAGAGCAATTTGAGTTTTCTGAAAGATGTCAGTTTTAAAGAAATGCTAATGAAAATAACGGCTAGCATTTACCAGTGTTTTCTGGATGCTAGAAGTAGGTTTTGCAAGCGTGTTAAAGAATGACTGGATCTGATCCTCATCCTAAGCCTGGGAGCTGGTACTGTTTCCCTTGTCTGTGAGGTGCTGCCCCTAAGCTAGGGAGGCCAGATAGCTTGTCCAAAGTCATGCCAACTCTGAATGGGGGAACCTGGTGTGGAAGCAGGTAGTCCAGCTCCAGAGTCTAAACATTTAACTGTCATACCAGAGTCTAAACATTTAACTGTCATACCACACTGCCTATTTTGATGGATATGTAGCATTTGGATAATGAAGGGTAAATGAGTGGACCTAGATATCAAGCAGTGACTTGGTATTTTTTGAATGTCCGCGACACGTGAGCTGTTATTTGGTTCTGTGGGCACTGTGGAGGAGTAAGGCGGGAGGTAGGGAAGCAACCTGGGTGGAGTCCAGGCGGATATGAGAGAACAGCCAAAGCTTTCTGGGGAAAGATGGCGCTAGAGGGCAGACAATTGGCCCAGGGGGATCCCCTAAGGAAATGTCTTCACAGCCCAGGAGCAGGAGTGTTGGCATCAAAAAAGGTGGACTCACAGGGCAGGTTCTCACCATTTCTACTCGTAAGCATTCACCCAACCACTCACCTGCAACCACAGACACCACCTTAGGCTGCTGATCTTGTTCTAGAATGTGGGTTAACAGTATCAGACAACCAGAACCTACCTTACTTAAAGGCCAGAGACGGCAATGGTGATAAGGATTTATTCGAAGAATGTATAAGCTTCTCTCTGTGCTGGGCACTGTATTGGAAATACAGTGAAAACAACACAAAGCCTCTCCTCTCATGAAGAACAGAAAAGAAACAAATATATCCTTTGTTAGGTGCTGATAAATGCCAAAAATAAAAATGAAGTAGGGCAAGAAGGATATGACTTGCAAGGTATGGGGGTTCCTATTTTATAAAGCGTGATGAGGAAGACTTCTTTGATAAGGTGACACTTGAGCAGGGAATTACAAGCAGAAAGACAGTAAGGCTCTGATATCCAGGGAAGAATTCTCCAGGCAGAGGTCATGAAAACACTCCGAGCCTGGAGCTTGTTCAGCGTATGTGGGAACTGCAAAGAGGCCAGTGAGCCAAGGCAGAGGGAGTATGTAGGCAAGAGCTGGAGACGGGATCAGAGAGAAAGAAGGGAGCAGGGGCCAACTGGGGAGGGTCTGGGAGGCTGTTTCATGGATTTGCTTTTGACTCCAAGTGAGTTGGGAAACCATGAGGGGGGTCTGAATTAGCAAACCTATGGACAGCATCACTTTGGCTGCTGTGTAGAAAAGAGATAGTAGACAGCACGGATCTAAGCAGGGAGACCAGTTAGGAACCTATTGCACTAATCCAGGGAGAGAGGGCAAAGGAATTGGACCCAGTGGGAGCAGTGAAGTCCATGAGAAGTAGGATTCTGGATGTTCTGGAGGTACAGCCCGCAGAGTATGCCTACCCTACTGGACACGAGATAGGAGGGAGGGATGTGACCAGAGAAATGCTAAAAGTCTCTCTGTCTGGGGCTTTTATCTCTGCCTTAAGTTCTACCATCAACCCTTCCTTTAGGTTAAGCCATTACAAGGGGCCCCTGTGACAAGGTAGTCACTGGCCAAACCTGTGTTCTAGATACATCAATCAATGCTAGATCAACAATTATTCGAACGGTCTAGGAAAGAGAAAAGTGTCTAAGAGGATGGGACGGGGTGGGGGGGCATGCATAAGTGAGTTTGGATTGAGAACTGTTTAGGAAGTCACTGCTAACTGATTGGACAAGGCAGGAGAGAGAAGGAAATAGCTTGCCGTGACTAGTGAGTTACAGGGCTATTAACTAAGAATTGGAAAAGGAGGGAAAAAAACAACCCCAGGAAGTTGGAGGTAGGTCTGGAAAGAGAGATTATGAGCCCCATTCTGAGTGGGTGACTTTGAATCAATTGTGCAAAAGCCAACAGATAAATCCCAGGAGGTGTGCAAATAAGTGGGAGGCTTAGACAGGCCCACTGCAGTCTTGATTTCTTTTGAAACACAATAGTGCCTCCCTACCTGAGCCAGAAAATCTAAATCGGAATATCTAAAAGAAGTGTCATTTGATTATTTCCTAATAAGCCTAGTCACTAAAACAAGGCTACCAGAATCCAATCCCTTCTAACATGACAGGATCCTTCGAAGACCTGTCTTAATAAGTTAAATTTGCAAATAACAGAACAAGCATTGCACCACTTAAAATAACACGAAACAACGTGGTTTAGCCATATTCGGTTTTTTCCAGTAAGAGTGCTAAATTCTGAATATGAGAATAACACACACAGACTTCTCAAACTTGTTTTTACATGTCTAAGCTCAAAGTTGGTAAACTAGAATTAAGGTTTTCATCCAAAACCCAAACATTAACATTGAACATCAGACTTCTCAATCCCACTTTATAGTGGAAATCAAGAACCAGACCAAACTTGAAATCAAACAATTGATTAAAGGTCAAGGGCATCTACTGACCATGCTCTATACTGGGAATTCCAGGATGAATACGGCATAACCTCCATGCCCCAGGAGATTCACGACCTACCAAAAGGTCTGAGGTGCCCTCCCCCTGCATTAGGGAGCCTGTTTACAGAGTTGGCATAGGGTTGATATCCTGTCTGGAAATGCAGAGCCGTCACTCAGCTGCGGCAACATTAGAGAGACTTCTTACCACTACAATTTTTCTGATAGTTGTTTCTGCTCCAGAATAAACACTGCTGAGCTTCCAACTACACTCTAAACCAGCGAAAGGCAGGCAATGAACATACATATTTATAGAGCACCACATTTACTGCAGACCCACGCAACTCTCAAACCAATAGCTACTGGACTCCTCTTGCAGAAAGGCATTTGAACACAAACACTCTCCTAAAGAAACCTTCATGAAGTGCTGAATCAGAGAACCTCCGAATTTCTCCAGTGGGTTTGCCTCCTCCTTTCATTTTCTTTTCTTTTTTTCTCCTTTCCTTCCTCCTCCTCCTTCAGATATTTAGCTACCTACTCAGAATTTCCTTTTTTTCAACTAATTTGTGAAAACAAAGGTTTTGGCCCAGATTTCTTAATGCTCATTTCAACCAGTAGAAGAAAAATTATTTTGTGCAAATACCTGCTGTCAAGGAGCTCACAGTTTAGTGAGGGAAGGCAGACCAACTGAGTGGTTATCAGAAATACCACATTGCAAAGTGCCAGAAATGAGGTAATGAGGATGCTACAGAGCTGGAAGGAAGGGGCACTTGGTTGTGAAGGGGCTTAGGGGGAGGTGAGCTGATCGGTCCTGGCCTCACAGAGACCTGCAGCCATGTACTGCTCTGTGACTCCACCTAGGGGAGCTGAAAAAGAGGGGGTGATGGAAGCCAAGATGGGGACTGGTAAGCATGTAGGTCAAAACAAGTAACAGTAGCCAGGCTGCTTCCAAATCCCCATAAATTCCTTCTCCTTGAGCTGTACCATCTTGGCTGACTTTCCAGTTCTGAATCAACCCGCTTCTCACCACCTCCTCTGCGAGCATCCTCTGAACCGATGCGATAGCGCCCCAACTATTCTGTTTCCAGAACTTTCCATGGCAGTCCTTTCTCTGCGCGGCAGCCAGAGTGATAATTGGGCATTAATCATATCATGTCACTCCCCCGCTTCAAACCTTCCAGTGGCTTTGCACTGCACTTTTAAGCCATGGTAAAGACCTCTGATAATATAAAGATCGACACAATCCAGGTCCTGCCTACCTCTCCAGCTTCATTCCCCCACTACCGCTGCTCTCCTGTCTCACACCCACAGCCTGCCTTTCCTTTCCTAGAACTTACCAAGCTTATTTCTCTTAGGTCCTCCTCACGTTTTTTCCCCCCTCTGCCTAAAATGTTCTTCCCTCAGATCTTCTCAGGGTCACTTATTATTTAAGCCCTGGCTCAACGTAACCAGCTCAGAGAGGCCCTTCGCCACCCCCCCGCCCCCCGCGGCAAAGAGAGTGCCCCACCCCTCTCACATTTTTCCTATCTTCTTTTCTTTAGAGCACTCCTCACAGAGTTTCCCTTCATTCCAGACTTGGACTGTTTTGTTCAACGTATCCCCAGAATTTAGAAATTATCTTTGTGGAATAAACTAATTCTCATTGGAATGTTCAAGTATAATGAATATCGTGTCTCTACAACAGTAAAACAAACCAAAAAAATGTGTTCTTCCCTCCGTCTTACCATTGAATTTTGCCTCTGTTATTGTCATGTTGGTTTATTGTTCCAGCATCTGGTAGCAGGGAATAAAACTGAAGAGTGACACCCAGTGAACACAGTAAAAGAGCCACTATTTAGCAAGGGCTTATTATTTACTAGGCAGTATACACACATTGCATGTTTAAATCTCATAACACCTTCGTTATATGGTTTTAACCCCATTACCGAAGGCATTTTCAAATAACTTCTAAATGACATGTGTAGAGTGCCCAGTTCCAGGATATTCCACCTCCCCCCCCCCCGTCTCAACTCTGAGGATTCAAACCTTAGAAAAACAAGTTAATCTTTTCCATGCACACCATTTTTCCCATAATTGATGCCACAGAAAGAGTGTCTGGACTAGTATTACAATAAGGAAGCAAAGAGAGCATGAGAGTATGACATTTGATTGCCATATCTATTGTACATATTAGAGTATCAAATACGAATCTTCTCATTGGTGTATGGTATATAGTTTCTGAACATTTGTAAAATATGTTTATGACATGTATCAGTAATCCAAAACCAAGGGGACTTTTAGGCTAGCTGTCACTAGCTATTATGTCTTTAGCTCGTACAGACATGTATTCTCTCCTTCATTTATATAAGAAGGTAAAAACAAATACCTGTTAACTTCCTATTTGGAAATTTCTTGAACTATAGTACTAGGTTAGATAGTATCACATCTTGATATGGCAGACCATAAAGCGAAATAAATCTCTTTTTGCTCCTTGGGGCTATTCTGGATTTTGAAAGGCATTGCTATTGTGGGGCTCATGACAAATTTTTAGAACCTCTTGGTATTTTCTTTCACATCAGGGTAACTTCTAAAAAGAAAGAAATAACAACAACAACAAAAATAAGAGTGCTTTATAATGATGACACTTTCTGGAAGTCATCTGGATTGTAAGTTGCTAGAGGTATGTCTTGTTGTGACAGGGTACCCCGGCGGCCACGGGGTTCCATGTGCCACAAAAACATTATTTTCACATTACTTTCCTTACCATTTTAGCTTCAGATCGGATATCATTAAATATTGTGATTAAATGGCATTCCTTAGAGCTTAACCCAAACAACTGTTAAAGGAGAGAGGGGAAAAGAAGCATTTATCTCATATACACAGTGAAGAATAGTGGAAAAAAGCCAGGACCACCAAGATTTTGCTCCATAACTATATTCCAGAAGCTTCCAAATATTTCCCCAAGCACTTTCCCAGACACAGCCAATCCCAGGCAGCCCATCCACGTGCCCATTTCCCATCTGTCTCCTGCCCACTTCATCACCCTTTAAGTGTCACCCTAATTATTCCTCAGCAAATCTCCAAAAGATCTGATCGAAGATGGGAAAGGCATAAAGTAAGAGAAGGTTTTTCTTTTAAAAAATTAACTTCTAAAGTCTACATCTCTGGTATGCTCCACTGTCCCCCGCTAGGTAATCCTATATTCCTGAGTCTGACTCTTAGGCTCCATAATTCATGTGTTTAGTTGATTCACATTTTAAGAAGTGTAAGACACCTGAATATTTAGACTGTAAGCTGCTTCAGACAAGCTACGATATCCTCCTTTGAGGCGTCGATAATATTTTAGCACAACACAGATGCTTAAACTAATAACAGGTTTACATGGTTTAAAGGGAACAAACACAGGATCGTATATTTATGCTCCAGATTACAGTTTTCCCTCTCTCCCAGCATGTCAGAGAAGCACAGATGTTAGTGTCTGAGGACCATGTGTAATCCCACAGCCCCGGGAAGCTGACCTCTGGGATGGCCTCAGTTCGGCGCCCCCGCCCCTTCCTCGTGGCCTCATGTCTGCCCCCAGCCCCCTCCACCCCAGCCAGCTTTCTAGTCACAGGTTGGAGCAGCCTTAAATCATCCTAAGGCTGGACTGTGGTTAATGGGCATCCCTGGAATGCCCACAGATGACCTTTCCTTTGCATCTACTTGTTTGCAAAGACTCCTATTTCAGCTAGAGTTGGTGTCGAGTCTGAAGACCACCTAAAACATGAGGGCTTCTGTCGCAGGAGAAGGCGGAGGGACGCAGAGAGTGGCTCTGGAAGAGAAAAAGGTCTGCACTGTGTTTCCTCCTTGGCCAAGCGCTGACCACCCCTCCCAGTCAGGTGGAGCACGGAAGGGGACTTTGCTGGGGCTTCAGTCGACCACTGGGAGAGGGTAGGGCACAAAGGAAGAGATCCCCAGGAAGTTACTATGTGCAGGGGAACAGCATGCCACTGAGTGCTAGGGATTTGGGTGACATGATGAAATTCATACCAAAACAGCATGAAAGCACATTTTATGACAGCTAGAAATAGCCAAGTATTGTCAAAGCTCCCATGGAGTCATCCATTCAGAAACCGAGGCGTTAAAAGAATCTTGGACAGATGGGGTGAGCTGGACAAGGAGAGACAGGAAGGGTCCACACTGGGTGCAGAAAAAGACCTTGATGAGCAAGGATTCAGAGTTTAGAGCGTGGTCAGAAAGCAAAGACTTAAGCAGTATTTTACTCTCTGAACAGGAAGGCAGGTGGGGAAATATGGGAAGAGAACATTCCTTGGAGTGTGAAAACCTGGAGACTTGCCAGAGGAGAAAAGGGGGCTGATCTAAATGGAGCCCCTTCCACTTCATTATCAGAAAGGACCTACTTGGTCAGAACAATGATCAGCCCCTTGGGAGACAGAGGAGAGAAGGCGTATTTATGTTAAATTAACTCTGGAAAACAGAAGGACATAAGCTCCAGCTAATGCCTTCACTGTCCCTAGAAAGGCATTTATGTGCATTAAAGATTCACACATCCCTGCAGATACCTGCCAAAAGGAATTATCCAGCTGAGAAGCCGCTCGACTTCACTCCTACCCAAGGCATGTGTTGGTCAATTCCACGTAGACAGGATTCTCTTATACGCTTTGTTCCTTTAAACGACTGAAGTAAAAGTTTTAAACTATTTTAAAAAACACATCAGATCACAAATGTCTTATGTGTCTTACAACGTCTTAATTTACTATATTCTTAATTTATCTTTGGTGGATCCAAGTCAACCTTTCAGAGCTATGAAGCAGAAGAGAGAAACTCAGAATGTAAACCACTGGAACCCAATCTTGTATGCAACCACAGAGTATCACTAATGTATTCAATGGATATTTACTTAGCAACAAATATCAATAAATTTCATTGATGTTAAGATGTACATTTTTCACAACTTACGGATGTATCTTATAGGAGAGGGTGTCAATTTTACTGACACCATTTCCTCTTAGTGGGACCTTAAAAGATGGTCTAATTCACAAGTATCTTAGATTTGATGAGACAGGAACTCATCGTTATCATTCAAGTCACGGTTCCTAATGTTACCTTCTCTGAGAGGCTTCCTGGAGCACGGGTCTAAGGTGGCCCACCCATTACCCTGATTCTTCCCCCTTGGTCATCCCATCTCCGTGGAGATCACATCTCTTGTGTTCACCACTATGCCCAGAACCTGATCAGGCATCATTCTAAACATGGTAAGTTCTGATTAACTGGCTCTGGAATGAAGGAAAGTTACCATTTACTGAGCAATTACTACATGTCAGAACCTGAACTAAATGTTTTACTGAGGCAAATCTCATTTAATCCTAGCAATTTAGAGGTCATTCTTATTATCTACTTTTAAGTGGAGAAGCCAGGACTAGACCTCGGCACATCCTGACTTCAAAAACCAGACCCATAGGCACGATGCTATTCTGTGTATCACATATAAAGTCTGGAAAGAGTTCTGTGCTAGTCCAAAGCTATATGGGAAGATCCCTGAAGCTACAGAGAAAAATAAAACTTCCCCCACCCTCAAAAAGTAATATTTGTCTACTGGGGATCACCACATTCCTCTGTCTTTCCAAGGGCCTCATGTGTAAGGTCCTGTGTTAATATAGAAGTGCAGGTGTCTACATCTCTGCCTGATAAGATGAGGAGAGGCTCCATAGGAGTGATGGATATTTAAACTTTGTATGGAAAGATTCCACCATCTATGACAGACAGCATAGCCCAACTTAGGGCTCTCTGAGTTACCTGCACTGATAGGCACATAGAGTACACATGGGAGGTGCCAGAAGAAAAGTAGGTCCAAGGGCCTTGGGTGCCATGCTGGGGGGTTTGAACCTCATTTCATATGATCAGGACTCTTCATCAATAACCCATTTCAGTGTGGGCTTTACTCCATCTCAGCCAAGCTTCTCTCCCATTCAGCATCCAACTGAAGGAAAAATATTGAAATTTGGCACTGGCATTCCCATGTCAACTGATGGCTATGTCGAACAGACTTCTAAGGCTAGTATAAAGAGAAAATAGAGAACGACTGGAAAAAGGAATGACAAAGGAGATTTGATTATAAGTCCATTTCTATTGAGCCAGCTTAAATAGAGCCTATTGGTTATTTTGGGTTTCTGCAAAAATACTGAAGGATACCACAAACATAGCCTATTTCATTTAGGACAGAGGTGACAAACTATGGTTATAGGTCAAGGCCGGCCTGCAGCCTGTCTTACGTGGCAGTCGAGGAAAGATCAGTTTTAATATTTTAAAAGGACTGTAAATAAACAACATGCCCCTCCCCCACACAAAGAATATATGGCAGAGGCATCCAGGTACCAGAAAATACTTACTATCTGGCTCTTCACGGGAAAAGGTTTACCATCTAGAACTTCTTATCGTCCTCCGCCATCTCTATTCTGACACAGGTCATCTGAGTCAGTGCCTAGTGTGACCAAACATGTAGAGAACTAGATCTATCTACCACCTCAGAAATGAAAGCCAATTCAATCGCATGATAATTTATTGCTTTAGGAATTCCTCTTAGGAGAATTCTAAATTTTTAGCCGATTGTTAGACTCACACCCATTTCAACTTTGTCTTTGATGTTTTAAGATGTCCTCCTTACACTCAAGGGCTTGCTGGCTTTTGGCCACCTGTTGTAACGGTTTTGCCTTTCCTCATGCTGGTGGTAAGTGGCTTCTGCGGGCCCCATAGCAGCCTGGTTATTAAAGCTTACCAAAACAACTTTCTTATTTAAAGACCCGTGAAAACCCCGCCTCTCCTCCCATCCGGTTAGTACATCAAGCGGGGGTAGCTGGGATCTTTTTCCAAAACTTAAGCCTCACATGCTTCAAGTCGACTTTTTCTCCAGGATTGTATGGGATGGGGGAAGGAAGAAGAAGAAGGTTATGGGTTTTTGGATCCACGAATGTAACATACTTTAGCTTTCCATCAAACAGTAATTCAATATTTACCAAAAGAAGATGTTTAGGCTTGGAAATTTTTACTTGGCTTCTATCTCACCAGAAAAACTTTTTTTTTTTTTTTTTTGGGTAACCTTGTATATACAGATTGAAAAGATAGCAAAGCATGACTCAAACATGAAAACTATTCTAGATATACAGTCAACTCCTGATCACTGGGAGAGGAATCACCCAGGCATACTGGAAGTTGTTCTGTAGCATCTGGGTAACCTGTGGCCCTGTTATCCTACAAACAAACCCGGGCCCCCTCACTAGGAGGATTAGCCTACACTTCTATTATCGTTGCTAAAACATCTGTTGCTTTTCATCAGCGTGAGTAATATAAAGCTGAACGTGTAGTTGTCTCTTAATTACTTGAAAGCTGGCTCTGTAGTCATAAGTTCTACTTGGCACAGACACCCATGGCTCTTTGGGGTCTTTGGGATCAGGCTTTCATTTTATCAAGATTGATGCAGGCTGTGATGAAACATTAGTAGTTGAGATGCCTGCCACCCCCAAATACTCGGCTGCTTACAGTCTCTGTCCAGAAAATATTCCCATTTCCATCCCTGCTGAATACATGACCATTTTGCTTTAGGAACCATGTTTTTCCTAAGACAAAAGAGACAAGTGATTTTTTTTTTTCTGAAAGAATGAACCATTACAATTAATAAAACATATGTCCCTATGCCACCATCATTTCTAGATTGTACCGACTGGGGTAAAGACAAGTGAACCTGGGTTAAATCACAGTTCTGCTAGTAGACAGCTTTGTAACCTCCAGCAAAAACACTCACTCCTGGGACTTGGTTTATCAACAACAATCACCTTTAAAGCACAGAATGTGGCAAACACAATGGATCGTCTCATTAATAATCATCAATGCTCAGCATGACTCCACAGGGAAGAGTCATTATTTCCTAAATTTACAGAGGAAGAAATGGGTAAAGGTGAGAGATAATTCAGAGAGAGTGACTACCTATAATTGTTACATTTTCCTGATTAAAAAATAATCTACGTCTAAATAATTTCCTTAGAGGGGTCAAGGTCTCAGTGCTAATGAGCTGTAGGGAGGCAAATTTCATTCACGGGTTAATTCCAGAGCACTTGGTTCTTCCCAACTCATGCTTTCCCAAATCTTTTTTTTTTTTTTAAGACTTTATTTATTTATTTGACAGAGACACAGCGAGAGAGGGAACACAAGCAGGGGGAGTGGGAGAGGGAGAAGCAGGCTTCCTGCCACGCAGGGCGCCCGATGCGGGGCTCCATCCCAGGACCCTGGGATCATGACCTGAGCGGAAGGCAGACGCTTAACGACTGAGCCACCCAGGCGCCCCTGCTTTCCCAAATCTTTAAGATGCAGGGGCTGACCAAGATCATCCAGGCATTCTAGCTTTAATATTCCATGCATCTAAATCCCTGCAGGAGGATTAAAAGGTGATAATTATTTGAGAGACCAACCACTAGCAATGAAAACAGGAGGGAGAACGCTGCAAAAAAATGGATTGCAGCCAATAAGAATCAGGGCACAGGGGCGCCTGGGCGGCTCAGGCGGGTAAGTATCTGCCTTCGGCTCAGGTCATGATCCCGGGGTCCTGGGATGGAGCCCTGAGTCGGGCTCTCTGCTCAGTGGGGGGCCTGCTTCTGCCTCTCCCTCTGCCTGCCACTCTGCCTACTTGTGCTCTCTGCCAAATAAATAAATAAAATCTTAAAAAAAAAAAAAAAGAATCGGAGCCTAGATCCAGGAACTGCTTTTAGTTTACTAACAGCTCAAAAGATTCAGTGTTACTCAAGCAATCCCCATATGTATGTGTCAGATTACGAACCGTTAAATCTTAATTAAATCACTCAAAATCATAACCTCAAAGGAGAACAAAATAGTACGAGTGATTCTTGGTTTTGAAAAATTACACTGCTGCTTTCTATTGATTTGTTTAAAAGTGATTGCTTAACCTCTTCGGAGCACAGAGTGTCCCATGGAAACATTTAAGCTTATACCTGGTAGCATCATCCATATTTAAGTCACTGGAAGAATTGGTGCCCATGGTGAAGATGGAGATGAGCAGGGAAACCAATCAAGGAAAGCATGATTGGGTCACGGATCCGACTGCCAGATAATTTTCTCACTTTGCCCCTCAACAATAAGCTTCGGAGAGCGGATGCAGGACGGAAGGGGAAGGTCAGGCAGTGATGGCTATGGGTGACCTATGCAGTATGTGGTCAGCAAGATGGGACAACATTTCTTCAGGTGATTTGGGGGCCTGACAGGGGCCTCAAATCAGACAAAAAGGAAAGTGAAGAATTAGGGATCCAGACTCAAAGACACTAAAGGATCATATGTCAAACCATCACTTTTCTATGTAAGTCTTGAATATTATAGCCCAAATCAATATCACCAGAGGTTTGGGGCAGGGGGAGTGAGCATGAAGCTTTAGAAACTATCTGGTTCCTGTACATTGCTTTATAATCGGGAAGCCAAGGGCACCGGAGCGAGTAGCCTGCTCAGGTCTCAAGTTAGAATAGAGTTTTCTTATTCCCGGACACGACGGGCTTGGGAATGTTTTAATAGCATCTAATCAAAGTCCAAAGCCTATAAATTCTTTAAAAGTCAGTCAACTACAGAAACTGAGAAGCCAGAAGCAGCTGATTTTAACACCTGATAACTATTTTCATAGAATTTACACGACCTATCTAGGCCTGGAATTCTGTGAGATGACAAATTTGACCTAGAGTCAACATTCTGGACTCCTCCTGGTTTAAATACGAAACACGAGGTAGTTCGGTATCCACCCCGTCGGCAAACCCCCACACCAACTCTCCCCCGGAGCTCCACATAGATGCCGGCTGGAAACAGCCTTCCCCGGGGCTCCCACTCAACGATTTCAAAAATCTGTGCAGTAGCCGGGGCCACCTGAGGGTGGTACAAACGGAGCGTTAAGGACCAGAACTTAATACAACAGCGGCTCTACAAACAAGACTCCAAGGCGCACTTGAAAAGTCACCCACCTCATTGTTTCCCAAGAAGCGAAAGAAATATAACAGCTTAACTTCTCCCAGTTAGAACCTCCTTAGGCTTCTGGTTTAGGAACCAGACTCTCAACGGAGGACACAAAGAGGGGCTGAGCTTGGGGCATCCCCTGCAGACCCCCGCCGTCCTCCGAGGCCAGGAGGTCGGCAACGTCCCAGCGGACCAGGTGCTACCATTTACCCCCGTGACGGAGGAGCCACCTCAACCGCCGCCCCCCACCCCAGGGAGCATATTTGCAGCGCCGGGACCCCAAGGCTAGTTCCCACAAAGGCAGGGGTCCCCCAAGCCAAACGCGGCGCCCTGCCCTCCGACTCCCACCGCGGTTCGCCGGTCCTGGGAGGCCAGGGGCCGGGACCTGTGTTGGGGAGTTAACCTCGGGTGTCTGGCCGTCGCGTCCCGTTTTCGGACGATCCTGTTTGAGTTGTGGGGTTGGGGTTTGTTAACACTCCTGGGTGCACGCAGAAACCCCTTCTCGGAGCGGGCGGAGGGGCGGGAGCGCGGGGCCGGCAGATCGAGGCTGCGCTGGGGCTGGGGCCGGGACTCGGGGACCGGGAGTCCCCGGAGCCCGGGCGGCGGCGCGTCGCCCCCTCCAGGCGGCGGCGGGCAGCGGCGGGCCCCGGGTCCCGGCGGCGGGGGCGCGCTCCGGGAACACCGTCTGCCCCCACCCCGGAGGGAGCGCCCAGGGGAGAGGGGGCCCGGGGCACCACGCTCCGCCCGCCGCCACCTGCGGATTGGGGTGCCAGACCGAGGGTCCCTGGGTCCCCTCCCCATTCCCCGGGGCTCCCGGCGAGCGGTCCCATCCCTGGAAAAGGACCCCGGGCGTCACGGCGAAGCGGGGCGCTTACCCGGAGAGGGGCGGCTCCTGCGCCGGGGTCCGCGCTCGCAGGTCGGCGGGGAAGGTGCGGCTGCACTGCGCGGGCTCCGGCTCCGGCTCCCGCGCCCGCCGAGCGCCCTGCGCAGCCGCTCGGGCTCGGACTTCCTCTTCCTCGGCTCGGCCCCGCCGCTCGGCCGCGCTCCCCGTCTCGGCCGCGCCCGGGCCCGCCCCTCCCAGCGCCGAGATGCCGCCGGCTCGGCCGCCGAGAGCAGCGGATCTTCGGTCCCTCCTCCCCGCGGCCCCCGGGCGAGCAAGGTGGGGAGGAGGAGGGGGAGAGCCGAAGAGCGAGATTAAGCACTTGGACTTGTCACTGGAGCATTGCCAAAGAGCGCAGTCAAATTACAACCCCTGGGGGAATTTTTTTTTTTTTTTTTTAAATCCCAGCTACCGTTTTCGCAGACACATCATTTTTCTTCATTTTCCGGGATCCTCGGGTCTATCTTTCTCTTGGACGTGATAATTTCCCATACAATTTCCTTAAAATAATACCAAAAATCATTTCTTTAAGTCAACTTTCTAGTATTGCACAGAAGCTTTGGGGTAATACTATGTAAAAAGAGGGGGGAAGCTCAGGTTTTCAGACATCATTACCCTAGTCACCTAAGTTCATGTACCAATAACCTTTGCTTAGAGAAAGTAAAAGTGAAAAGGAGCGAAGAAGACTAACCTTTGTAATAGCCTGATAAATGTTTAAAGGCGCCGGCTCTGCAGTAAAATTATGACTTCAGTCAAAGGTGCCTAGGATGACCGTCAAAGGCATGCGAAGTGATTTCTTAACACTTACCCCGTCAAAAGCAGACATGCCATGTTTGCCTATTGGCTCCATTAGGTTTTGTAATTTGTAGGAATGCATTCTCACACCGTTTACAGACCTCCAGCTTTACCAGTTATTAGCTATGTGACCTTGAGCAAATTAGTTACCCTGTCTATGCCTCAGTTCCCTCATCTGTAAAATGGGGATAGTAATGGTAGTACCTACCCCAGAGCTGCTGTGTGTGATTTAAACAAGGCAATGCACAGGAAAGGCTTAGGAGACTAAGCCTGGACAATAAAGCCTAGATAAAAGCTGTTACCGTTGTTGATTATCTCCTTTCGTCTGCTTTTATGCGTGTACCTGATTATGGAGAATATAATAAAGATCTGAAACAAAACAAGGTTTTGTGCAGTAAGGTTACACATGTCACAGTTCTTGCCCCACAACGTGCAGTTTATGTTCAGTTTTACAATTTATTTTGTCTCCGCGACTGACTTGTATTACCTAAAGCGATGAGACTGGGTTATGCTTGGACTACACTACCACGGAAGATTTGCAATGGGACTAAAACAGATCTTTGCCATCTTCAAAGCATCGTTTCAGATGGTCGTGCAATAACCTTGTGAGGTCGACAGGACAGATGCTAGCTTCTTTCCACAGACAGGAAATGGAGGCTGGGGAGGCTTAACCAGGACCCTTTCCAGGACATGGAGCTCACACAAAACCGTGCCTATAACCTCATCTCTCTCTGTTGTTACTCGCAATAGAAGTGAGCAGGAATACCTCACACTTGTACAACATTTGTGAGCTGGTACACACTGATGGTCTTTATCACTCCTGTGAGGTAGGTGCTGGTCTCACTCGACACTCCAGGGGCCTCAGGCTCAAAGAAGCTAATTGTTGTACGTGTGTGTGTGTGTGTGTGTGTGTGTGTTTGGGTGGGTGTGTATGTGTGTGTCTGCTGGATAGGGTGTTGGGGACAGCTTGGAAAAGAAGGGACGAGAATTAGGGTTTCCCAATTCCTGGAAAATGCTCTCTCTGCTCCTCTACTCCCTGACCCCACATACTCACACATTTCTTTGCGCAGAGGACTTAGAGAAGCAGTGTGATCTGACCACCAGTCACAGACTTTGTCACTTACTAGCTGCTCACCCTTAGGCAGATAACAGTTGTGAACTTTGGTTCTTTATCAATGGAATGGTTATTATTCACTTCACCTCAGTTTATTAATGAGGTGAGAGGTGGGAGGTAGGAAGTAGAAACAGGTACGTGAAATCTCTTTTATTGATACTGAGTGCCAAGTACAGCACGAGGCACCTAATCTGCATTGCCATTCCTGATTTCCCAAATGAATGCACTGGAGAGTGATCTTGCAATCACCTGGTTTATCACACTGTGTATCTAGTTTATCTGTGTGTGCCCAGCACTTTGCTCAACTCCTAACACAACAGAAATAAAAGTTCTGTGGGTGGGTAGATGGATGGATGGATGGATGGATGAAAGAAAGGGCAATGTAAGACCCGTGAACATGCTAGTATGTAGCCTTCCACGTTAGTAATTTCCTACTCTCCCCTTTAAGGAAAAGAATCCTTGGAATGGCTCTTTCTTTCTTTTTTTTTAAGATTTTATTTATTTATTTGACAGAGAAAGCGAGAGAGCACAAGTAGGCAGAGTGGCAGGCAGAGGGAGAGGGAGAAGCAGGCTCCCTGCTGAGCAGGGAGCCCAAATTGGGGCTCAATCCCAGGACCCTGGGATCATGACCTGTGCTGAAGGCAGACGCTCAACAGGCTGAGCCACCTAGGTGCCCTTCCAATGGAATGACTTTCTAATGGTACATCTAGTATCAGGAAAATTCTCTGGGTGAGAGGTTTTCTTATTATTAATTCCAATGTCAGTCAAGGTCAAAAAAGGGAAAAAGAAACCTCTTAAAGTATTTACAAAAGAGAGATTTTATGCAAGGACTGGACTCCACAAGTGTTGAAAGAACCAAGAATCCAAAAGGAGAGATGACGAAGCAGCCCAGAAATTATCAACAGCAGAAAGCCACTCCTCACTCCTCTAGGTTGGAGAAGCAGGGAGAGGGGCTGTTGGATGGAACCTGTCTTTGAGAGCTGGAGAAACAGCCACTGCCTTAGACACTTGCAGAGAGGGGGAGAAACACCCTGGTTTTTCCCTTCCTTTGCCCCATAACCCAACATGGGTTGAACCCAGCTGACAGGGGAACCCAGAACACTCAGCCTATAGGGGTGCCCATTGCCACCCCTGTAATCCTGTGATACTGAACAGAAAAAAGGCCAGGAGGAACTGAGGACAGCCAGCCCAGGCCTAGCCTATCCCTCAAAGCATACCTCTCCCCTCTCAAATAAGATTGGGTCTACCAATTGTACTTCTGCCAAAGAAATGCTCTTGCCTTTTGAGATTATTGAGTGTCCCCCATAGCATCTCATTCATTCCTCATACAGACCTGGTGAGATAGATACTATAGATAGATACTATGATCCCTAGATTACATACAAGGTCACAGAGATTCTGGAAGTTTCAGTCATTTGGCCAAGGCCACACAGCCATACGTGGTGGAGCAGGTTTCAGCTCTCCTGCGTGTCCCACTAACTCAGCTGTTTCTAACGAAAAGCAGTGCAATCATACACAGTCTTGTATAGAATCACATTTCAGGGTCACCAGTCCATGCCCATATGGGAGTTAATGTTTGCAAAGCTTACAGAGTCAAAAGGCTGGATCGCGCCTTGCTTTCATTTTATGACTTATGGTGATAACTTTTATGATGCCGATGATGGCTGGGCTGAATTTATGATCACACAAGATCAGAAACATCGTGTCCATTGGATTGTCGGAGTACCTCAGGAAAAACATGGGTATCGTTTATTTGTTCTTTTTTGGAAAAGCCGTTTCAATTTCAAATTTGATTTTTGTGAGGCTTTCAGGAAATGATCTAGAATATTCTGGCCAGTGAGAGAGATTAGGGTAAGCGAAGGGTCTTACGGTATAGAGTCTCATGTAGGGAAGACAGAAAACCAAGAGCGTAAGTAAATGCATGGTAGGGTGACAAGCACCTTCAAATTCTCTCCAGCCAGGAGTGGGGATCAGCATCTGTATTGGTGCTGGTGATCCCTAATTTGATCCTTCTCAAGTCTCAAATTAGCTAGAAGATTGAAAAATTAAGAAACTGTGCTGATCTCAAAGAGTGCAAGATAAAATAAGAAATGCCCATGATTATTAGAAGCTTGCTGAGTTGGGTCTAAAAGTAGGTAGAGGATTTTGAGGCCATTTGGAAATCCTGACACTTTATAGTATCTCCATTGCTGACCTGCAGCACGTCTCTAAAATTCCCCTCCCTAGAAGCCGAGTGGATTAAGACCTGGTGTCCAGGAGGCAAGTGTGAATTCATTATTTATCAAAGGATAATATGGTGAAGGATTATCCTGCCCATTATTGAACTAGTCTATTGAGTGAACCAGATCTTCTTAAAAAGCATAATTTCCTGCTGGTAAAGAAGGCCCCAGGGGAAGAAGAGGATCCCAGATACCAGCCAGGGCAGGAAGAGAGCAAAGGGACACCAACAAATGCCAAAAAAGACAACAGAAATGTGCCGGGAGAACAGAAGCCTGTGAGCATCATGTAAATTTCTCATAGTCAACATCATAATTTTGTCTATTTCTCTAATTGCCTAAATTTCCTCAATTTTGACCAATACAGCAAAGATGTACGTGGACATGCTTTATAAATATTGACATTTGCAGAAAAAAAATTCCCCTCTAACTCGAAACTTTTAATTTGTCTTGGTTAAATGAAATCCAGTATTATTTTATGCAAATGGCCTGAACATCTCTGTAATAGAGAACGCTCTTCATTGTGTTATATGAAATAAAGCAACACTGAACAGTTTATGCTTCTGCCTCAAAATTAGTTGTATTTTCAAATTTATAACAGTATATATGTGGAAGCTTTTAAAATTTAATGTATTTTTTGGGCTGTTTTCTCTATGTCAGATGTGTTCGAAGGAGGAGCTGCTTACAACTTTATTTCTCAAAAATATTATGTTTAGAAGTTCTCCGCAAGAGTACTCCCACAGCCCTTGGAGTCTTACAGAAATGTGTGTGTTGGGGGTGGGTGTTTTCGGTTGTCACTGTGGGAGGTGGGTTCTACTGGTGGTAGGGTGCCAAGTCAATAAACTTTCTGCAATGTTGGGACAGTCCTGCACCATGAAGGGTGGTCCCATCCTAAATACCAAAGCATCTCCTGAAGGACCCACTGTGAGGTGTCCCTGTAGATTGGGCATCACAAATTTAAATGCCTTCTGGGGCCAGGCCAGTAAAAAAAATTTGTTCAGCAGCTCAGAACTGTTAGCATGTGGTGCACACTTAAGGCATATTGTTCAAATTTTCTTAAACACTGTTTTGGCCAAACATACACTCCCCAAATCCAGGAGCTTCTTGCAGACCTCCAATTTGCTCCTTCCCTTTCACTTCCGTTGCTTCGGATGACTTTTCAGACAAAAATGAAAGAAAGGATCTTTCTTCCCTCCTCCATCTCCTCCTGCATCTTTCTTTATTTTTATTTTTATTTTTTATTATTATGTTATGTTAATTACCATACATGACATCGTTAGTTTTTGATGTAGTGTTCCATGATTCATTGTTTGCATGTAACATCCAGTGCTCCACCTCCTGCATCTTTCTTAAAGACATATAATCAACTGCATGGGGAAAGATTAATAGAAAATGCTTTTCTCCTCTAAGAATTCAATGTCATGGATGCTTTAATTGAAATGATAAAATGAGTGGGGGGAAAAATCAGACTATTTTTAACCATGAAAAATTGAGTTAATTAAAAATTTAAATAATAAACTGATGACAGAGGCTTCTGGCGTGTTCTCTCATCCTTCTGTGTCTCCTCTTCTCTGATGTTGATGATGTACAACAAATCCTTACAAGTTAGTAGACATAACAGTGAGTACTACTGGATTCTGAACCCCTACCATGTTTTAAGTCTACATTAAGATGCTCTGCCTCTTATTTAATCTTCACAATTAAGTGTATTTTCTCCATTTTGTAAGTGAGGACACCAAGGCTTAGAGAGCTCAGGTGATGTGGTCAAGGCTTTATAAATAGTAAGAAGCAGCGCCAGAATCTGGAATCAGATTCTGTGATTCCCAAACCTGCCCTAAGTGCCATGTACCACTGACATGAGCTTCTCCGTGCATCAGCCATCTTCATCTCTCCATTTTGGTCACCTTTTACAAGTTCACGACCAGTAGTCATGACTTCTACACAGAATTTCATGGGCTAATGCACACATGTGCCCTGATAAGGAGGTACTGTAAATATTTGCAGTTCAAAATCTTTTTCCCTCAATCTGAAATCCAACAACTCTGCAAATGGGAAGTTTTTCTGAAATCCTTTGTACCAAAGCCTGCCCTGACCTGAAATCATTATGCAATAAAACCTCACCTTCAGTAGTTAGAGACTATTTGTAGTTTTTGCTTTTAATCCCATTGGGTATGAATTTTTCATTTAGCTGCAGAAATATGAGGGTGATTGATTTCGGGGTGCCATCCCAGACTCCTGCAAGACTACTACATATATATGTTATATGCACTGTATTGCCTTTCTAAGGGCCCCCATCAAAAAACCCCTAGCGTCTTGCATGAGAGATTATGAATCTGGAGCTTCAAAAAGCCCACATTATATTGAATAGATACTAATAAAACTCTATTTCCTGAATGGTAAGAAGCAGTGGCGTGTTGGAGTTGGCTTGTACTAGTTTGCAAGAGCTGGTTGTTAACATTTCCAGAATTCTGTAAGCCAGTGGAAATCAAGTTGGTAGCCTGAAATGAGCCATGGTAGGAATATTTACACTGCAGAAAGTGGCAAATGCTACAAATCTGATTTCCCTCCTCTGCCTTGCCCGGAAGCTCCTGCCTTGCCCGGAAGCTCCTGTCTTGCCCGGAAGCTCCTGCCTTGCCCGGAAGCTCCTGTCTTACCCGGAAGCTCCTGTCTTACCTGGAAGCTCCTGTCTTGCCCGGAAGCTCCTGTCTTGCCCGGAAGCTCATTGTTAAACATTTACCAGCACACCACTGAAGTAGGGATGAGATAAGAAAGGGGGTGAAATACCATGCTGTGAGCTCTTCCCAGTCCACCCTCCCTGCAAGTTGGAAGGTGTTAAGGGACGGTCTAGGACGAAGAGAAAATGTAGTGTTGGTTTCACTGGGGCAAAACACTTTTCATAGACTATCTTAATCTTTTTGTCTTGGGGATAATTTTGACAGTGCTGATCAAGATTGTTAGTGCATTGATTGAGACTTCTCAGGAAACAAAGGCTTAGAGGCGTGGGTAACGTGGCCAAGGTTTTCTGACAAGTGAGACGCAGCAGGAATTTAGAGATAGAAGGGAATAAGGAGTTACGTATTCGAGGTGCACTATGTTGGTACATCAATAAAAGGAGATCCCGTGGAATTGCCTTAGAATGTCCATCCAAGTTCTCCCCAGGGAATTCAGTATTGTGAACAATTATTGCCACCACGTTGGGGCAATCTCAGTTTTACACATGTTGTGATAAAGATCGAGGTGTGAATTTTCTCCTCGTCCTCCTCTCTGTCTCTCTTTTTAAAGGAAGACATGAAAAATAGTCAGATTAAGGTTGTGCAGAGGCCAAGCAAAGTCTTCACGATGTTGCCAGTCACAAGAATTCCGTGGGACCCATGCCTCCTGCACTCAACCAGGCAAGATGTTTAGACCTTATGTGCCACGGGGAGTGTATGGATTGAAGCAAGAGCACATGGGAGGCTCAGTTAGTACACGAACCAACACAAATTTGGAGGGAAAAGATTTTTAGCCCAAAGAAGCCCTTCTACACTGCTACCTTCAAATGGAGTTTAGTGATTATCCAGTTTTCCTTTTTTTATGTTTTCAGGCTAACTCCACTACCTGCAAGGAAAGGAATTTTACACTCAAGATCTGAATGCACATGCTATCGAAAGAATAAAAAGGGAACTGAATAATTATGAAGAACAAAGTGATCAGAAGAAAGGGGAAAAGCCCCATAATTATTCTTACTCATTTACACCAAAAAAAGGTCTTTGAGACTGTAAATTGGCAATGCTCTTTCGGACACGATCATCTCAGAAATAATGATCTAGGGCCATCACTGAGGTCTCTATAACAACTCTTTAGAAGCTACTGGCAAATTTAGAGACTTGGGATATTCAATAAAATGCTATTCCTTTTTCACTTCCATTTTAAGTGGTGGCAGGCTATGGTTCCTGAAGAATAAAACATACCTTATTCCAAGCAAAAACTCTAGAAGGAAAAGTTCCAGTGAAATCAGGTTTTCAAGGTTGTTCTCAAATCAATTGCAAAATGTTGTTCCAAATGTCTGGTAGTAGGAATACGATAATCTAGAACTGGGTTTTCATATTACATATATACTAAGTTAAAACATGAACTTTGAAATATAGCTCAATGTAGCCCAGCCCTGTAAGACAAATGCAAGATTAACAATAAAATTAAGTCCCATGATAATTTCAAAAAAAAAAAAAAAAAGGAAAATTTTGATTGGGGAATATTGGTACTTGAAAATATAAAGACCTGAAATTTAAACAGAGTTTAATGATGAAGGAAGAAGTTATCAGTAGGCTGATAGTACTCAGTCTTGGAAGAACAGTGGGACAATATGGGGAGCAAGGGTGATTAAATAGCCGAGGGAGGAAGCTGAGATTTCTTTTTTATTTCTGGGAGCTCCTTGGAAAGAGAGGATTGGAGACAGTATTCTTCTAACCCCAAGATACTTTCTTCAAGTTAGCATGACCAAGGTTTCTGATCTGCTAAAATATGGTGGACTGAGTTTTTACCATACACACATTTATTTATTTATCTTTAAAGATTTATTTATTTGTTTGAGAGAGGGAGAGAGAGCACGAGTGAGTGGGAGGAGGGGCAGAGGGGGAGAATCTTCAAGCAGACTCCCCGCCGAGCGCAGAGCCTGATGCAGGCCTCCATCCCACGACCCAGGAGATCAGGACCTGAGCCGAAACCAAGAATTGAGCACTCAAACGGCTGAGACACCCAGGCGCTCTGTCATACAGGCAATTTATAATAAAATATCTCAAATTCATTTTTTCTCCTAATTTGTTATTAAATTTGGGAACAATTTTATTCATTAATTTTAGCAATCAGACTTTATTCATATGGAGGATCTTGGATAAAGTTAAGAATTAGTAAGAATAAATGAAAGATTCTTACTACATATTAGTTCCTTCATGCTCGTTCAATGAATACACCCCAAATATGGAGAATCATATCTGCATCAGTTTAAGACGGGTGAGATCTAGCTGTTTCACTTGTGTGTATCAGCCTTCTCAGAACAGAAATAAAATCCCCCTCCACATTGCAATCCCATTTGCATATGTATTTGTTCCTCTTTGTACAGGTCCATTCGTCCAGACTTCCTTTCTCTTTTTCTCTTAATTTCTGAGCCTGCTTCTGCCAACAAGCTCAACTTCATTCACGTTATAAAATCCTTATTCCCATCAGCATTTTCTTCCAGCTGAATTCAGCAAAGCCTGATTACATAATATTAACATACTGCATATAAATTCCGAGATGTTACACTTTTCTTTGGAATTTTGTGATAGAATAAATTAAACCAGAAGCCAAAGAAACATCATGCCTTTTCTCAATTTATCTTAAAAAAGATCATTCTTTTAAAAACTAATTTCTTATTTTTATAATTTCCTTTGACTAATTCACCATACTTGGACAACTGACATAGGTATAGAAGAAAACCACCTGGCAAATACCTAGACAGAGATTCCATAGAAGGTAGAGACCTCACAGATTACATGGACTCAGCTGCCTCTGTAGATTCGAGTCCTTTGTAATGCGATTAACCTCAGGCACATTCTATATACCGGTTTCAAAGTAACTTTTTCTGAAATTACAGAAGGACTTTGTTTATGAAGAACCCAATTTCATGATCACTTTCCAGCAACCCAATACCTTCCTGAGAGTTGATTCCTACATTCCAAGCAAGATGTTTTGAGCTCCTATTTCTCTTAGGAAATGTATCCTTTCAAGAACAGAAAGGGTCTTTTAAAACTATTCAGTAAGTAAAAAACAAACAAACAAACAAAAAACTATCCACCAAAGAAGAAGATAGCCTTGCTGTGGGCTAATTAAATTAACAAGCATCCGTAATCTTACCATTCAAAATATAATACATAAGGCTGAAATAACTCCATACCTCCTAGGAGCACCCACATCTATTTCTTCTTTCTGTCTCCGTCCTCCAGCTTGAGTTCAAGTCCTCATCAAGTAATTCCCCGACTAGGCTGTGTCCGCTTTCTGGCCCCACTGTAGTCTACATAACCTGCTGCGAGCCTGATCTCAGCAGGATACTGTTTGCATAGCTAACAACACAGAAAGGGACCCCAAATGGTTAAAAGAAAACCAGACTGTGTGCTCAGGAAGGACTTTGAGAGTGTGACCCAGAGAGTAAGCAAAGACTCAAAGACTTCTGAGTAGTGGGGAGACTTGCCCAGTGGCCTGCAACCTGTGCGTTCTCTCTCTCTGTGATGCTAACTCCTGGCCACTGTTCTTCCCAAGGTGTGAGGCGGATCACCCCACCTCCTGCCCCCCAATTCTACCCTTGCTTTCCAGAAGGGAAGCTATTCCGTGGGCAGTCACTTGGGGTTGGGACAAGTGGTTTTGTAGAGCTCCCATTGGAGAAGACCACATCTAATTAAATGTCAGTGTTGTCCAGACTCGCATGGGGGTTAAGCGGAAAAAGATGTAGCTAGAGTTTGGGATTATAGTTGAGGAAGTTGCTCTACTTATGCCCTTAGCTTTGAGTAATTGCAGGCTTGACTGGCAATTGATCTTTGAATTATACTGTTTTATTTCTGATGTAAGGAAATAATCAACCCACTCTCAATTATCATGGAAAGTGGACCCATGGGATACCTACAAGGATCACCTAATTATCCTAAAGCAGAAAGATAAAAGAAGAACTCGACAGGCTTGGGACGAAGATATTTCCCTTAAAAGAAGGTGATGGTTGTGAATCCTCACACTATCAATCTTGTTTCACAGATTTCTTATTAAGATAGGCTCAAACACTGGAACTTCTGCATATTATTTGCAGTGTGTTGTCTACATACTTACTGACATTCATTGCTTTTATTTATTTATTTTTTTAGATGGGGAGGGGGGCAGACAGAGAGAGAGAATCTTAAGCAGGCTGCACCCTCAGCGTGGAGCCTGACTCAGGGCCTAATCTCACAAACCTGAGATCATGACCTGAGCTGAAATCAAGAATCAGATGCTTAACTGCCTGAGTCATCCAGGTGCCCATATTCATTGTTTTTAAAAACTGTATATGCAGGGAGCCTGGGTGGCTCAGTTGGTGAAGCGTCTGCCTTCAGCTCAGGTCATGATCCCGGGGTCCTGGGATCAAGCCCCGTCTCGGGCTCCCTGCTCAGCGGGGAGCCTGCTTCTCCCTCTCCCTTTGCCCCTCGCCCCTGCTCATGCTCTCTCTCTCAAATACATAAATAAAAAATCTTAAAAAAAAACTGTATATGCATATCCCATAATGTGGATATGTTAATTTTCAATTAATTTCTTGTTTGATGATGTCACAATATTATATCTTCAAAGAATCCCTCAGGATTGTTAAAGGAAGATGCTAAACCATGGGGACCTCACTCTCAACTTGATACTCAGAGTGTACAGGTAAGTCAGGGACAACTGCCCTCATAGGGCTGGGTGAACCTCAATTACATGCATATCAGCCACTCCTTGAACAAACTTCAGTGGGTCCCTAGTTTTAGAATCAAGTTCAAATTTCTTAGTCCAATATTCAAGGCCAATTAATCTAGCCCCTATCTGACCATCCTGCCTTTTCTTCTTCCACCAAAAGTTTTCAGTCAAACAAATCCGCCAATAAGTAGTGGTCCCATATCAGAGCGTATCATTAGCATGTGACTGTCTGTGTTTGTGGTTGGGATGTGCCTTCCCATGTGTTCATTGAGGAGATATACTCTTCCTCCAAAGAATGGTTCTGGTTCCACTTCTTGTGTTAGGTTTTCCTAAAATCCCAGGGAAGAGTTCCTCTCTCAGAATGTCCAAACCCTGCCCTGCATCTATTGTCTTCCCCACAAACTGCAATGAGGACCAAAATCCTTTACCCGCTATGTACTCAAAGTGTAACTATTGACAATGATAGAATAAGGCAGGCAAGACATTTAATTTCATAATGGTCAGCTTGCATGTACATGATTTTTTGTCTTTAAATTGATATAATTGAAGGTAGTCATCTAATAAACTGATTTATTGATGGGTTCTTAGAGCCCCAGCTTCTCTACCAAAGTATTTTTTAATAGACAGCTAACCACTTGGCAGGAGCGTAGGGGATATGTAAGCTTAGATTGGATTAAAAGTACCTTTAGTGCCTTACTCCAGTCCCTCTTTACAGAAGAAGGCATTCTCTCTGCTGCCCTATAACTTCCTGGAATCTGGTGCTGTTTGGTTTCATTTAATGAGCGTGGTGATGCTGTAAATCTGTGGCTGTAACATCCGAAGTGAAAAATCACAGACTGACAAATTTCCAGAACTGGAAAGAACTTGGAGACAGTCTAGTGCCACTTTTCAAACAATTTTCCAAATAACACCTGTCAAGAAAATAAAATAAAAATGCCAATTTATTCATGAATGACTAGTATGTGGAACAGTTTTTTATAAGTGAATTCTGCTGTGAGAAAGGATTGACCCAGTCATGGAAGTAACGGTCTACATAGCAGCTCCCAGTGTGGCTGGGTTACGGCCAGTCCCCTGGTGGTGGGGTGGGCGGCTCTTTCTCAGCGGATCTGTCAATAAAACTGTAAAGGTGAGAGGAGAGAAATACCTCCACACCGGCCCATGAAATGGAGGAAGTACTCAGGAGGCACAGGGTGCTTTCCCATCATGATTGTGAAGTGGATTTTGTTTTTTGTTTTGGGTTTTTTTTTTTTTTTGGAGCTGGAAAAGCCCTACACTCACTTCTTGGGCTTGGCATGGACAGGGTGGAGGGAGAAAGATGTGGTCTAGTATTGCCAAAGTACCTTCACTGGCTGACCCTTTGGAGGGACAGTCTTTAATGTAATGGCCTGCCTACCTAGAGAGTAGCTACATTATTTCAGTAATGCACAAATCCATGAAGGTACTCATGAATTCATCCAATATTTGCTGAAACCCGTGTATATGCCAGGACCATGCTAGACACAGGTGAGCAAAAGAGATGCTATTCTAGTCCCCATGGAATTGTCATATAATGGGTGGAAAAGACTTCAATGACTCAATCCCCAAATCAGTATAAATTGCCAACTGTGGAAACCAAAGGATGCATACATAGAAATTAATGTGCTCTAGAGGTTCAGGGGAGTTGTCCCTAAAACGGTCATTTGAACTGGGATCAGAAGAATGAATAGGAGTTAACATGGTTAAGGGGGAAGGGATGAAGACAGAGAGAGTGTTCCAGGCAGAGAAAACATTTGCAGTCAATTCAAAGGCCCTGGGGCAGGATGGTTAGCCACTGGGGAAAAGGTTGGAGGGCCGTGAGTGAGGAGGAGCCCCAAGTCAGAGGCTGTTGCTTCAACAGAGGCTGTGGGGGCTTCAGGGGGCAGAACGACTGGGGTCAGACAGCTGAGGTACAAGGGATTGCAGGTCAATGTGCCAGGAAGACCAGGAACTATGAGGCCAGTAGATTTTTGACCCAGAGCTTGTCACTCGACTTCCCTGAATTTCAGTTTCCTAATCTCAACAAAAAAGTTGCATTTGGAGGAAAGCCAGGAGTGGTTTTCCTCTTACTTACTAATTAGGTGACTATTACAAAAATTAGTTAACTACTTTGCTCTTCCGTTTGTTCATCCGGAAAAGGTGGATGTTCCTGAAGATGAAATCAGGGATGGGGTGGACACAAATTCTAATCTTCTAAACTTTCTAATCTGTGATGGAAATGAGATAGTTCTTTATTTCACCTTAATCTATTGAAGCAAGTTTTATGAGTAGGTTAGAAGTTGTCTTATCTGCTTGGTTGAAACCAAATGGAGCTGAATTTGAATCTCAGTTCCTCTACTTAATTGCTGTATTGGTTTTTTATTGCTGCATAATAGAGTTTCATAAATTTAGCAAACTAAAACAATTCCCATTTATTGTTGCATAATTTCCTAAGGTCAGAAATCCAGCATGGCTCAACTGGGTCTTCTGCTAAAGACCTCCCATGCAAGGTGTTGGCTAGCCATGTTCTCATCTGAGGTTCTGGCGAAGGACCTTCCAGGCTCAATTGAGATTGTTGGCAGAAGTCAGTTTCTTGTGGTTGTAGGACTGAGGTCCTGGTTTCCTTAATGGCTGTCAGCTAAGGGACATTCTCAGCCTTTAGAGGCATCTCTCCATCCTCCATCTTCAAGCCAGCAGTGGTTCCTCAGGCCTCCTCATGCTTTGACTCTCTCCAACTTCTTTTCCCAGTGGCAGGCAGAGAAATCTCTCCGCTCTTATGGTTCTATGTGATTAAGTCAGGTCCATGGATAATCTCTTATTTTAAGGTCAACTAAGCACTATGATATAATCATGGGAATGATATCTCATTATATTTACAGGTTTCAGGGATTAAGGCACGGAATCCTAGGAGCCATTTTCAGAATTCTGTCTACTGCAATCTCTCAACATGACCCTGATGAGATGATTACTTAATCTGTATCAGTCTTAGTTTCCTCATCTGTACGAGGGAGTGAAATCATACCTTGAAGCATTATTTTGTTGATAAGTAAAATAAGACAGACACTGTGTCTGAAACATAGCAGATATGCAACAAATATGAATACTCTTTTCCTGATTTATCTCACATTCAGTTTTGTACGTTATTAAGAGACTGGTTAACTCCTAATGCCAGATGAGATTTATTTTATTTAATTTTAATTTTTTTGTAAAAAAGAGCAATGGGTCCTCTGCCTTACAAGTTTGGAAAGTTCTTTTAGAGTTTTATGCTACTGCATGACATAACCAGGATTTGGTTTCTCTTAAGTAGCTGAGAACTGATGTATGCTGCATATAGACATAAATTAAGAACTTGGACAAGAAAAGAACTTGCCAGAATTCAACCTTGGGGTGTTTATGTCTGATCTTAAAAGAAAATATGTCTTGGCAGTCAAAGTAACTTCTTGGTGGTGGCAATGGTGAAGAGGAAAACAGGATTTTATATATAATTGCCAGAGTTTACTTTATCCTGCAAATTTTATGGGTAAATTCCCTCAAAGCCTATTTGCTTTTAAGACTGCAGAAACCGATGAAAGAAAGCATGGTTCTCCCCTACTTTTTTAGCTGTGAAGACATCATAATCCTTGCACTGCGATGCTTCATGCATTCGCTCCATGCAACAGTAAGTTTTTATAAAGCCCCCTTCTTTATTAATATGAATTTCAACAAAAGAGCCAAGAGCCCTTAAATCCATCAACTGGCCATAAATCTAAGCAGCTGCATTATTAGTCAGTTGGAGATCAGCACAGTGAATGGGTTACTGTGCTTCCACCCAGGAGACAGAGCACACTCTCCCTGAAATGGTCATTCTCCCCTAAATCAGTCATATGCATGTTTGGGGGGGATGTCAGTACTGTAGCTCTTCACAAGTCTTCAAAAACAATGCGGTAGGTGGTAGAGGAACCACAGACCTAAATACTGGTATTAGTTGGAGAAGACTAGCTCCTGTTGCAATTTCAAGTGGCCTTTCAACTGCTTATGGGCCCTCATTTCTCCAGCAATGAAAAGGAATTCATAATTTCTGCATATGAATATTTGCCTCATAGGAGTATCTTTAGGGTTAATGATACAGTATGACAAAACATGATTTGAGTGGAGCATATTATCTGGTGATGCATTTTCTGTGCTCTACTCCAAGGCTTAAGCCACAGATAATGACTAATGGCACAGTCTTGGAGGATGGAGAAGAGAAACATGATGTATGCTAGTTCTGCCCCACGTAGCCCCAAATCTTCTGATCCACAAATGTTCTCCACTCCAGTCAAGTTTGGATTAAAATGAAACCTCAGGAAACAGGACTCATTGAATTTTCAGGTCACCAGAACTCCCTTTCTTTTGTAATATATGATGTAGAAAATTTCTAGGCATATTGATGCCTAAAAATGTTGTCTTAAAATGACTGGATGCTTTTCTCCCTAATACAATCTTGTATTAGCTCAGAGTTACCTTTCTGAAAATTTATTCTAACTGTGTAATGCCGGGGTTGACTGGGCCAAGGGGAGATTGAACGGACACTTGGGCCTCATCACAGAAGTCACTTGAAAATATGTCTGCATCTCCGATAGGTTATTTTCTTTTAGTTTATTGCTTTCTTCATCAATGGGACACATACAGTTAATCTATTTAACTGAGGTCCATTTAGTGTCTGGATGACTGACATGACCTCTAACATCCTGTAGTCTAGCATTTTTTTAGTGATTAAGGAAAGGGCAAAAATACATACTGTGTGCTACAGAATATGTAAAAGAACATGGGAGTTGGAAAAAGACATTTCATTTGGCTACTGTTTTTTTGAGAGATCGCTATATTGCTTGTATTATTTCATATGAAAAAGATAGCACATCGTCCTTGCTTCCATTTCCCTGATAAAGAAGTGGAGCACTAGAGAGGTTGGGAATTTTCCCAGGGCCACCCAGCTAGAAGGTGCCGGGCTCGGGTTTGAGCGCGGTGGTGTCTGGCCCCGCCCGATGCCGTAATGCCCGTGCCTTCTGCGCTCTGCATGGTACGCACTGTAATGGCGCGTCACAGCCTCCTGGGAGAAGGAAAGCCGTGCTCAGCAGGCAGACTGAGCTGACTGAAAGGGCTTTTCTTCAGGAGAGGAAACCACATCAGACGAACATGCGACGTAACCCAGGCGAGCCTTAGGGCCGGGCTTGGTTGAGACTCAGCTCCTGATGGGATGTGGCCCGCCCAGCCTTTTGGGGAATGGAGACGCCACATTCTCTGTCACCACTGGCTGTACATGCCACAGAGGGGCCAGCAGGCAGAACTCAGGGTCAGCTACTGGGAACAGGGTGCTCGCTCATTCCTCCCTTTAGCCAGGCATGAGGCGAGGTGGGCAGGAGGCTAGGGTGGAGGACCAGAGTGGTGTTCTGCCCAGGAAGGAGCTGTGGAATCCCGCGGGGGAGGATGGTGTTCCACGAGACATGGCAACACTGACCGTCCAAAGATGCTCCAGAGGCATCCCCTGGATGTGCTTGTCATTCTGAGGCATGATAAAGGGAACACCAAACCCCTTCCCTTCACTCTTCAGGCTTGCGATCCCCTGGAGATAATTATTTTATTTTTTTCAAAGATGTTATTTATTTATTTGAGAGAGAGAGAAAGAGCATAAACTGGGGAGAGTGGCAGAGGGAGAAGCAGACTCCCCACCGAGCAGGGAGCCCGATGCGGGGCTCAATCCCAGGACCCCAGGATCATGACCTGAGCTGAAGGCAGATGCTTTAACCGACTGAGCCACCCAGGCGCCCCTGGAGACAACTATTTTAATATAAATCTTGAACATTTTAATATGAAGATTTCAAAATTTGGCAAAAGTTATAGTTGAGTGTAATGGATACATTGTAACTTATGAGGTTAGCATAGCACAATGCTCCCTCTTTCAATACCTATCTTCCTAATGCTACCGTAAGAGATCGGACCGCAGATTCCCAAATCCGCTGTACTGCATCCCCACTCACATGCAAGAAAGCAGCTGTAGGAGGCAAAGGACTGCCTGACATCGAAAGCCGATGCTGCCACTGTGGTACTGTCATCAGGCATGATTTATATACCGACGGGGAACCATGCTTGGTGATAAGCAGAGATGCATGGCTTCATGGCACAAGAGAGGCAATAGGGACGATTGCTCTTGAGGATTATAAAGTCACAGCAGAAATAGAATTGTTGAGGACGTTTGAAAGGTAAAATCATTTTCCCTTCACTTAGCAAATCTCAGCATCAAGACTTCCAGATTCTAATGGAAATCCTTTAAAAGACAGGGTGGAAGAAAAACATCAGGTGCACCTGTCCTATCCATATCCCTAAACTATGATAATATCCATTTAGTGACCTCAAGAGAGCCTCATGGCTGGTGGTAAAGATGCACCTGAAGCCCATTAGAGGATTAGAGGATTTTACCATCTTCTTAAAACCTGACCCCAAAGCAATTTGTCATTGGCCTTTGCAATGAAAGCAGAAGTTTTTATAATTATTTGACAATAACCAACGTGGACCTGAGTGCTACACGGAGATAAAGAGGAAGACAGATTGTCAGGGGAGGATGATGTGCCCTTAGCTCGTCCCCTAATGAAATCATCATAGGCAAAATAACCCACGTCACTTTAGGAAAGCAGAATAAGGATCAGTAGTTAATTCATCCGGAGGGAGAGCTGATCCTTGCCAATGGGTGACGTGAAAATGCATTCTAACTTTCCAAGTTTTATGCTGTGAGAGCTAACACTTTTAGTGGTGACAGGAAAAGCAAATGAACTCAAAAGTGCCCAAAATGTGTACTTCCAAGTGAAGAAATCTTTATTGTTCATTTTATTAGTAATTCACCTAAACATTTCCCGTCTATGAGTTATCTAAGTCTCTTGTTTTTCCCGATGGAAGGCCTTTATCTGCAAGGATTTGAACCCTGTGTCTCCTGGTAGAAGAACAGATTTCAAATAAAAAGAAAGCAAGAGAACTTGCACAATATCGCTATCAAACCAGAGATCTAAGCAAGCGAAGGAGATGAACTCCCCACCTTTAGGCTGAGACAGGTTTTCCCTATTGAAATGGGGGGGGTGTATGTATCAGGAGCCCCCAGATGCCAGTATTCTTCCAGCAGGTGGGGGGTTTCTTCAGCTCTGTGTGAGCAGAATGAGTGACAGTCCCATCCATCTGTGGGTTTCTTCTTCTGCTTATGCTTGTTAGGTGTGCTAATGACTGTGTGAGGTGGGGCATAGGGTGGAGATTTCCAGAAAGGGGTAAGAAACCCAAGCAGGAACACACAGTATCAACTTTATGCTTCCACATCTTCCTGAGCATGAAAGGAAAATCCAAGTGTAAGTGAACAAATGCCCTATTTATCGAAAATAAATTTCCACTGCAGCAAGTACCGTGTTCTGTTGACCTTCTGCATCCAGCCTTCTCAAAATTAATTTTGAAACCACATAAACAATACATTTAGGTACATGAACACCAAACATGAGTATAAATTTTCTAAATATGCAAATACACAGGGAAAAGTTGTGGAGACAGAGACAACAGCATGTTCCTAACGGTCAGCTCAGTAGAGGCATGGGTGAGAGGATGGAGCAGAGGCTGGTCCTACAGGATTGTAGCCTCATCAGCCTTGTAACATTTTACATGGAGAATATGTTTTACTCATTTGCCTTATTTCTAGAATCCTGTACAGGCTTGCCAACTATTCTTTTTTTTTTTTTTTTTAAGATTTTATGTATTTATTTGACAGAAAGAGAGAGAGAGAGAGAGAGCACAAGGAGGTAGAGCTGCAGACAGAGGCAGAGGGAGAAGCAGACTTCCCGCTGAGCAGGGAGCCCGATTTGGGGCTCGATCCCAGGACCCTGGGATCATGACCTGAGCTGAAGGCGGACGCTTAACCAACTGAGCCACCCAGGCGCCCCCAAATGCCAACTATTCTTGCACTTCAGCTCTCCCCACTTAGGAGTCCAGTTGAATAATTCAAATGTGGGAAGTTGAAGATATGCTTTTGACCAAAGGCTTGTGCTATTAATCGTTATTAATAAAGAAAGCAGTCTATTGGAGTTTGGTAGAATTGTTACATCCTCCAGATAGTCTTTCCACAAGTCAGTAACAATCTATTCCCTTCCCCACCTATGGAGAATGACGTCCCAAAGCCTGATTTCTGGTTCTAAATAGAAAGCCATTGTTGCAGGCTCTGCGAAGTCTAGTTACAAGCATAGACAGGAGGCCAGGAAAGTCCCTCCGTTCACTCAACGCAGAGGAACCGATTCTTGGAACCAGTGGAGAAATGGAGGTGGGACAACATGGAAGGCAGCCAGGCCCTTTCACCTTGGCCTTCCTGCTGCGCCATCCAGCCCAGTGCTGCTGGGGGTGCTCACATCCTTGTCAGCCTGGTCCAAACACCGCCCTCACTCTGGCCCCTACTGCTCTTTTATATGTACCTTGTGCTCCGGCCAAAGGAAACCACCTCCTGTTTCCTGAATATTCCCACGCCTTCCTGAAGCATGCCTTGTTCATGCCTCTTTTCCTACTGAAATCCTACTTGTCCTTCAAGGTCCCTCTCCAAGCTCGGAGTCTTCAACCAGTCTTTCCCAATCTGCCCAACCAGGTGTCATTTCTTTCTCTTCTTACCCCTGTCATCGTTTGAACTTTCCTTATATCTACAGAGAAATACAGAGAGAGTGTGTGCCCCATGAAGGCAGGGTGGTGTTTGAGTTACACATTCCGTTTCTCCTTCCTTCCCATATGCCAGGTCCAAATCCTAGGATTTGGAGAAATAAATATAGTCAAGGAATTGTCCCTATTCTTTTGGAGCTCATTGTTTAGAGATTCAGATAATTACCAACATTGATGGGTAAGGACAGCAGACCCCAAGCTCCCGAACTCACTCTCCATCCTTTTGAGCCATTCTTGAAACACATGAGCCTGACCTCTTCTTTGCAAACCCCATGTCTCAGAACTGAGCGGAAGGCTCATTCTGTGCAGACCCAACAGGCCTGGGTGTAATGCCTGAGGGGAGCCCCCCTTTGCAGTGGAGGAGGGAAGAGGGCAAGGTGAAAATACACGGAGGGAAGCAATTCAGTCTCAGACGCAGCAATTAGTAACTTTTCTGTGTGATCCCTGGAAGAGGGTTAAACGCACCGAGGTCCCTGCTCCGTGTCCATGTTTTGTGCATGTGCCTGTGTGTGTGTGTGTGTGTGTGTGCGTGTGCATGCCCATGCGCCTGCATGCGTGCGTGTGTGTGCACCTGTGTGTGTGTGCGCATGCCCATGCGCCTGCCTGCGTGCGTGTGTGTGCATGCCCATGTGCCTGCCTGCATGCATGCATGTGTGTGCATGCCCATGTGCCTGCATGCGTGTGTGTGTGCGCCTGTGTGTGTGCATGCCCATGCGCCTGCATGCGTGCATGCGTGTGTGCGCGTGCCTGTGTGTGTGCATGCCCATGCGCCTGCATGCATGCGTGTGTGTACATGCCCACGTGCCTGCATGTGTGTGTGTGCATGCCCATGCTCCTACATGCGTGCGTGCGTGTGTGCGCCTGTGTGTGTGCATGCCCATGTGCCTGCATGTGTGCGTGTGCATGCCCATGCGCCTGCATGTGTGCGTGTGTGCGTGTGTGCGTATGCATGCCCAGGCGCCTGCATGCGTGCGTGTGTGTGTGCACCTGTGCATGTGTGTGTGCGTGCCTATGTGTGTGGGCGTGCCTGAGGAGAAACAGTTGTTACCTAGGGTGCTCTGAGTCCTCACTCCGCCCTCCTCCCTGGAAGGGTGGTGGGGGCTCAGCTCTGGCCACAGTGGAGGACTGGCCCCTACATCTGGGCGGAGGTAAGATGGAGAATCCAGCCCTCTCTGACTAGCTTCTTGCTGTGGGCACTCTTGAAAACATAGCCTTTGTAAGACCGAAAGAGAAAGGAGTTGAAGCTATGCTGTGCCCCCGGAAGGCGGCAGGTGGGAGCAGCGAGGAGAAGGGTGTACTTCTGGCTGGGTCAGTGTCCCAAGAGAAGGAAAACCTTCCATTGGCCTTGTGTCAATTCCCTTGCACAAGCTAGTCAGGCATCTGGCTAAGAGAGTGGATTTTAAAGTCCAAGTGCCTGGGTTCAAATCCTAGTTCTGTCTCCTAAGGCCTGGGGGCCCTGTGGCAGCCTCTGGGCTTCAGTTTCCTTATCTGCGAAATGGGGACAGGAAGTAGACCCTCCTCATGCAATTGTTGCAAAGGCTTCAATGTAAAGTGGTTAAGATAGCCCTTGGCACAGAGTAAGTATTCAATCAAGGTAGCTGGCTTATGGGAGCAGGACACAATAAATATGAGATCATGTCTCCTACTTCTTACTGATCTAGTATGATCAGGCCAAATTCAGCCATCGACAGGGATGGCATGAAAGATCATTCTTCCTGACGTGGGGGTGCTTTTTCCTATCTTTGGGCTGATCCCAAATCCCCTCCTCCCACCCCCCGGAATGTCTAGGACTCTCTGCTGTCTACTTGGCCTATGAGGTAAAATACTCCTCCTGGGCCCCAGTTCTGTTTCCAGACAGAACTCTGATTCTGGAGTTAGGGTACCAGCATTTATATACCATCTCAAAGTTGTACAAATTCTTTGAGGACAAAAGCAGTGTCTAACAGCCTCTTTGCTTTTTTCTTCACAAACATTTTTAAAACAACGCCCTCTTCTATGTCAAATGCACAAACAGTTGTTTTTCATCTGTGTCCTTCTCTGGAAAGCTACCCCCCTTGGTGAGAAAAGAGCTAGAGTTCAATCATGCCAATGACTTAACCTAGTTTCTCATTTTAACCTTGAACTCTTGCCTTGGCTTAAGTGATGGCGGCGTTTTAGGCATCAGGTACTGGCCAGAGAGAGTGAGTTTTGGGGTGGGAGGTATAAAGCTGGTCCGGAATGATTCCTGCCAGCCCTTAGAATCACACCACAGGGGCAGCCTGCAACTCTGCTGTTGTCAAAGTCACCCTCGGGGCTCAGATCTGCTTAGCAAGCCCCATTTCCCGCACCCACCAGAGGTGGTTTGAAATAAAATCCCTGTGACCGCCTTTCAATTTTACCTAACTAATATTTTTATATTCTAAAGGGAGGCTGAAGGAAGCGAACGTCAGTATGGTAGAACAACAGTTTACCAGGAAATGTTTCATAAGCATTTTATTTGAGGCACAGATCAGATAAGCATTCTCTTACCCATTTTACAGATGGGAACCTTGGGGTACAGGGGGTACCTGACTCTCCTCGAAGACTTGAATTTTCGTAGATGTTGCATGTAGTGCCTGTCCCAAACTGCCCGTGGGAGGCGCGGAGGACAGAGGTGGACAGCGGAGGGGTACCCGGGAGCTGGGAGGTGAATCCCGAGGGCCGCTGACGCTGGGCCAGCAGGGGACCAAGTCAGCACAGCCCCTCCCCCGGCAGGCTGAGCTGGAGGGGGGCGGCTGGCCGTGCTCTCCCCAGACTTGCCCTACGCCTGGCCCGGCAAACCGGCCACCGCGCTGCCGCCCTGGGCCGAGAGGCCTGCCCTCCGCTCCCGCGTCCTGCTTCTGAGTTCTCGCGGCGGAGCAACGCGCCGGACTGCAGCCGGGGGCTCGAGCCGTCCTGGGCCTCTGCCCTGGCCCCGCCGCTGCCCGCCGCCCCCGCGGACCACCGGTCCCCGCTCCGGCTCAGCGCGCAGCCCGAGGACGCTGGGAAAGGCACCTGTGAGCCCCGCTGGCCGAGGGTCACTGGACTTTCTGGCGGCACACAAGTTCGTGCGCACACCGTCAGCGGGTCAGTGGGGAAGAGCGCGGACGACTGTGGCCATGCGCGGAGCGGGCCCCTCGCACGGGGGCCTGGGGCTCTCTGACCCGAGCTCGGCTTTCCCGCCTTCCCCCGCGGCCGGCCGCGGACTTTCACGAACAAATGGAAGTCGAGGTCATCTGAAATTAACCAGTCATGTTGCCCGGGGCATTTTCTCAAGGAAAGGGGTTAACCCAAAGAAAGGGGCGCACTTTTTGGAAGGAGGAGAAATCTATGCTTCTCTTGGGTTTTCCTCCATATTTCTCTTTCCTTAGTTACTTATGCTCCTGTATCCATCCTATTCTTTCATTTGTATTTACTTTCCTATGTATGCATTTAATTACAAATGCAGTCATGCTCTTACAATATATTTAAAAATACTACTCTACTTAAATAATTACTATGTGTTGAGATGTGTACCGGGTGCCGTAACAGATACAAGGGGGTCTCTGCCCCTGGGGCAGTTGGTCTCATCCCTCAGCTGGGATACGTCACAACTATCCACACCACAGGTAGGAGGCAATGAAGGTTACGAAAGGGACACAAAGACACTGCTGTTGGAGCACAGAGGATAGTGAGCGCACCTGCAGGCAAGGGAGGTGAATTGGGGGTTGAGGGACTGAGGCATGGCACTGATCCCTTTGTGAGGCCCCGGTGCAAAGTGGACACTCCATGAATTCTAGGCATAAAGAGCAGCGCAAGAGAAAACGCAGAGACAGTCAATGACAAGCAGCCTCATTTCCACTGATTGATTGATTCGTCTGGCAAATGTTCATTTACCGTGCAGCCGGCATGGTTCTGGGTTTGGGGATGCAGGAATAAAGTAGACACACGAAGTCTCCACTCTCACCGAGCTCACATTCCAGGGGCAGGAGAAAGACACTCAACAAATAAGACTAACGTATCAGGTGGTGTTAGGCACTGAAAAGAAAACTAGGGTCAGATAACAGGGCAGAGAGTGACAGGGGAAGGTGGTGGGGAAAGTCCTTCTGACAAACAGAAACCGGATGGACGTGAGAGTGGCTTTCAGAGGCTGAAGCACCACATGAAGGGGAGCAGCAGGTACCAAGGGCCTGCGGAGAGATCATACTGGGCAGGTCTGAGGAGCCCAGGTGAACCAACCGGGCACGCGTCAGAGGAGGTGAATGACAGGACCCAGGGGCCAGAGAGAGTGTTGGGAGCGGACCACATGACATGTGTGAGCAACAGGAACGGCTGGGTATTTTATCCTGCGTGTGACACGGAGCAGTGACATGGTCTCACATTTCTAAACGATGACACTAGCTGCTGAGAGGGGAAAGGACTATACAATAGGCTAAAGTTGTGAGATGAGCTCTGAGTTGCAGGGGGCACCTTTTCCTGGAGTTTGGTTTATAGATAAGGAATTGCAGAAGGAATTAATTTCTTTAAGAAATAATCCTGGGGAAGTGATCTGGAACCAGGCTATGGGGTTTCCACCTTGAGAGCCAGACCAATGCCATTAGACCCTATTTTGTAGACAGTGAGGAGCTGTTGGAAGACTTAAGCAGAAAAGTGATGATTGTTGTTTAGCTTCTGAGCGCTGTGTAAGTGAACACAGGGCTCAGATCCTGGGACTTGAGGGATGTGGGTCCTGCTTCCACCAGTCACCAGCCCTGAAATCTTGGACCACCACTGAACCATCCTAAGCTTCAGTTTCTTCATCTGCTCCTCTCCTCTCTGCACTGCAAAAGGTTATTATGGAGATGACATGATAGGAATATATATATGAAAGCCTTCAGTAAACTGGGATGCAGAGCACCATAGCAAGGATGATGCTGAGGAAGAAGACGGTGATGAGAATGGGTAGAAAAGGGGATTTGGAATGAGGACTAGTTGGGGAGATTTTGGCCCTGTCCAGGTGACCATGGGAGCGGGTCTGCACTCAGGTGGTGGTGGTGGTGGGGGGGCGGGGAATGGGAAGGAAGAGGCAAGTGTCAGAGATATTGAAAAAGAAAAACCCAGTTCTTAAGGATGGGCAGTAAATGGTCTGTGTTACAATTACGGTTCAAATACAGGCCATCGTGGCCACAGCCTGCAGGGGGACTTGTGAGTTTCCATGCAGAGGGTATAGTAGCTGCTCGGGCTTACTGCAGTGATGGGCAGAGGGACAGATATGGAGGATCAAAGGCCAGCCTGGTGCAGGGACGAAGTAGCAGAAGATCCACTGGTACAGGACCCGTAGAAATAATTGTCAAAGAGGAAAGAAACCAAGAGAAATGGTAGCTAAGGAGAGGGAGCAAGGAAAGGCAGTACACAGAGCCCTCTTGAAGTCAGAAACGTGACAGCTTGGATATGCAGACTGAGGAACAGGAAAGAATCACATGTCAGGGTTTTTAGCTTCAAAGACAGGAAGCAGGAAGAGCGGTACCGGAAATGGGGCCATTGAGAAGCGGAGGTAGTTTTAGGAGGGAAGATGCTAGGTTTGGACATTTTGGGCTGCCCGTGCCATCAGGAAAAACAGTGAGAGCTATCTTGTAGTCAGTTGGACACGTAAGACAGGTTCCCGATACCAGTTGAGTGGGTCAGCCTGACTGTAGCAGGCATGAAAGGGATTAATCCTGGAGATGAGGATTTCAGTGGAGCTAGAGAGTGAATGAAAGGTCTTGGGAAGAATATGGGGGGAGGAATGAGTGTCTACATGGTAGAGACTTGAAGGCACCCACAGGTAAGGGGGCGGGAGGAAGAAGGGAAATGCCAAGGTGACACAGGATCAGACAGAGAATTGCTGAGACCTTGGAAGTCAAAGGAATTATTTTTAAAAGGATCTAGTGGTCAAAAGTGTCCAAGATCAAAGGGCTAAGGAGAAGGATACACTGACCCGTGCCCTGCATTTGAATTGGGGAGAGAGGGTCGGGGAGAGAGCAGGGTGGGGGTTGTGGGGACATAGAGAGAAAGGAGGAGGAAGAAGTAGAGGAGGAGCAAGAAAGAGAGGGAGGTCATGGAAGACTTTGAAAGGTGTGGTTCCATCTGGATGGTGGAGGTGGAAATTTCAGGGGTTGAAGAGGGGACCAAATGGATGGATATAGGCTTGAAGGTTTTAGTGGGAAAATGACAGAGGCTGAATGGTACACGGGGATTAAGCTTCAGCAAGCGAGTTTTGGGGATCCCTAAACACATCCACGGAGGAAAGGAGGAATGGCTGCAGACCTTCAGCAGGTGGCTCACACCACTGACCACCCAACTGAACCACTCAAGCTCTACACAAGGTTCATTCCCTTCAGGGCCTTCTATTTCTGGCTCCCTTCTGCTGTTTGTGACCCAAAGCAATAATAAATTATGGTAAAATATCCCATATAACTAAGTGTTCCTTTTAAGGTAAAGTGACATAAAAATACAGATTTATGACCAGAAAACAAAAACCTTAGCATCATGAAATAATTTTTCTTTCATACCCATGGCCACATGGGTTGCTGACAATTCCCAGAACTTGGTAACAGACTTCTTATCTGGGCCATTTATCTTAAACAGCTCCCACCAGTCACCTCATTCTTCACAGCTCTCATGAATCCAGCCTCTTGACATCTCTTGGTTTGTATGGCCCTGTAGAGTTCCCCTTTCCAGAAATGGGGCATCTTGTTCTCATTACCAGCTGGTTACAAAGAAATCGACTTCCGAGCAGGATACACCCACGCTTGCTCACTCTGCAGTCATTTGGAATCAACAAGCTATCCAGTTAACACCAAGGGAACCAAGACTGTTTTAGAATCTCTTGTAGTCTGAAACCTTGGAACGGTAGCCGCGGTACAATGGAAACCATACAGCTTTCTCCTTCAGTTATGCGAGGTCTTTCAGAATTGCACTTCCCTGTTTGTCCTGTGTTTGAGAACACCAAAAATCAGTCATTTTCAGAGATTCTGGTGTATAATTGGAGGATGAACTTCCTAGGGAGTTTAACCATGTGGGTTGTTTTTCTTCACTCAATTATACTCCATTAAGGGGTTCCCGAAACAAAGTCCTCATCCCTGTCTACACAGTTTCGAAAGAAAGCGACACATTCCTTTCATAGCCTAGTTCAAAGGACAGACAACAATAAAAAAGGACGGCTCGGTTCACCTTGCCAAAGCACAGAAACTTTTTCCCTTCAACTAATGTGAGCGCATTGGGACGGGTGATTCATCCCGGTCCCGGGGTGGCCAGCTAATCCCATAATGCGTTCACTCTTAACACACTGAGGACAACGATTTCGAATCCCATCCTGTGAGAACCCTCCCCCCACCCGCTCCCCCCCACTCCCCTACCCCCACCGGCACCCTGAGGCCCCGAGAAGGGCTCCACAAAGGGTCTAGGGACTTCCTGTCCATGCCTGGAAAGGCTCATGCCCGTCAACAGTGCCGCAGCTGTCTCTCACTCCTGTTGGGCCAGAGGGGAAGGAAGCTTCCAGCCTTTCACCTGCTGGCATAGAAGACTTTGCCTCCCTCCCCAGCCCCCACGCCTGTCAACACGTCTGGTGATAACACGCAGGCCACAGGTGAATTGCGTTCCTGTCTACTGGATGACAGCTTCTGTCAGATCCCGGGTGGCTGGGCCTCTCCTGTCTTCTCTGCTCCTCGGCGCTGGAGGATGGGGAGCAGGGTGGCCCTGCCTGGGTGGGACTCCAGCCTCACAGGCAACCTATTTTTTTTGCCTGTTGCACCATATTGGAGGTGCTCGATGGCCCTCCATTAGAAAAAAAGAGAAGCGTTGCTTCTGAGATAATTTATGTGCGCACGTTTCTCTCATCTGTCCATACGGACTAGGGAATACTTGGAATTTATATACACGAGAAAGAGAAATGAAACAATTATCCAAGGGGGGAATAAAGATACATTTTGTTTGAAACATTCAGATAATTGAAGCCAAAATATGTATGCGGGGAGGAACGGGCGCACTTGGATTACAAGGATAATTGCCCCAATTCACTGCTTTACTTTGTCTGTGTGGACACAAAAGTGCACAGTATTTAAAGTATCTGCTATCCTCAGAAATGAAACCCCAGCCTTTGTGAACTCACTTTATGTTAAGAAGCAGTGTCCAGAGACCCTGGAACTATGCCAGAGCCATTGTTTGCCCTGCCTTTTAGTGTCACTGAAGTCAGAGAGAAATTTGTTTTAAGGATAATGTACCGTGTTTTTACGATAGGGCTTTCACATCGAAGCGTGGGAAGGTAGGGGTGTCTCGCCCCTCACAACCGGCCCTTTCGCTCTGTCTTGAGGGACAGAGTGTGCCTGAGAAACTTTCCAAGGCTGCAGGATTTGAGTCTGAAGAATACTGGCATTTATCTTTGACTTTATGTGACGTGGTAAACACATTCAAACTGATAAGTGTTATAGCTATGATGGAATCTTGAAAGTGTCTCAGATAGCAAAGGTGGTTGTGACCTCTAGCTTGCTAAAAAAGATCCTGTAAAAAAAAAAATCTCTAGGCGGGGGGGAAAGGGGGTAACCATTGAGTTTGGAAAGGGGAAACAAACTTCTGAGGCAGGTAAAACCAACTCTCTAAACATTTCTTTTTTTCCAACCATGACTTTCTTAAGAAAAGCAATGAAGAAAAGAACAAGTCTTTTTGTAAATGAGAATCAATCCAACAGAACAGGGTAAGCTAAGATATTAATAAAATAAAGATAGTTTTGTGTTGGAACTCGAATTACAAGGTACAGGGAAGAGTGAAAATAATCTTTTAGGGAATCACTTAGTCATTACAAGGATGGGCTTTCCCTTACAATCTTTTTTTTTTTTTAACTTCCTAATACTCGTAATCAGAATTTAAAAATTAGTAATCATTTTTCTCACTGTTGAGCAGGAAGGACAGAAACATGAATACATCACTGAGAAACATCACAGACAAGGCCTGCGGCTGGGGCTCAAACCCCAACAAAGAGTTGAGGGGGGAGAGAGTTTTGCCTCAAAATGGCATGTAGCTTCCAGAACCGGAGAAAACCAATGTTCTCTTGAGCCATGCTGAGAGAAGGTGGATCACAGAGCCCAGATTGTGACTTGGACAAGCAGATCCAGACACAGGTGTTATAAGGCAAGCAAGTTCCTGTTCTTAGTGTGGGGGTTAAGTGCATGGTTTTGGAGCCCAGCTGCCTGGGCTTTGAATCCTTGCGCTCGCTCTCACTCGTTGACTCTGAGCAGGGCAATTTTCTTGGCCTCTCTGTATCTTATTCTCCCTGCTACCAAATGAGAAAACCCGAACTTTCCCCAGAGGTTGTTCTGAGAATTGAATAGGCCAACATATGCCAGGTGCTTAGAACAATGTGTCACACATCATAGGTCATCAATGTCAGCTATTATCAGTTTATATGTGGCTGGGAGAAGGCTTGGCAGCGTTATGAGAAAGCTGCTGAGTGAGTCTTTGGTCCATGAAGGTGCCATGTGCTCTGGATTCCATTATGGTCTGAAATGTGAGGTGGGCTTAGCTGATGAGGCTCTTTTGTTTAAATGGCATCCAACACTAGGAGCCATGGAAGGTTTTTGAACCTTACTAAGAAGACAAGTATGGAAAGGAGAGACTGGAGACAGAGTCCCCACTGGGAAGCTGGTGGTGTAGGTTGTCTCTGGTAGGGCCCGCACTGCAGGAAGCTGAATGGGAAGGAGTACGAGATATGAGAACACTGTGGGAGGGGGAATAAAACATTCCCTAAACCAGTAACTTCCAGCTCTCCTGCCTGGGTGTCCAAGAGAATGATGGTGCCAATTAGCAGAGCGAGAAGAACGTAGTTTCTAAACTTAGCTAAACCCCCAATGTGACTCAGTTTTCCTTTCATTTATCCCTAGCAGCAGCCCCTCACGTTTCCAGGGGTGAATGTGCCAACTTTGATGACTTTTTTCTTAAGATCCCAAGCCTGATTCACAACTTCTCGGCATTTGCCTTTGCTTTGTTATCAGATACAAACTCCCTTAGCTTTGTTCCCCAAACTTCCCATGCTTCCTCCATCCTTTTGTAGAGTCCCATTATTATCTTTTTTTTTTGAGAGTTGGAGAGAAAAAAGTCATTCTTATAAGAGATTAGCACGTCCACATACACCCGCTTTGCTTTCTCATGAGTCTCTCCTTCAGAAATTTTTTAAAACAGTGCTTCATCATTCTAACCATTTATTTCCTATAGCATTAATTCTTCCCTTTCACTGGCTTTAAATAAATCAGAATAGGGGCTACTCAAATGTTTTATTTATTTATTTATTTATTTATTTATTTATTTATTTCATTATTATGTTATGTTAATCACCATACATTACATCATTAGTTTTGGATGTAGTGTTCCATGATTCATTATCTGTGTATAACACCCAGTGCTCCATGCAGAACGTGCCCTCCTTAATACCCATCACCAGGCTAACCCATCCCCCCACCCCCTCCCCTCTAGAACCCTCAGTTTGTTTCTCAGAGTCCATCGTCTCTCATGGTTCATCTCCCCCTCCAATTCCCCCCCTTCATTCTTCCCCTCCTGCTGTCTTCTTCTTCTTCTTCTTTTTTTAAACATGTATTGTTTGTTTCAGAGGTACAGATCTGTGATTCAACAGTCTTGCACAATTCACAGCGCTCACCATGGCACATACCCTCCCCACTGTCTATCACCCAGCCACCCCATCCCTCCCACCCCCACCACTCCAGCAACTCTCAGTTTGTTTCCTGAGATTAAGAATTCCTCATATCAGTGAGGTCATATGATACATGTCTTTCTCTGATTGACTTATTTCACTCAGCATAACACCCTCCAGTTCTATCCACTTCGTTGCAAATGGCAAGATTTCATTCCTTTTGATGGCTGCATAATATTCCATTGTATATATATATACCACATCTTCTTTATCCATTCATCTGTCGATGGACATCTTGGCTCTTTCCACAGTTTGGCTATTGTGGACATTGCTGCTATAAACATCGGGGTGCATGTACCCCTTCAGATCCCTACATTACTCAAATGTTTTTAATCCAAAAATATCTCTCAGAAATCTTAACAGCTTCCCAGAAGCTCCTTTCCTGCCCCCTTCCAGCTGTGACCCCTTCCCTCTTCTTCAAAGAAAAATGCTATTCTGATTTCCAACGTCCTGGGTTAATTTTACACATTTAATGTTTTATATAAATGGAATCATACAGTATGCAGACTTTTGTATCTGCCTTATTTCCCTCAGTATAAAGTTTGTGAGATTCGCTCCTGTTTCCTGCGAATAGGAGCAGTTCGTTCATTTTCATTGCTGTCTAGTATTCCATCATATAATATACAACTAGTCATTCTGCTATTTCTGGTAAATCACATTGTTTCCAGTTTTTAGCTGTTGCTACTATGAGCATTCTTTTGGTGCATGCATGTACACATTTCTGTTGGGTATATACTTGGAAAAGGAATTTCGGTGTGTCAAAGGTTACTCATATGATGAGTGCAAAAGAGTTTTCTAGAATGATTTTACCAGTTTACACACTCATCAGCAGTGGATGAGCATGGATGAGAGTTGTTCCCATACTTGGTAACAGTATTGTCAGTGTTTTTAGTTATAGACATTTGAGTAGGTGTGTAGCAAATACCTCAATTTTTTTTCTTCTTTTTAATTCCACCTTATTGAGGTACAATTTACCTCCCATAAAATGCACCTATTTTAGGTTCTATGTGTATATCTGTGTAGCCACTATCCAATCAAGATATGGAACATTTCCATCACCCCAAAATTGTTGCTCCCTTGCAGTGAATGCTCCCCATTTTTGGTACTAAGCAACCACTGATCAGCTTATTGTCTCTATAAATTAATTTTGCTTGTCCAAGGATTTCATAAAAAGAAAACAAATGGTATATATCAGTTTGTGGCTGGCTTCTTTTGTTCACCATAATGCTTTTGAGATTAATGCAAGTTGTTGCATTTATCAATACTCTGTTGCTTCTTATTGCTTAATATTATTCCAGTATGTGAATAGACCACATTTTGTTTACTTATTCATTATTGATAGACATTGGGGTTGCTTCTACTTTTTGGCAATTATGAATAAGGCGTCTATCAATATTCATGTACACATGTTGTTGTAGACATAAGTTGTTCATTTTTCTTGAGTAAATGCCTAATTATGCAATTTATAATATAATGTTAAGTGTATATTTAACTTTATAAGAAATCCAAACTTCATAAGAAAACCAAACTGTTTTCAAAAGTGATTGTATCATTTGCATCTCATCGGCAATGTATGAGGGTTCCAGTTCTTCCCTATTTTTGTCAACACTTCATATTGTCAGTCTTTTTAATTTTAGCCATTCTATCAGATATATATTAGTATCTCATTGTGGTTTTAATTTTTATGTCTTCTTCCAATGATATTTATCTTTTCATGTGCTTATTTTCCATTTGTACATCTTCTTCTGTGAAGTGTTACTCAAATCTTCTGTCCATTAACAAAAGTAGGTTATCTTCTTATTGTTGAGTTGTAAGAGTCATTTACATGTTCTGAATACAAGTCCTTCATCAGATACATGTTTTGCAGTATGTTTTCCCCAGCCTGTGTCTTGGATTTTTATCTTCTTAATCATGCATTTAGAAAGGGAAAAGTTTTAAATTCTAGCTTATGTCTAATTTACCATTCTTTTTTTCTTTTATGTTTTAAATTTTTGCATCCTAGCTAAGAAATTTTTGCTTAACACATGATTTTTTCCTAGAATTTAAAGAAAGTTTTAGGTCTTACATTTTGCTCTATAATCCATTTCAAATTGGTTTTTGTGCATGATATGAAATATAAGTCAAGATTTATTTTTTCTCCCTATATGAATATAGCCAGGTTTTTCAACACCATTTGCTTAAAAGACTAACCTTTCCTTATTAAATTCCTTCAGTACCATTGTCAAAATCAACTGACTATATATGTGTGTATAATATTTTTGGACTCTCTTGTATTACATTAACCTGTTTGTCTATCCTTATGCCAGAGCTAGTATATGTTTTTGATTACTGTAGCTTTAAAGTAAGTCTTGAAAATCCATTATTGTAAATTCTCTACCTTTGGTGTTAGTTTTCAAAAATGTTTTTTGAAACAAGAAGTAGGTCAATATTCAAGGATCAATTCCAGGTCCTTTGCATTTTCATATAAATTTTAGATTAAGTTTGTCAAGTTCTACAAAAAACTCTACCAGAAATTTTGATAGGAGTAATGTTAAATCTGTAAATCAAGACTTTCAAGCCATGAATATGTTTATCGACTTACTAGATCTTTACATTTTTCTCTCTGCAATGCACTGTGGTTTACAGTGTGCAGGTCTTGTTCATATATTTGTTAAATTTATCCTGAAGTATTTTATTTTTTTGATGCCAAAATAAATGGTATTGTTTTTAAAGTTTTGCTTGCTGCTAGAATATAGGACCAAAACTATGTTTTGTGTACTAACTAAATATCTTGTGGCCTTTCTAAATTCTCTTATTAGTTCTGGTATTTTTAATAAGTTTCATAGAATTTTCTATTACATATTGACAACATCTGTGAAGAAAGGTTTAAAATTTTTCTTTTCAATCTGATTGATTTTTTTTTCTTTCCTTATTGCAGTGGCAAGGGTATTCAGCACACTGTTAAATAGAAATTGTGAGAGTAGACATTTGGCTTTGTTCTCAGTCATAGGAGGAAAGTATTCAGGCTCCTATCATTAAGTTTGATGGGGTAATTGTATGCTTTTCCTCATATCAGAATGATGAAGTTTCTATTTTTAGTTTAATTTTTACTGTGAATAGGCATTGAATTTTCTTAAGTAATTTTGCTATATCTATTAATATGATCATATGGTTTTTCTCCCTTATTCTGTTACTATGATACCTTACATGGATAGGTTTTTAAATGTTAAGCCAATCTTACATTCCTGGAATAAACCCCCTTTAGTCATGATATATTATTCTTCTCATATATTTCTGGGAATTGATATGCTAATATTGGGTTAAAAATTTTTGTATTTATGATCATAAGGAATATATGTCTGTAGTTTTCTTTCATTGTTATATTTTTGTCTAGTTTTTATACCATGATGATACTACACTCATAAAATGAGTTTGGAAGTGTTTAATACTTTTCCATTTTCTGGAAAAAACTTGTGACATAGACATACTACGTTCTTCCTTATATATTGTTAGGATCAAGATCTAGAGTTTTCTTTGTGAGAAGGTTAAATATAAAATCAATTTATTTTACTGATGTAGGGCTAGTCAGGTTTTTTATTTTTACATGAATCAGTATTGATAACTTGTCTACTTGAAGGAATTTGTCCATTTTATCTAGGTTGTAGAATTTTTGGACTAAACTTGTTTATAATATAATTATATAATATATTATATAGTTAATATATATATATTTGTATATCTAATTATCTTATTTCCTTTTAATGTCTGTAATGCTTGTAGTAGTTTTTCTCTACACTTCCTGTTAATGGAATTGATGAATGAATTGATCTCGTTCCTTGATCAATCCAGCGTGAGTGTATCAATTTTATTGATCTTTTTAAAGAGCCATCTTTTTGTTTAATTAAATTTCTCTGTTGTTTCTCTATTTTCTATTTCACTGCTTTAGCTACAGCCCACATTTTAATTTTCAAATATTTAGAGATCCTCTAGATATCTTTTTGTTATTGATTTCTAACTTAATTTCATTATGTTCAGAAAACATACTTCATATACTTTATTTCAAATTTACAGACTTTTTAACAGCCCAGCATAGAGTCCATATTAGAGAATGTTCCACATGCATTTGCAAGAACATGAATATTCCATAAATGTCAATTAGGCCAAATTGATTGAGAGTTATGTGCACATGCTCTATCGACTATTGAGGGAGGAATATTAAAATATTGAACTGTACTTCTGGATTAGTCTATTTCTCTTTTTGCTTCTGTCACTTTTTGCTTTATGTATTTTGAAGCTCTATTAATAGCTGCATATATATTCAACACTGTTATCTCTTCTGGATGAATTGATACTTTTATTATTATGAAATGTCCCATATTTAAGACTGCCATTTTGCTATTGGTTTTTTTTTTTATCACAAAGCCTTATTTGTTGTTTTCTTATTTTCCTGCCTTCTTTTGAATTAATTGTATATTCTGTAGTATTGCACTTTTTTTCATCCATTGGCACATCACCTGTACCTATTTGTTTTACTCTTTTAGTCATTGCTTTGAAAATTTCACTGTGCTTATTTATTTTATTTTATTTTTTTAAAGATTTTATTTATTTATTTGACAGAGAGAGAGAGAGTGAGCACAAGCAAGGGAGTGGCAGGCAGTGGGAAAGGGAGAATCAGGCTCCCTGCTGAGCAGAGAGCCTGATGTGGGGCTCAATCCCAGGACCCTGGGATCATGACTTGATTTGAAGGTAGATGCTTAACTGACTGAGCCACCCAGGCACTCCTCACTATGCTTATTTAAATACAATCTACCCCTGAATCAATATTATACTACCTCATATGTAAGAGCCTTAAAACAGTATAACTTCCATTTACTCCCATTTTTTATTGTTTTGTTGTTTTACATTTTACTTCTTTATAAGGCCCACAGTATGCTTTATTATTTTTGTGCTAAATAGTTCGGTTATCTCTTAAAGAAATTAAGAAAAGAAAAAAATAGTTATAGCAAAGTTACCATTTCTTGTGCTCTTTATTTCTTCATGTGAATCCAAGTTGCATTCTGATGGCATTTCCCTTTAGCCTGAAGAAATTCCTTCAGTATTTTTATGGTGGAATTATGCTAGAAATAAAATCTCTCAGCTTTTTTAATTCTAAAAACGTCTTATCGCTTTATTTTTTTATTGTGGTAAAATACATATATCATAAAATTTACCATCTTAACCATTTTTAAATGTACAGTTCAGTGTTGTGAACTACATTCACATTGTTGTGCAATCAATCTCCAGAAATCTTTTAATCTTGCAAAACTGAAACCCTGCATTCATTAAACTCCCCACCCCCTCATCCCCCTAAGCCCCTGGCAACCACCATCCTACTTTCTGTCTCTATGAATTTGACTACCTTAGGTACTCCAGATAAATGGAATCATACAGCATTTGTCTTTTTGTGACTGTCTTATTCCACTTTGCAGAATGTCCACCAGGTTAAGTGTGGCATGTGTCAGAATTTCTGTTCTTTTAAGGTTGAATAATATTCCGTTGTACATATACACCACATTTTGTTTCTCCATTTATCCATTGATAGATACTTGGGTTGCTTTCACCTCTGGCTATTGTAAGTAATGCTGCTGTGAATATAGGTGTACAGATATCTTTTTGAGACCCTGCTCTCAATACTTTTGAGTATATACCCAGAAGTGGAATTACCAGATCATATGATAATTCCATTTTTCATTTTTCAAGAAGCTGCCATGCTGTTTTTGATAACAGTTGCATCATTTTTCATTCCACCATTAGTGCGCAAGGGTTCCAAATTTTCCACATCCTTGCTAACACTTGTGATTCTGTTATTTTCTGTTTTTGTGTTTGTTTAGTAGCCATTCTAATGAGCGTGAAGTGATGTCTCATTGTGGTTTTGATTTGTATTTCCCTGATGTTGAGTGATGTTGAACATCTTTTCATGTGTTTGTTGGCCATGTGTATATCTTCTTTGGAAAAATGTCTATTCAACTTCCTTGCTCATTTTTAAGTTGGGTTGCTTTTTGTTGTTGTTATTAAGTTGTAGAAGTTCTTTATATATTCTGGACATTAACCCCTTATCTGAAATATGATTTGCAAATATTTTCTCCCCTTTGGTAAGTCATTATTTTTAACTCTGCTGATTGTGTCCTTTGATGCACAGAAGTTTTAAATTTTGATGTAGTTCAATTTATCTACTTTCACTTTTGTTACCTATACTTTTGGTATCGCATCCAAAAAATTATTGCTAAATCCAATGTCATAAATCTGTTTTCCTCTAAGATTTCATAGCTTTTAGCTCTTACATTTAGGTCTGATTCATTCTGAGTTAATTTTTGTATGTGGTATAAGGTAAGGATCCAACCTCATTGTTTTGCATGTGGATATCCAGTTTTCCTAGCATCATTTGTTGAAAAGATGGTTCTTTCCTCATTGAATGGTCTTGGTGCTTCCCTTTAGCGACCCTCCTCCTCCCCCCAGCTCATCCACAGGGTGTAGTTGGGGCCTAGGGTGCACTTCACAAATATCAGATTTAACATCTTGTGTAAAACACCAAATCACACTGGGGCATCTCAACAGCGAGTGTACTGAGATGAAGAGCTGGCTCTCCTGCATTCCTTCTGGCCCAAACCCCGCCTCTTCTGCAGAGTGCTCAAGCAGCATGCATATTCACGGAAACAAGTATCAATTAGCAGGCATAGGCTAAGTCCAGATGTAGAATGGCTCATAGACACCTCACAATGGAAATTCTGACCGACCCCTACGCTCTCTTCAGACTGCTCTTCTTTAGGCTTCTCTTTTCCTGAATGACGCTCCATGAACTCAGTTTGTCACGCCAGAAATCTGCATCTCATTCTTAGCTCCCTCTTTCCCTCACCTCTCCCCCGCTCCCCCACCCCAGTCTAATGCCTCAGTAACTCCTACCGTATGTTTCCCTTCAGGAGCCAAAGCACCTCATAGCAGTTTATCGGTCATCCCACTGGTCAGGTGACCATCTCCTGCTCAGACCTAGCAATTGCCTCCCCACCGGCCTCCATCAGATGCCTTGGCCTTCCCCTGAACTTTTCTTCCCAGCAGCCAGTAGTCCTTTGCCAGATATTAACTGAACACTGTTGCCCTTCTGTTTAAAATTGTACAGTGGTGGGCGCCTGGGTGGCTCAGTTGGTTGAGCGACTGCCTTCGGCTCAGGTCATGATCCTGGAGTCCCGGGATCGAGTCCCGCATCGGGCTCCCTGCTCGGCGAGGGGCCTGCTTCTCCCTCTAACCCTCCCCACTCTCATGTGCTCTCTCTCTCTCTCTCTCTCATTCTCACTCTCTCAAAATAAATAAATCAATCTTTAAAAAAAATAAATAAAATTGTACAGTGGTTTCCGATACATTTTGAATAGAGTGTAAACCCATTCCCATGGCTTACACAGACCTACATGACCTAATCCCTGCCTACCTCTCCAACGTCATGTCCTTCTACCTCACCTTTTACTTCATACACTATATTTCACACCTTCATTCCCTCAGACAAGCAACATCTTCTCCATAGCCCCCACCCCCCACCACCTACACATACTGTTCCCTTCCTCAGTACATCCTCCCTTCCCCCGTCATGCCTAACTGACATTTTTTCATTCTTTAGGTCTTCACTTTCCCTGAATAATGAATGCTTTGTCTAAATTGAACTTCTATTATTACCCATCATGGATCCCGTTTGTGCCCCGTTTGTGTACTTGAGAGCAATGAAATGTTTGGTTACTTGACTGTATTTATACTTCACTATGCTGCAAGCTTAGAGATGGCAGGGACTCTGTTTTGTTCACCACCATAAACCTAGAAACTCTAGTTTTGGCATTTAGTCAATTGTGGACAACTGCATTAATGAACTATTAATAGTCCAATAAAGCAGCTTTTCCCTTAAAAGGAACACTCTGCCCTGATGTAAAATCAAGCTTTTACATTCAAAGCAGAATCGGTTTGTAGCCCCTCGGGTAGCAATTTTGTTCTAGCTTCAGAAAAATGTCAAGGACTAATCTCCATAGACATGCTGCTGTTACCCTAGGGAAAATAAGAAAGATAAATTTCTTGTCTTGTGGATATGAATGGCCCTTTGGCTGAATTGCACATTCTTACTGATCAGAAGCAGCCATCAATATCAGTTAGTCTCCAGAAAGAAGTACTGTGCCCACCTTGGCCCACGTATGGTGCGGCGGCTACATGATGTGGTGTGGCGACGTTCCCGCTGCAAGGTTTTATCTGCTCAAATATACTCGTGACTCATCAGCACTACAGATTCTGCCCATCTGGCTTGAGGTGAGCACTATCAGAATTGCCACTGTATGTGAGACAAATAAAATACATATATAAAAAATGCAACGGTAGATACACATTTGATGAAGAAGGCTCTGGCGTGTGTGCGTGTGTGTGTGCACGTGCACACACACGTAGCACCCTTAACAAATGTACTTTGATTCAGAGAATGTCAGAGCTAAAAGGAATTCAGGGGTTGTCACAACCAATCTGTGGGCAGATTAGAGGTCAAAATCCAGTCTTTTAGGGAACAGGCCATATTCAGTGAAAGCAAGGACCTCAGGCAATGAGTAATAGGACACCAAGGCAGGGCAACAGGTCAGTTTAGGAGAGCTGAGCTCAGGGGTGCGCGGCATCACTGCGTGACCCGATCAGGCCCCGAGCAGCGCAAGGCAGGGCGCAAGCTTGCGGTTTAGCATTTTCTTTCCCTTGCGATCCTCCTCCCGCCCACTCTTCCAGCAGGGTTCAATGAAGAAGAGACAGTCACTCCGAAAGAATTTTCCAAGGCTGTAAGTGGATCAAGAGTAGTGCGCTTAATTAAAGAGAGAGCACCCAGATGCACTTTCCAGTCATTGGAATGTGGAGAACTTTGTTATAGAGTGCGATGAAAAATTCACATAAACAGACTCCCTGGGAAATGAGGTCATTTATTCAAAGTGCAATAACACAAAGACAGCTTGAGGGGAGCTCCAGGTACTTCCCCCCTCTCCTCACTCCCCAGTCTTGCCTGTTTTTTGCTTTTTCCTCACTGCCCGCCACCCTTTCAAAATCTCTTGCAAACAACCAGAAGGGGAGATGCTGAGCTAGAAGGAGAGGTGGTGAGGACAAAAAATGGGAGAAGAGGGGGTTATGAGGGGGCCAGGAAGAGGAGGAGGGCCAAGATATGTAAGGGGGAGGGAAGAAGTGTGACAGATATTCCGGTAAGGTTAGTCCTGTGACATCCTCCAAAACAGCAAAGTCTCAAAATAAGGCTGTAGCTTCCGCTCTTCTCAAAGGACACTTTCCTCAGAAAAGCTACAGAGAATGCCACCTAGAAAAAAACTCTCTGGCTAGGAGTTCACCAGTGTAGAACTGCCCCAGCATGACTGGCCATGCGATCCTGTGCGACTCTGTAGCCTCCAGTCCTCATAGAAAAGGAGAATGTTGGGTGGGAAGGCTTGTGTGGTCCTCTCAGCTCTGATATCCAGCAATTCATAGTATAAGATGGAGGGAGAAACTGGCTGGGAGAGAAGGCCCCAACAAGCTGGGCCCTTAGGACTGAGGCTTTTATAGTGTCGTAGCCCTGGTGCTAGGAAGTGGTCCAGGCAACCAGGACCTGAAATTCTTGTCTGACCAAGACTTGCAGATGACTAAAAAGCACACCCTCACATGTCACCAACTCACCAGAGCAAGAAGGGCCTGTTAGGTCTAAGGTCTAAGAGGATTATTGGATTAAAATGTGAGGATAAGACTGTGACAAGACTTTTATAAGCTTCTGGTGGACTCTTTGGTGGGATTTTTGAGTCATGACTTTCAGAGGCACAAAAATGGTGCATGGCTGTTTCTCAGTACGGTGACCCCGTCCTCTCCCAGGGCTCCAGACCTTGGGTTGCTCCAAGGTGGGATGGGCCCAGCAGAGCTGTGGCCCCCTCAGACACCCAAAAGAGCCCTCACCCTCTTCTGATGACAGTTGCAGACATCGGTGCAGGCCGGAAGTGGTGTCATGAGGTAAAATGAGCTTGTTCTGCAGACCATTCAGGCCATGGGATGCCACCTCTCTCTGTGGCATAGGGTCAGCAATCCCTTCAGCCTCCAGGGCCACTAACTGGGGGCGGGGGTGGTCTCCCAGGATGAAGAACTCATCTCTCTTTGCTCTCCTAGATGGATTTTCTGCTATGAAACACCTGCGCTATGTCTCAGGAGCTACCCCTATGTACTCATCAGTGGGCCCTCTTGCTCACAGGCACTTGCTGGGTGTGTCAAAGGGAGACACTGGCAAGAATGGGAAGAGAGTGAGACCCAGATACAACCTCCATATTTTCCATTTGCCCCTCCAGATCCATTTCCCCCATCTCTAAGGAGATTTTCTTTCTTTCTTTCTTTCTTCCTTCCTTTCTTTCTTTCTTTCTTTTTGTTTCTTCCTTTCTTTCTTCCTTCCTTCCTTTCTTTCTTTCTTTCTTTCTTTCTTTCTTTCTTTCTTTCTTTCTTTCTTTCTTTCTTTCTCTTTCTTCTATCTCTTTCTTCATTTCTTTGAGAGAGAGAGTACGTGAGCTGGGGAGGAAGGGCAGAGAGAGAGGGAAAGAGTGAGAGAGAATTTTGTTTTAAAGATTTTATTTATTTATTTGTCAGAGAGAGAGAGAGAGAGAGAGAGAGAGAACAAGCAGGGGGAGCAGCAGGCAGAGGAAGCAGGCTCCCTGCTGAGGAAAGAGCCCAATGTGAGACTCAATCCCAGGACACTAGGATCATGACCTGAGCCGAAGGCAGACACTTAACCAACTGAGCCATGCAGGTGTCCCACGAGAAAGAATCTTAAACAGGTTCCTTGCCCAGTGTGGAGCCCGATGTAGGGCTCGATCTCACGACCCTGAGATCATGACCTGAGCCAAAATCAAGAGTTGGACACTTAACTCAGCCACTGAGGCACCCCCTTAAGGAGATTTCTAAAGAATATATAACTTTAAAATACTATGTGGTGACCAGTCACACATACTGTAAATGACATAATATGTGTATGTGGTCACTACAACAATCAACTCATGGAATTCGGGAAGGCTGATTAGAATTGATATTGACAGGCACTTTTGAAGAATTCTGTTAGATCTATGCTTTGCTGCCCACCCCCCTTTCTCATCATAAATACCCCTCAGGGTTTTCTGTGGGCCTCCCTCTCACTGTCACTGGCCATTTTAGTTTATTCCTTCATGCCAAACACCAAATAGCCCAGCTTTTGATCCTCCACCACATTGTGACTTCCCATTGTCAAGGAGCTTCAAATTTTGGCTTACGTTGAAGGTAACGTCAATGGCATGTGGTACAGAGATTGAGCTTGAGGCCATAAAATGAAGAGTCTATTTATTCATGCTGCCACTCCTGCACTGAACATCCCTCTGGTAACCCTTGCCAGGTGTCTGCATTTCTGCTTGGCAAGTGTATGTAAGGCTTGACTATGAGGCATCCCTCCCTAATGAGATTTCTCCCCCTACCAAAATACCACCTCAAAATCCACTCAAAGTTTAGATTTTCAGACTTTCCCACAGAGATTCCCTTCAGAGCGAGTTTCTAGCCACATTAGAAATTCTTGTTTCTTGTTTTACAGTCAAACCCATGCTTCTCTTGTCTTCCTCTCCTTCACCTCTAGGGACTCCATGCCCTGTGATACCTCCCTCCCTCTCTCTCTCCTTCTCTTCCTTCTTTCACACCCCCCTGCCACCCCACCCCAGACACAAGACCAGGGGGCTTGGAGAAATGAGTTGTGCAGGTATTGGTGTGGAACCGAGCTCCATGTGGAGGACTGGACCGAGGGGCTTGCCTGGCCCTGGAGAAGTAGGGAGCACTTGACAAAGAATAGCACTTCTGGACACCGACATCTATTTTCACATTTTCCAAAATGAGCATGAGACTGGCTGTCTGAGAGTAAGAAACCAAATCCTTAGAGAATTAGGCGGGAGGTGCTAGACGACGGGTTTCCTCTCTCCTAAGACTACGTGCAAAAAGCAACTTCCGGCCAAAAGGAAAGAAGAGAATCCTGGACAAAACACAAGCCATCAAACCAACATAACATTGGTTCATCCTTGTGTAGGGGACTTTGAACAAACATTCAGTGGGCCTGATCACAAATTTGCCCCTCCTCTGGTTGAGTCCCCTGTTCGTTTTTGGCTGGCCCCCCATCCAGGCTGAGGAAGGTAGGTAAACAAAGAGAAGCAGAGTTTTTACTGCTAAGCAAATACACAGGAAAATGATAACAATTAAAAGCTTAATTATTGGCTGTAAATTACAGACCTTAAAAGCTGTCATGGAGGTGTTTGGATCCAGCTCTTCAGGAGCTTTTGACCATGGTCACAAAGCTGTTCCTGAGCCTCAGGAATGTCCAACCTGAAATCAAACGGCTCACAGGTGTAGCTGCAATGTTTTTTCTTTTTCTGGGAGATGTTCTCTTAAGGGGGGATAACTTATCTTCTGGTGGCCCGCGTCAAGAGGATCAATGTCAGGAAAAAACAGTGGTTGTTTCCTTTGTATTTTAAGACTCCCTATTTTTGGCATCCTTCTTTGAGAATGGCTTTATCTCAGTGCAGAGACCAGGAAGTCAATTGTGTCGGCAAGAGCATCCTCTGGGCCAAACCATGTCTTGGGCTGCAGACAGTCCATCTGAATTTTTGCAACTCTGTTAGAGTGGGAGAGCTCCAGTCTTTGTGTCCCTACAAGCAAACAAGATTTTTTCAGTTTCACTATTAACAATAAAACAATGACGTTGTGAATGTCCAGGGGTTTTTTGCGGCATACTGTAGCAGCGGGTGGATGGGCTGAAGGGTATAACAAACATTACTGTTTCATTTTATTCTCCAAATTCAATCATTAATGAAGACTTTAGAGAAATGCCACTCTTATTAAAATGACTAAGAAAAATTACTTCATCTGTTTGTGGCTCATCTATAACACATGAATATTTCCCCTCAAACTTAGCAACGCCTTAATTTAAAAATTTTGCTCTTTAGAATGTTTTTTCTTATATTTGAAAAAATTTTGAGTTCTAAAAATAGAAAAACCAAAGAATAATGTAATGCCACACACATATTTTCATCATCCAGACTCATCAGCTTACTATTTATTGGATTTGCATCTAGCTTTTTTCCCCCCTGCCAGCCACTTTTTTCCCCCTGGGGGGGGGAAACATTTAAAGCATCACAGAGGTGGTGAAAGTTCGACCATCATCCTTGGTCCCAGAAAGCTTTGTCATTCCCAACATCCCAACCTAGGCAATGGTATCATGAGTTTGGTATGTGTGATTCAAGCCCATTTTCATATTTTACATAAAATATATGCCCAGAAAATATAGGGTACATTTTTATGTGTATTTTGCTTTTTTTCTTTTTCAAGTAAATTATTTTATTGTACTAAGAACATGTAACATTGAGACCTACCCTCTTAGCAAATTTTTAAAAAGTTTTTATTTTAATTCCAGTTAGTTAGTGTTATATTAGTTTCAGGGGTACAATATAGTGATTCAAGAATTCCATACATCACCCAGTGCTTAGCATGACAAGTGCACGCCTTAATCCCCATCACCTGTTTAAAAATTTTTACTGATCTGATGGGGAAAAGCGGTATTTTTTTCTCAGTTATATTTCTCTGATTACCACTGACAATGATGCTAGCTAGCACTTGAATAGCAGTACGTGCCAGCCACTTTTCAAGCAGTTAATTTGTATTAACTAATTTTATTCTTTCAATCCTAGGAGGCAGGGAGCTCTTTTACTGGGTTAGGAAAATTAGATCCAGATGTCAAGTTACCTGCCAAGGTCATTGGCCACCACATTCCCTCTACTATGAATTTCCTATTAATACACTTTACCCATTTTTTCTATTATGTTGCTGGTCTTTTTCATATCAATATCTAGGATTTTAAGAAATATTGTATAGATGCTATATTTTTGGTCAATTATACATGTCACAAATAACTTCTTCCAGTCTGCCACTTATTTGTAGAACTTGTTTATGGTGGTAGCATCTTCATATTTTCCAAAGCATTTTTCACGTATGCTGTGTCAACCATTCATTCATTCATTCAATATTTATTGCTCACAGTGACTGGCACTATTAAAGCCTCTGAAATTACAGATCTCTTAGCCATGATGGAGTCTGACTCGTTTCTGTGGGAAAAAAAAAAAACAAAAAACAAAAAACAAAAAAATGCACCAGCAACCAAGAAAATGTAGGTCTGCTGGTGATAAGTTCTATGGAAGAAAAGTCGTTATTGCCTTCACGTGCTGAGAGACTTTAGGAAGCATTAAGTTATTTTGTTTAGTTCTTAACTGCTCTAGTAAAAAATTGAATTTAGGAAGAAAATTAAAAAAAAACTTTAAATAGAGTATGTTGTTCATTGTCAATTCAAGAAAATTGGCTTTGATAAGTGTTCCATAGGCTTAAATGTTGAGGGGAGGGGCGCCCTTTATGAATTCAGCTGTTTAGATAGAGGGCAAATAGGGCCAACTCCATGGACTCAGGCCAGCCAATCAAATGGAATCACAGGTGGAAAGTAACAAGAATAAATGTAAAGTTCTGTGTTTGAGCTTAAAAAAAAAAAAACAACCCAATAACTCAAGGGCCGCTCATGTGAAAAAAACCTGGGAGTTTTAATTGGCTTCTATCCAAAATCCATGTATAGCAAATCAACTTATTTAACTTCCTAGGGATTTATTTTACAACTAGTTTATGTTGGAAGGTTAACCAGGAGGAGTACTGCCTAAGATTAGATTTCTATGGATTCTTTGTATACACACACACACACGTACAGTTCTATGCACAGTAAGCAACTTGTACATTCTGTTTTGAAAAAGTTTCTTGGCAAAGTTAACACAGACAAGCACTCTCTGGTAATGTCTCTCGCCGTGTGGTCTGTGGACCACCAGAATTAGCATCACCTGAAAACTTGCTAAATATACAGATTCCTAGGTCCTGCCCTTAACTTCCTAAACAAAGATCTCTGAGGTTGGATCCCACAATCCTCTGCACTTTCACAAACAATCCTAGGTGATTCTTTTGCACTCGAAAGCTTGAGGATGCCTGCTCTATATCAGAAAAAGCAGTCTTCTTAGGAAAATCTTGGCTTTACCTTACGTATGCCCTCAGCACACTGTGTGGTGAGTCTGCCTTCCGACTGGCTTCTTAATTTCCATAAGGACATGTCCACTCTATTCTTTCCTTTTTCCCTCCCACTTGTTCAGCCTTCAAAGAACATGGACTCACCGTTCACCATCAACAGAGAAAACCCGTCTTCCTGCTTTTCTTTTTGCTTTAGCTACTGGGGAGCTCAATCACAAAATTGGAGCTCGTTACGGGCACTACCCCTGAGTTTATGGCAACCATTTTGGGTTCTAGCATTACCCTTGGCTCCATCCTCCTTTCCGATGCTGGTTTTCCCTTTCCATCCTTTCACTGAAAAATTCTATTGTCCTGTCTACATTTCTGTAAACGTCCTCACACACTTCTGTTTGGAAGAGGGTAAGGTAGAAATAATCAAACAACAAATTAGGATTTATATTGTTGTCAGGCAGATATGTATTGAATAAAATAAGGTTGACAAATCATCAAATGAACAAAGAATCACATTAAAATCAAGGAAGAAAAAATGTGTGAGACTGGGATTTGCATTCATCTAATGGCTAATTCATGTTTGTCTTTATCTGAGAACTGGAGATGAAAGAGAAACTGTACTATGAGCCCAAGTAATGAGCTTACTCTTTTAACAATCTAGATGCTTATCAGCATCCCTAACTCATGTTAAGAATTCATGTATTGTTACAGACTAAATGTTTGTGCCCTCCCCCCTCAAATTCATATGTTGAAGCCCTAACCCCCGAGGTGACTATATTTGGAAAGGAGGCCTTAATGGAAGAAATTAAGGTTAAATGAAGTCCTAAGGGTGGGGTTCTGATCCAATAGGATCAGTGTCCTTATAAGAAGAGACACTAGAGAGCCACCCCTGCCCTTCTCTCACCCACCATGTGAAAACCCACGAGAAGGCAGTAATCTGCAAACCAGGAAGATGGCTCTCACCGGCAGCCCACCATCCTGGCATGCTGATCTTGGACTTCCTGGTCTCCAGCACCGTGAGAAAGAAATTTCTGTTGTTGAAGTCACATAGTCTATGGTGTTTTGTTATGGCAACCCAAGCAGACTAATATATAATGTATGTGTGTGTGTGTGTGTGTGTGTGTGTGTGTGTGTGTGTGTGTTTAAAAATGGACAAGAGATTATGATAGGAAAATAATATGAGCTCCTTGTTGTTGACCTTCCAACAGAAGAATTAGGAAAGAAAATGAAACTGAGAGAGAAAGAAAATGCTACTTGCAACAACTCCCAGGAGTTCTAGGTTAAAGTCCATGGAAATTTATTCTTCCTCCTATATCCACGAAATGAAAGCCAAAATAACAAGCCCATGCCTTTAGCAACCTGCAATCCTAATTCAGCCACCTCTTTCAGTTGAAAAGGGGCTGCCCTCGGTCTTCCCAAGTTAAATCTGGCATCTGTCTAGCCTCAGATACCAGTTAATCAGAATACGTATAAAAAGGTGACTTCCTAGAGTTGTTTTCTACTCTTGATCCTGACAGGGGAGTCAGAATGAGAAAATGGGTCCTGTATTGAATCGCTTCCCAAGGCAAAGAGGGCCATCCTGGGACTGCTGGTTCCTCAGGTTGCTGCCAACAGATCAGGCCAGTTGGAGGCACCAGTTGGGTCTCTAAGACAATCCCAGGTTTAGAGCTTTTTCTGTAATCAAGTTGTACTAAGATAGGTTGGAAAACCACCTGATCACCCCCTAATACCCTCCCCCCAAACGCTGAAAATCTTTTTAACAAGGAGACCAGGCCCACGCAAACTGACATGAATTTCTTTTATGGGCTACCTCAATAACGCTCTGTATAGATGTCCTAGAATTCCTGTTTCTGACTAATGATTAGTTGCATGTCGTCCCCTGGGTGGACATTTGTCTTTAATTCCTCTGCTCACTCCCCAAATCACCATGCTATAGGGAAGTGTGACTCCCATGTGAGTAAATGGAGAAGCTAAGGTGGTCGGGGACCTCTGGCTATTGAAGTGTCCCTCGGACACTATGAAGTGCCACTTAACAGTCTTAGAGTCCATAGAGGAGGAGTGAGGTGAGTCCTAGGAAGGAAAGAACTAAGAAAGAACGTTTACTGATGATGCAATCAAAGGAATTGCATTCAGGAGGGAAGGAACTTACCACTTTTGTTTGTGTCATTCTCTACAACAGTTTCTGATTATAGCCATTTGCTAGCTAAGTTCCACCGGAACTCCCTGACTATCCCGGGAGAGTGGTAGTTTATAGCTATTCCCGATCTGTAGCATCCTAGATAAAGGCAGAGGTTGTCTTAGTTCTTACTCCCTTTTCTGCCGAAGCACACCTTCCCCCATCTGTGATCATACCTCTTCTGAACTTTCACATCTGCTATTGCAGCTTGTTACTTACATCTCCTGTACACTTTCTGCTATTTCTAGAATCCAGAACTTTCAGCTCCACCCCTTTTGGGCCACAATGTAGCAAGTACCCACACCAATTTTTGTTAGTGTGGGGCCAGACTCTGTGTTAAGCCCATACATTATTTCATATACTCCTCGCAGCAAATGCATAGGCACTGCTCTTCTCCCATCTCATAGAGGATGGAATAGGCTTGGAGAGTGACTTGCCCCAGACCACGGAACGAAGCACATGCATCTCTGACTCTGCCATACCCTCCCCCATCAGAGCAGGAGCACTGCTCATCAGCACCTGAACATTTCCTCAACCATTCATCCTTCCCTGAGAGGTCAGAAAAAAGAGAGGTTTCACCTCTGGTCTAAAATGAACAAAATGCTCTCCCTTGATTCAGTTCTTTTCTATTCTATGAAGTCCTTCTTCCAAACACTTCCTTTTGTGTACCTTTGATCTTTCATTCTCTACTCACTCCTTTTCATGAAAAAGGCATGGTCCATTTACCCCCTCGTGCAAAGTAACATTTCCATTTCGATGATATATTTAGCAGAGTGCTGAAGTCATGAAGCTCAGATTCTGGAAGGGGAGATGGGACCTAAGGCAGTGCTGCATGGACATGAGATGCCATAATATTCAAGGAAGGAGAGGGCACTTGTCACCAAAGAGGCGGTCAAGTTTTCATGGAGGACCTGGGCTAGAAGACTACATCTGGGAGAAGTTCTGCTGGCAGAAATTGGAAAGGGGGCACCAGCCAGAGGGAACAGCATAAGAAAAGGCATAGAGACAGGACAGCCTAGAGAATATGTGGCAAAGGGTATTTGACCAGTTTGGGTGGGCACAGAGAACATGGGAGTAGGAGGTTATTCTGGAGGCAAAGCTCAGGATAGACCAGAATTTGGTAATACGAAGGTGGGAAGACTGGTTGAAAGGCTATTGCAATAGTCCAAGTAAGAACTGCTGAGTTTCCATCCTGTCCTTGAATAGTAGCCACAGAAATGGAAAAAAAACAAATGTTTGAGAGACATTTTGGAGGTGAAAGTCACTATTGTCCTGGGTAAAGGGAAGAGGAACTTCAAAGGTATCTTAGCCTGAGCCCATGCAATGCAAAGATGGTGACATTGAACAGAAATGGAAAGTCACAGAGAAGAGCAGGCTTAGAGGAGCAAGGCACGAGTTCACTTTTGACCATGTTGAAGTGCAGCTGTCAGCGGGATGTTCCCAATGAAATTGAATCTAGTGGGCATATTGAAATCTGGCAACTCTGGAAAGCAGCCAGAATTGGAAATACATAGTTGAGAACATTTTCCATGTAACCGAAAGCTCTTCGAAAGTGCAGAGCATTTAGTGAGGGTTCAGCATGAGGGAAATGCTGCTGAGTAGAAACCATGTTGTATACATCTCCTTAACCCAACCCCATTCTTGCTGGTGATGGGTGCTCAAGAAATAACAAAGAAATGAATGAATTATGAGATGCTCAATATATGTTTGCTAAATTAATAAATGAAAGAAGTAAATCAAAAACCAAATGACTGGATGATGAATTTATGAAGTCCCATAACAATAAATGAGAAGAGAGTCAGACTCAGGGCATACTATGGGGAATATAATGTGGAATGCATTTTTTGCAAAATTTCACCAAGAGCCTGAAGAAATCTTTGATCGAAAAGTAGCTGGGAGATTGTACTGACTGCAAGCTTGCTTACTTGCATAGAGTAGCCAATGTGCCCTCTCTGCCTCATGGGGATTTCTGGGACATTGCAGAAGTTTTCTGGCTTGTGAGCCTCTGTTTCCTGGCTGTAGTCAAGCTCTGGGCCATCTTTTGTTTCATTCAGTCTCAAATCAGAAGATCCTCTTGGATGCTGGCTCTCAGCTGGGAAATGGAAACTATTTGTGCGGCCATGAAGGAAGCTTTCTGCATCTGGCAGGGTCTCCGGGCTGGAACCAGCATAAAGAGAAAATTAGGAAATAATCAAGTAGGCTGTGCTCTTGGTGCATTTCATTGTTAGTATTCCAGTTACCGGGAGGATGTCTCAAGCTCTTCCTGGTTTACTGCCTTGAACATTAAAAGAAAAAATACTCAAGTTCATGAGCATGAGTATCCCAGCAAGAAAGTCTGTATAAGAATCTGTGAATAGTGCAAGATGGCATGGGTGATAAACATGGTCTGTCAGGACGTTTTTCCATTTGCTCACTACTCTTCTGGCACAGGCCTGCAGAGGCAGAACAAAGCCTATTTTGTGCTTCCCAAAGCACCCCTGTTGTACTTTCGAGGGTTTTTCTTTTCCCCAGAAGCCTGTTTGAGGGAATTTTGAGCCCTCTCCTTCAAAGAACTAAATGAGGCCACTGTTCTGCTGGTGTTTGGTCAAAGGAAGGGCGGTCTCTATCTCACACTTATAATCTTGGCATATTCCGTGGAGAAGGCAGAAATCTGTGTGGTATACTTCGGGATGGAGAGAACTCCCTCTGCTCCAAAAGGTGTCCCCCACCCAGGCACTGACGTATCTGAAATACCACTACGACCCTCATGAAGTAGAGGCCTTCTGTCTGCTGCTCATCCCTGTCACCTCCAGTGAGCTGTGACCTGGTCCTGCTTGGGGACCTCCAGGGACAAGGAGCACCTCGGCAGGGAGCCTGCTGTGTGGACAAATAGTGCTCATTACTTTAGAAAGTTCCAGTTCACACTGAATTAAAATCCACCACCACCACCACCCCCCCCCCCAGTTTACATCTCATATTTCTTCCACGCAATAGCCCTGTAAATACTTGAAGAGAACTAGCGTGTCTCCATTTGCCAAACAAAATATTATCAGCTGTTTCCCACTGGTCATGATTACCAGCCCAGATTAAAGCAGATACTATCCTTCCCTCTCTCCTTCTTCCTACTTGTGGCTGGTTGTCTCCGCACAATATTTCTGCGTCTATATGTGCCAATCACTGTGCTAGAAGGCCTTCCCTCCACTGTACACCATGTACACTTGTCTCTTAAAGGGAAGCGTAGAACTCACCTTAGTCATGAACGACTTCAGTGCTACAGGGATCTGAATTCAAGTTCCAGCTCTGTCCTTCCAATTTGCTGTAGGGTCCAGTCAAGTTTCTTGACCATGATGAACGTCGATTTTGTTATTTATCACATGGAGAGAATAGTCTCTGTTTTGGAGGGGCAGAGATAATATGTGCAAACTGCCTGGCACATCACCTGGGCTGAGCAGGTGGGCCGTCACGGAGAACAATTGGGTCCATTATGCCATGCTATTAGGTCAAATAAGAGCATGGAATAGTCTCGATCATCAAAATGTATCAGCCACAAACCCAGCCGACTGTGAACATGTTCAACACGCCATCTGTGTTTTCTTTTAGGTTACTGATAAAAATGTTGGCCAGGATGTGGCTTTAGAAAGAGCCCTGTGACCTTCTGTAGGGACACCATCCTCTTGTGCCTTCTTTCTTTAACAAGCATTCCTTGGTCAGGGACATTGAGCAAGTTATAAATAGAACTGTGCTCTTTTCTGGTCTATGTTTCTCCCTCTCTTCCACATGAATATTGTGAGAGCTTTTGTCAATTGCCCTGTTGAAATCCAGGTAGTCTATGTCTAGATCATTGCCCTGATATAGTAGTGAAAAGATTCCCCTCTCTTCCATGCATTCTCTTTTGAAAGGCAACCCCTCTTGGGAGAGCTAACATGTTGCATTAATTCACACTAACCTGGTAGTGATCTAACAGACCCCTTTCTAACCGACTCAGCTGGGAGTGAAGAAGTCACTGAACACTGGAAGTGAAGGGAGGGTTGCTAATACAAGCATGAAAGTGTGTAGTCACAGCGGAATGGAGAATGAAAATAAATCTTATTGACTTAGCAAATGAGCTCAGAATGGACCCATGCACAGATCCACATTTACAAAGAGATAAAGACATGAAACTGATTACATAGCCTCTGAGGATTCCAATACGTGCTCACAAATATGCCCTTCTCTTCCCTTCTGTTCTAAAAGTCACCAGATTCAGCAAGTGTCAAATGCACCTTACTCTCCCTTTTTTCGGCCCCAGCAGGGGACTGGAGGAGTGGTAGGTCCCTTTTGTTACAGATGTTCAAGTTTAGCCCAACCTTAAAATACCCATAGATGGTGATAGTAGGAGCCAGCTTTCATGGAGGGCTGACTTACATGCATTACATGGCAATCCTCACAATCCTCCTGTCATGGAGGCATCGTTGCCTTCCTTATCTTATAGCTGGGGAAATGAAGCCTCAGGGAGGATAGACAATTTGCTTCAAGCCACACACCTATGCAAGGAGCAGGGCCAGGTCTCTGTCCCAATTCTGCTTCACTTAAAAGAGCTCTTAACATTTAGACCAATAATGCCTACCAGTCTCATTTTAAGGATTCGTTGTTTGACAACTAGCAAGACTGTACTAGCAAGGACTCTAGGGGTTAGCCCAGACAGGTGGTGCCACTGAGCTTTCAGCTTCCTTCTACCTGCTCTATCTATCTTCCTGGAGGTTGCATGCTACTCTGTGTCCTCCTAGGTGGCCTGGCTGCAGCTCCAAGGACCACAGTGATCTGGAGTAGGCTCCCCCAACTTAACTTGTGGCTCACACCCAAGGAGACATCTGCTCTCTGGAATTCACACTGCTGAGAAGCCGCCCTCAAAATTGTTTTGGAAATGGGCGGTGGTGTCTTGGAACAGCTTGACTGGGGGCTGCATCTCATTACTGACATAATTGTGACCTTTCAGCGGAATATGAAAATGCCATTGATATAATATGCAAAAATGATGTCAGTGCTATGATATGGGAGGGAAAGGGGTGGCCCATGTGGGATATTTATCTTAATGATATCACCATCATTTGTTATGTGGTTCGAATTAAATAGAAGTCTTTGAGTCTAAACTCCACCAATGATCTCTCAAAACATCCCCTTGTTTTGTCTGGTGTCATTTAGCACTCAATCTGCCCCATTTCCTGGCTGACCAGAGCCCTTGATATGATTTCTTTGTTCTGATGACCTAAACTCAGAAATAAGGGGCCTTTATCTTCAATCACATTGTACTCCTAACGATCCAAGATTCAAGCATTCTTTAATGAGAGTAGGAAGGAATGTGATTTAAATTAAGGACATGGGTGAGATGGAGCCCCAATTATAGATGAGTTAACTTGGTCACATGCACATGGACACACACTAAAGTCGAGATAAAAGTGTGCAGTGACAAACAGATTACAGAAATATGAATATGTTTACGTGATCCTTTGGCAAGTTTCCAACATGTGGCTGCTGGGTTGAATCTGAAGGCCCTTCCATTCTACCAGGTGACGGAGCTCAGGGAAGCAGATGCTTCTTTGCGGGCTCCCAGCTGTTGTTCTGCTCAAGCTGTAGAACTAGCAGGTTTGCTAATAATAGCTCTGTTAATAAAGTGAAAACAATAGTCCACATCCCCACCTCCTATTAACAATGCATTTTAATGTTCTCACTCATGTTACCCGCCTCCGGACTTTTTCAACATCCCTGTAAAAGACAGAATTATTGACATTATGAAGGTCATGAATGTTTCCATTTTACACATGAAGAAACAGACCCAGAGTGATGGCATTTGCCCTCAGACACACGCGTAGTTAGTAGTAAACACTGGAACCCTGAGTGTTAGGCTGATGCTGCCCTCCTTCCCCGGTTGGACATGACAGCACAGAGGAGCACCTTCTCACCTGAGTCAGCATCAGGCAGAGGTACTCTGCACAAATGGCCCATCACAGAAAATCCCATGCACCATCCCCACTCTAAAGGCCAGCGATGTGTTGCTATAGGAATTGGCAATTACTTTGGGTAGAGCTCTGTATAAACCTTTCCCAATGCATGAGGGCAGAGGTGCGTCATGTTGGCTAGGGCTGCTGTAACAAATTATCATGGAGTGGATGACTCAAACAACAGAAGTTTATTCTTTCATAGTTCTAGGAGGCTAGAAGTTCAAGATCAAGGGTGTCAGCAGGGTCAGTTTCTTCCGAGGACTCTCTCTTTGTTAATCTTCTCCCTGTTGTCTTCTCATGGTCTTTCCTCTGTGTGCATCTGTCCTAACGTCCTAACGTCCTCTTCTTATAAGGACACAGTCTGTTGGATTAGGGTCCACCTTAATGACTGTGTTTTCACTTAATTACCTCTTTAAAGACTTTATCTCTAAATATGGTTACTTTCTGAGGTCAGCATTTCAGCGTATGAATTGGGGGGTAAAACAGATTGCAAGAAGTATATAGAACATAAGGAGAAGCAGAATGTACATGGGCTGCACTACATTTATTCATTTCCCAAGTATTGGGTGCCTGTTTGTGCCATGCTCTTTGCTCCAGGGACTGTTAGACCCATCAGATGGGGCCCCTATGAGGGCTATGGGACTTTTACAAGTTCTGGCAGCTACTACCAATGCTGGTTCCACAGAGTGGAGAGAAGACAAACTTAGCACCAGTTCTCTTTGCTGTGCATAAAAATCACTTGGGAAACTTGTCAAAGCCCATGTATTTGGGCCTCACCCCAGAGATTCTGGTTCTGGGTGGGCCCAAGAATCTGCATTTCCAGCAACCCCCCAAATGAGGTGGACACGATTGGTCCATGGACCGCACTTGGAGTAGCACTGCCAGATACCACGCTGGGATTTTGTCCTTCTCAGTTCTGACTTCTATTATTTAGCAGCCTCAGGATTATGAACAACATCTATTCCCAAAGCTGTTTTCCTCAGGTTAGGCCAAGTGTGCAAACTAAGATAATATGTTCATTTTGCAGACTTGAGAGCTATGATTGTATACAAAGCATGTGCAATCCATTCTCAGTTCTCCAGAAATGCTCTTAACCCTCCTGCCTTTGTACAGGAGGACCTGAAGAGTGCTAGTCTCCATGAAATTAAAGAACATGTTCTATTGCTCATTACATCCACATTTATCCTTTTGCAGGTATACAATAGGACAATTAACACTGCTGATGAAGGAGAGCATTGTGGTATTGGCAGGACATCCTTCCTGAGGGCTTAGTTTTGAGTATCTGGAATTTAAAGAAGAGTCTGTGTTCTGAAACTTCACTTGAAAGCAGGTCATTTTGTATTTAGAACAGCTTTCCCAAAGAAATAGTTACAGTCCATTCACAAAAGCTCATTTAACCTGTAATGTGGCTCAAGTATTTACATCATTCCTAACCACTGTTTCCCGGAGTAAAATACATTCCAAGTTCCAACAAGAATACCCACAGCAAACATTTCCCTTAATGACTTGGGTGGGGGAAGGGGAAGAAAGAACCAGTAATTGGAGCTGAGATGACAGAGGGGTAACAATGTGTGGGAATGTGTCGGAGCAGTTGCAATATAGAAGTCAGGACTGTGGGCAGGGGCTTTAATACTCTTGAATTTGTTCAGTGGCTGGGGCTATTTATTTTTATGTTGATATATGTATTTGTATACTTATTTACTAATAGAGATTATATGTATGTTATCATTTATTGCTCTTTAATTCATGCGAGTTAATCTTGTCTCTGCAACTAGATTATAAACTCTTAAAGGTCTATCACTATGTATGATACGTATACTGCCTTCTGCGGTGGCATCTCAAAATCAGTCAGTTACGCTGTCGGTGACACTCTTGACATACTAAGTCCCAGCAGGTATCATCAATCTGGTTATGAGGAGTAGTGAAGTCATGGAATTGAAGGTGCTGACAATGGCAAGAGACAGGTGGAAGTTTCACTGGTCATGCTCTGCCAGTAATTTAAGTCCAAAGAGAAAAGAGGAAACTGGACAAAATCATTTCCTTTGATCTCATGGGAAATCAGGCTGAAGGAGAATAGGTGTATAAACAGCTTTGTTCACACCAACTATTCTTGTGGTGCCAGGACAGATTGACATAGGATCAAGAGGAAAGGTCAGTGAAATTACTACAGATTCTCAAATCAAGTAGGACCATTGCCCATTCTGGAAGCTCTCTGGAGGTGAAATAGGCCTGGAGCTTTTAGTGGAATGAGCTGGACTTGCCAATGACGCATCCCTGTTTCTGGCCTAGCTGTGGCAGCTTTGTTAATGGCATAGCCCACACGTTATTCAACTCTAAAAACTTTTAACTTCAAGCACTCCTTAACTTCAGGAGATAAAAAGAAATTGCCTTAATTGTATTCCTTTTCTAGAGAGGTTTTTTGCTATAGGGAAAAGAATACTAAACTAGAAGTGAGAGTATCTGGGTTCTGATCCCTGTTCACTCTCATTGAACGATTAAGGAATTCCATTCACCTCTTGCTGTCTCAACTGATGATCTTCAAAGTTTCTTCCCCACCCTATTAGTCTGTAAGTCTACTATTATTCTTTGGAATTAACCAAGGAAATAATATTAGAGAAAATGATATTAGAAAAATAATATTAGGGAAAGGGACAAATATACCCATTGTCATCATTTCTATTCAAGATTACACTGGAGGTTCAAGCCTGTGTATTGAGGGAAAATAAAGAAACAAAATGTACAAGTTCTGAAGAAGAAGAAATAAAATTGATGACATGATTATATGTATATTTATGTAGAAATCCAAAAAAATATTCAACAAATATATTATTAGAATATATAGAGCTAAGACTGAGCTGGACCTTGTGACAAACTACGAAAATCAGTATAATTTCTATGTGCCAGCAATGAACAGTTAGAAAATATAATTTAAAAGACTCTATTTAAATTGTGTCAAAAATATAAAATGCTTAGGAATATATCCAACAAAGATGTGCAAGACTTCTTTGTAAATAAATAAGCATTATTAAGATAAAAATTTAAAAACTTGAAAAATTGGCAGGATATACCATGTTCATGGATTGTCAATATTGTAAAGAAATTAGTCTTCCTCAAATTGATGTATATATTCAATGCAATCTCAATTCCAATTTTATTTTTTTAATTTTTATTTGTTTTTAAAGATTTTATTTATTTGACAGAAAGAGACATAGAGAGAGGGAACACAAGCACGAGGAGAGGAAGAGGGAGAAGCAGACTTCCCGCAGAGCAGGGAGTCTGATGCGGGGCTCAATCCCAGGACCCTGGACTCACAACCTGAGCCGAAGGCAGATGCTTAAATGACTGAGCCACCCAGGCGCCTCCCAATTCCAATTTTAAAAATCACAACAAAAATTTTTTTGATTAGACAAATTTCCTTTATCAAACCGAAGTCTTGGAAGCCTGAAAGTTCAGAAAGTTGAAATTCTAAAATCTGTTCAAGGATCCCTCTTAAGATCCCCAACACGACTTGTCTGCCCACACAAGACAGCACTCTCATAAAACATCACCTAAGGAAGGACTATCCCACAACCTTACCCAGACCTCCCAGGCCTCCACATCGTGAAGTGAGAAAGAGGGTGAGGGGTATAATGAATTAGGTCCCTGAGAAAGTAAGGGGTCATGGGATGTATCTGAAGCACAGGGGAAGAATTAACCTGAGGCAACCTAAAAGAACCTCTGAAAAGAATGGAGAAACAGGAGAAAATGATATAAGTGCATGCAAGTTAGTTTGTAGGTTTGGTGTCAGGAGTTGAGTGGTTTTCCAATTGATATACTCTATTTTCTTTCATACGAGTTAATACCAACAATTAACACTTGCTGTGTACTACCATATTCTAAGCATCTCATCTATACTAACTCATTTTATCCTCTGAACAGCCCTTTGAGAGGCTGTTCTATTATTATATCCGCATTCAAGCAGAGGAAAGGGAAACAGCAATAGGTTAGTTAATTTGCCCAAGGTCACACGGAGCCCAGATTCACACAGGTAACCTGGTTCTGGAGCCCACAGTCTTAACCATGACTTCACCCTGCAGTTTGATTTCACTCTGTAAAAAAGGGGATTCAACTGGAAATGCTCTGTGGAGGATAAGTGACAACGTCTTCTGAGAAAATGCAGAGAGCTTTCCTGGTGTCGTCAGGGGCTTCAGGGAGGCTGGAGATGTCGCTTTTTTGGCCCAAGAAAGAACTTCTGAATATGTTCCAGGTCAGGAACAACCAGAAATCAGGCTAGCTTCCCAACCAAAGGACAAGATCCTTTCAGGGGGATCCAAATATAATACTAAAAGGCTGTTCAAAGAATAGGAGCTACTCAGTGCTGGCACTTGATGTTGCTAATTGCTCATTTTCTGACTTTTTTTTTTTTTTTTTTTTTAAGGCAAGGAGGAATGTGCTCTTCTCCAGAATTACCCTTGGAGAAAAAGCTAGAGGGAGAAGCTAACTCCCAAATTGTCTTTTGAAATGGGTAAATGGATAAACAGGGTATAGTAGACCTATTAACAGAAGAGGTGAAATTAAACCATTAGGAAGGAGTGGAATGAAATTGTTGACTTATTGACCAAATTATGCAGCTTCAGTTTTATAGGAACACTGTGCTTCATAGAGAACTGCTGAACCATCAGTGTTATTTATATCCCTAGGCAGGCACTCAGGAGCACCCTATGGGCCAAAAGCTATGACTCAAACTTCCAGTCTCGACAAGCTGGTCAAACATAAATATTCTCCTGATCTCCACAATCCTGTGCACATTAATGCTCATTCTCAATAAACTCTAGTAGATTGACTGTTTGATCAAAGGACTGGAATCTTTCCCAAGAGCAGGCTAGGTTTTAAAAATGGAAATGATGTTGGAACGGAACCTTAGAATTTTTCACATATTTATTAGAAAGAGAAGAGAAGATGAACAATAAATTTTCAAAGTTTACAAATGGTACTAATCATATTTATACAAGTCAAATGCTGATCTGAGGTTAATAACCAGAAGATCACCAGAGACTCACAGACTGGCCAGAAGAGTAGGGTTGAGTTTGCATGGGGGTATGTGCAAGTTAATTCATACACAGAAATGACCCTGTCTCATCTGCTGGAACTAGAAGAAAAAAAAAAAAAGCCAAATAGTAAACATTACTAGGGAGAAAGTTGGAAAAATACAATTGTTTTCAGTCTACATAATTTTCTACCCACTTGAAATGCTACAATAAATCAATTGTACTCATTACCTCCAGAAAAGATCAGAATGAGCAGACAAATATATATTTACAACATATTTTGACAGAAAGGGCAATGATAAACCTCAAACAGGAAGGTCTAAAGCAGACAGTTTGGAAGGGGTGTTTCTTGAGGGAGGGCAGCCAAGACGGAGAATCAGAATCTCTGTTGAAGGGAAACAAGACATGGGGTAGGAGCATTGTACAGAGGGTCAAATTAGAAGAATAAAGTCAGAATGGAAATGGTGAGAAAGCACAGCCAGGACTGGAGGATGAGAGGAGCTTGGAACCATTTGGATTAAAGAGGACTAAGGTCACATGGCTAAGGTCATAAACTTCAGTTCTCCTTTATGATACAGATGTGGGGGCTGAGAGGAAGGGCTTATGGAGAATCTCAGGGCTATGCTAGATAATTAAGGAAAATGGGTACATTCAGTTTATAATCCTAACATTTGAGAGATGATAACCATGTCTTCCAACAAGGTGTAACTTGTAGCCTTTGTCAGACACCAAGCCCTGATTGAATGAAACAAGGCTCTATGCCTGTATGGAAATGATTATGGCAAGGAAAAATGTGAATTCCTAGAACCTAAGACACACCTTTATTTGAATATGGACAGAAGACATCTTTGGAATAATAGTAAATTATTTGGCTCTACATTTGTTTGGATTCCCCATACTCATGCTTCCTTCATAGGAGAGAAAAGAGAAACATCTAAAAATCCTTTTGCTTTCAGAATGATCACATTCCTTTGCCATCTCACATGAAAAGAAAAATATTTTCTCTTTTCTGCTCTAGTAAACAGTTGTGCAGCTTTCCCCACTATCTGGGTGGTGGTGAATTGCATGTACAGTGACCTGATGAGAGTGGCCACACTGTCTTATGAACTGATGAGAGTGGCCACACTGTCTTCTAAAAACCCCACAAAGCACTCATTGGAGTCCTCATCTCGACGAATTGCTAGGTTACAATTGCTGTTAGGACTTTTCTTTCTTGGTTTATGTCTGCTAATCAAGATCATCATAAAATGGCGTGATATCTCCGTTAAAGTCTTTTATCCTATGGAAGAACCACCAAATGTCGTGGTTTTAAATTATTTGGCAAAGGTCTCTGCCCTTATGATTAATTTCTTCCACACATTTCTCTTTGTAACCACTTGTGCATTGTCAAACACTATAAGGAAGCAGTCCTGCTCTTTTTGAGATGTTTCTTATTTTATTCCTGCCTCCCAACTGTGTTTGATAGTCAGCGAACCCGAAATTGTCTCTTCTTTTCTGGAACGGCAGCTATTTCAGGGTTATATATATTATATATATACTATGTATAATATATAATATCCATAATAATGATATACATAATAATAATAATATGCACTATATATTATATTTTATATAGTATCTCTTATAATGTAGCTCTTAATAGAGCAGAAAGAATATTTGATGATCTCTAATTTTTATAGAAAGAAAACATCTTAATTGTTCTTCGAGAGGGAAGATAACTTCTCCTGGGATGGTTATCAACTCCCGAAATCCTTAAAATTAGTGGAAATGAGGCTTTTGAGGAGAGAAAATGACTATATATCTGCCTTGTAGATGAGACGGCCAGGATAGAACTGAGAATCAGAATCAATTTCTGAATACATTCCATTAGGAGAGAGAAGATTCCTTTTTGAAAAAAGAAAAACATCCAGGTACCGCATCTCTGCACTGTGTGGGGACTTGAGAGCTATTCCAAACCCAGATCTTCTAGGACCTCTGGGAAGCAGGAATGTAACTGCCTGGTATGATTCAGTTCACCATGGGGAGACTGCTGGGGTGTACAGGATCAGCAAACACACCTGGGTATGGACGCCGGCTGTAAGCAAACTCACAGGCACTCATTACAGTCAGGTGATGTCCCTTTTTTAAAATTAAATCCATATGTTGGTATTCTGGGACCCCCTCTGGTGTTCGCAGCTACATATATTTACACATATTCGCAGCCACATGTAACCAACCTTTGTTTATGCAAAGTCTTTGGAGAATAAAGGTGTGTACAGGGAGTGCTAGCAGCCTCAAGGAAAAGACGTGGGCCTCATGCCATCTGACTGGGGCAATCTGATGGGGCAGAAGAGGGACATGCCCCTGGGGGACTGTGTAGAAATGTGGAGTCCTAGGGTTGGGTTAGTCAAGGAGAAGTATGTTCTCAGGATGTTAGAAACCAGCATGGTAAAGGTTGGAGGCAGGTAAGTGGGGACAAGTGTCAAGCTTCAGGTAGGGGGCTTGAGGTGACACCATGCATAGAATACTCATTAAAAATAGAGCACTATGGGGCCAGGGGCCAAATTTGAGAGTGGCAAGTATTCTGGGAAACACAAAGTGAGATCCTTGCTCTCTAGTTTAGGAGACAACACTAATAAAACACAAATGAGGCCCACTGGGTAGCACAGAAAACAACATTTTATAAAGTGCCAGATTATGTGTCTGATGAAATTAAGACTTGCCAGATGGCCAAAGCCCATCCACCCTGATCTGCACCAACTGGGTAGCAACTCTCGGTGGTATCTGGGCTAAAGCCTCCTGGACAAACAGAGGGATTTCTTTCAGACACAGAACTAGAGAATTTTTCCACCAATGAGAGGATTTTTTTTAAGTGGGAAAAAAAAAAAGAAAAAAAAAACTTTGTTAAACCAACTAAGGTCAAATTTTATGAAGTCTCTATTATATTTAGCCGGATGATCCATGTATAGAAAAATTTTAAGAGACACCCATCGAAGATGTTATGAACCAGCTTTCTAATTTTCAGCTGTTATCAATTATGGCTCAGTTCAACCACTCTGTGTTTAATGTGTTACAGAATGCCTGGGAATTTGTTTCTAGCTCTTGAACTTGTGGGTCCTCCAATGCAGTTTTGCTCCCAAAGCACCCACAGAAGCCTTCCATCCAGCCTGTGCCTGCCGTGCATGAGGAAGGACCCATACACGTGACCTTGTTAGGGGAAAGCATTCATCCATGCTTGGTAGTTGGCTTCCTCCATATCTTTGGGTCTAATTGGAAGAGAAAGGAGAATTTCCGTCTCAGAAAGTTACTGTCACTTAAAATAAACATTTTAGAACATCTTAATTAATTCACTGTAAGCTTCCTCCACTATCTACAAACATTGCTGGTAATACCAGCTCTCAGACGGTCCTGGTATATAGAGAATTGGTCAGATGGACACAATTTATATTCAAATTTTTAAAAATTTTATGTCAAAATCACCTTTATCGAGGTATAACTTAAAATAAAATGCACTCATTTAAAATGTACAGCTCTATGAATTGTGACAAATGCATGTACCCAGGTGACGTACACTCCTACTGAAATACAGATTACTTGCATCATCCCTAAATGTTCCACTTGCCCCTTTGCAATCATTCCCCAGCCCCCAGACAGCCAGTGCTCTGTCACTGTAGATTAGTTTTGCCCTTTCTAGAACTTCGTGTAAACGCAATCATGCAGTGTTTACTCTTGTGTCTGGCTCCCTTTGTTCAACATGCTGTTTTTGAGATTCATCCATGTGGTATCAGCAGTTCCTTCCTTTTTGTGGCTTTTTATGTGTATACAGGGAGAAAGAGGCTTCCTTGTGCAACCGCATACTTGGTGTTAAGAAGATTTTAATGAAGATTTGATTTTTGTCCTTCAGGGCATTCTTGCAGATTCTAGTAAGACAGAATAAAATTCCATAATGTCTCCTTTACCTGAAATGAATGGAGTTTTCTATACGGCTTAAGGTACACTGGACAATCAATTAAACCACCGGCTTAAAATAAAACATATGTGTTGAGTTGTAATGCACTGACTGATTTTAGAATGTATTTTTACTGTCAGTTAAGGTTATGAATGACTTGACTGTCACAGGAAATCTTTTGATCCCAGAACCACCCAAAGCTACAACTCATGGGTGTGATCTCATAATCTTTCTCTTCATGTCCTTAGGCTCTGTGTTTAGGGGATCTGGCCCCAAGATTTTTGTCAGCAACTTTAAAAGTTTTTGGTGTTTTTCCTCATCAATTATAAGGCTTTAGAATGTAAGTTTAATGATTAGAATAATGTTGACGGGGTAAGAGGGAAAATGCAACAAGTATTTATTAATCATTTAGTCGAAATACAGACAAGTAAGCTCTTATTCCCTCTCTCCATAAGTTTGTAGTCTAGTAGGGGCAAAAAACATCCAGAAAGAGCTATAACGTGGAGACCTATAAGAACTATGTTTGCAGGGGAAAATCAGAGACCTCTTGGGGAATTCAGAGAGGAGAAGGAGCAGTTTGAACTCCTGGAATACAAAAGACTCCACAGGGAAGAGTTGAAAAATTGAAACTGAAACCTAATAGAAAAGTAGGACTTCCAATAAATTAGAAAAATCAGGGCCCTTCCAGGCAGAGGGAAGCTGCCTCTATCAGGTGCTTATTATCGTGGGTCAAGACTGTGCTGCCAACACAGCATGTGTGGTCTGGGTTCTCACAAGGATTCTCAGACTATGTATTATTTATTGTCCCTGCTTCCGGGATGAGGAAACAAAGGACCTCAAGTCCCACAACGTCTAAGCGGAACTGGGATTTGAACTCATGTTTACTTTGCTCCCAAACCCATGCACTTACCACATGGCCCTTCTGCTGGATTCTTGCCACTTCCTCATCGCTAAGGCTGCCTCCTTGGCGGCTCCTGCCACCTGACTCATTGCTGCCCTCTGTGGACATCCTGGTCACTGCCCACCTTCCTAGAGGCGAAGACCACAGGCTTCCTCTCTGTCCCAGGTCCTGCCACCAGTTCTTGGTTACCGCAGTGTCCATGTGAACAACACACACACAGCAGCATCCTCAGGGTCTTTTTTTTTTTTTTTTTAAGATTTATTTATTTATTTGAGAGAGCGAGAATGAGAGAGAGAGAGAGTACATGGCGGTGGGGGGCAGGGTCAGAGGGAGAAGCAGGCTCCTCGCTGAGCAGGGAGCCCGATGTGGGACTCGATCCCGGGACTCCGGGATCATGACCTGAGCCGAAGGCAGTCGCTTAACCAACTGAGCCACCCAGGCGCCCGAGCATCCTCAGGGTCTTGATGGCCTTCTCTCCAGTGGTTTCTTCTCCTTTCCATTTCTGCTACCCGGTGTATCTTCACACCCCAGACCTTGTCACCACCCAGAATGGTTTCACCTCTGAAATCTAAGCTCTATGACCCCCATCTCTGGCCACAACCTCACATTCTCTCAGCCTTGTCCCTCCTACACCTGCTCTTGACTGTGCCCGCTGTATATCCCTTCACTTCTCCCAACCTAGTAGCCCTTTCCTCGTCTGACTTCTTGATCCACGTTGGGCCACAGGATGGATCCCCAAACGACATTCTTTCTCAGATCTTTAAGCCCCTGTCCTCCCCTACCCTTGCGCAGCCCAGCAAAACCTCTGGACCAGTCTGACAATCTGTTGCTAATGCTGCTGTCACTGGAGCAAACCACAAGAGAATATGCTGGATCCACTACAAACTCCTGGTCTCCTCCTTCAGTTGGACCTCGAACATCTTTCAAAAGTCTTTTTTCTTGATCCATGTTGGCCTCTTATGCCTTACCACTGAACCACTGTTTCAAATCTTTACTTGTGCCCTCTAATACCCTATCCAAACTCTAGTCTTTACCCTCGGCCAGAGATGTGTCCTATCAAGAGAACTAAAGTCGTCAGGTGTGAATTAGATCAACTTTCTGAAATCATGTCAGCTTACTAAGCCCTGCACCTTCCTTTGCTCCCTCTCTGTAGGCCCCCTGGGGGAGCCATGCCACTTCCTGTCCAAAGGCTACATCACCTATACTCTAAATTCCACTCCTTCCTGCCTCCAACAGAAGATCTTGTAATGATTCCCTTTCTCTCTTATATTTTCAACCCTTCTCCCATTTTGCTCTTTCTTTTCTGCTTCTAAATATGCACAAGTGCCTCCTATCCTAAAAAGGTATCAGTTGACCTTTTGTCCCACTCTAGCTATAGTCCCATCTTTCCCATTTCCTTTTCAGCCAAGTTTCTGGAAAGAATATTCTATATTCTATACTTATTATTCTCTCTATACTTATTCATCTCCTTTTCACTCCTGCTCTTCGCACTTCACTGATTTACACAAAGCGTAGACATAGGTCCTACCTCAATTCCCTGAAACTCAGCTACCAATAGACTCAACTGTTCCATAAAAGTTTAACAAAGGCTCGGCTCTAATGTATATGGGGATTAAAATGCAGGAAAGACACACCTTATCTGAGTGACCTGGAGTAAGTTCCTTAATCTCTCTACGCCTTGGTTTTTTTCATCTGAAAAATGGGCATGATCAGAGTACTTTCCCCTTAGAGTTGTGAGGGTTGCATGGGCTTGCTTATGTGAAGTGGTCAGAACAGCACTTGAGGAGGGTTAGCCTTTATTACCACCTCCGTCCATGCTGGGTGTGGAATAGGTTAGTACAACTGGTAAAAAAGGAAAACAAGTCAAAATCAGGTCTCACCACCAAAATCCATGAGTCATGCCTCCCTCCAGGAATCTCTTACTGGCTGTCCTTCTCTAAAGAGGAACCTCTAACGAGAGTCCCTTGTCCCTGTCCTATCTGAGTCTCTGCCCCGAGCAGGAAGGACACCCAACATCTTCTTAATCTCCGCAGATCTCTTGCTCTGCCCACATGTCAGCACTCACTGGCTGAAATACCTGCATTTAGATGAGTTCCCTGGTTCAGCTTTCCCAAGGACAGGGCAGACTCTTTCCTAACACCCTGTGACTAAGGGAGGGAAGATAATTCACCTCCACCCTCAAACGCAGGATCATTTGCAACCCCCAGTCCCAAACGATAGTAGGTAGGTTCACCATGCCTGTACCCACCCTCCAGAGTAGTAGGCAGATGGTTCTGAATGTACAAGTGAGGAGGTGCAGAGCAGGTAAGAATTTCCAAAACCACAGAGCTAGGACAGGTGATGGAGAATTCATATTGTCTCTCTCACCAGAGATCTTTCCATTCCCTGATACACAGCATTGCTTCGCTTCTCGTAAGCCAGACTGGAGTCATTTACAAGCCAACTTAAACAACTGAGGCTCTGAGGATGTGAAAGTTAGTGACAAAGGTTGACTAAGAGGGACATTCCTTTAAGGATTTTTCTTGCAGATTTGGCCAACTTCTCAACTAGTATTTGCAATTACTATTGTTGTGTCTCCCTCAGGTGGGAGAATGCATGTTCCCTTTCCTCTGGGCACATAAATGTTCCTTAATAAATCAGACTTGTTGACAGTCTGGGAGAAAGCTTTTCATCGTCCTGCCCAGGTTTGCTGAGGATAACGTCACCCAGCCAGCTCACACAGAGTGTGCGGAAGTGGGAGGAACAGGCATATTTACAGGTATAAATGCCATCCTTAGGCTGACGTTACCCAAATCTTCATATTCAGCTAAGACTTCTGCTCTGAATTCTGGAATCCTCTGTCTAATCGGCCATTTGGCATCTCCACTGGGATATTTCACACTGTCTCAGAGTTAAGGTGTCCCAGGGGGACTTCTAAATTTATTCTCCCACCTCCAGAAACACGATCCTCCCCATTGTTTCTGATTTCAGCAGAGGGCACCACCATGGCCCAAGGAGACAGTGAAAGGATTTTATCAGATGATGGCATGGCTAGCTTTATTTATTTATAAGAACATCATCCTAGCAACAATGTGGGGTCAGGATTTTACAGCTGAGAGGAGAGAACTGAGTTGGTGGCTATTAAGAAGGCTAAGCTGTAAGGCTTCGTGACTGAGTTCCTTTCTTTATGTTAACGAAATATGATATGTAAGAGTAAGATAATGAAATGTGTTTCTAGAAATTGCTATTAGGTTTATCCATGTGAACTGATCATTTATAAGCAACAAACGTTGAGTAGCAGCAATTTTGTATGATTCGCTTACTATGTTATAGCACAGCAGACCGGCATCTCTATCAAAAATATAAGATACCTGGGGCACCTGGCTGGCTCAGTTGGTAGAGCATGTAACTCTTCCTCTCAGGGTCCTGAGTTTGAGCTCCACACTGGGCGTGGAGCCTACTTAAAATAAAAACAAACATAAGCATTTACTATTGGTTTAAGTACAAATAATGGAAAAGTTTCTGGAAAGCAATTGTAACCTAAGTCTTAAAACAGTAAAATTTCACAGTTATTTTACTTGAGAGAATAAATACCAATGAAAACACCAATGGAAAAGAATTCATTCCAGAAGTGTTTGTAACAGGAAAAAAAATGGAATTAGTCCAAATGTTCATTTACAAGAGACTTTAAATAAATAAGCGTCATCTGTTCGGTGAAATAGTACACAACTATTAAAGTGATGAGTAGAATGAAAATTTAATGTCACGAAAAGATCTCCACAATATATTCTTGAGCATCAGGACCAGATATAAAACAGATGGGTCATATGATACCACTTTTATTAAAAAATAGGATTCCATATCTAATTATTATAATATGTAGAGAAAATTACCAGAGAAAGAGGTATTCCTAAATGTTAACGGAGACTACCTCTGAACGGTGGACTTTCAGAAGATTTTTTTTAATCTAACTTTGAGTATTTTATAAAAATTTGGGGCAACTTTATATTATTTTTATAATAATAAAGCAAAAGCTACATTCAAATGAAAAAAACCTAACCAAAAGGAAAAATCTTCATAAATATTTAAATACATATAGGAGCGATCACTTCTTAGGGAAAACACCAGAGTTCAGATGAACCTCCCTAATTTTTGACATGAGCAGTGATTGAAACTGTGCTACATTTTCCATGATGCTAACATTGAAAACAGAGACGAGGTCCTTTCACAGATGACATTCGGTGCCTGTAAATAAAAGGTGTGCAGCAGGTCTGCACCAGTACACGAAGCCTGAGACGTCGTGAGGTATTGGCAGGTGTTTCTGTGTTCTCATAAGTACAAACTGCTCTGAGCGTTGAAAACCACACTGTCAAGTCTAACACCATTAATATAAACTCTGAGTTCCGAAGAAAAAGCAGCTCTTTCATCAACTGTTTGTATTTTTCTGATTCCTGATTTCCTGATTCCTATTTTAAGAATGGAACTCTGTGAGCCTGGTTTGGGGGCTAAGTAGATCTAGGAGCATGAGATAACCTATTAATATTCTTATGAATATGAAAGCTTACATGTAAGTAAATTTTCTAGTAGCCACATTAAAAAGTAGATGGAATTAACTTTAATAATCTCTTTTATTTAACTCAGTAGCAGAATGTTAGTATTTCAACAGGTAATCAATGTAAGATATTATTGAAATATTTTACATTTTCATTCGTTTGTGTTTTGTTCTGCCATTAGTTTTTAAAAAATATAAGCTCATGCTTATACCCATTTCTATTCCCTCCCCTTCTTAGTTAAAGGGGACACACTAACATAGTATTCTGCACCTAGCTTTTTAACTTAATACATGCGGAGGTCATGCCATCGAGATCTCAAGAGCATTTGAGCATTTGCAACATTTTACAGTCACCGGCTGCTGGCACTGACGGGAAAAGAAATTTTGTGCTGTATTCCTCTCTTCTGGCAATATCCATCAGAAGACACTTCCCTCCCTTCCAGAAGGTCACGCCACTTCAAAGGGGGCCAGTGGTTGCTTTTAGCTAATGAAAGGGTATCTCTGCCCCTGATTTATACATCTAAAGGATAAGGAACTGTTACGATCCCAGAAAAGGGTCTCAAGGAGAAAGGTATTTGCCTTTATTTGGTAAATGTACTTAATAGTTGAAAGGAGATAAGCTATAAAAGCAGTGGAAGCTGGAAGACGGCCCATGAAGTTAATTTTAAAAGTTATTTATTGACTCTTTGATGGGTGGGGCTTTTTCTTTCTCTAGTACCTCCCCAGAAAGTCCTGAGCTTACATTTATAAAAACAAAGCTTCGGGCTGATCCCAGCTCTTCCCAGCTCTCTGCGAGTCAAGCTAACGCGGCCTTGAGCACAGGGCTGGTACTGGGGCTGGCCGGGAAATTTCCCTCACCCATCGGTGGTTTGACCCCAGCTGCCTTTGGAGACCAGGTGATTCCCGGGGTTTGGGACCAAAAAGACCTCGTTTGCGAATTGACGTAAGCACTCACTTGGCTGTAAACCTGAAAACTCCAGAAAGTGCCATCGTCCTTGAGAAAATCTGTCTTCAGACTGACTGACGTGCTGATTGATCCTTTCCCCTCAGGGAGCTCTGGGAAGAGGGAAACTTTTGCTAGAGGACATACTACAGAAGAATCCAAGACTCATCTATGCTAAAGTTTCTCCTGGAATGCACGTATTCAGTAAGTATTCCCAAAACAAAGGGCATGATATAAACTTTCTGGCTTTATCAGTTGTCAAAATTTGGCTGCAAATAGGAGTAACCATTTGCACCACCAGATTTCTTAGGCTTCCTCAGTTGGAGGGGTTCTCGGGGCAGTGGGTACTGTGATGGCTCTCTCCAAATGTGCCCCATCTGGCAAGGGACAAACATTGGATGCAAATGTGATAGAAGGTGCAGCACGTTAGCCGTGTACATGCAGAATGTGAACAATTTCAACACAGCAAAGGGAGAACATCTACCTGACGGCGGTGTGCCCTTCTGTGAAATCGATCAGACCTCTGATGGGAAGTTCATGGCTGTGGGGGCTTTTGAAGCCCCCATCTTTGAGAAACTTCTGAAAGGACTCTGTCTTCATCCTTTACAACGTTTCAAGGCAGCTGAGTTTATTGCACGGGCTGAGGCTGAAGATGCTCTTGGCAGACATATTCTCTAAGAAGACACAGGCAGAACGGTGCGAGATCTTTCTGCAGCCAGATGCGTGTATGATCCCTGTTCTGATGTTTGATGATATTTCTCAACTCCTGAAGAATAAGGAACGCATCTTTTTTTTTTTTTAATCACGAATCAACAAGAGGTAATAGTCCCAATGCCAGTTCCATTTTTTCCCAAAACTCCAGCTTCTGTCCCTTCCAGGCAGAGTTCAGTCCTGAAAGAACACTCAGAAGGAATATTCAGAAAATATGGATTTAGCATAGGAAAAAATAGCCCAACCCCACCCTTTGGGAATCCTTCAAAGCAGTAAGCCAACAGCTAATCTACAGCATTTAACGGTAAAAAGTACCTGTTTTGTAAGTAATCCAGTGAGCTTAAGTTGACGTGTGTGATTTGGGGAAATCACGAGTGCTTTCATTTGGGGAGAAGTTCATTCTTGTGTCAAGATGAAATCTTATGCTCTCAGAAAATTTAAAGAATGCTGGCATGTTTTAGTTAATCTTCTGTAATATTTATGCCAAGTAAAGACTGTAGACTTTACACGTATTGTTATTATTCTAATTGAAAGCCAAACCAGTGCCATATTTGATGGGTATTATGCCTGAAGTAGTTTTAAAATATTGTGTCATGTCCGGAAATTGATACAAGTTCCTGCATGACCGTACTTTTAAAAAAATCATTTAACTATTTTCTTGGGTTTTCGCTAGTGGGGGAAAAGAGAAAACGTGATTTAAAATGTAATCATTACATACAAGGTACTTCAGGGTAGGGTGATATGGAAGTAATACTAGCTGGTTACACACTTACAAAGTGTAAATATACATACTTTAAGACTCAGGATCCAGACAAGCATGTACACTGAAGTGTACCAGGAATTCTGTACTTTAACATATGGTCAAAAAAGAAAACCCCAGGCCCCAAATGGTGTCACTTAGACTGAATTTCTAAACCGGGGCTTAAAACTCAATCTAATTGCAGTTTCCACCCTCCCCAGAAACGTGGCCTTAACCGGTCAGTCCGGAAAATCTGTCGTTCCATCAGCGTCCACAAGTCTGTCACCTGGGTCCTCTCCATCCCCTGAAGAAAGATGAGGTTGTCTGTGTGATAAGACAGCTTGCTTTCCCCCCTAGCAAACAACGTGGTCTGGAACAATCCTTTTTTTTGCTAATAACTTTCTTGCCTCTACCCTCTGTCTATAAAAACCTTCCATTTTATACAACTTCTCAGAGCTCCCCTCTACTTGCTAGGTGGGATGCTGCCCGATTCATGAATTGCTTAGTAAAGCCAATTGGATCGTCAAAAGCACTTGGTTAAATTTTTGTTATTTAGCACACATAATGAGTGATAATGTATTTTTTTCCTGAAGTGGTCCCATTTCCTTCCTTCCTTCCTTCCTTCCTTCCTTCCTTCCTTCCTTCCTTCTCTCGTTTCTTTCTTTCTTCCTCTCATTCTTTCTCTGTGTCACACAAAATGACCTCATTTCACAAAAATGATCTCTTCTTTTCAAACCAGATTTTCTTGAGGGGAGGGGTTACCTTGCTTTATTCCTTCTATCCCCAGGGAATTGTAGCTCTGTTCCCATTCCATCTTCCTGGGCATAGTTCATGCATACAGACTCCTTTTTCCCCCCGAGACTCTAAGGGCCTTCTAATTTTTATGAATTATAGGAACTTCAAAGCTTTAGTAGATTAGCTCATATAAATAAAAGTAATAAAATTCATATGCCAGATAAATCCATTTGTGTCTGGAGGGGCTCTGCCTTACACGCAGGTAAGTAGCCTCAAGGCCACGCCCCAGCATCTGGCAGGCCTGCCTCTTGCCGACTCAGGCTCAGTGTCCCCTGGAGCTCTTTCAGGCATCTGCTGGGAGGTGCATTCCACACAGTCCTAGCCTAGGGGATTGGTCCCTCAGGAAACAAGACAAAACAACTAACCAAATTAAAAAAAAAAAATCCAAACAATAAGTGAAAGTATTTCCTACACATCATAGTCTCTTTTAACATTGATCAAAAACTTCGAACATTATCAATCCCAGTTTCCTCTATTAGCAACATTGTTTGCTATTTATTTTTCTTCTTCTTTCTTTGAGCCAACTATTGTGTGTGTGTGTGTGTGTGTGTGTGTGTGTGTGTGTGTGTGTGTGTTTGTGTGTGAGAGAGAGAGTTTAATGGAGGTTTTTCTGCTACATCTGCTATTCATATCTCACATTTTTCTCAATTTGACATTTCTCTTTTTACTTTATAGAATCTTTTACTGTGCCTACATTTTACATTTTTATGAAATCAATGCTGAAAGCATAAAAATTAAAAAAGTAAGTTTATGTTGCGGAAGATTGCAAAAATGGCCACAGTTTTTCACTCCTTGTGTCTGTGTGCTTTGCAATGCACCTTCGCTGCGTCTCCCATCAAATTGTTGACCTATTTCCCCACTCATGACCTGCACTGGCCAATGGAATGCAGCAGAAGTGACAAGGTGCACCGTTTGCTCTCTTTCTTAAAACCCTACCTCTGCCGTGTGAAAAATCCAGGCCGGCTTACTGGGAGATGAGAGACAGTGGCTTGGTTACCCTCAACCCATGCCAGTATCTGGCCAACCAAGAGGCAGTGTGGGTAAGGCCATGCGAGACAGTCAGCGCTAGCCCACCTGGCAGCTGAACACGGCTTCCCGAGTGAGCCCAACTGACATCAGCCACTCTTGACCCAGATCAACAGAATGGCCCAGATGACCTGAAGACATGTGAGCAATAGTAAATGATTGTAGTTTTATTTTTATTTTTTTTAAAGAATATATTTATTTATTTGAGAGAGAGAGAGAGAGAGAGAGAGAGAGCAAGCACGCACAAGCAGGGGGAGTGGCAGGCAGAGGGAGAGGAAGAAGCAGACTCCCCACTGAGCAGGGAGCCCGAAGCCGGACTCAATCCCAGGATTCTGGAATCATGATCTGAGCAAAAGGCAGATGCTTAACCGACTGAGCCACCCAAATGCCCCAGTGATTGTAGCTTTAAAGCACTAAGTTTGGGGCTCTTGCTATAAGGCAATAAATACTTGATTCACTTATATTTTCTTGGAACATCTTTTTGTTCTTAACTCTTTAATCCATAGAAAGTTTACTTTTGTGCATTGGGTGAGGTAGTTAAGGGGTTTTTATTTATTTTACTAAATTGTATGGCTGATTTTCTCAGCAGTATTTATTGAAGTTTCTTTCATCACTGATTTGAAATGTCATGGTTTTCATTAACTAAATTCCCATATGCACAAGAACTTGCTTCTGGACTCTCTAATATGTTCTGATGATTTATTTTCTTCTATCTGTGCCAATAACACAGTGTTCAATTTCTTAATTTTAGAGTATGACTTGATATCTGGAATCTTCCTGTAAAATAATGTAGGAACCCAATTATTAGAAGTGAAGGGAGGGGATAGTGTCTTAAGTACTTTTGTATTCCCCCTAGAATCCACCTAGCTTCTGTGTGATTGCAAAATATTTTTGGGAAGAAGAATCATTTGTTCTTCTTTGTTATAAATCTGTGGCATTTAATATACCAGAAATAAATTTGGGAGCCTGCGGTTTACAAAGATGATATTTATGGTCATTATCCCTTTTTATCCTCACAACTCTATAAGGTTTAAGGTTAGCAATATGAGATAGGCTATATCATCGTGAGGGTGGAGGGAGAAGCGGAGGAGAAGGAAGAGAAGCAGCAGGGAAGGAGGGGAAAAAAGCTAACACCTACCGAGTGTTTGCTCTGTGTTACTGTCTATCCTGAACACTGTATATTCCTTGCCTTATTTACTGCTTACAACAGCTTTGTGAAGTTAGTACTATTTGTATATCCCGTTTTCGGAAGAGAAGGTGAGATTCAGAGAAGTTAAGTAACTAGTTCAAAGCCACACAGCAAATGAGTCAAAATTCTAAATGAATGTGAAAACGGGGCGGGCGGCGGGGCACAGACTGAGAGAAAATACGCCTAAGGTTTAGCCGCTGTCTTCCCTGGCTGCGGGGATCACGACAATTTCTATTTTCTTCTTATCACTTTTTCTGTTGACCAACTTTCCTGCAAGGAGCACACATTATTTTAGTAAACGGAAAATAGAAACATAATAATAATAATAATAATAATAATAATAATAATAGTGCACAACTAGCCCCCAGAAGATGGCACGCTGTAACCACTGGAAGGTAGTGTGAATTCTGCAGTAACACGGTGGAGAGTGTTAAGCGACTCATTTCAAGCTGGCTTCCTAGATCATCTCAGTATTTAATTATTTTTAGAGATGTAAACGTTCGACAATAAAACTGGCTGTTGTTACTAAAAATAAATAAATAAATAAAAAGAAAGGGGAAGGGCGCCTGAGTGGCTCCTTTGGTTAGGCATTACCCAGTCTGCCCCGCGCCTGGGGGTGTCTCCTCTGCACTTGTCATGGGAACATCGCGCTCCCGTCCAGGAGCCTGGGATGAATCTAGACCTTTATAAAGAGTGGAACCAGAGCAATGAAAGAACTTTATACAAAAAGGCATGAATAATAAATAGCCGACAAAGAAGTTTAGACGGTACAGGAAAAAATCATTTTGGCTCCTTATTCCTTATTCCTGTTTCTGCTCCTCAGGCCACCTGTTGCCTAAGCGTGAACAAGTGGTGGGTGTGTGCACTATCTGGCTAGATTTGTGATACCGTAGTGGTAAAAAAAAAAAAAAAAAAAGTAGGGGTTGGTTTATGAATATCGGGACAGAGGTGACAACGTTTTACTACAGCCCAGTAGTAAAACAGAAAATAGGTAAAAAAATTAAATAAATAAAAATAAATAAATAAATAAAATAATAATAATAATGACTAAACCAGGAAGAAAAAAAAGAAGGAAGAAAGAACAACAGCAACAAAAAGGTGAAATAAATAAAAATCATTAAGATGGAAGGGATAACACTGAGTTTCCCAGTAGGTCCATTAGGTATGAATGGGCTGAATTCTAGTGAAAGACAAAGACAGGCATTTTTTTAATTTAAAAAGACGACACATAAAGGAAAAAGAGAAAATAAAGGAACGATCACATATATGTGGCAAATATACAGCCAGCCGCCTTATTTCCTTTTTACTTGCACCTGGCAAGGCGGAGTTCATAGTTCAAGAACTCGCAGGTCAAAGAGAAACAGCATAGTGGGCTGCAATCTATGGCAGCAAAGGCCTGCGACTGGAGGGGGGGTGCTTTTTCTTTCTTCTCCTCCTCCTTCCCCACCCCCTTTTTTAAAAAAGATTTTCTTTATTTATTCATGAGAGAAGGAGAGGGAGGCAGAGGGAGAAGCAGGCTCCCCTCGGAACAGGGAGCCAGAGGGGGGACTCCATCCCAGGACCCTGGGATCATGACCCTAGTCGAAGCCCGACACTTAACCAAAGGAGCCACTCAGGCGCCCTTCCCCTTTCTTTTTATTTATTTATTTATTTTTAGTAACAACAGCCAGTTTTATTGTCGCACATTTACATCTCTAAAAATAATTAAATACTGAGATGATCTAGGAAGCCAGCTTGAAATGAATCGCTTAAAGATAAAACAATATTATTGTGCAGGGTTAAGATTCCGATTAGATTCTTAATTAGATTCTGATTAGATTCAGTTAAATTTATGCACAGTAAAATTAAAAATTAATACTGAGGGGTGCCTGGGTGGCTCAGTCAGTTCAGCGCCCGACTATTGGTTTTGGCACAGGTCAGGATCTCAGGATCCTGAGATCCAGTCCCTAACTGGCTCAGCATGAGTCTACTTAAGATTCTCTCCCTCTCCCTCTCCCTCCCCGTCTACTCCTACTTTCCCCCCACCCCCACTGGCTGACATGTGCATGCATGCATGCACTCTCCTCTCTCTCAAATAAATAAATAAAATCTTAAAAAAATAAAAACTGAGAGGCTAGCCAATCTAGGAACAGAAATAGAGTACTACATCTTCCAAACAAGTAGAAGGGAACAAATAAAAAAAACTAAAACAAAAGCTCAATCCAAAAAAAAAGGCAAGAAAGGAGAAAAAAATGGTTGTACAAAGTTAAAGATGGTTGAAAAAACCCAAATTCATTCATTCAACAATTATACTATGTAGTGCCTACTAAAAGCCACATACTGTTTTAGGAACCAGGGATACAGCAGTAAACAAAACATGGAAAATACCTGCATTCATGAAGCTTCTGTCCTAGTCGGGGGAAACATAATGAATCAGATGAATGAATAAATCATGTGGCTTGTCTTATGATGATAAGCATGAGACAAATAAATGCAATTGATATGTTAAGGATGGAAAAAACTTGGAAAATGGCCTCACTGAGAAAATAGTATTCAAAAAAATATATGAGGGGGGTAAAGAATCGAACCATGTGGATGTGAAGGCAAAAGCATCTCAGACAAAGGAAGTGCAAACATCCTGGGGCTGGCATGTGCTTGAGGAGGTTGCATAGAGCAGAGGGAAGAGTAGAAGGAGGTGAGATCAGAGGTGAAACAGGACCACATCATATAGGACATTCACTCTAAGTGAAATGGGTCACTCTAGATGCTGCAACATGAACAGACCACAGGAAGAAAAAGCAGACACTAGGTGCGTGGCTCCTGCGTAATCCAGGTGAGAGGCCATGCAGCTCAGACAGGTGAGGTGGTGGGAAGGGCGGGGGAGTCTGGAAAGATTGCTAAGGAGTCCACAGGATTTGCTGACAGGTTACATGTGTGGTGTGAAAGAGGTGAGTCAGGATGGCGTTTATTATGCACTTGGAACCGTGACAAAGGAAATGAAATTTATAATTGCAATTAATCCTGAATCTGAGACATAGATTCTTCTTATCCCCAAGTGAGCTGGAGGAGCCGGAGTTCCTGGCTGGTCCTTGGCCAGTGCATCACCCCGCAATGCTCTATCTTCGCTCCGTTCATAGAAACCTCCCTGGTTGCCAGAGCCAGTTTCCCTGCTCCCTTCGGCTTTGATCAAACCCAGATGCCCCAGCCCAAAGTGAGTGCGTGTGTTTGGCAGCACTGCCCCGCACTACCTAAAAAAGTGAATGTTACTTAAGAAAAGCCAAGCGTGATCCCTTGGATTTAAGCTTCTCTCACAGAAATCGTCATGTCACCTTGGAAGAGGGGAAACTGGTGGAGACAGCAGATGATTTTACTTGGTGTCACCTTAGAAATGAGCAGCCCCCTCCTTCACAGATCAATGAACATTTATGATGGAGGAAAAATCAGTAGATGGCACATATCTCATATTTAGGATTAATTGCAATTATTAATTTAATTTACTTGTCACAGTTCCAAGTGTGTCATAAGTGCATTGCGAATACTAGCTGCTATTACCAAACGAGTACAATCTTTTTTTAAAAGATTTATTTATTTACTTATTTATTTGGGGGTGGGGAGGGGTAGAGGGAGAGGGAGAGAGAGTCCCAAGCAGACTCCGCACTCAGTGCAGAGCCCAATGCGGGGCTCCATCTCACGAGCCTGAGATCATGACCTAAACCGAAACCAAGAGTGGGACGCTTAACCAATGGAGCCACCCAGGCGGCCCCCAAACAAGTACAATCTTTAACAATTTTTTTTTGAGAAGCAATGACCTTGGTGAAAGTTAGCATTTGTTTACAAATTGTTTTCTCCTCCACCAAAGAGATGGGGACTTGAGAAGTGAAAATATATAAAAACCTAAAGGCTAGAACACACCACCAACTAAGAATCCCCATAAATAATGCTAAACTCCTCTAAAATTATCATGTAAGTCAGTGAGAAGATAAGAAAATAAAAACGGGATTTTCTGCAACTTTTTCCAAACCATAATTATTTTTTAAACAGAGGGGCATTGTGTTCAATACTGAGAATTAAAGTTTATTTTAGCAACGGAAACTAGAACAGCATCGTAGCAGTATGAATGCTTATAGAACTCCTTCCCTAGCATCTAGACCCCTGAGTGGCTTGCACCTGTCTGTCGATGAATGCCCCCATCCGCTCAACTGCTCCGGCACCTTCCCTTCCTGGTACCTACACAAGATCCTCTGGACCACAGCCAAAGTCCTCCCTGCCCAAGTTTCTTAGTTATCCCCAATTCACCATTTATCCATTAAACAGTGACCATTCTCAAGCTTCAGCATTGTTAAGAATCGTGTAAGCAGTCTGTCATATGCAGACTCCTGGGCTTCAACCTTGCACTCCAGATTTAGTAAATGGGTGGAGCATGGGACGCTATTTTTTAACAGATGATCCAGGACATTGTCATATAGGTGATCCACTGACCATCCTTGAAGAAACATTGCTGGAAGAATAGTCTACATCCTTGCTACTCAAAGTGCGGGCCACAGACCAGCAGCACCTGTCATGTATGGAGCTGGTTAGAAATGCAGAATCTGGGGCCCCACCTGAGACCCTTCGGAATCAGAATCTGCCTTGTAACAAGATCCCTGGGTTCTTCACATTCACATTAAATTTTGAGGAACACTGATTAGGTCACACAAAAGAAATACATTGACCATATATTTTAGTAAGGGCTTTATTGTGCTTTGAGGCTTTAATTAAATTTTAAAGTTTTTTTGAGAAATCATACACGCTGTTCTCCAATTCTCCGATTTGATTATGTTCTCCAGAACATGAAGATTTCTTACAGAGATTGCTTTGTCTGTCCCTTTACAAAATCATTTTTTGGCATATCGCTGGCTCATCAAGAGAAGAATGTGCTCTTTTAAATCTAATATAATTGTCTCAATCGTGCATAGACAGTTCCTGCTCTAAGTTTGTACATTTGACTTGTTTGCTTAAGCCATGACATTGGGGTCATCTCCCAAACAAATATGTCATCTCGCCTGATGAAATCAGGAAGGTGCTTCTCGTGTCCAAAGGATGAAGTGTCTCATCTACTGGGAGGGGACTGACCTCCTTAGCCAGGGGAAGCCAGAACATCTGGTACAGGCATGATCCAGCCTGTTGGCTGAGCCAAGTCTGCGGAGGTGCTTAGGATAAGGCATTGGGTCTTCATCTGAAGACACTGCTGTGGTCATCAAGATGTTTGCAATGGAATCAGGACACACCCATAGGGAATAACTACACACTTATGAAAAAGTGATTATTAATATAATAAGGGACCCAAAAGGTTCTCAGCCTGGCTCAGGCCCTGACTTTTCTTTTGCTCATTTTTTTACTCACTGGACATAGACTTATGTCTATTTCAGGAAGAACATTTCATAATAACAGAAATAATCTGGAAGATTAAGCAGAGCAGTTCAGATAATGAAAGAGACTGGAAAGACAATGTAATAAAGTTTGACTTTTATTCCAAAAGCATTGTGGAGACTTTATGTATATTTTATTTTTCTCTTTTTATTTTTTAAGATTTCATTTATTATTTATTTGACAGAGAGAGCACAAGTAGGGGGAGAGGCAGGTAAAGGGAGAGGGAGAAGCAGGCTCCCCACTGAGCAGGGACCCCAAATGGAAGCCCCATCCCAGGACCCCAGGGTCATGACTTGAGCCAAAGGCAGATGCTTAACCGGCTGAGCCACCCAGCCTCCCCTCCTCTATCCCATTTTAAATTCTCCTCTCTCTCACCTAGTGGGCCCTGAGGAAGACTCATAAGGTCATAATCATGAGCAAAGATAGAGGTTACAGTGCTTCAGCAACTGGTGATGTAGTAGTCTTGACCACCTATCTACTCATGTCACTTTCTTGAGAAGCCCCTATTCTCCAATCTCAACTTACCACTTCCATAGTATGACATATTGCCGCCACGTCATTTAGACTTATGATTTGGTAGCCCCAATAATGCCCAGCTCGTAGTCAAGCACCCCTCTTTACTAGGACTCTTCTCTTTTCCCAACTCTGTATCTGTTTTCTAAACAAATATAGCCATTGACCTTTTTTTTTTTTTTAAATGAAAAGAGCAATTTTTAAAAATTACACAAGTTTGGCTGGGCAGAGTCAACCAAATGTTCTTACGAGGTGGGAGATCACAAAAGTAGTTTGTTGAACGATGAACTAGTCATCCACAGGGTTCTAATGGGCAAAGCCCCAACCTCGTGGCACGCTGGGAGTCTCAGTGGGGAAGGAGACCATGCTCAGTGGGACAACCTGTGAGAACAGAGTTGGGGAGAGGAACGGATTGGGAGGCCACCAGGGACAGGAAAACATTAACTGGAACAGAAAGTCAGGTGCCCTACAGAAGGGGTTAACCGTCCAATCCTCAAGTCCAGGGGGAGATGGTGACTTGAGTCTGGTCCTTTTGGGGACAATCATCCAAGTGGTTGTGTCCAAGTGCCCTTCTCCATTCACTCTTTGGAACTCATATGAGCCTTAAACAATTGTAAGCATCATCAAATGTGTAATTTCTAAGTCAAAATTTCTAACTAATTCTGGAAAAAGAGACTAGGGAGCCAAATTGGACAATCTTGCCTCAGGAGTCCCCAGACCACCAGGCAGGACTTGGGGGGAGCCACCTAATAGCTGTTGAGGGAGGAAACATTTTTAGACAGTCATCCTTATGGCCGACTCATACTCAAAAGTGGGTGACTTATCTCTCAGACTGAAGGGAGCAATTTCCAGGATATTTTTCAGGGCCAGCAATCCCTCCCACCAAGGGATCACAAATCTGGACCCTACCACACTTTGTTACTCCAGCAAACAAACCATAAGAGGCCAGGGAACCTGTTACAGAGGATGTACACCTCACATGCATGGGGACAGTCTCATGTCTCAACACCAGTAGCTCCTTGGGGAGAGGGTTTTGTGCTAAGTCTTGATCTGTTTCACCAGAACCCTTGAGAATGCATCAGAGTCCCCTGGAGGGCTCATCAAAACATAGATTGCTGGGCTGCCCCACCCCCCACCATCCTGATTCAATAAGGCTCCAGTGAGGCCCTAGAATTTACATTGCTAGAAGTTCCCAGGTAAGGCCTCTGCGGCTGATCTGCAGACCAAGCACACTTTGAGAGCCTCGATCAGATTGGTTATTCATTCATTCAAGAAATATTTATTGAGGTTCTGTTCTGTGTCACAGACTGTAGTAAGCCCTCGGGATAAAACAATCAAAAAAGAAATGGAGTTGATATTCTAGATGGATAGGCGGATGTGAAATAGTTGCATACATAATTTTTTAGTTACAGTTGTGATGAGGAAGACTACTAGATGTTGCGTCAACAAGTAACAAGGGACTTAAAAATAACAGGGAATGCATCCATTTCAATTAAGTTCCAAAGGACACATTTGTATTTTTCATTCATTCATTCACAATCCTCATTCAAGAAAATAAAATTTCTGCACTGAGGGGCACCTGGGTGGCTCAGTCGTTAAGCGTCTGCCTTCGGCTCAGGTCATGATCCCGGGGTCCTGGGATCGAGCCCCGCATCTGGCTCCCTGCTCCGCGGGAAGCCTGCTTCTCCCTCTCCCACTCCCCCTGCTTGTGTTCCCTCTCTCGTTGTGTCTCTCTGTGTGTCAAAATAAGTAAATAATAAAAATCTTAAAAAAAAATTTCTGCACTGAAAATAACCTTCGTGTAATACCTTTAAGTTTTAAACAGTGCATACCAATCACTTGGATTGATAACGGGATTGTCTTTCCCTGGGAACCTGGTTTTAGTTTCAGCTGACATATTATTAGAAAAAAGGAGTAAAAGGAAGTTAGGAGGTGAGCTAATGAAGGCTTTGGGGCCTTGGGTGCTGCGTGGCTGAGGCTTGCTGTGGATCTGGTGTCAGAGCTAGAGGCTGGACTTGTAGGAGCCAGCCCTAGAGGTGGGCTAGTCCTGGCTTCCCTTCCGCAGGTGAGGAAGCTGGATCTCAGGCGGCCACATGGCTCACCCAGCACAGCTAGTGTTGGAGCTGAGACCCCAGCCTTGCTCTGCAGGATTCTGCTATTTGCCCCAGCAGCCTCTGCGTGGCCGGATGTGCCACTGGAACCACGGCAGGTGTAGAACGGGACCAGGTCGGAAACCCCACCAGAGCTGAGATGGGCTGGAAGGATAGGAGGGACCAGAGAGAAGGCAAGGCCAGGGAGAGGATGGGGCCAGGGAAGGGGTGGGGCCAGCGAGCCGTGGGAACAGGAAGTGCTTTGTCTCAAAATGTATGGAGAACCATTGAATAATTTTGACAAGTTTTTAGCTGTGAGATTTGAAGCAAATCACCTAATGTTTCTAAAACTTTGTCATCTGGAGGAGACAACACCTTTCTCACCTACTGGAGAACGAAATTCTCAAGTGAGATTATTAGCAGTGGAATACAATAAATATATACGTAAGAGATTATTACAGTGGGCAGTATTGGGTCCCATCACTAACCAACAAGTCACCTTTCTGGTGCCATTTCTTCACCTACATAAGATAAGGGTTTGACTAAATGAACTGTATGTTCCTTTTTAATCCTAATGTACTCTAATCCTATGTTAAGTTGAAAACAAAATTATTTTTAATTGTTATTATTATTTTTTTAACGTTTTGCTCTTCAGTGGAGGAATCAGGCCAGACAGCTGCACAGGAAGAACAGATGTTTAAAAATACATTTTGTGGATAAAGTGTATTTATTTCCCTTTTCCTGGTTCCTTTGACCTGTGGTTTGGGTGGTTTTTGTTTTGTTTTGTTTTGGTTTGGTTTGGTTTGGTTTGACCCTTAATATGAAAACCTCATGGATGCACACTCATTTCTTAGGTTCTGTAAACCCCTCAAGTACCCCAGGGCCTGGAACACCTGGTGAGAAGGAGGTGGGAGGTTGTGACCTGCTGTCCCACAATTTTCACACCCCTGAAAAGACAGGCCAAGGTTTCTGTTCTTGAGGCATTGGTGACATGATCTCAGCTAAAAATGTAAAGTACTTTTTCAAAAATAACATAAGCCCCTGACCAAATGTGATTAGGGGTCTTCAAAGGCTCAGAAAAAGTTGAGGGGAGAGTCCAAACTTTCACATTTGCTTGGGGCCAACACATGGCCCCTATCATTTCTATTAAGGAGATCCTTTAAGCCCACTGGCAAACTGGGTTAATAACTAATTGGGTGAAGTGACTCAGAAAATCCCCACATCCTACTTGTGGTCACCTTAATGGTGCTGTTCTGAGGGCTGTGTTCGGTCTTAAAATAGTGCCTTGGGAGCTTTGATTACCTTTATCTCAGACTTTGAATCACCTTTTGTTTGTCTTTGAGGTCTTTGTGAAACAAGGAGCAGATTTAGCACTATTTCACTCATTTTGTGGGTAGTGAGAGTCACTAGAAGTTTCTGTAAGTGGTGTATTGAATGAACTGAATTCAGTGGATGTGACAAAAACCCTCTTGGCCCCAGTCAACTCCCTCCATACCAGTTGTTTTACCTGCCTCAGAGTGAAACCTTGTCATCATCCCCTGTGCAGGGGGAGGGGGAGGAGAGGGAGAGGAGAGAGGAATGGGGAGGGGGAGGAGAGGGAGAGGGGAAGAGCCAGAGGAGAGGCCAGAAGGTAAAGCTGAGCTGTGATGCTGTCTCTCTCTATAGGGCCTTACCTGATCCCAGACAGTTTTGAAGTTGGGATGACCCTTCAGAGTTGTCCTATTTGTGGCCGGGGGATCAGGCCTTTATTCTCCCACATCTATCAGCCATGATATGCTGGCTTCCCTAGGAAGGGAGTGTGGCCTTGAGCAGGTGGCTCTCTGCAGAGCTAAGCCTCCAGGCAGCGGATAGCTGAATGCTGTCTGTCAGCAGCCCTCCAGCAGCTGGGATTAAGTCCTTCATCCTGTGTCAGGGCATCCCAGTGTCCACCACAGGGAGCTGGAGGAAAAGGTCACAATCCTTAGCTAGGAGCGGTGTGACCTGCCACTGGCGCCTTCTGCTAGACAGGCAAGTGCAAGCTCATCCTTGGTGTGGTACTTTTGGGCTTCCTTTCACTGCAGTTCTTTGCACTGACAAAATGCAGTCCAGCTGCTTGTGGTTCCCACACAGGCCTGGCATGTGGTTGTTGATCTTTCTCTTCGGATCTCTTGCCTTCCCAGGTGCTCCTTTGGAATGGGACTCTTTTCAGGATGACTCATGGCTCGGTAATATCTTCAGAGTCCACATCCTATTCCTTGGAAAAATATCTTTGCCTTACTCTTGGTGACAGTGATTCTGGTTTTGTCCTATTCCTGGCACTGAAGTCTCGCATCTCAGGAGCTCTTTCAGTCCTGGACAAATTGGGATGGCTGGTCACCCTGGAACGTAGGGACCCAAAGCAGCTATAGCGTCACGTAGTTAGGTTCTTCCAGGGTGAGTCAAATATCCATTCCCAAGCCCATCAAACTCTTCCAATTGGGCCCGGCGAAGCCCTTATGCTAGGTGTGAAGCATAGGGGAAGTGTGTACTCCCATTTCCCTTGAAATGGGAGAACAGAACACAACAGCCAATGCTCCAAAGAAAGCCTGTCTTTGGCCAGCATTTCCATGTCCTTTAACGTCTTCTTATCTAGCCTAGACGTGAGTCATGGACTACATCCTACAAAATCTGTTAGCTTATCTGCTTAGGATGGAGTAAGGTAAACTTTTTGGGTTCAAGTCACTGAGGGACCATGTGCCAGTGGGAGACCATTCCTTGGGGAGGCTGCTAATAGTCTGCATGAGGTCAACTGGACGGGAATCCACTTCTTAGCTTTAGGGTTCACTTCACCATTTCTTCCCTCAAGTTCTATGGCTTTGGACCAGAAAGTTTAAGAGCTAGGTACATAAGGCTCATCCAAGGATTCTGTTAAAAGTGTAGATTACTTGACCTTAAACATGAAAAGATGCTCAACTTCATTTGCAATGAGAGAAGTACAAATCAAAACTCACAAAATACCATTCTAACCTATCAAATTGGCAAATGTATGACACTCTCTTTTGGCAACACTAAGGGAGGAATTGAGATTCTCATACATTGTTGGCCTAGTCCCTGTGAAGAAGTTTCTGGCAATATCTAAAAAATTACAGGTGCATTTACCTTCTGGCCCAGAAAACCCACTTCTGATCATCTGTTCCACAGAGACACCTGTACACATAATAAGTGGCAGATGTACAGTCATTCATTGTGACATTGTTTATAATAGCAAAAGATTGGAAATAACCCAAGTGCAAAGCAATAAGAGATTGGTTATTAAACTATGGTAGATCCACACAATGGAATATTATGCAGTATAAAAAATATGATGGGACTATCTATCTATGTACTCCTAGCATGAAGAGATCTTTAAGATCTAGTGTTATATGAAAAAATTAAATATTGCAGATATACATATATTTAACTTTTGCAAGAAAGGGGGAAGTGAGAATATATGTGCATACTTGCATTAAGAAAAAGAGGATAATATATAGGGGCCAAGGGGAGTAGTCTAAATGCTTTGCTGTATATATGCTTCTATACACTGATTTTTGAACCAAGCAAACTATTTGCTATTTAACAAAGCAGTTTGGAACTATGTGGATTTTCAAATCTACCCCCTCTCCCAATTCCAATTTACTGATTCGAGAGTGGGATGCAGAATTCTGTATTTTTTTAGAGATTTGGAGACAGATGAACCAAGGAACACACAGTGAGAAAGATCCTCTAAATGAACTTTCTCCTACATTATTTTATTAGCATTTGGTTTTAACCATTCAGTTCAACTGAATTAATAAATATTTTATGGCACATCATGTTCCATAAAAGGCCACTGGAGGACCCTATTGGCATCAGTGGACATATGGAGTGAGGTCAAAAACCCATCTAGAAAGTGGTCACGTGGCCGAGAAAGCTGGCCAAGTGGTAGACAACCCATGGGGGAAGCTGTGATGTAGTTATTTCTGTGGTGTAAATATCCCCACCATGGCCAATTCCAAGCTCCCAACGTGACGCCACCGAACCTGAAGTAGGAAGAGATGCTAACTAACACTTGGCCCTTGGAGTCAGTGTGAGCCAGTCTGAGTGAGTTTTAGTACCCCACCAAGTTGAGAACTCTGAAAGTTGGGGGAAGGAGGATTTTGGGAAGAAACAGAAGCTTAGCAGGATCTTAAGGACAGGCAGATGCAGGAGGAAGGGACAGAGCTTTCTCCACAAGAAGGAGCAGAAGAGGAAATGGAGAGCAAGGTTCTGAGCCAGATGGGTCTGAGGTCACGTCTCAGCCCAGACACTTACGCTGTGTGAGCTGGACCTCAGCTTACTCATCTACAAAATAGTACTCATTACACAGGGTTATATGACACAGGCATGTTACTTGTTATAGGGCAGACACTCAAAAATGTGAAGTTGCCCTAAGCAGTAAGCTGAATAGTTTTGTGGAAGTGTTGGAGTAGGGCTATAATTGATAGCTAAAGCTCTAAATACACGCACACAGACACAATTTATATATACATACACATGAATATACGCACACATGTGAATATATGTATGCATATATGATACACACGTGTATGATTATAAACACATAAATATAGGTGCATCTACACACACACATACATAGTTCTCCACTTACTAAGACAAGGCTGCATGGTCAGGCATGGGGAGGTATTTCATTCTCCTTGAGTGTCGATTAGGAGACCTCTAGAGCATTACTTCATTCCTGTTTAGTTCTTCAAGGACAGCGGAGGGATGAGAAGCCCTGATGAACTGAGGAGAGAAACATCCTGCCGTGGCCTTTGAGGTGACAAACAACCCTGGCAGGACCGGAAAAAACGCTCACGTGAAGACGGGTTCCTTCCAGACTTGTTGACAAAAGGGATTTTAGGTCAGCGTTCATCCTTCAGGAAACAACAGGGAAACAGGAATCATTCTGCATTCTTTCAGCGAGGCAAGCAACCATTGCAGAACTGGAGCAAATTCCTGACATCAAACAAAAGAAAGTGTCATTTGAGGCTGTGATCGAGTTGAACAGGGGCATCTGAATGTGTCTTTTGATGTGGGTTGAGTCACTGGGTAGACCGAAAGAGCTCCTCTATTGTTCGATTCTTTCTAGCTTAACAACTTGATTCAAACTTAAATTCTCCAGCTACGAGCTCAAGTTCACACCGTGGCTACCCTGGGAGCCAGGCTAGATGAATAAATTGCCCTGTACAACCCATCACCACTGCTAGAAAACAACAATAATGATCTTATGTTTGTAGTCATGTCTGTTTGTACTCATCTTCTGAGTTCAAAGAATTAAAGAAGCTTTTTACATTTGCATGGCTATTTATGTCAAAACTTGTAAAGATTGGTTGTCCACAAGAGGAAACCAGAATTGCTCAAAACCAAGGATGATCTGTGACAAGAATAAATGGGAAGAAAATCTAGGACCAAGCTGTAAAGGTCATTCCCATCCAAGAGGAGCTGAAATGGCACCTAAGACACGGACAGTTGGCAGGGGAAAGCAGGGGAGCACAACAAGATTTTGAAGGACACTTAGCATACGAGGGTGAAGAGCAGACCAAGCAAATGGAACAATCTGAACACAGGTAGAAAGCAAAGATGACAAACTCAAACTCCTATGGGAAGTGTAGTGATGGGTCATATAGATGGCAAGCCAGTGCTGCCATTATGTCCAAGTTTTGTACCTTAAGTTCCTGTCTGAGCTTGATGCAAAGGCCACATGAATCAGATGTTGGGGCCATATATGGACCTCATGACACCAGCTTCCCACTTGAGATGCAGAGGGAGGTAGTACTAAGTTCGGTTCATTAGGTAGGGGATGGAACCAACTGGAGCTGAAAGTGTCTATGGGGAAAAACTATATAGAGTTTGTGGGGTGGGGCTGAAAGCAGGGTTGGGTCTTAGAGCAGAGCATGGGGGGATTAGGGAGAGATTGGCAAACCTGAAAAATATTTCTGCTTCCTTCGTGTTTTTATGTTGAAAATATATTTAAAAAGAATTATGTTTTCCAGTGGAAATGTGTTCAGGCCAGCAAGGTGGGATAAGTGAACATTTGTATACTTTAGTAGGACTTTGGTGCTCACATATGTATATCTTTGAACAACCAAGGGCCTGATTTTAGTATTAATTATGGAAGGAAATGCATAAGTGTAGGTCCATCTTTTGCATTCCCCTGATTTATTAATTTCAAGTGCTGTATACCAAAGGAAGACCTCAGAACAAACGGAGTGAACCAAAAGAGTATCATGGACATCCAAGATGCCCATTTCAATGGCTCGATTTTTATATAAGGTCATTTGAAAGGAGCAAAACAGTTGAAACTCTTTGGGAGAAACAATCCAAAGGGGGAAGAAAAAGGGGCTTATATTTATTATACCTATCAAGTACTACTCCCTTTACTACCTATTTTAAATAGACCATCTCATCTAATAGGCACTGTAATTTAAAAAAAAGTCTGTAGATAAGGGAACTACGACTTCATGTGTTTTAAAAATTTGCTCAGGATTACACAATCTCTGGCAGAGCGATGGGTAATTGGGATGGCCAGAGTAGAATTCACTCTGAACCATGAAAGGAGCAGATGGCTTTGCTTTTGGAGTTTTTGGTCTTGGTCTGCGACTCAATGGTTAACAGTGATGAGGCCATTGGCTTTTGTTGTTTTTGTTGTCGTTAGTCAAAATAATTTTTCCCTTTGGAGTTTGAAATTTCCTAATGATTCTCTTTTGTATCAGCCAGGATTCTAACGAAGAAACAGAACCAGTAGGGGATGGATGGATGAATGGATGGATGGATGAATGAATGGATGGACAGATAGATTACAAGGAATTGACTTACTGGGGAAGGAATTGATAATGTAGTCCACAAATGGAATTTCTTTTTCTTCAGGGAAATCTCAGTTTGGCTCTGAAGGCCTTCAACTGACTGGATGAGGCCCACAATATTACAAAGGATGATCTCCTCTACTTAAAGTCAACTGATTGCGGGTGTTAAATACATCTACAAAATACAGTTAACTCTTGAACAACAAGGGTTTGACCTGCACAGGTCCACTTGTATGTGGATTTTTTTTTTCAGTAAATATATCAGAAAAATTTTTTGAGATTTACAACAAATTAAAAAAGTGCAAAGATGAACTGCATAAGCTAGAAATACCAAAAATCTTAAGAAAAAGTTAGTATGTCATGAACATATAAAATAAATGCAGATACTAGTCTATTTTATCACTTACTACCATAAAATATCCCAAATCTATTCTAAGAAGTTGAAATTTATAAAAACTTATGCACACAAACACAGACCATACACAGTGCCATTTACTATCAAGAGAAATGTGAACAAATGTAAAGACGCAGTATTAAATCATAACTGCATAAAATCGACTATAGTACATGTGCTACTACTGTAATCACTTCGTAGCCACCTCCTGTTGCTGCTGCAGGGAGCTCAAGTGTTCCAAGTACCCACTTAAAACACATTGTGACACCAATTGTCTCCATATGAGCAATCTGTCTCTCCAGTAAATCGTATATCATAGTAAAAAGTGTTCTGTCATGCTTCTTGTGTATTTTTCATTGTGTTTAGTACAACAGGGCAAACCTTGGCTAGTACCGTGGGACCCATACAAAATACCACTGATGATGTTGGGAGTGCTCCCAAGAAGCCGAGGGAAATCATGACATGACATTGCAAGAAAAAGTTGAATTGCTTGATATGTACTATAGATCAAGATCCATGGATTTGGTTGCTCGCCATTTCAAGATAAATGAATCCAGCATAAGGAGCACTGTAAAGAAAAGAAAAGGAAATTCATAAGCCTGCCAGCAGACATGAAAACCTTGTGCTTTTTGTGAAATAGCTTTTTATCTCATATTGAAAATGTGGGTGTAGGATTGCTATAAGCAAGGCATACCTGTAGACTCTAATATGATTTGAGAAAAAGCAAAGTCATGACAGTATATGACAACTTAAAGCCAAAGTGAAAGAATGAACATTGGAGAATTTAATGCCAGCAAAGAATGGTTTGCTATTTTAGAAAGAGGTTTGGCTTAAAAAATGTCAAGATAACAGGAGAAGCAGCTTCTTCCAGCCAAGAGGAATAGCTGAGTTTCCAGACTCCATTAAGAAAGTCATTGAGGAGAAAGAATATCTGCCTGAGCAGATTTTTAATGCAGATGAAAGTGCTTTATTCTGGAAAAAAAAATGCTACCAAGAACATTTATAAGTAAGGAAGAGAAGTGATCACTAGGTTTTGAGACAGGAGGGGATAGGCTAACTATTGTTTTGTGAAAATGCAGTCGGGTTTATGATCAGGACTGCCCTTATCTCTCAGGCTAACCCCTGAGCCTTGAAGGGAAAAGCTAAACACCAGCTGCCAAACTTCGGTTGTGTGACAAGAAGCCTGGACAATGAGAACCTTTTTTTCTGGATTGATTCCATCAACGCTTTGTCCGTGAAGCAGGAAGTACCTTGGCAGTAAGGGACTGCCTTTTAAAGTTCTTTTGATATTGAACATTACCCCTGGCCACCCAGAAAGAACCCCATGAGTTCAACACCAAAAGGGTCAAAGTGCCAACCCAATGTCTCCAATTCAGCCTCCAGGTCAGGGGCTCATAAGGATCTTTAAGGCTCATGACACATCATACTCTATGGAAAGGACTGTCAACACCATGGAGGAGAACCCACGACAGAGAGAACATCATGAAAGTCTGGAAGCATTACACCAATGAAGATGCCATCACTGTTACAGAAAAAGCCATGAAAACCACCAAGCCCACAACAATGAATTCCTGCCAGAGAAAACCGTGTCCAGATGGTGTGTATGACTTCACAGGATTTATGACAGAGTCAGTTAAGGAAATCATGAAAGAGATTGTGGATATGGCAAAAAGATGGTGGTGGGGGGGAATAAAGGGTTTTAAGATATGGATCTTAGAGAAATTTAAGAGCTAATAGACACAACACCAGAGGAATTAACAGAAGATGACTTAATGGATACAAGTGCTTCCAAACGAGTGCCAGACGATGAGGAAGAAGATCTCGAAGAAGCGTTGCCAGAAAACAAATTGACATTAGTTAGTCTAGCAGAAGGGTTCCGATTATTCAAGATTGCTTTTGACTTCTTTTAGGACACGGATCTTTCTATGATATGGGCACGGAAACTAAAGCAAATGGTAAAAGAAGGATTGGCACCGCAGAGAAACATTTTTAGAGAAACAACAAAGCAAAAGAGTCAGGCAGAAATGGTGATCTATTTCCATAAAGTTGCACTCAACATACCTGCCTCTCCTCTTTTCTTTCCCTTCTACCTCCTCCACCTCTTCTGCCCCTGCCACCCTCCCCCGCCCCGGGACAGCAAATTCAACTCCTCTTCCTCCTCCTCCTTAGCCTACTCACCACGAAGATGACAAAGATGAAACCCTTTATGATGATCCACTTCCACTTAATGAGTAGTGAATAATCATCATGCCATGCCGTGAATAAACTTATCTGTTGTATATTTGTGTGTCTTCATGTGAAAATCTAGTAACTGTATATGGCATGAACTGTAGAAGACTTAAATTTTTTTTTTAGTGAAGCAGAGTTGACACACTATGTTACACCAGTTTCAGGTATACAACGTAGTTATTTGACAACTCGACATGTTACTCTATGTTCACCAGAAATGTAGATACTACCTGACACCATATAACCGCATTCCAATACTACTGAGTATCTTCCGTATGCTGTACGTTTCATCCCCATGGCTTATTCTTGCCATAACTGGAAGCCTGTATCTCCCACTCCCCTTCACCCCTTTTCCCATCTCTCACCCCCCTTTCCTCTGGCAACCACCACCTTGTTCTCTGTATTTATAGATCAGTTTCTACTTTTTGTTTGCTTGTTCATTTGTTGCTGTGGGCTTGTTATTTTTTTTTAGATTCCACATGTAAGTGAAATCATATGGTACTTTTCTTTCTCAGTATGATTTATTTCACTGAGCATAATACCCTCTAGGTCTATCCATGTTGTGGTGAATGGCAAGATCTCATTCTTTTTTCTATAAGTCAATACCAAAAAACCAAATAATCTGATTAAAAATGGGCTGAGGACCTGAATAGACATTTTCCAAAGAAGACGAACAGATGGCTAACAGACACATGAAAAGATGTTCAGCATCACTAATTATCAGGGAAATGCATACCAAAACCTCTCTGAGATATCACCTCACACCTATCAGAATGGCTGGTATCAAAAAGATAAGAAATAACAAGTGTTGGTGAGGATGTGGAGAGAAGGGGACCCTTGTGCACTGTTGGTGAGAATGTAAATTGATACAACCACTGTGGAAAACAGTACAGCGATTCCTCAAAAAATTAAAAATGGAAATACCATATGATCCGGCAATTCCACTACTGGGTATTTACTCAAAGAAAATGAAAACACTAATTCAAAAAGATATATGCACCCCTGAATGTTTGTTGCAGCTGTATTTATAATAGCCAAGATATGGAAGCAACCCAAGCATCCATCAATAAATGAATTGATAAAGCAGATGTGGTTTATACACACAATGGAGTATGACTCAACCATAAAAATGTGTGAGATGTTTTTGTGTCATCACCATCCCTAAAGTATTCATCTTGTAGAATCGTGTGCTAGGCTTGTATGGAAGTGAAGAGCGTAGCCTTATGAAGGCATAAAGTGAGTGATATTTCATATAAAATTAATAATAATAATAAAGAAAAATGTTTTCTTACTGTTTTATAACTTTGCTTTCAAAGAATTACATTACAGTACAGTATGCCTCTCTTTTATAATTGGAGAAATTGTGCATCAGCCTAGCATCACAAGTAAGTGGCTTTTTAAAAAAAAATCACAATGTTTCTAACACTGTATTATGACTCTGACTATCACACCGTATGCCATTAAAATTTTATGATTCATTCACTGGTGTATAGGCTGGGCTACCTTGAAGCGATTGTACTGATTACAGTAGGTTACCATAAAGCAATCATATTGCTGCTTCTTTGTTATCAAAGCAAGAATCACTATACCTGTCAATAAGTATGAATTTCTTTTTTCATGTCATCTTTTCATTTTGGATGTCTAGTGTTAGTAGGACATATAACGTCTACAATGATTTGTGTCACATAGATAATAATGGTATAGGTATTGACAATTCATCATGTAAATGGATGATATAAACTTAACTGCTGTGTTGGTAAATACAGTGCAGTCCTGTAAATGTATTTTCTCTTTCTTATGATTTTCCTAATAACATTTTCTTTTCCCTAGCTTACTTTATTGTAAGAATACAGTGTATAATACATATAACAAACAAAATATGTGCTAATCTACTTTATCAGTGAGGCCTCTGATAAAAAATAGAGTATTAGTAGTTAAGTTTTGGGGGAGTCAAAAGTTATACCTGGACTTTCCACTGTGTGGGGGTCAGTGCCCCTAACCTTCGAATTGTTCAAGGGTCAACTGTATTTTCACAGAACCACCTAGATTAGTAATTGGTTGAATATCTATGTACTACAGCCTAGCCAAGCTGACACATAAAACTAATCATCGTACCTCCCAAACTCACATGATTCTGTTTTATAACACAAAGATAATCCTGACTGGGAGATCAAAGAGAGCAGCTCTCTTTTATGAAGCCCAGGGTTCTCTTCAGGGGCAGGAAAGATGTTTGGTTTCTTGTCACTCCACGTGAGAGATAGTCCCAATTTGTGACTTAGATGTGACTTGGTGACCAGTGGCCCAGCCAAGTCGTAGGTTCCTTATCTGGGATTTTTAGAGAGAGGGTTTGCAAGTCTGCTAATATTAATTCTCACTGTCTTTTCAGGGGTTTGGTTTGGTTTATAAAGGAATCCAGAGTCCTCTTAGAGTTTTCTATTATTGACCCAAATGGGAGCCTCAATAGTCACAGCCTGGATGCAGTCTTTGGGCCCTGAAGACCATTGTGTGGCCCCCACGGGGCTTTCTTTCATAAACACTCAGGAATCAACGCAATTCGGAGAGTCCTGATCCATTGGGGCCTCAGGCCCCAATGACCTTCAGTAGCTCCGTGGGGGATTAAAGCAGGTCAGTGGCTTAATACAGAGTGTATGGCCGAGTGACCTGAGAACCAGAGTGTATGTGACCGAGAACCCTGGTCACATCAACAGACATCCTCGTCTAGTCCCTGCTTGATTATAAACTCTCAAAATGTTTCCTAATGAGGATGACTTCTTCTTTTTTTTTCAAGATTTTATTTATTTATCTGACTGAGAGAACACAGCGAGAGAGGGACCACAAGCAGGGGGAGTGGGAGAGGGAGAAGCAGGCTTCCTGCTGAGCGGGGAGCCTGATTTGGGGCTCGATCCCAGGACCCTGGGATCATGACCTGAGCCGAAGGCAGACACTTAACGACTGAGCCACCCAGGCGCCCCATGAGGATTACTTCTGAGAAACATCTATGACCAGTACTCAGTCAGCAAATACTTCTCCCTGATAAACTGGTGCCATTCTAAAATGCGCACGTGCCTAGAAATGTATCCATGAGGCAAAACCTAGTTTATTGTTTTTGTTTTGCATTTTTGTTTTCTTTTCTCTTTCCTGCGCTGCTCCCTTCCTTTTTGTCACCACGTTGTTTCCCCAGCCCTGCTTTGGCTCGTAAATTATTAAACCAGGTATTTATCGGTGGTACAATACTATTCTCCTACTTCAGACTTTTCCCAGAAGTTTGTCCTGAGGTCATCACTGTCAAAGCTGCCATATGCAATGATTCGCCATCTTTCATTGAGTCATTATCTGCTCCTTCGAATTAGTAATAGCAACAACTGATGGGTTATGATGAAGGTTGGCCTGGGAGGCCACAGGCCATTGTTGCTTTGATTGGTTTTCTCCCACGCGTCAGATGTGGGGAGGGGAGTGGCGGGGGGAGGCAAAGACTCCACACTGAACACAACAGAGTTGGTTTCTGCCCCCAAGACTTATCAGCCCAACCAACCGTTTTATTCCCACTCCCAGTCAGGTCCTTATTGTTTAGAATCTTATATTTTAAGAAGGATGGCATAGAGACGGCAGAAAGAAAAAAAAAAAGGTTAAAATAATGGAAAATTGGACTGGTCAGAAAAAAAGTAAGTCTTGGAATTCCTCCTGAGGACTACTAAAATTTACGTATTTTGTAAGCAATGCCTTAAATTTGCTTTGCTCCAAATAAGAAAATCCACATGGAGAATGTCTTCAAGTCCTAAATTAGTTGAGGGAAATTATGAGTTTGAAAGTTTCTGATGCTTGATGATTTCTTGTTGGAACTGGAAATTATTTTATTGACTTTCATTTGTGTCTTCAGAGAGTACAGATAATAACATTAATATGGCATTTATTTGGTTTTTTTAAGTTTTTATTTATTTATTTAACAGAGAGAGACACAGCGAGAGAGGGAACACAAGCAGGGGGAGTGGGAGAGGGAGAAGCAGGCTTCCCGCCGAGCAGGGAGCCCGATGCGGGGCTCGATCCCAGGACCCCGGGATCATGACCTGAGCCGAAGGCAGACGCTTAACGACTGAGCCACCCAGGCACCCCTATGGCATTTATTTGTTATTCAGCACCAGACTCTGTGCTAAGGGCTTTACATACCTTAACTCATTAAATCATCACAAAAAAGTCAGGTTCTAGTCTTGTCACCATTTCATAGATGAGGAAACTACCACATAAAGTGGTTTGGTTGTTCACTGTCATGGTACCGGTACATGGTGGACCTTTCACAAACCTTCCAAATGCCACAACTCTGGCTAGCGTTTGTGTAAAACCCCAAAGACACATCACTTTCTTCACACAGATTTTCATATTATTTATCCCATTCAGATGGAAAGACTTTTTTTTCCTGCATTTTGCCAGGTATTGTGGAAGATGCTCTAATCTTTCGTTGTTCTTTATACCTTTTTCTGTTAGAAGATTCTGGGGGGCAGAGGGGGACAATATAATTATATACTTATAATCATTTATAATACTACAATAACAATTTACATAATTTTATTGAAATTCTTACTATAATGGAATTCATATAGAAATGCACTTTTAATGCTATTTTATCGATGATATTAATTTTCCTGGATGATGACCCAACAATTATCATGTCACTTCTCTTCAAGAGCCATTGAGAGTTGCCTAGTCTGTGCATTAAATATGAACCCATCTGCATGGATTTCAAGGCTTGCAATCATCTAACTAACCTCTAACTAACCTCTCCTGATAGCCTCATCTCCCACGAGCCTCCAGCATGATTTTTCTCTCTTCCTACCTGCTCACTCACGGCCTCTTCCTTGACTTGCTTCTGTGGTATACCACCTAGACTGCCTTCTCCTTGCACTTCATTTTATTCAACCCTAAGTGTTGAGGTTGCTCTCAGTCCTCACCTTTTCTCAGCAGCATTTCCCTCCCATACTAATTCTTTCTATTGTCTCCTCTTCCTTTCTAACCTCCATAGTATTTATGGTCCTACTGTACAAATCTGGCACCTGATTATATCTTTTCTCATCTCCTAGTCCAGTGCTTCTCAAACTTTGATGGGCAGAAGAATCATCTGGTTTCTTAAAAAATTAAAAATAAGGGTGCAGGGGTGGCTCCATCAGCTAAGCATCTGACTCTTGATTTCAGCTTAGGTCACGATCTCAGGGTTGTGAGATAAAGCCCTGCGTTGGGCTCCACACTCAGCTTGGAGTCTGCTTGGGATTATCTCTCTCCCTCTGCCCCCCCACAAACACGCTCTCTCTCTCAAAATAAATAAATAAAATTAAAAATAAAATTACCATATGATCCAGCAATTCCAATTCTGGGTATTTACCTCCAAAAATTGAAAGCAGGATCTTGATGATATAATTGTATACCCAGGTTTATAGCAGCACTATTCACAATAGCCAAGAGATGAAAGCTATCCAAGTATACATAGACGAATGAATGGCTAAGCAAATGTGCTGTGTACACACACAGACACACACACACACGCACACATGCACACACATACACGCGCTGTAACATTATTAAGCCTTAAAAAAGAAGGGAATTCCTACAGATGCTATAACAGGGATGAAAATTAAGGCATTCTGCTAAGTGAAATAAGCTAGTCACAAAAAGACAAATACTGTGTGATTTCACTTAGATGGGGTGTCTAGAGTACTCAAATTCATAAACAGAAAATAGAAGGGTGGTTGCCAGGCGCTGAGGGAGGAAGAATGGGGAGTTATTTAATGGATACAGTGTTTTAGATTTGCAAGCAAAAAGAGTTCTGGAGATTGGTCATACAATAACATGAACTGTACACTTAAAAATGGCTAAGATGGTAAATTTATGCTATGTATATTTTATCATAATTTTTTAAATAAAAGAATAATCTGGGGAGAGAATATAAAGGTGCAGCTTCTCAGGCCCACCCCCGAGATTCCTATTTTTGATGTTCTTGTCTGGGTGTGAGGGGGAGAGAAACCTTCATTTTAATTATGACCCTCAGTGCTTGGAAGCAGGCAGTGTTCAGGACGAGGTCAGAGATGCTTCTAGTTTTAGACACATATGTTAAGTATTGTCTCCAAGACTGCAGATGCTTCAAAATAAAAGGAAGAGAACCGGTATTTCATGAAGACCTAGATGTCAAGCACTGAACTTTCACCCAAGCAGTTGATATTGTGTATATTTTATATGTGAGACAAAGGAGGATGAAAAGCTCGAGAGATGGAAGTTAACCCCAGGTGTGGCGGAGACATGGTCATGTGTCTGCCCCACCATTTCCTATCCTTGGGCACACAGATACCCTAGGCTTCCTGCCTCAGCTGAACCAGCACTGGGGTTCCAGCCACTTGACTGAACTCTGGCCCGTGCCAAAGAAGCTTCCAAACCTGGCCCTTAAAAACATCCTGCTTAGTCCTCCAGTCCTCCCTTCTCCTTCCACGGCAAGTGTGAAGGATGTGAATTCCAGATGGCAGTCCTGGGACATGGAGCGTGGCTGGCAGACCTGCTGCAGACTGAAAGGTGAGTAGGAAAGGAATGTTTACTGTGTTAAGCCAGTGAGATTTTGCGATTTATTTGTTACTGCAGCTAAGCTTATTTTATCCCAACTAAATCCATACCCTTGTCCTTCTCATTTTCTTAAAGTCTAGAAAATAAAAATCTCTTGTATTTCCCACAGCACCAAGGGTTATGTTAAGCTGATAGAAGTTTCTCCCCTGCCCTTAAAAAAAATTAAAAAAGAAAAAACCAAAACCTCTTGGCATTGATGTGGTTTATGAAAGTGATAAAAATTCCCAGTTGAAAAAGAAAGAGATGGAAAACCCACTCCCCTGGCAGTTGAAGCTGCTCCAAGAGAACCACTTGAGTGTTTCTTAACTTCAATTTCCTCCTCCCACCTATGTCCCCAGTTCTGTATCTCAAATTGCTAGTGTCATTTTTCTAAACTCTCAGCAAACCAGTTTTTTTTTTTTTTTGTAGTTGTAGCCGACCAAATGCAAAACAAACACTTAAGGAAAGGTTCATGATTATTTATAAATAAATTATTGTTGCCAAATGAATCGGCTGCTCAGGGTTGAGCTCATGTAGGACAAATTAGATGCGTTCCGGAATAACCAAAGTCATCTCCAAGGCCCTCTGTGGAGTGAGCCTGCCAGGCCATAGAGACTCTGATGAACACGTGGTCTCACACACACAAACACAGGAAATGGAAGTGGGAGACTTATGTTTGGGCGAGTGGAAGAAATGAAGACAAACAAAGACAGCTTCCCAAAAGCTGGAATCCTCCAATGTACTGTTTTGCAAAATGTTTTCTGGCCTTGTGTTTTCTCTTTGGTATGTGTGCTTGTGGCAAAGATATCAGTGGGTCCCCCTATGTATTTTCCCCGTTGTCTTCATCATAGGACCAATACTTGGCTGCGCATGTGGCCGTACTAGGTATAGACCATACTTCTCAGTGTCATTTGCCAGATGTTTGGGTAGCCCCAGAACTAAGTTCTGGCCAATGGGATATGAGAGGAAGTGACGTCCACAGGTTCTGAGGGACAGAGGCCATTTCTTGTTCCTGTTATCCATTCAGCATTGCGATATAGGTCTGGTGGCCAGTGCTCCATCTTGGACCAGAGGAATGAGGACCAGATCTTTGAGTTGGTGGAACAGAAAATTGGAGGCACCTATGGCTCAGATGATCCTAGAGCCATCACCAAAGCCCTAAACTGCCCACACTCAGACTTTTCATGAGAGAAATATGCACTCTATACCCTTCTATCATGTTTAAGCCACTGAGATTTAGGACCCTAAAGTTAATGGCAAGTTAGTTCTAACCAATATAATGAGCACTTTTTGGCTTGGTTAAATGTCTTGTTTGTTGTCTAAAACGTACATACGTGGTCCATAATGCAGAAACAGGCAAATTATGTATGCATTTCAGTCTGCAGTTTACATTTAAAACAAATAGTCAAGTGCTAGAAACTGGAATTTGGAAATCCTGCCACTGAATATTTGCACCTGAAAAGGGTAAACACATGTCAAACTGACAGTCTTCATGGCAGTAAATCGCTTATGCCTCAATCAAAATTTAAAAAGAATTCGGGTTTGTGTTAAACTAAAAACCAGGTTGTAATTTTTAAGCTATAAACAAAAGTAACTTTGCTTTCAGCACTATCCTGTTTCCTTAATTATTATGAAGTTAATGCTTGAAGATAAAAAGTCAATGAGTCAAAGAGTGGGAGTTTCCAAATACAACACGAACTCATATCTACACATACACACACAGACACAGACACACACAAAATTAAATCGTTTTTGAAGGTAATAGAGTCATGTGCGTTTCTGGTTAAACAGTTCCAATTCAGATGGAGAAAAAAGAAAAGGTTTTTGTTTATGACAGTTGTACTTTGCAAATTCAGAATGCTAAATTATATCAGCACAAAAAGACTTCTCTGAGTCCTTCTTTTTGTTATGTGACAACAAATACATATTTTATGAAAAGATAAAGTATGCATCCCGGCCTGGATTTTTTTTTTTTTTTTTTTACTTCCGTAGCATCGGAATCAGATTTAATTAAATAACAAATTTAATTCAATAACCATTCCTTGGATGCCTGTGTGTGTTGGGCCGTACGCAAACCTCTGGTGACATGAAGACAAAGGAGGCATGGCCTAGTCTGCGTCCAGAGTGCTCACAGAGGGGTCAACCAGGCAAAGAGCCATAATGTGATACACAGGGTCTCTGCCGTCCAAAACTCACATTATGAACAAAATGCTCTGGAAACAGAAGGAAGCAGTTAATCCTATCTGGGGTGAGAGGAGACACCCAAGGAAGTCTTGTGGAGTGAAGAGAATATCTGAAAGTGTAGGAAGTGGAGGAGATGTTCCCAAGAAAGAGCAGCAGACGACTGCAAGGGCGCATCTCTCCTGGGAATAATGGCGGCTGGGTGTGGCTGGGAGGCCCGCAGAACGCGTGTCTCAATCCTGAAGGTAGGAGCTGGGCGGTCATCTCAGCACACAGCACCCATTCCACCTAGAGACGGCGCCTAGAAACTATTCCATGTTAGCCAACAGTTTCTGTTTGAAACTAGCGAGGGGATAGAGTACATGGCCTACAAACCTGTAAGGGCTCTTCACTGTGTTCGGGCACAAGTCTAACCCAGCTCTTCTGGGTCACTCGAAACTGGTGCCGGCCTCATTCGGTCCCACCTTCGGCCACAGTCCCTCTCTTCCCGCCCCAACTGCAGCTGCACCACGGGATGTGGTGTCTTTGCTAGAGCAGATCAACACAGCCTCGAGGTCATGGAATGCCGCCATGGCTTTGGTGAATGGTTTCTTTCCCAGTCTTTTCCAGGACCAGAAACAGCTCTTATTCATAGGGGATAGACAAGAGCATATAGTGACAGGGTTGCCCCAGAGCTAGGCTAACTATCCCACCATCTCTCATGATATATCCATGGGGACCTGAACCACAGGACATCGCAGAGAATATCACACTAGTCTGTTACACCAATGACATTATATTAACCAGGTGAGCAAGAAGTGCCTAGGAGGCTGGAGGCCCTGGTGTGATCCATGACGGTGGGAGGTAGACTCTATGAAGATTCAGGGGTCTGTCATGTCAGGGAAGTGTTTACGGGTGTGCCAGAAAGTCCCATGAAATTAAAGGACAAATTATTGCACCTGTTCCTTGTCAACACAAAGAAGGTAGTGCAATATTTGGCCGGCGGCTTCTGGCTCCACAATCAGTGTATTTCGCACTTGAGAATGCTGTCTGATCCATTTACTAAGTACTATGAAAGGCTACAAGGTATGAATCAGGCCCAGAAGAGGAAAGGGTTCTGAATAAGTCCAGACAGAGAGAAGTACGAGAATCTCTGACACAGGCCAGTTGATCCAGCAGATACCATGGCACTAGAAATACCTGCGGCAGGAAAAGTCACTTTGCAGAGCCGACGGCAAGCCCCAGTAGGAGAGTCTCAGCATAGACCACAGAGTTTTGGAGAAAGATCATACCTTCTCTAGGACAGGATTCCACAGCACTGGGAAACCACCTCTTGGCGTGCTACTTGCCTCTGGTAAAGATGGAGCATTTGACAATGTGACATCAAATATGGTCTGTGTGTTCAGGGCTGCCCATCCTGAACAAGGTCCTGTGAGACTCACAAGCCAAAAGGTTGGACAGATCTAGCAGCAATCCATCATAAAGTGGAGTGGGACATTCGGGACAGGCAGCGAGCAGGACCAAAGGGTATAAACAACTGCAGGCCAAAGTCATCAAAAACAGGAAGGTCTGAGAACCTGTCACAGCCCAGAGGAAACCAAGGAGACATGACAACTAAATGTCATGGGATGGATGGGGTGCTGGAACAGAAAAAAGACACTAGGTAAACTAAAGATGTGTCAGTATTCACTCATTAGTTTAACAAATACACTAATGTAAGATGTTAACAATAGGGGAAATCGGGTGTGGGATATATGGAAATTTTTGACTCTCTACTCAATTTTTCTATAAACCTACAACTGTTCTAAAAATTAAGCTTATTTATTAATAAAAAAGATGTAACAACCAAAAAACTGAACTTTGATTCTTATTTCACACCACATACAAACATCAACTCAAAATGGCACTAAATGTAAAACCTAAAAACATAATAGTTCTAGAGAAAAAAAAAAACAGAGGAAGAAATCTTTGTGACCAGAGGTTAGACAAAGATTTCTCAGGACAAAAGCACAGATCATAAAAGAAAAAAAATGATCAATTGGACTTCATCAAAATGAAAAACTTCTGCTTTCCAGAAGATACTGTTAAGAAAATGAAAACGTAAGTGACAGGGAGAAAATGTTCTCAATACATCTAACTGACAAAGCATTTCCATCTAGAATGTATGAAGACCTTTTACGATTCAATAATAAGAAAACAAACACTATAATTCAGTGGGGGGTAATGGTCTTTTCCATAAATGGTTTTATTTTTTTTAAAGATTTTATTTATTTATTTGACAGAGAGAGAGACACAGCAAGAGAGGGAACACAAGCAGGGGGAGTGGGAGAGGGAGAAGCAAGCTTCCCGCCGAGCAGGGAGCCCGATGCGGGGCTCGATCCCAGGACCCTGGGATCATGACCCAAGCCAAAGACAGACGCTTAAAGACTGAGCCGCCCAGGCGCCCCAATAAATGGTTTTAGGTTAGTTAGAGACCCCTGAGGGAAAAAAGGAGAAACTGACCCCTAACTCAGCGTGTAACACATGTATATATGTATCTTCAATTAAATCTAATCAATCAAAATTAAATTAAAATTTAAATTTCCGTCCTAAAAAAAAAATTTGTTAATGAAAACACAAGTCACGAAATCAGAGAGGGAGACAAACCATAAGAGACTCTTAATCATAGGAAACAAACTGAGGGCTGCTGGAGGGGAAGAGGTGGGGGGACGGGGTAGCTGGGTGCTGGACATTAAGGAGGGCACGTGATGTAATGAGCACTGGGTGTTCTATAAGACTGATGAATCACTGACCTCCACCTCTGAAACTAATAATACACTCTGTGTTAATTAACTGAATTTAAATAAAAAATATATAGCAGAAAAAACACAAGTCACAGACTGACAGAAAATATTCTTTCTCTTTCTCTCTATCTATGTATCATCCAAAATATTGTCTATCTAGAATATATGTAAATATATAAAGAATACACTGATCTGATGTTTCCCAAAAGCTAATAAACATATGAAAAGGTGTTCAGCATTATTAGTCATGAGGGAAAGGCACATTAAAAGCACAATGGGATCCTACCACACATCATTAGAATTGTCTGGTGAGAATGTAGAGGGGAGAATCAGGTCGGAAAACAGTAATCCCGGAGGCTGAAAAGTCCCGCCATCTGCTGTGGATGAGCTGGAGACCCAAGACAGCTGGTGGTATAATTCAGTCTGAGTCCAAAGGCCTGAGATCCGGGAGTGGATGGCAGTGTGAGGGCCCCGGGAAGATGAGATGAGATGTCGCCACTCACACGGTGAGGCAGAAGAATGTGACAGATTTTCCCTTCCTCCACCTTTCACTCTAGTTAGGCCCTAAACAGATTGGACGATGCCTACCCACACTGGGGAGGGCAGTCTCCTTTACTGAGTCCACTGACTCAAATGTTAATCTCATACAGAAACACCCTCACAGACAATCCAAATATAAGGTTTAATCTGGGCACTCTGTGGCCAGTCAGGTGGACACAATTAAAAAATTAAAAATACATAAGATTAAGAATCACAGCCATTAACCTTCGCAGGTGTTTGCCAAGAGAAATGCAGAAAACATACATCCACACAAAGACTTGTACAAAAATGTTCAGAGCAGTTTTGTTTGTAATATAAAAAGACTAGAAACAACCCAAAGGTCTATCAGCAGGTGAGTGGATAAACAAATTGTGGCTTATCTATGCAATAGACCATTACTCATCAATAAGATGACGCGTGCAGCAACATAGATGAATCTTAAAACCCTTATACTGAGTTAGTAAGAGAAGCACGACACAAAAGAATATAGACATATGATTGCACTTATGTGAACTTCTAGAAAAGATAAGTTAATCTATGGTGATAGAAAATGGACCAATGGTTGCCTGGAGTGGGGGAGATTGGGAGACTTAACTGGAATGGGACAAAGGGAACATTTTGGGGCTGAAAGAAATACTCTACATGATTATGGAGGTGATTTATGGGTGTACTAGTCAAAACTCATCCAAATGTACAATTAGTATGGATACATTTTATCGTAAGGAAATCATACCTCAATTTAAAAGTTTATTTAAAAATGATTGAAAAAAATTAATAAATTAATTAAAAAATGGTTGAGGGCACCTGGGTGGCTCAGTTGGTTAAACGTCCGAATGTTGTTCTGGGCTCAGGTTGGTGAGTTCAAACCCCACATTGGGCTCCACACCAGGCAGGGAGCCCACTTAAAAAAAAAAAAAAGTTTGAAACAGTTATACTTCTACCAACATGTAAGTGTCCATTTCCTGCTAGCCTCTGAATCACCAGTTACTACTGCACTTTTAATTTTTTGCCATTCTAGTGGGTGAAAAACACAATTTCCAACTTGTGAGATGAACTTTTATATATTATGCAATAGGAACCTCTGACCGGAGACCACACCACTTTTTATATCCTAAAAACCATTGCAAGTAAAGCTTCTGCTTAATGAGAAAGAGTTACTAGCGTGATCATGTATGCCTCTTCAGGTTTTCAATTCTAGATAATTATCCAAACGTTCTATTTTTCTCTAAGAATTTCAACATTTCAGATTCATTCCCATCTTGTAGTCAATATTTGTCTCTTATTTTTTGTCACTATGCTTATTCTTACCAAATCCTAGATCCACAGAAGGGTGGCAGAGCTTGAGGGCTGAATTGTGTGTGCAGCACTGAAGGCGGCTGTGGACCAACGAAGCACCAGCTTCAGCAACGCCTCCCCATTTTCTGACATGGACAATTGCTGTTTCCAGCATTTTATAAAAAGTGTGCTACTGTAGGGGCGCCTGGGTGGCTCCGTTGGTTGGGCATCTGACTCTTGATCGTGGCTCAGGTCATGATCTCAAGGTTGTGGGATCAAGCCCCACGTCAGGCTCCGTGCTGGGTGTGGAGCCTGCTTGGAATTCTCTCTCTCCCTCTGCCCCTCCCCACCCTCTCTCTAAAACAACAACAACAACAACAACAACAACAACAACAACAACAAAATTGTGCTATAAATGCAGCTTCACACAAGGCCCCCAGCCTTGTCCAAACCCTACTCCTGTCCCTAAGCTGCTCCTCTATGGGAATGACAGAGCCATGGCTGGTGTAGAAATTACATGGTCCCACCTTCACATTTTATAGCTAAGCAAACTATCTGTTGTCCAGCGGCTAGGAGTGACAGAGCTGACCCCTGGGCCACCACTATATCTTCTCCACTTGCTGCTTCCTTAGTCAGCAGCACGTCCCGGCACACGAGGCGTTCAGATGTGGGTGCCCAGACTTGCAGTTCTTCACATGGCCAAGCTTGGGGAAGTACCAGAAATACGTGCTATCATGAGCTTATCCAAATAACTTTGTCCAAATTAAAAAAGGATGCTTGTGATTTTTAAGATTTAAGAAACAATGAGCTAATGCCCCGGAAGATTCTTCAGTGACAGCTGTAACTGGGGCAAAAATATTTGTCTAGTACAATGATTGCATGTCTGCTTAGAACAACCCTGGGTCCTGACTTTATCCTGGCATGATTTTTAATAGTGTCTTCTTCTTTCACTTTGAAAAATGTCCTAGCTTGAAAGATAAATTGTATTATCACTGTAATTACATGGGATTTCTAGTTAATAAGCAGCCCCATCTCATCTGCTAATTTTTTATTACTAGAAATAAGTGGCTGGGGAGAGTGGCTCGTAATCAACTTCTAAGTCATGCTAGGTTAGGAAAAATAGCACAATTCTCTCTTTGACTATTTTAGGAAAATAGAAATGACTATTGACATTTGAAATGACAGAAAAAAAAAATGATTCGGCCAACTCAGTTGCTCAATTTGCTCAAGGATTACCTGGGAACACTGCTTTAGAAAGCTTCTAAGATTCCAAGTGTGTGTCCATCTGCTCTCCATAAGCAAATAATGGTCCCACTCTGGGAGAAAATATCTGATACAATGTGGTATTAAACTCATCAAATTTAACTTATACACAAATTGAAAGGTTTTGAATTCTGCTATCCATGCTGTACATACGTATTTGTGAAATCTCTTCTTGTTAAAACTTTTGGCTGAGCCTGGTCTAAAGGAAGGCCCGGCTTGCAGCATTCTGGATGCAATATCATGCCAAGAGTCCAGGTCTGCAGAAGACGGCCCTTCTTGGCGTGCTGTTTCAGGGCACAGAGCTCCTTAAGATAAGGAACTGTGACATTCTCTTCTCTGAACCCCCGTTTACCAACCATGGTGCTTTCCACCAGGATTTTCTCCTGATTGACACTGATCTAACGAGGGACACCTTCGTTCAGCATGGCTTAGTGAGGGTCAGGCAGGGAGTTAGTTTCTGAGGGCTACCATGATTGATACCACAGAGTGGTTAGCTTTTACGACAGAAATTTATTTCCTCACCATAGTGGAGGCTAGAAGTCCAAGATCAAAGTGTTGGCAGGGTGCTTCCTTCTGCAGCCTCTCTCCTTGGCTTGTAGGTGGTCATTTTCTCCCTTTGTCTTCACGGGGTCTTTCCTCTGTGCATGTCTGTGTCCTAATCTTCTGTTCGTTTAAGGACACCTGTCATATTGGATTACGGCCCACCCTACTGACCTCATTTTAACCTAATTACTACCCTAACAACGCTATCTCCAAATACAGTCATATTCTGAGCTACCAGGCCTATAGCTTCCATGCATGAGTTTTTTTTTTGGGGGGGGGGACACACAATTCAGCCCACATAGAGACAGCAATTAGGATTTTTTCATTAACCAGCCTTGAAAAGCATGGCATAATGCTGTCTCATACACTTTTCACTTGCCCCCTGTGTGTGGGGGGGGCAGGGGGAGGCTTGTGTCAGAAAAGAGAAAAATTAATGTATCGATTCACCCATGGTACAGATGACAAGCCAGGTAGCACGATCAGTCAAATGTGTCCCCACAAGGATGAGGGCATGCTTTGGTCCTCCATCCAGAGAGAAGAAATGCTCCTTATGTTCACTAACTCAACACCTGCTCATCCTCTGAGCTGAGGTGCATATACCATCTCTTCCTGAAAGGACACCCCCACCCCCACGACAGCTCCCCTCCTCAGCCTCAGCTGTGCCTGCCCACCAGAGGGTTGGGAGAGGTTCTTCCATAGCACCTGCCATCCAGCACTTACCTCTCTTCATAGTTCTTATCATACCATGCTATTCTTTATATTTGCTCCATTGTCTTCTCAACTGGACCAAGTCTTTTCTCTCTATATCCCTACAACCTGGCCCAGTTCTGATACACAATAAACAACACATGATTGAGTAAACGAATAGGTAACTTGCATTTCCAGTATTCTTTCTCAACTAAGGCTAGCAGACCTCCCAGAGGATACACACATGTAGACAAAATGTGTTCACTAGTGGAGCCCTTCATCCAGCTACACAATCGTGTGTGAAACTACCAGAATTAGAGAACATCAAGATCCCATTCTACTTGAATGTGTTACGCACAGGCCTTCATAGGGAGCAAACGTGCCAATTTGTCAGGTGGCTTGCTTTTCTGTGATTGTAAAGCGAGGCACAAGAATGAGCCATCTCAAAACTGCAGCTCCAATTCTGCAGTCCAACTGCCTGGGCTCGAGTCCCAGCTCTGTTACTTACTGGCTGTGTGGCCTCGGGCAAGTTACTTAGGCTCTCTGTACCTCCGCTGCCTCATGTGTAGTACCTACTTCACAGGGCTGTTATGAGGAAGAAGAGAGTTAATGTATATCAAGTACCTCGGGTAGTACCTGGAATGTAAGACGCGCTATGTGTATTTGTTACTATTGCCGTATTAATACTGTCCCTGTTATTATTAAGCAAGAGGAAATCATTTAGTCTGGTTTCACACTGTCGTTATAATTCAAGCCCCTGAGTGCCTGGCCCTCTGAGGGGCTTCTCGTGGCCCTCTGAACCCGTCCTCACGTGCATCCCTCGCTGGGCTTTCCCTGCCTGGGTGCCCACCCTCCAGACCTGGCTCTCCACCAGGGGCTGTCCTGGATTGAGGTGGCAAGTAGCTGCTGTCCAGGCCACGGGCTCCCTGGGCCACAGAGCCCACTGCTTTCCTTCTCACCCCTTGTGTGTCCTGTGGGGTTGGAGGCAAAATAATGGTCTTAGCCACTCCCTCCAAAAAGGCGGGATGGGAGAGAGGAAGTTGTGGAAAAAGACCGTGCTTTTCAACATTCAAGCATAAGTAAGGGAAGGGGCGGAATGGGAGAAAAGAAGGAGGAGAGGGAAGGAGAACAGAGGGGAGGGGAGAGAAGGGATGGGAGAAAGAAGAGAAAGGGGAGAGGAGGGGAGGGGGCATGGGAAGGGGAGGGAGGAGAGGAGGGAAGGGAGCACAGGAAGGGGAGAGGAGGGGAGGGGAGAGGGCATGGGAAGGGGCGGAGGAGAGGAGGGAAAGGAGCATGGGAAGGGGAGAGGAGAGGAGGGCATGGGAAGGGGAGGGGAGTAGGTAGGGGAAGGGGAGGGAGGAGAGGAAGGGGGATAAGGGGGGGATGGGAGGAGTAAGGGAAGGGGTGGCGTGGAGGAGAACCCAGAGGAACCATGAAGGACAATCCAGGCCCGGTTTGGGAGCTTTTCCAACGACTCCCCCCATAAAAACAACTCATGGCCACCAGCCTCCCCAGCACCAGCTGTTTCCACTTCCGTAACATATGTTCACTCACGTAAATTGTTTACTAACTTCACATCCAGAACTTTTTAAATAGAGGAAAACCTGGGGCTTGTCTACACCAGCCAGAAGAGCAGAGATAAGGGGGAAAAGAATTCAGCCACCAACAAAACGAAAAAGCAAAATGATACAAGGAAGCCTCAATTTCACCGGGACAGTGCATTTCCCTTCACTTTTAGGGCTTCCTGAATGAGTGGGGAGCCTGGCCGCTTCCAGCATCGGGCAGGAGGTTCACAAAGCACAGTGCACCTACTTCCAGAGCCGAGCCGTGTAACCAACAACGGAGAAGACCGGACTTGGTCTACACAAGCCATGCGTGGCCAGAGCGTGGAAAGTGCCGTGTTTGAAAGCAGGGCTTAAAGAGAGCAAGGACTGCAATTTGTGGGGTGTGCTGTTGAGAGCACAGGGGCCCCAGCCAGACCGTCCTGAGTCCCAGCGCTGCCCCTTGGGAAATAAGGAACTCATCTGAACTCACCCGAAGTGAGTTACCCAACCCCTCTGCTTCAGTTTTATCATCTCTCAAGTGGGGGATAATGATAGTATCTACTCAAGGGTTGTGGTGGGGTAAAGTGGGTAAAGGTAAAGCATTTAGAGTAGTGCCTGGCATTTATTTACTAGTGTTGTGGAACCTGGACTAGATCCCCCGACTTAAGAACCAAGCGGCACCCGGAGATCTTGGAGGATAGGAGGTTTATTTAACACCTGGGAGCCCAGAGGAGAGTGGTCTCCAAAGGTCCGAGCCCCGAGCACAGAGTGGGTAATTTATACACTTCTACTTCCGCATACTTGGCACTTTTGGCGCATGCGCCTAAGCGGGGCGGGAAGAAGAACCCAGAAGAGCCCAGGGGCAAGGACTGGTACTCTCTCGCTGGCTCGGTGGGCCATCTTAGGACACAGATTTTCCTTATCACTAGCCCTGTGTAGGTGTTTGCTATTTTTATTATATATACTTTTACCTAATTTTAAAAACTAGAATGTATCGCTCCTCTTTGATATTCGTGACATGGGATTGATCATAGTATTCTGGTTGAATACCACGTCAGGTCCAATGCTCCTGACCTATCTTTTGGCAACTTCCATGAAAATACTACTGTTTTGCCCTCACATCCCCTAAATAATACAACCTTTCCAATTTCCTGAGTATTAAATGCAAAAGGCCACATGCCAAAAGCAGATGGAATTTCTACAAACAGTATCATCAGTACTGATGAATTCAGGAGTAACTTCTCGACCCTTCTATGCTAGGGCTGTGATCAGGGGAAAGAAAATGGATTAGAGGAAGCAAACAAAAAATATCTGCTATATGTATGCACTAATTATAAAATCAGAAAAGTTAATATTATAAGTATAATGGTGCAACCAGGCAATTAGGCTAGATTAATATATGGAAGTAATTAATAATTTGGATGTGGGCAAATTTTACTATAGAAATCGATACAGTTGGGAGTAAGACTGACCAACATAATCATCTCGTTTTTCTCTGTGTATCCCTGTGGAAGCACCGGGAGGTGAGGTTAATAAACCTGTCCTCAAGTATCCTTGATAGAGCAGATATTCTCAACCATTTTTACTGCTCACATGCGGTGTCTTTGACAAATATTTCGTGCTTGGCTGTTTCAGGATTGAAGGAATGTAGCTAGAAATGTATTTTCTGCTCATTTCAGGAAAAGAAATATTCTTTTAGGGTTTTGGACCAACTGACATAATGTATCTCAATATTTAACTTTTGTTTGATTTTCAGTTCTTTTATTTCCCCCACATGCATCGGAAGAGTGTATTCTGCCGGGAGCTTTAAGTGTGACCCGTGTACACAGTGTTTTGGACCATTTTTGTGGATTCGATGTTTCTTTGAGAACAAATCTGTGTTGCAATCATAACTGAGAATGGTTCAGATCTGGCTACCAGATAGCCAGATGTAAGGACACTGTCCTGGGGTGGGGCAATTTCTCCCTTAAAGACGTTGCTCATTAAAAATCTACCTATCACTGGGTGTTATATGCCCCTGATGAATCATGGAACACTACATCAAAAACTAATGACGTACTATATGTTGGCTAATTGAATTTAAAAAAATCTACCTATCAAGACAGGTGCTTTTGGAGGACACACCAGGGGTGTTGGGCTTTCTCGGGTCCCATTGTCTTCTAATCACAAAAGGAAAAGAACTTCCATCCTACTGATTACTGATTCCACATCAGAACAGGGGTTCCACCCATTCATTCACTTAGAAAGACCCTGCTCTTGGGAGCCTGGATCCTACTCAGGGAAGCAGAAAATAAATAAGCAAGGCAACAAATATAAAATATGTTGTTAAGAAGTGGTAAGTGCTAAATCAGTCAATCAATCAACCATAATAATACATGAATGAAGCAGGTAGGGACATGGAGAGTAAGGAAACACAAGATGTGTCAGATCTAGTCAGTCCTCTGCTTAAAATCCCCACAGGGCTCTGCATTTTACCCTGGTGCAAAATACTTGATCCTACAGGGTCCTACTTGACCTGACCGCATCCCTGCAACCTCTCGGACCTCATCTCCTGCTTCTCTTTTCTGCTGTACTTCACCAGCTACACTGGCCAAAATGCTCCTGCTAGAACCTGCCAGATGAGGGGGTCAGTGCCTAAAGGCGCTGCCCTTTAGCAGATTCCTCAGCTTGGGCCCGTCTTCCCCAGAGAGCTGCTTCACTAATTCCTTCAGTCCCATCTGCTCAAATCTCATCTTCTTAAACAAGTTCTGTCCTGACCACCTGATTTGATGATGAAGCGGGCCCTCCTCCCCCGAAACCCACACCCCCAGTTTCTTTTATGGTACTCTTTTTTCCATATCTGATCATACTCCAGCATCTTCGATAATAAACTTATTCTATGTTATCAGCGTATTTTGCTTCCAAAGGCCTGACCCTACCCTCCTTCTGCAGAGCCTGCCCTTGGGCTATGGGAGCTATTATGGGAGTACCAGCTGCTGTAAGTACCTGGGAGCTTGCAACCCCGTGGGCGGTCTTTGGCCCATGGCTGATTAAGTGCAGGGATATGAGAGCCCAGCTCCTGGGCTTTTAGGCGGAACAAATCCAAGGTGTAAGTGACACTCCTGAGTTCTGCAGGCCAAACCACGCTCTGAAGGATTTTGTCTGCAACTATACCCTTGTTTGGCTTCCCCTCCACCTGTTCTGCTTCCCCTCTCCATGCCTGGTTTCTCTGGGGATTATTTTAACAAATTGTTTCACCCAAATGCTCATCTCAGGGTCTGCTTCTGAGGAACCCAAGCAGGAAGAAACTGGCCTCAGCGGGGAGCAGGGTAGCATCCCATGAATGGAAAGGAAGGCAGGAGGTCTGGATAGATTGGTAAATTTGGGAGTGGGAAGATAAGGGTGCCTTCTGTTGTCTTAAACAAAAAGCATGGTCTCCAGCTGGGACGGGGAGGACGGCTGGATTGCCAGGGAGAGAGGAGAAGGTGTGAAATACAATCGACCTTTCAACAACATGGGATTTGGGGTACTGACTGCCCCCCTCGCTGTGCAGGTGAAAATCCATGTATAACTTCTGACTCCCCCAAAACTTAACTGTTAATAGCCTACTGTTGACCAGAGGACTTCTTGATAGCATAGTCGATTAACACATATTTTGTATGTCATACATATTATATGCTATATTCTTACAATAAAGGAAACTAGAGAAAAGAAAATCATATTATTATGTTATTAAGAAAAATCATAAGGAAGAGAAAATACATTTATAGTACTGTACTGTATTTATCAAAAAAAAAATCCATGCACAAGTGGACCCACCCAGTTCAAACCCATGTTGTTCAAGGGTCAATTATGGTTATCTAGGAGAGTCAGAGATCGAATGTTCTAAGGAAATACGGCGAGACTGCTAGGCACCGTTGACTAATGTTCTCCCGTCAAGTAAGCTACTTGGGTGCAGCCTAGAGAAGGTGGGGGTAGGATTTCATCAAAGTTGGGGTTATTTCCAGGGAAGGAAGCTGCAGGGAGAGAGGGTAAAGGGTGCTGGAGTATAAGAAGGGAATATTTGTGATGAGGATATGAAACCTTTGCAGGACACGCAAGGAAGTGAGAATATTGGAGGGGTGGCCTAGAAAAGAGGGCAAAGACAATGGATGGTAGATCCTGAATACAGCTAAAGAATTGTTGGCTGAGTGGTCATAGCTGTGAGGATAGGAAGTGGTGGGCAGATGGCGGGGCGTCTGGAACTGAGATTGTGGAGGTGATGAGGCAGTAGTAATGTCAGAGTCGAAGTTGTGCCAGGGAGTAGGTGGCTGACATGGGGTAGAGAGCGAGATCAAGGGCTATCAGGGCTCTACACATCTCAAGCTTAATCACAGAATAGTCACTATGTTTGCTTTGCTTTTTGGGTTGTTTTGGAGACTCTAGCAAGGAAATGAGAAGAAGACGATAGAGCAACACTTAAAAGGTTGCCCCCAACCTCCTCTCCCCTCACGATACCCTGTGCCCTGGAAGGCAGCCACACCCCCCCACCCCCACCCCATGCCGGGACCTGACCGGTTTCAGCTTTCAGTCCACCCAAGAATTGTCCCAGTTTGTATGCTAATTCCTCAGATCAGTGATCTCTAATTTCCGTAGTTTTCTCCCATGTTGGTTTCAATGGAAGGAACCGGGGGCCTGGACCTTGTCTCAACCCAAATAGACTTGCAGCAGTTACTCTACGGACCCTCTGAATGCCAGGCCTATGTCTGTACCCTCTGTTCATTTCCAGAATATTTCGACTTTTTAGAAGGAAACTCCTCTTCCCTCCTACAATCAAGTGGGCACTGCCAGGTTCTCATGCCGGCTGCCTGATGGGACTTTGTCTTGGCCTCCAGTGCTCTGACCGGTTCTATACGACCCTGTGACACCAAGAAGGATTTAGAATCTCTTTCCTCCACAGCTCTAAGGCAAGTTTCACTTCCCCCAACACACACACACACACACACACACGCACGCACACGCACATGCACACGCACACGCACACATGGTCTTGTGGGTATTATCTAGCACAATCCAGGGAATTGGTTTCCAATGTGGAAGCACTTAGAGGGATAACTACATGATAAAGCACAGGGTTAGAAGTCAAGAGAAATGGACACTCACTTTGATTATCTCTCCTGGTTTTCTAGGTGAGGTATAATCTATACCATGAATCTTCAAATTTCTGTGAGGCAGAAGCATACAATACTTTTTTCCCCAAAGTCCTGAGCATGCCATATAGAAGGACAAGGAGATGCTGGCTGGAGGTCCTTTTCTGGATCAGGTTGTAGGCCCTGAGACTAAGTGTTTGACTTTCCCCCCAAGTCAGGAGGAAAGGTTGCCATATGACCGCAGTGGCCAACCACAGGGGGTCCCTGGTAGTGTTTGGGGCATCTCTGTAGATATTCTTCCTGCCTTCCTACCAAACATGTGTTGGGAGTTAGTAGGATACAGGCTGTAAAGATGTTCTTCTTGAGAACATATACCTATCTAATATGGCTTTAACTGAAAATTTATGTTTATGAAGTTCTGAGAACCTTGTGAGTATGGCAAATTCCTCTGCAGAAGCAACAGCTTTGGCGATGGAGTTATATAACATAGATCAAAACAGTTTTGGAAGAGCTTCTGAGGTTAACTTTGCCTCATGCCTCCATACCAAATAGCTGACACCACCAGGAATGACATTTTCCTACCAGCAGCATCACTGTATTTCGCAGCAGATGTTGGGAAACATGGGGAAACCCCAATTTTCTCTTTTTCTTTTTTTTTTTACATTTTATTTTATTTTACTTTATTATTATTATTTATTTATTTATTTATTTTTTAGAGAGTGGGGAAGGGAGAGGCAGGGGGAGAGGGAGAGGGAGAGAGAGAATCCAAACGGGCTCTGTGCCCAGCACGGAGCCTGATGCGGGGCTCAATCTCACAACCCTGAGATCATGACCTGAGCTGAAATCAAGAGTCTGGTGCTTAACTGACTGAGCCACTCAGGCGTCCCACCCCTTTTCCCGTATTGACTATAAATATTGTATCAACTGAATGTATTGTCCAATACTTATCCAGGTATGTGCATAACCAACTCTCCATAATCCATGGTATAGGTGAACCGTGCTTGGTAGGACATCTCTCCACGCCCTCAGCCTGCCCAAGGCCTCCCTGAATCCTCACAGTGCCACGTGTTGGATATCTACTTGTACCTGCCTCCCCAAGGGGCCAGCCATCCCTAGAGAGAGGGTGAAATGAAGGGGTGGGGTATGGAGGGTAGGGAGGTGAAGGCTGGCTACCTACCCCCTTGGACCAGTTTCATGATTTCTTCTCCTCATTGTGGATAATTAAAATGTGAACACATGTTCTTAACATTTGCCTCCAATCTTGCTGAAATTACCTGGATTGTATGTTATGTTCAAGTTAATTTCTTCCCCAAACCTGATGTAGAACCATAATCTGACAAGTACATATTATGTGTTCTACATGAGGGTAACATTCAGGTAAAGCCCCACAGACTGGTCTGACTATCACGGAGAGGTTCATTTCAAATTGAGTTAATCGAAGGCAAGTTGACTCATTTCTACACAGTTCCCTTGTTTCCCTTTGAGCAATTGTCAAGTGTGCTTGACGCAGAGCAACTGACCTTCAAATACAAAGAGGGTTGGGGGTTGGCCTGGACTGTCAGTGTGGATTTGGCAGCATGAATTGCTCCAAAGAATCCTGATTTCTTATGCATGAACTACTGACCCCAGCACTGGAGCCTGGAGAGCAGGGCGGGAAGGAAGGTGGACTCCCGCTGATTCAGGGTCCCTCCCCGGCAGCTTTTCCACTGTGTCAGCAGTATTCACCCCACTTCCCTCTCCTCCCTCTTCCGCCCCCCTGCCCCCGCCCCAATAGTCCTGTCCCTGGAAGCGGTTTTCAGTTGCCAGGAATCATGAACATTGGGAAACAATCCAAAAAACTGGGTGGCTCCTTATTTTCCATAGCCCACACGATAACATGTGGCCCCAGTTTTAGCATCAGGTCATAGGTGTGGACACAGTATGGCCTAAAGGAAGGAACCAGGCAAGTATGTGACCAGGCAGCCAGCCTTTCTTAATGGCCAGTCCGGGTGAAGAGCGAGAAATGTCCTATATGGGTTTCAGAATTTTCTCCTCTAGTTCCATTACTTGGAGGGAAGCTTCTTGATGTTGAGGCTGCTGGTCTGAGGACCACATTTGCAGTTGGAAGACAACCAGGCCCCCAGGGAACATCATTTCTAGGAGATGGTAATGAAGCAAGGAGGAAGGTCCCAGAGGTCCACATGCCTGCTCACTGAGGATGATAGGAAACATCCTTAAAACCAGTACTGGGTCCTGAGCCAGAGAAACATCTTCTTTCTCTGATTTCATAACGTTGCTAATGTTCCACTGTGCAAGAGATATTTCAAATGCCTCAGCTGGGAAAATGGGCTCCAAAGGCCAAGCGGTGCCTGTTACTCCTGTCCATTCTAAGCAGCTGTGCAATAACGTGCTGTTGCACTCCATTAGCTCTCTGGTGACAGGTGTAGTTCCCCTTTTATCAAGCAATGAGGAATGCAGTCGTGCGAGCAAACCTCCCTCACTCACATTTGACAAAGGCTTCCTAATGCAGTAAGGTGATGAAAGCTTCCTACCTTCTCTTCCAGCTAGACATCTTCTCCCCTCAACTGCCTCTGAACCTCTGATCCTCTGAGCCCAGCTCCATGGATGCAGAAGCTGTTTGCAGACCCCCTGCGCTGGTGCCCTTGGTCATTCAAGGATGGCCCACAAAGAGCCCTGTGTGTGAGCCATCTGTCACCCATAAACCCAATGGGTGGTGAGCAGTTCTTTTCACACTTCACATCCTGAGCTTATCCTGTGATTTGTGTGTGTGTAGCACCTGTTGGCATGGCCCACCCTCATCTGAGAGCCTGCCTCTTAGACACCTGGGCAGGTTAAAGTCTTTCACTCCCCTTCTCCCTCCCCTGCTCTGAAAGCCGCACTTTGCCCCTGAGTTCCGTGTGTGTCAAGAAGGTATGTCTGTTCTGCTCACTAAAATCCTCACTGGAACTAACCAATCAAATCACTCATCAAAATGTTTTCTGCACTCTACTTTTAGGGGAAAGAAGGCAGGCTACCTAAAGGAAACAAACCGAGATTGTGGCTTTTGAAAAAATAAACCACCAACAAAACATCTTGCAGAGTGCATTGGGTCTAATTTCTTACCCTTCCTACAGGAACATGTACTCAATAATCCTGCCTGATGTTTAGAATGAACAACTTACTCTGGGGGCCCCTATCCAACATCAGACAGAGCCCTATTGGTTTCAATATTTTACCCTAACACAAGAAATCAAACAGTTTTTGGACATAAATGTCAACTCATAGGATGAATAACAAAGAGAGAGAAGGACTGACTGGCACCCTTAGAGAAAAACTCCCTTTCTGATGGTAGGGTCCAGACCTTATTCTCATAAATCCTCATAATCATAGCCTACTTGTCACCGCACTAGGTACCCGACATCCATTATTACTGTTTTTCCCAGCAGCCCAGAGATGTGGGGCTTCTTCATGTCCTCTTATTGATGAGAAGACTGGAGCTTATCTGATAATTAAGCTGCCTGGTTTTATGGCAAGTAAGCGGGAGAGACATACTTTCAACAGAGACATGCTTGACTCCCAAGTTCATGTTCTTGCTTTTATGCCAAGTGTCCAAAACAAAATTTTTACCAGTTCTTCACACTCAATTTAGTTCAACAGTTACCAAGCACCTATCATATCTTGGTTGTGATGGCAAGAACAGAAATAACAAAGTTACAGCCCCTGCCTTCAATTGAGCAAAAAATACCCTCTTTAGAGAATCTTTCAAAACAAACACTTTCAGAAAATTTCCCTAATTGGGCTTGAGATGGTAGTTTGACTCTTTCATTCAATTTTTTTTTTTTTTACCCAACTGATTTAGCTATCAAAAAATGACAATTCTACAAAATTAAGCATTGTGTGTTTGGTTAACCCCCTAACTAATGAAAAACTTTAGTATGATTTCTCCTAAAGAAGGAGGTAGAAGTGTCTTTTCTTGTCATACTGCAAAGACAAGTAAATATGTTTAGCTTCAATACAAAGTTATATTAGCTTTAGGTTACAAGGAGGTATTGCCATATATCAAACCATAAAAAAGAAGCAAATCTAAGCATTAGTTCAAGGTGTTTTATGTAACAGGGCTGGAGTGTGGTTTCTAAAAATTGTAATTTCATATGCAAAAAGGTGATTGCTGGAGGAATCCTGTAACTGGAGCTAGTTATGTGAGCAACACTGGTTCACATTTCAGGTTATACAGGAAGCAAATACTGTGGCCCAGAAGTTCCCAGAAGAAATGAGTGAGTTAAGTGTGTATGTTTATGAGCATTTTTGGTGTTTTTAGTCTCTCAAAGCACCTGGTATGCGCTCTCAGTGGGAGACTACACAGAGCATAAACAGGTCATTGTTTGTAAGTACTCAAAAGGATGTTTCTAGAACATGCTTCTGTAGGTGAATAAAGCTGGCTATTGTTGAGCCTTTCTTCACCAAAAAATAATAGCATGATTTTTGTAGGCAGATCTGGAAAAAAGCCTAGTAAAATCTGTTGCAGAGTTAGGATCCACTTTGAAAGAGTTTGTTTTTAGAGGCACTCTGATGGAGGGTTTTCTTTCCTTAAGTGATATTTGTTAAGCTACTTCAAGTCTGTTTTGGAATGAAGTTGAGAATTTAAAAAATGTTGTAATTACATTTAATAAAATATAGTTCAATAATGTCCATGTTCTCTAGTATCCAAAGTATTTACTCTATTACAAACTGAACAATAGTAACCATTTCTTAAGCTAAAGTCTAATATGTTATGAATTCATCCAAAGAAAGAGTAATTTTCATAGTAATAGAATAAAAATGATTTTGATGGCATTTATGAAGCTGTGTTTGACCAAAATTAAACTCTGGGTGTAGCAGTGAGTGTGTAAACACCTGAAGACTCATTTAGCAACCTGTGAGTTGATTAGCCACAGAAAAATTGAGCCTTGCTTGCTGCAAATCCTCATTCTGGCCCAGCTGAATAGCAGCATGGAGTTAGGAAGGGCTTGTAAGTGTCTGCATCCATGTCTAGCAGGTTAAAAGTAGATTTTATTTACTTTTCAAATACTCAAATTGTTTACTATGTGCCAGCACTGTTCTAGGTGCTTTGTAGTTACTAGTGCATTCACTCTTCATAGCACTCTATTTATTTTCGAGATGGAGAACCCAGGCAAACGAGGTTGTCCGAGATCACACACAGCCAGCGCTGGAGCCAGGATTCAAACCCAGGCAGCTGGGTCCCACTCTTCACCCTTCACCACCGGGCTCAGCACAGCCTTCCCAATACGCCAGCTGTGTATTTGAGAACACTTGCAAACTGGCTTGGTTTCCAGGCCCCTGACCCACTCTGTCTGGCCTAAGATACCTCACCTGCCCATCTGATTAACTTTCAAAAAGTTGATGTCTGTGGATGAAGTATTTTTTCTAGAAGGACATCACTGCAATGGAAATGAATTAACTGGCTATGAGTCATCAGACAGAGGTCAGGACTTTAAGAAATGAAGCACAAGATAACTTTGAACGTAAAGAGAGAAAACAGATGAGCTCACATCAGGTCCTGCTAGCTGGAGGAGGTTCAGATAGGGAATTCTGAGAAGAACTTTGTAAAATTACACCTATGAAAATGTTATGGAAGCTTTATTTTAAAGAGTGAAAAAAATGAAACACCCAAATATCCATCAATAGGAGATGGATTATTTTACACGCATGGGATGAGCTAAGCCTCATCATTAAAAGATGAGGTTTTATACACTAGGTAGGGTATGATCCCATTTAGTAAATATGTGCATGAACTAGTGCTGTAGATGCATGCAAAAAGCTCAGGAGAACATACTCAAACTGAAAGGACTTTTCTCTTTGAGGCATAGGATTACTGAAAATTAGACTTTCTTGTGCTTTATAGTTCAGAATTATTTGCATTTTTGTAAGGAATGTGCATTACTTTTGTAATCTTAAAGAAATGGTTTTGTTCTTTTTATTCTAGAGAAGATAAGTATGTGTGTTAAGGAGGGGAGATGGGGAGATTTGCAACATCATCAAAGGGCTGTGTTTTGGATATTTAGAAATTGCTTTGCTCTCCCTGCTATACTTCCTTAATCCCACTAAAACTGCTTTTATTAGACTGCACTTTGATGTTATCCCTTTGGCCTCTTGAGGGACATAAGAAACAGGTGCACAAAATTTGTCACTATAGCTACTGAAAAAGATGTGGAGGGTGTTGCCCTATTACATCCTGGTTCCTCCCATATGAGAATTCACAGGAAACATCCATCTTGGCCCTTGTTATCATGAAAAGTTACCTTCCTGAACAGCTGGGCATTTTACCTTATGTGATTCTTGTGAGTAATCTTTTTTACCTCTTTGCTTTGGCTCCTGGGAAGCTCAGAGACAGAATTCTATCCTGTCTAGCAACTGTATAGAATCTGCTGGTAACCGATTTAGGTACGCTATTCTGATTGCTGCTTCGCCCTGATGCATTCCTCTCTTTCATTCTTTTGCATTTTATGTATCTTTGCAAGTTGCTTCGAAGAAATACATTGCTCATTAGTAACAGGTGTGTCACCTGTCAACACCTTTGCAAAGGACATGGGTTTGTAATGAGAGGAGGCTCGTGTTTGATGCAGGTGTCATAAGGACCACCTCTGCTTTTATCTGTTCTACAGATTGGAATGATTAGTGGAAATTTAGTTAAAGAATTCCGTTTCTTCAAAAATAGGCTGAAAAACTTCTGGAATAGAGATGCAGTTAGATTTTAATGCAGGAACTTGAATGATTTTACATAACAAATTTCAAGGATTTAGTACTGCATAATAGTCTCTCGATATCTGCAGCTGTCATTAATTACATGACACTAATTATTTTAACCTTGGCCACATGTATCCCTTTAGCCAACCCCACCTTTTTTCTCTCATTGAGAGTCTAACTTCTCAAGAGCTGTCTTCGCTCACTGTCTTCATTTGCTCACCTCCAAACCACGTCTCAACCCATCCCATCTGGCCATTTTTTTCCTGGTCGTTGTATTACAACCAGCTGCAATAACCATCAGGTCACTAAGTACGATGTATCTTTTTCCCCAGACTTTTGACTTCTCAGCAGCACTCAGTACAGTGGATTGCATGCTGCTGTAACTCTCCTGATTTTTTCCATCGGACTCTGGCCAACCCCTTCTTTGTGAGCTTATCCTCCTCTCGCGGACCATGAACACGGAGAATCCATCAAGGCCCCGGCCAGCTCTTCTCTTTTCACCTTGCACACGTTCCCTGGTTGGTTCCATGCTTGCCTCTGTGTTCAATGATCATACACCAGGGTCTCTCAAATTTGTATCTCCAGCCCAGACCCCTCTTCTAAGTTCCAGATGTATGAGTCTGACTGCTTATTCACCATCTCCATGAGGGTGACTTCAAACCCAACGTGACCACAACAGCATGGATGATGACCTCATGATCTTCCATACCAGCCTGTTCCTCTTTTAGGATTTCTTACCAGATGGATACTCTTTTCCATCGAGTTCCAAAAGCTGGAAGCCTAGGGCCTCCCTGTCTCTCAACCCCCAGTTCCTACCTACCTACTCATATCTTACAAATCCCTCTACATCTGTCTCCAAAGCCACCACTTCAATCCAAGCCACCATTTCTTCTCACTTGAAGTATTTCAGTAGCCTCCTAACTGGCCCTCCTTAATCTACCCTTACCTGCCGTCTTTAGTAACACTCTTCACACTACAAAGAAAGTGAAAAATCTTACCCTCCCCCACCCACTAACATCTCCTTCTTGGCCTGAAACATGGCTTCCCATTGCTCTTAAAGCAAAATCTTTCATATGACCTAAAAGGCCCTGCAGAGCCTCATCTTTACCTTATTCTCTCCTATGTTTTCTTTGCCCCAGTCTCTCAAGCCTTCTTTGAATGTATCACAGGGCCTTTGCATAGCTATTACTTCTGTCTGAGATGTTCACTTGCTCTACCACCCCTTCCCTGTTAATTTTCACTCTAATTGAGATCTCATCCAAAACATTATTTTCTTATAAAAACCTTCCCTACTCCCAGGAGATCTCTCATATCATGACTTAATTATCATTCATAGCACTTATCACATATTTTAATTATATATTTACTTGCAAGAGTATTGGTTAATGCCTGTACCCATACTAGACCACAAGCTCCATATTATAGGGAAAACATCAGTTATTGTTCATTATTACATCTCCAGCAACTTCAACAGAGTTTGACCTCTGTAAGGTGTTTGGGAAATATTTCTGGAATGATTAATGAATGAAATAAACCCTGCTTGTTATATACCTACTGGGTATTAATTTGTATTTTACTGGACTGTAAGTCAGATGGAATTTTTTATTAGGTTCTAGATCCAGTGTTATTTTGGCATATAATAGGTTATTAGTAGATTTGAAAAGGAGATAAAATATATTACCAAGCTTTAAAAACTTTTAACCAAAATACCTGGAAGATCCTTTAAGAGGATAACAAGAATTTTATCCTATATATGTGAAGCCATCAAGGCCATATTTCAATGATCACAGCTAATCAGAAAACAATAATAGCTCAGTATGGGTGATTAGGGATTTTTTTTATTATTTAAAACTTATTTTACGATTTAGGAGTAATGATATAATCCTAGGTGACAAAACCATTGAATGAGCAAAATCTTTTTTTACTAGGCGGTCACCCTTCAAAAAATAATGATTGAACTTGAAAGGTAGAAGACCAACAAAGTGAAAAGATATTCAGATCAGCAATTTACTAATAGTTTTCCTCTGCATCAGTTTCATGTCTTTAAAAACCCACACCCTCCTTGCTATCCAGGGAGGATGAGTTGATAGAGCAAATCTTTGAAGCCCAACATTGTGGGTGATTTTCAATTTGTGAGCAACATTATTGGCTACCCAGCACTTCTGTTCTTACCGCTCTTCATTTTAGATTACACTTCGCTTTGTCCCTTAAATTGTGCCTACTACCTCATTTTTGTTATGAACATCAGAATGGGTGAAGCAGTAAAGTAATAGAAAAGGCTGCTTTATTCTTTATAAAGGATTAGTGGTGGCTTTGCTGCTGCTTGTTCTGTTTAATCCCAAGTCTTGAAGACTTTGACAGATGGAGATGCTATCCATATAATAGATTTTGAATTGTTCTGTGTGATTTATTACAAGACTGACTTTCCATTTATCTGAGAAAGTGCTGTAAGTGGAAAGGAAGTACTAAAACCACATGAGAGCCTGGGAGCTGCCAGCCACTGAAACATAAAACTGGTTCTAATACAAAAAGCATGTGCCATAATTTGATAAATTGAACTTCATCAAAATTAAAAGGCTTTGATCTTTAAAAAGTTACTGTTAAAAATAAAAAGAGAAGGCACAGGTGGGGAAAATAATTGCAAAATCACAGATCTGACTAAAAAAACTTGTATCCAGAATATATAAAGAACTGTCAAAACTAAATATTAATCAAACAGCTCAATTAAAAAATGAGCAAAAGTGTTGGGGCATCCGGGTGGCTCAGTCAGTTAAGTGTCTGCCTTGGGCTCAGGTCATGGTCTCAGGGTCCTAAGATCGAGCCCCGCATTGGGCTTCCTGCTCAGTGGTGAGTCTGCTTCTCCCTCTCCCTCTGCTCTTCCCCCCTGCTCGTGCTCTCTCTCTCTCTCTCTCTCTCAAATAAATAAATAAATAATCTTTTAAAAAAATAAATAAGTAAAAAATGAGCAAAAGCATTGAGTAGATACTGCTTCAAAGAAAATATACAGTTGCAAATAAGTATATGAAGAGATGCTTGACATCATTAATCACTGGGAAAATGCAAATTTAAATCAATGAGAGGCAACTATATTAGAATGGCAAAAAACCCAAACCAAACCAAAACAGAACTGACACTATTAGGTGCTGGTGAGTATGTGAAGCCACTGGAACATCATGCATTGATGGCACTGACACTTAGCAATTTCTTATAAAGTTAAACATGCACTTTTCATACACCCCAACAATCCCACTCCTACATATTTATTCAAGTGAAAATGAAGACTTAGGTTCACACAAAAACTCATACATGACTCTCTATGATAGCTTGCTTGGTAATCGCCAGAGACTGGAAACAAACCAAATGTCCATGAACTGGTGAATATATAATTAATCTGTGGTACATCTGTACGTCAAAATACCACTTAGCAATAAAAAGTAGTGAAGAACTGATACATGCAGTAACATAGATGAATCTCTTTTGTCCTCTATGCCCCAGAAGGATATTAGATCTGAAGCTCAAGTTCACCTGGACTGGCAAATGCCCTCAGAGCAAGAGCAACTTTGGTGCTTCTCCTCAGGTTTCAAATTTCACTTACATTTTTGGCCTGATCATTCCTTACTATCTTCTCATTGCTTTGATGCTTTTGAGAAAATATTCTAAAATCTTTTTATTGAGAATTTTTAGTTTTCAGCAGAAATACTGATCCAAATAACAGAGTCCACCATATTGCCAGAAACAGAAGTTGAATAATTATCTTAAATAATGGTCACAGAAAAGACTTGGTATGGGTGGATTTCAGGAAACTGGGTAGAGAGTCTGGAGACTCGTTCCCCTTTAGGGAAAAGGGATACTTTGCCAGTGCTGCTCATATCTCATCACAGAGGTGAGTATGTGCTCATAGCACTGGTCTGTGGCAAGGAAATTGCCATGGAGAAAGGGCATCCTTTAGGGAATAGCATCCGAACAATCTACCATGTGTAATGAATCTGATCCTATAGCTTCCTCTAATTGACCGCCACTTCCCCCAGTTTCTGTAGGCAGAACTAACTGAAAATAGGACCATGATACCCTGTTTACTGGTGGTCACAGCCTGCTGGCTCTAGCTTTGCCCCTGCACTGTTCTCGTCCTGCTACTTCAGACTCAGTTTCCCTTTCTCCCTTCTCCAGCTTCTTTTGCCTTGTCACACTTGGTGTGCACCACTTTCCTCTGGGTGGCTTTGGCTCCCCTCCCCCGGTCTGTGCTCCTGCATCCTGGGTCTGCCTACCTGGGTGTGACCGTTTAGAGACAGCTGCTGCTACCTTCATCAGAGCCACGGACAAGACCCAGATGCTCCATGCAGGTCCCATAGTCCTTTGCACAAGAACTTTCAGTCAAAATTCGTATGTGAAAGTTAAGTAATTCAATCCCCAGAACCTGTCTTCACTGTCAAGTGATTCATTTCCAGGATCGGTGGCATTTTATAGGCTACTGGAGAGTGAGAGTTTCAATTGCTTACACTTTAGTACCCCATGGGAGTCATTTAAAAAACTTGAGTAGAAATGAGTTATATGCACTCTGACTTTAGTATCTTTTATGTGCAGTCTCTACCACCCCTCAAAACCTTATAGTCATCATTCACTAAGAGACCCACAAAGATCAGCTTTGGGGGCATATTAAGGGTAAACAGTGAGAATCATATTTGTTTGGAGCTGAAGTAACTGTTTCCCAGTATCTAACATGGGCTTATGCATAAAAGATGTATAATTTTATCATAAAACACTAAGCCTGGAAGTAGAGGGCCCCAGGTGAGTTCAGCCTTCCCACAGTGTCCCACCCTCCCTGGCTGGGAAGCCTTTGTCCTGGGGGGTGTGCCTGGCACAGTCACAGGACTGCCCCAGAGCTCGGGGCCCCCAGACTTCCCACCTCACCAGTAAGGCAGCAAGGAGGGAATGTCTTAGGGCTGCCATAACACGGGAGGACCAAGTGAGTGGCTTAAACAATGGAAATGTATCATCTCGGAGCTCTGGAGGCTAGCGGTCAGGAATCAAGCTGTCAGCAGGTTGTTTCCTTCTGAAGTTTGTGAGAGAGAATCTGCCCCGGCCTCTCTCCTTGGCTTGTCCATAGCTGTCTTCTGTCCCTGTCTCTTCACATTGTCTTCCCTCTGTGCATATCTGTCTCTGTCCGGATTTCTCTTTTTTATGAGGACACAAATCCCACTGAATTAAAGTTCACCCTAATGACCTCATTTCAGCCTGATAACCATTGTGAAGGCCCTATCTCTAAAAAGATCAGATTCTGAGGTCCTGGGGCTTAAGACTCTGGTGTGTGTGTGTGTGTGTGTGTGTGTGTGTGTGTGTGTGTGTGTGTTAGGAAGGGGAAATGTTTCAACACATGCCCACTCCTAAACCACACACCAGAGAAGGGAAATTGCCCTGTTTGGCTCCCACCAATCAGATTCATATCTGGGGGATGACAGCAGGACCTACCTTCCCTGATCATGTGGCCACCAGAACAATCTGTTTTTTTGTTTTTTTGTTTTTTGTTTTTTATAGATGAGGGGAAAGGGGGCATTGTTCTTGGGAGGGAAACCAACAGCGTCAGCCATGCACACCCATTCAGTTTACTCATGAGAGAACGGGGGCTCAGGGAGGTGAGGTGGCATGCTGAAAGTCACATAACCTGTTAGGACAACCCAGTGTATGCTCTTATTCTCAGACACCATGCTGAGAGATGTTGTATTAATGTAGGAATTACCAGGGCTTTCTTTTCCTAGAAATAGGATTTCTCTTCCTTTTCCTTGTCTCTTAAGATTTCTCTACTTAGGGTGGAGTGGGGCAGGAAAAGACCCCAGTTATGCCTTAGTAACCTTCTCAACTTGCCCCAGCCCCAAAGTCATGTCTTACTTTCCTTTTTACTTCTTTTCATCCCAGTGATCCCTGAGATGTTACTATGATATAATTCCAAGTTCTGAGATAAAACTCATAAACACAACCACATAGCCTTAGAGTTTCTACCTTGTGCATAAAGTAAAGACAGAAATGGCCATGGCCTTGATGTCTCATGAGCAGAATGAGGTAATACACAATAGTGTAAGAGGGAGAAGTATTGACCGGACTGCAGTATCCTGTGGCCGAGACATCCTGTGGTGGGAATCTCTAAAATAGCATGATGTAATCAAGCTTTGCAAGCTGTTCTCAAAAATGAAATCTTCAGAATTCAGCTGGACCTTCCAACCAGCCCATGCTATACTTGCACCAGCTACTAACGTTCCTCCCCAGCTGTCCTGCCTTTCAATGCTTCTCTTTTCTTAATGGCGGGAAGCACACATGTGCATAATTCCCCGGGGCTCAATGTGGATTATCAGGGAAGCCAAACAAAACAGGAGCAGAGGATTCATATTCGAACTACTTATCTTTATGATTAAGTCCAAATACTTAAATAATGTAGGTAGTTTACAATATATTGAGTCATCTCCTGTATGTGTGGCACTTCTTTTGAAATAAATGATAATTTGCTCCTCGACTATCCTCAAAACCCCTATTTAGTCTGTAATGTTTCCGAAATATAAAACTATGTGTGTATATATATGCTTATATATATGTATATGCGTGTGTATATTCATGCTAGGTATACAAGTATAAGATTGTGTATACATACACACACGTATTATGTACATAAGTATAAAAATAGAGATTAGAGATGCCGCCGCCTATGTGAAGTGACCCGATAAAAACCTCTGCCTATGCTTTGTCCCTGGCTCTTCCTTATCATATCTGGTCCTGCTCTGGGTCTCATTAATCTCTGGTCAGCCAAGTGAAGAGAGCAGTTGACTTTCTCCCCATGCATTATCAGTAGAGCCTGACGCATGGGCCACCAGCTCTTTCTTGTATCTCAGAAAGGAATCTGTAGCTCTTTAGCATACAATGAGAGTTTTATTTAGAGTCAAATAAATGATTTAATGGCTTCATGACTTCAGACCAATCCTGCATTATTGGTTTCTCTGTCATCACCAATATTTTTAATATGAAGATCTGACGGGGTTATTTAAAAGGATCATCTCCCAAAAGAAGATGACACCAAGGATGTGAATAATTGAATAATTTAAAAGCAAAAAGAGAGTATCTCTCTTACATTGATATTGTCCATTTTATTTCTTGGGCTTCTTTAGAGGTGACATGAATTGATCTTTCAATGTATGAGCTCCCCTCTTTTTGTGCAATTTCATGGAAAGGGGAAAAAATGAAAATATGCAATTCCTACTTTTTTCCAAACATTTATCAGAGGTCATTTCAAACCATATGAAAAGCAACAGAACCAAATGGTCAATTTTAAGTGTTTTGAATTGATATAGGCTGGGCCTAGAGTAATCTACTTATAGTGTTAAATGTAAGCTGCTATTCAATTGCAAAGTTTTACATCCCAGCTGTTGATGTGTATGCTCAGGGCTAGGGATTCAGGCACAGAAGTGTCCACAGACAACAGCTGAGATGTCTAGTCAACCCAGAGACAGACATTCTTAAATCAACATTTTGATAAATGTCTACCCAGATAAACAAGGCCCTGAAGTTCTATGGTGGTTGTTGACATTCTCTGCTTCTCATTCATTCATTCATTCAGTATATATTAATTGCATCTATGCTTTAGAATTTCCTAAAATTAGGAATAACTCCTTTCTCTAGGCTCACCAGCAATGACATAGAAATTTTAGGATGTCTTCATGAAGGATTCATGAAAGGTTTTCAGGATCCTTTTAATCCCTTTCAAGAGTAACGCCTGTGCTATGGGGGGCACGGGGAAGCTGGAGTAAGGGCACATATGAGGGAAAGAATCGAGAGTTCTGGTTTTGCCATGTTTAATTTGAGATGCCTGTCAGACATTTAAAAAGTGAGTCCCAGAGCACTCTGACAAAGACCAGGAAGGAGAGACCAGGAGATAAAAGGAAAATCATGTACTTGTGGAGACCTGGCAGCCAAGCGTTCAAGGAGAAGTGATCAGTTGGTTCATTGTCTCTAAGAGGTCAAATAAATGGATTTGAGAATTGTCCATGGACCAATACATGACATGGTCAAGAGTGGTATCTATGGAGAGGGGCAGGTGAAAACCTGATTGGAATAGGTGGAGAAGAGAATGAGAGAGGAGGAACTGGAAACATCAAGTATGGATGATTCTTTCAAGAAATGTTGTTAGAAAGCCAACAGAAGCTACCACCAGGAGATGTCTCTTCCTGAGGAACAGTCCTTCAATTGTCTGCTCTGATCTAGGCAGCTGTTTTCTCAAACCAGCTTCCTCTTCCTTGGTCTGTTCTGTAGCACAAAATAAGGCACTCTCCAACTCTTCTCTTTTTGGTGGATATCTTCCAGGTTGGGTCCATATTAAACAGTAAGCCCCTCCCTAGAGAGAAGTCTGAATGTTGTGGCCCTTTCGGAATAAACTCCTTGTCTGTCACCCTTCCTGACTGCTTCATGCTCAACTGTTGCAGGGCCCAAGGTAAGATGCGGCCAGATTCTTTAAAACTTGTAAACGAACCAGATTTCATTTTCAGTCAATTTAAGCACTGTCTTTTCTAAATTCAGTTTGAAGTAGAAATTTGAGTTCAATGCAATGCCTAAACATAAAGTGACTCTATGGATTTTAGCCTCTTCTAAAAGGGAAAATTCTGGTTGTGCATTATACTCCAGAAGAGACAAGCAGAAACTTAAAAGTCCCCGTGAATGTTCCCAGGCAAGTTAGGGGTTTGGGAAGTGTTGTCTGTCCCGTGGATAAGGCAGCAATCCCTAGTGAGATGAGCAGGTGTAGAGGGACAGGCTATTGGACAAGTGACAAGAACCACCATCCCACTGTGGGGAGTCCATGCCCCCCATATTCATCTGCCCCACACTATTTATTTTATTTATTTATTTTTGAGAACGAGAGAGAGTTGGGGGGGGGCAAAGGAAAAGAGAGAGTCTCAAGCAGGCTTCATACTCAGCACAGAGCCCAACATGGGGCTCGATCTCATGACCTGATGAGAGGTCGGGACCTGATGAGAGATCGGGACCTGAGCCGAAACCAAGAGTTGGATGTTTAACTGACTGAGCCACCCAAGCGCTCCTGTCCCACACTTCTTAAAATGAAAACAGAGAATTAAAGAAAAATGAGACACCCTTCTCACTTTGGAGACTTTGACCCTATTAGAATAAATCTAAGCCTCATTCAGGAATAAATTGCAAACTCAGGCAAAAAAAAAAAATGGGTGCCCATTATAGAAAGGGGCTAGAGCTAGGGAGGTGAGCTGCTCCCGCAATCAACCAGCTGAGCCCCCTCATTCCGCAGTGAGAAAGTGAGGCTGGAGCAGGGAGCTCTGAGCCCACCCCAACCCTCCCCAGAAGGGAGCAGCTCGGGGAGGAAAATAAGACACCTGCCCAGAGGGATCTCATATAAAAATCCCATGGCCTTCATCTTTCCCTTTGTCAACATTTTTTAAGTTGTGAACTCTATCATACATTCCAAAGAACACACATGGCATATATGTACATTTCGCTCCTGCTACTTTCTCTGCCTTTTTACTATGGAAAAAAAAGATCCAGGATGCAAAGAAGGAGCCTTTTGCACTCCAGTGCTCAGAAGGGAGTATGGTAAAAGGAGGTGAGGCGGCTCTGTGTCCTGGGCATGTTAATACCGACCCAAGGGCTGGAGGGCCTGGGTGCAAGGACAGCCTCCCAACTCATGCAGGCCCGGTGTCCTCGGCAGCCCCGGCTGTCCCGGCCCTGTCGCCTTGCAGCTGGCTCTGTCACCGGCCAGCAGGGCAAGGCTGGAGCGACAGCCCTTCTTCTTGCCATTGTTGTAGCTGCAGCCTCTTCCTGCAAGACGGGCCACAAGGTCATGGCCAGCAGGAATCCCCGCTAACTCTGCACAGCTTAATGCAAAAATTTAAAGGCACCGTGCACATATAAATTGGTTATTCGCTCATTGGAAAAAATTTTAGAACCCTAGATCCTGACTCCCAACGCACATGGCAGAAGCCCTTTTATCCAAACATTTTTGATTAAGAGCTCCAAACATTATTGATTAGGAGCTCCAAACATTATTGGTTAAGAACTCCAAACATCATTGATTAAGGGCTCAACTGGTCATCTAATTAAAAAAACAATTCAAATGAGTGGATTGCATAAACCTAACGGCATTATAGAAGTTGCCTGTTCATGGATTCTTAACCAGCTCTGTGATTGTGATTCTCATTGGTAAAGTGGAGTCATTGTCCCAGGGGGCTGGGTGCCCTGCACAATGGCCTCCACACCCCTGGGCTCAGCACAGAAGTTCCCAGAGGACTTACTGACCCGGTGCTCTTGACTCCCAGGATACTTCCAGGCTCTGTCTCTCCAACCCACTTGTGCCTTCTGTTGCCAGACTTCTCTTGGAATTCACCTACCACCTCAGCCTAGATGAGCCAAACCCCCCTCTCTCCGCATGCCCGTTTCCCCTCTGGTTCCAGCCTCACAGGCCTGGGGATGGATGAACGCTGAGCGTCTCACACTCCAGACTTTGGGAAGCTCCACTTTGTCCCCCAGACCCCCTCCCTCAGCACAGCGTCCTGGCTCGACAGTGGCCCGTGAGCTGCTCCTGCTTCTCCCTGTGGTGCCCCCAGGAGTCAGCATGCCAGGGGTGGGACCCTGGAGGGCCCCCAACCGTTGCAACAGTAGAACGGGTCCTTTGGGTGTTCAGGGGTGTAACTGCTGCTGGGACAACCGCGTCTGGTGGCCAGAGCCCCTCAGAACTACTCTGCCGGCTTCTTCACAGCAGTGCCCCATCTCTTCCACCCATGGAGACCCACGTGCCCCATGGCCCGAGGCCTTCCTGACCTTTCTTCATGGATCAGACTTTGTGAACCTGAGTTGAGGAGGGAAGCAGAGCCTCTGGTGGGAAGCCCTCCGTCACCCTGGCTGCACTGGATTGTTCTAGAGTCTTTACTCCTCTGGCAACATGACCTTGTACTGTACTAGCTGGGGTCCAGGGTACTTTCCCAGGGGCTGACTTTGGGCGTGGCCGTGTGAATTCCTTTGGCCAAAGAAATGTTAGCAGCCACAGTCTGACCAGAGGCCTACCTTAACTGTGGACTTTGGCTTATCCTCTTGCTAGTCTTAGGTCTGCCCTTCCCCTTGGTCCTATGCGCGGCTCCTGCCTGCTTCCGCTCATTACATTCAGGTACCTGCCTCAGGGCCAGGGAGGTGTGGGAATACAGGGCCTGACTAGCCTGCCGGCCCACCTGCTCCCTGAGCTCGCTCCCTGCGTAGCTGCTCTGGGCGCCCCCTGCCCCGTCTCTGCTGCCTCCAAGAGCAGGCTCCCTGGTGTTTTTCTGTCTTGTGGGATGACTCCTCTCCCAGCTCCTCCACCATTTCCAGTGCTCCTCCTTTCTTCTCTCACCTGATCCCACATCCATGTTAGCTTTCAAGACTTGAAAGACTTGGGTCATCTACTGACCCTCTGTTCTGTAGCCAAAAATCACACTAATTGCTCTTCACACAGACTTGTCAAATAACTTCCAATCAAGCCCTTAAGTAGACAACACATTTGAGTGTAATAGTCGACGGCAGTGAATACATTTTTATGAAAGGAAAAAGCGGCAAAGGAAATGGGATTCCTAAATATCTGAGTGTAGGTTCAAAACCCCCTATTATCGGTGGAGTTTTTTATCCGTAGGTACTACAATTCCAAAGTGTGTTGAGTTCGGCTAACATGGGGATATTCGCCGACACGTGTGGTACTCAAGTGGATCTTGATGACTTTCTCCAGCATGAGAATCCCACTGACAAGAACCTGTTTGAACCTACTTGATAGGCATGTCATAGGCAGATTCGTTCCTCTGCAAGGTTAAAGAAAAATTATTTCAGGACATTTTAATCTTGCTCTCTGAGACAAACTCTTAGTGGGTAAATTAACCCTCTTTGAGTAAATTAGACACGTCTTGAAAGCTGCCTCAAACTATCATGGGTGTGAGACTTGTACAGTTGCCGAGGGCCTGCACTCTGAAGAGCCTGCTCCTGGTTGATGCTCTGCTCTCAGAATTCGTAATAATTTTGAACTGGGGACCCTGCATTTTTCTTTTAGTACTGGACCCCACCAAGTATGAGGCTGGTCCTGCTTCCAGATCATTATAGAAGAGGGAGTTTCTAAATATCACTTTAGTATCTTTTGTTTTCTGTCCAATTGTTTGTTAATTCACATGCACTCTTGGCATCCGCTTTGGTCACTGAAACCCTCATCCACAGTAGACTGAGCTTTTAGAAACCATCTTTCACCCCATTTAATTACGGAGGGAAGGGGCTGTGGGAGCTGGTGTGATGTCACTGATTTTCAAGGCTGGTGGGCATATCATATTCCCTAATCAATTCAGAACACACCCTTAGGTTTATGTGCACCACCGAAAGCCTGCTTTTCTGTTGCCTGCCTCCTCTCAGAAAGAAAAGGGTAAGAATTTGGGAGAAAGGACCAGTGGAGCCAACTTAAGTTTGCATTTGTGGTAGTTGTTTAGAAAGTAAATCGAAAAGGTGGAGAAATGTGAACACAGTAGGCAGCACCCAGGTTCAAAGGACAGTTGAGATGTGGGTGTGGCAGCTGGACCAGAGTCAGCCACTGGAGGGGCAGCTCCCAGTGAGATGTTAGTCCCCCCGCCCCCCATAAGCAGGAGACAGCTACCTCCCCTGGAAGATTGCCCATGAAGGATGTGGGATTGTGTTTATGAATATTTAATTAGTACCTTTTAATGGGTTGGGTTTTTATCATCTTTCTTATTTAAAAATAATTCTGACTTCATCACCCCCCCGAAAAAACGTAAATGAAGACAAATTAGTGCTGAGAAAGCATTTCCTATGGCTTCCAAATCCTTGTATAATCCTTATTTTACCGTGCAGGACACAAAGCTCTGTGGTATGCTTGAGGTTCAAGATTCTCTGAAGTGCTTCCCCCTTCCTTGATCTCCTCCCGCACTGCCTGAACTTCACCTCTTCTACTGGAGGAACGGCTCAATGATGAATTGCCAAATATGAACTGGATTAATCACGGATCTTTAGTCTCCCCCTGCACCCCCCCAATATTGAGTACAACTATCTAGAGAGCTCATCGAGGGTGTGCTGGTTATGCTAGTTGTCCCTGAACAGAGATGAATGGCAAGGGATACCCTGTTTGCCAAACCAGCCACTCACAAGCACAACCACATGAGAACAGTCACTCAGACAGCGACCCGAAATGAATTGAGATTTAGTGCCTCTGGGATAAATTGCAAATAGCGGCAAATGTTGGAGAAAAGACAATATTGACCCATTTAACCTGTCCCAGGGTGACCTGGCCCTGGTTTTGGCTCAGTCGATCAAGAGCAGCGGGTATTTACGTGGCGCTCTATTAAGTGCCTTTAGGTACGTTACCGTATCTTCCAGCCCCTGAGCTGAGAAAGTGCAAAAGGGCAACTTCCCACTGGAGACGCTCATTAGGGACTTGGAAAATAAATAATGAAGCTAAGACCTCTATTTATACAAACTAAGCGTCTGCAAGAGCAGAGATGGCTCCTGCAAAATTGCCTAATGGGAGGGCTTTCCTTCATCCTTCTTTGCTCCTTTTACATGTTTTTTTTTGTACTGTTCTTCCACCTGTGGGGCTCCAGCCCCTCAGACTGTTCAGGGCTGACTGGCTACCCATCCCCAACTTGACCTTGGGGTTAGGTTCTTATTGCTACATTTCTCTCCTTCCCAGAGCTCCCCGTTATGCACAGGGCCATGTCCGAGCAAGGCCCCCGGCCACCCTGATGCTCTTCCCTCGGCTCCGTCTGCCACCTCTCCCCACCTCACCCTCCCCGCCCTGACAACACTGCTCGGAGCGGGTGGTGCCCTCACCTTGTGCTTCGGCCTGGGCTGAAGGCTGCCTTGCCTGTGCTCTCAAGGGCCAGATACTCAATATTTGAGGCTTTGCAGGCCACACAATTTCTGTGGCAGCTACTCAAGTTATGAAAACAATCACAGATAATACATAAACAAATGAAAATGGCTGGGTTCCAATAAAATTTGATTTATAGACACAGAGAATTAGAATTCCGTATCATTCTTGCCACTTGCAACAACGTGGCTGGAACTGGAGGGTGTTATGCTGAGTGAAATAAGTCAATCAGAGAAAGACGTGTATCATATGACCTCACTGATATGAGGAATTCTTAATCTCAGGAAACAAACTGAGGGTTGCTGGAGTGGTGGGGGGTGGGAGGGACGGGGTGGCTGGGTGATAGACATTGGGGAGGGTATGTGCTATGGTGAGCGCTGTGAATTGTGCAAGACTGTTGAATCACAGGTCTGTACTTCTGAAACAAATAACGCAACATATGTTAAGAAAAAAAAAAGAAGAAGAAGATAGCAGGAGGGGAAGAATGAAGGGGAGTAAATCGAAGGGGGAGACGAACCATGAGAGACGATGGACTCTGAAAAACAAACTGAGGGTTCTAGAGGGGAGGGTTGTGGGGGGATGGGTTAGCCTGGTGATGGGTATTAAAGAGGGCACGTTCTGCGTGGAGCACTGGGTGTTATGCGCAAACAATGAATCATGGAACACTACATCAAAAACTAATGATGTAATGTATGGTGATTAACATAGCAATAAAAATTTAAAGTAAAAAAAAAAAAAAGAAGAATTCCATACCATATTCTTGTAGTCGTGAGATCTTGTTCTCTTGATTTTTTTTTCCAATCACTTAAACATGGAAAGGGGCGCCTGGGTGACTCAGTCGGTTAAGCCTTCAGCTCAGGTCATGATCTCAGGGTTCTGGGATCGAGCCTCATGTCTGGTCATGATCTCAGGGTCCTGGGATCAAGCACCATGTCGGGCTCCCTGCTCAGTGGGGAGTCTGCTTCTCCCTCTGCCTTCTGCCCCTCCCCTCTGCCCCCTGCTCATGCTCCCTCTCAAATAAATAAATAAAATCTTTTTTTAAAAAATGTAAAAACTATTCTTGTCCATGGATTGTATAAAAACCTCCAATTGCCTGGATTTGGCCCATGGGATGTAGTCTGCCGGTTCCCGATCTAGACTAATCCTAGCTCTTCGCGGCCGTGTCAGATGTTGCCTGCATCAGGAAACTTCTCTGAACATTGGGCATATTGGGCAAAAGGCCCTTCATCTGCACTCCCACGGGACCCAGTTCGTGCTTCTTTTTCAGCTCTTTCCGTAGGATATTGGAATAATCTGCTTCTGTGTCTGATTTCCTAACAACTAAGTGCCCCCAGGGCAGGGCTGGTGTCTCCCTGTTCTGGGCTCTAGGGCGTGGCTTGGGGCTGCCAACTGAATCAGAGCCCTGATTTGAGGCTTGAGTGGCCTGAGTGGAGTTGGGTGTTGTCTGAGCCTTCTCCCCTGGTTTGCCTGGGCCCTGAGGAGAACAGAGCACTGTAAGTGAGAAAGGGTGTGAGAATTACACTGTGGGGCAGAAGGCCACCTGACCTGGAGAGAAGGAAGCGGTAATTATGGCAAGCATGAGAGGTACTTGGAACACGGACAGGAGTACTCTGGGAAGGAGAGCCACCCCTCAAAAGGTGGAGCATGTGGAAGGGAGGGTTCTTCTCTGTTACAAGTTTCTTCCGGGGCCAGGGATATCTTTTTGCCTCAGAATCACCAGCCTCACCCCACGGCTACAGCTCAGAATGGCCTGTGGAGCCTGGGGAGCTGAATTTTAAACAGGTACCCCAAGTGATTCACCACACCCTGCCGCTGGGTAACCATGTCACACCGCTTGAACACAGACTCCTTCGTTGTCTCTGAAGACTGATTCAGGCTGCGTCAAAGTTGGGGAGTGCCTTAGTCAGTATGAGCTGCTATAACAAAATACCCCAAACTGGGTGGCTTATAAAGAACAGACCTTTATTTCTCAGGGTCCGGGTGCTGAATGTCTAAGATCAGGGATCCGTTGTAGTCAAGTTCTGGAGAGATCCTTCTCTCGGGTTGCAGACTGCCAACTTCTCGTGGCATCCCCACATGGCAGAGAGCAGAGAGGGGAGGCAAGCTCTCTCACGACCTTTAAAAGGTCTCTGTCCTCATGACCTCATCCAAACCAAGTTATCTCCCAAAGGCCCTAACACTATCCTAATACTATCACATCGTGGAGGTTAAGACTTCAACATGAATTTGGGGGTGGGCGAGACACATTCAGTTCATCACAGAAACAGTGGGTGAAACAACAGTCTAGAACCCATACAGCTCTGGCAAGGAGCATGGCCACCATGGGGGCATCAGCAGCTGGTAGACCACAGGGTGTGAACAGGGGCAGTGGCTGGACTAGGAGCTGATGTGGAAAGGAAGACACAAGAAGGCATGGCGAGGAGAGCAGAGGCCAGAGGCGGGGAACAGGGAGGGGTGTTTTAGCTTCCTAGGGCTGACATAACAAAATACCACAGACTCAGTGGCTTCAGCAGCAGACATTTATCTTCTCACAGTTCTGGAGACTGGAGGTCTAAGATCAAGGTGTGGTCTGGTTGGGTTGGGTTCCTTCTGAGGCCTCTCTCCTTGGCTTGCAGATGGCCACCTTCTTGTCGGGCCTTTACACGGTCCTTCCCGTGCATGTGCGCCAAATGACTCATTGTGTATCCAAAATTTCTCATATGAGGACACCAGTCAGATTCGATTAGGTCCCACTCTCATGGCTTCTTTGTGACTTCATCACCTCTTTAAAGGCCCTGTCTCCAGGTACCATCACATTCGGAGATACTGGGGGTTAGCGCTTTGGCATATGAATCTTGGAGAGACACAATTCAGCACATAACAGGGGGTGAGTAGACCAGCAGATATAGCACAAACCTAACCTCATCAATTAAGCAGCGTGGAAAGGCACACAGTCCAGTTAAATGCCCAGACTCTGTAGTCAGCCTCTCGGGTCTAGAGTCCCAGCTTCACCACTTACCCTACCTCAAGTGACCTTGAAGGGGTTACTTCACCTTTCTTTGCTTTGGTGCCTCATCAATCAAATAGCATGAACAACAGTTCCTACCATAGGTTTGTTGTGAGGAGAAAATGAGTGAATATGCGGCAATGAGTTAGGGTAGTCTCTGACATATGGTGAGCACCATGCTGTCATTACCATCATTATTATGACCATCAAGAATCCACAGGCCAGTAACACCTAAGGGCACAATTTACTAAGTTGGAGCTTAGCAAATAGTTATTGAACTGCTCCAACTGACTTCAGAAACACTGTGTCCCTCACTGCCCAGCAGGTACCATGCCCCCAAACTGACACTGCCCCCCTCTTGGAGTCTCTTTCCCAAGGCCAGATTTCGCTCCTGCCTGACGGGGTGTGGCACAAGTGGGCTGGATCTGTTGGAGTTGTATATTAAGAAGTGGAACATGACATTACTTTCTTTTTTCTTTTTAATTTTTTTTTAAGATTTCATTTATTTATTTGAGAGAGAAAAACAAAGTGAGAGAGGGAACACAAGCAGGGGGAGTAGGAGAGTGGAAGAGGAAGAAGCAGGCTTCCTGCCGAGCAGGGAGCCCGATGCAGGGCTCGATCCCAGGACCTTGGGATCATGACCTGAGCCGAAGGCAGATGCTTAATGACTGAGCCACCCAGGCGCCCCGGAACATGACATTTCTTACAAATAATTTTGTATCGGGGCACCTGGGTGGCTCGGTCTTTAAGCGTCTGCCTTCGGCTCAGGTCATGATCCCAGGGTCCTGGGATCAAGCCCCTCATCAGGCACCCTGCTCGCAGGAAGCTTGCTTCTCCCTCTCCCACTCCCCCTGCTTGTGTTCCCTCTCTCGCTATGCCTCTCTCTGTCAAATAAATAAATAAAAACTTAAAAAAACAAAAAACAAAAAAACAAATAGTTTTGTATCTCACCAAACTCTATATTGCTGGTGTACAGGGGTAGTAAATACCAGAATATTTTACGCCCAATGTCCAGCTTCTCTTCTTCCTGACATGGGTTCCTGGGAACAGTGCTTGACAGTGGAGTGCCAGTAGACGTGGTGGATGTCACCTCCCGACTTAAGTGGAGGATGATTTTTGCATTCTTCTCTTCTCTCCCTGGCTGATAGGATGCAAAGCATTGGTGGAGGAAACAAAAGCCCCAGAAGATGGCAGAACCGTCAGCGAGAAAGAGCCTGGATCCCTGAATGAGGGTGTGGATCCTGAGAGACCCACGGCCAACTGTGATGAGCGTGAGATATAAGCATTTGTTGCAATAGAGCCCCTGAAATGATCAGCATTTTGTTACCGCAGCCAGCATTTCTTGATTATGACTAATGCTGGGTATAAATCATACATAAATCTTTGCCATCCCAGAATGTAGTTTATTCTCCCAAAGCTGAATCCAGGTCTACTTTCTTTAACATTTGTGTTTTCTCATAGGACATATCATTTTTTATTTATTAATTTTATTTTATTTTATTATGTTATGTTAGTCATCATACATTACATCATTAGTTTTTGATGTAGTGTTCCATGAGTCATTGTTTGCATATAACACCCAGTGCTCCATTCAATACGTGCCCTCTTTAATACCCATGACCAGGCTAACCCATCCCCCCACCCCCCTCCTCTCTAAAACCCTGTGAGGAATTGTTTCTCACAGTCCATAGTCTCTCATGGTTCATCTCTCCCTCCTATTTCCCCCTCTTCATTTTTCCCTTCCTACTATCTTCTTCTTCTTCTTTTTTTTTTTAACATATAATGTATTATTTGTTTCAGAGCTACAGGTCTGTGATTCATCAGTCTTGCACAATTCACAGCACTCACCATAGCACATACCCTCCCCAATGGACATATCATTTTTTAAATAACAAGAGCACCAAGACCCTAGACCATGGTTCTAAGGTACAAATGTATGATGCCACATCTTATTACATGATATTTGGATCCAAAGAACAGAAAGGTGGGGTTTATTTATTTATTTATTAAGATTTTATTTATTTATTTGACAGAGAGAGATAGTGAGAGCAGGAACAAAAGCAGCGGGAGTGGCAGAGGGAGAAGCAGGCTTCTGACTGAGCAGGGAGCCCGATGCAGGGCTCGATCCCAGGACCCTGGGATCATGACCTGAGCCGAAGGCAGACACTTAACGACTGAGCCACCCAGATGCCCAGAAAGGTGAGGTTTAAAAAGAAAAAGGAAATAAGGATTATTAAAAATGTAATACTATATAAAAATTGACCCAGAGTATTCAAAAGTTAAAAGAACTCTACTTTTTAATGAATGTCAAAGTGATGCAAGGTTCTGTTTATATCCCAAGGACAGAGCAAGTAAAAAAAAAAAAAAAAATCTTTACCCATACACTTCTAGAATTGAAGGTCATCTCTGAAGACCTCAGTCACATACTTATAAATAGATCCTAAAATCTTGTCCACACAATTGAGAGCTGTTTCTTAATGTTTTTCTCTTAAAACAACAACAACAACAAAACTAGATCACACCTTGTTTTGTAATTTAGACTCCACTATTTCTGTTTTCCCCCTGTGGAAAATGAGCACCATAAGGAAATTGAGGAAAGCATGCCAGTGTGTCTATTCTTACCCCATACACCTTCCACCATCTTGGGTCGGGTCTGCTGCCCTTTCCTCAACACCTCCCACTCCAGGGGCTGCCACCACCTCAGGGGGGCCTCTTCTTCAGATTCCGTGAGATCCCAAACTCAAGAATTTCTCAAGACAGCCACAGGCACCCAGCCAAGAGGTGGAACTCCCAGCCTCCAGCTCCAAGCCTGCGGGTGGTTCCGGCTTTGCACTTGTGCAGGACGAGCCTCATGATGGCGGCATGTGCAACACTGTGACCTTAGACTAAGGGAGTCTCATTTCTCTCTTCTCGCCCCTAAGCGTCTTGCATTAGTTTCTTCTATTGGCTCTGGACTTGCTAGCTTTTCCTCTGGGGGCCCGCGTGTGTCTGGCTTTAGAGGGGGTGCTGGCTGGGGCCAGGGGGGATGGGGAGGGGGCCCACCTCAAGTGATCACAGGTGGCGCAGTCTCACTAACATGCCTGGTCTTGCTGGTTCAGCTTCTGACTGTGAACAAAACGTTTCCTCTCATTTTTGTTTTGTTGTGTTTTGTTTTTCAAAAGGCAAAGACAAAGCCGGGTCTACTTTGTGTCTCGGGACATTTCTTTTCCGTAACATCATTCCAAAAGCTGGAGCTCCCTAACAGCGCAAAATCAGATGAGTGACACCCTAAAGAGGGCTAGGAAATTGATGTACTGGAAAAGAATTGCGAGCACATTAAAGATAGTCGTTTCCCTGTCCTTCAGTCTGTGTACAACAGAAAAGCGATCCCGTCCACTGATGTAACTGTAGGAAAGACAGAGGAATGTGTGACAAAGGAATTGTCAAAATACTTGAACTGGAAACAAAGGGAAATGCTCCGTTATACGGTGCGGAGTTAGTCACCGAACAGTTGATTTGAATGGCTGACTCTAGCACATCTGTATTTACATGATCTGGAACACACAGGAAAATTCTAGGGGTGGGGGCAAAAAAAGATGCCAAGGACGGCTCCTGAAGTATCTGGTGAAGTTATCTAGTGAGAGTCATTCTCCTCCCTGCTGAGCTTGATCACATCCGGCGACACGGTGCCATCTAGTGGCTGCACGGGAACTGCCGCCAGCCGGAGTTCCTGCCTGTTCAGAAATGTGCTTTGAATTGCCCATTAGCTGCGGTAAAAGGGGGTTGAAGGAGGCTTTCTATGGCACCCACATGTAGCTATTTCCCAACTACTGAAGCCAATGGAGTGAAAGCTCATGAACTTCACACAAATGCCTGATTTCACGCCCGTGAATTCATCATGTAAAATGATGAATTCATCCACTCACTGCCAAAATGTGCACCAGTGTGTGTATCACGGTGTCTTCAATACACCAACCGGCTCTGTCTGGATTCAGTCACTACCCTCCAGACGCCTGTGTCGAGGAGAGGAGTTACAGACTTCTCTTTCCTGCTGTTTTTAAGGTGCTAGGAGTTAGAGATAGTATTAGTAGCAACTAATAAACAAGTAGAAGAGGAATTCCCAAACTCAGTAGACAGCCTTCAAATAACCAAAGGCTGATGCTCTTCATGAAGCAACAACATTGACCTCCCAATTCTTTGCTCTGAAATTTGATGATCTCCGCTAATTTTAGTTCTAAATGTGAAGCCTAGCCACACCAAACTTTTGGCTCTCTCTTACTTTACCTGGAATCCCTTCCTCCTTATCCTGTTCTGACAGCCCCCGGCCCCCCCAAGTTTCCCCACATAAATGCAGTTCTGTGCTTGGTCTTCTCCTCTCTGTTTGAGTGTGGGGGTCAGTGCCCACCACGGTGAGAGAGTCAAAGGAGATTCAGGAAAGAAAAGTTAGAAAACAATCTTGATGGTTTATTTTACAAGTTGTTTTGAGATGACTGTGCATTTCACGTGGATCTAGAAAAATATATAAATGTACCGAATGGTAAACTAGCTGAGCCAGGAAGGAAGCAAAGCTGGGGCAAAAGCCTCCGTATCCTTTGGAAAAGCGGGAAAAATAGAAGAGTTTCAGAATTCTAGAAACATATTCTACGTTTGAAACTAGAACATTCCAAATAGTCAATATTATTTTTTAGTGGTATTTTTTAGAGATACACATAACACAACACAAAATTCACCATTTGAAAGTGTATAGTTCAGTGTTTTTCAGACCAGTCACAACGTTGTACCATCATCACCTGAAACTAATTTTAGAACATTTTCATTACCCCTCAGAGAAACCCCTTTCCCATGGCAATCATTTCATATCCCCCCTCCCCCTCCAGTCTCTGGCAACCAATAATCTCCTTTGTTTCCCTCTGGATTTGCCTAACCTAGATAGTTCATATAAATGGTATGTGCGTGGCCTTTGGTGTCTGTCTTCTCTCACTGAGCATGTATTCCAAGTTCATCTATCTTGTAGCATTACAGCACTTTATTCCTTTTTGTGGCTGAATGATATTCCATTGTCTAGCTATATTTCACTTTATTTATGTGTTCGGTAGTTGATGGGCACTTGGGTGGTTTCTATTTTTTGGCTATCATAAATAGTCCTGCTTTGAATATTAATGCACAATTTTTGTATAAACATATGTCTTCAATGTTCTTGGGTCTATATCTAGGAGGGGAATTGATGGGTCATATGGTAATTGTACGTCTAACTCTCTGAAGAACTACCCAGCTGTTTTTCAAGGTGGCATTACATTCCCACCAGCAATATATGAAGGTTCTAATTTCTCTATATCCTCACCAGCACTTGGTATTTTCTGTTTAAAAAGATTACTGTTGTTGTTGTCATTACTATATTATTATAGCCATTTTAGTGGGTGTGAAGTAGTCACCGATTTTTAAGAGCAAATATTTAGGCAAATATAGACTGGAAAAAAAATGCATGATCTTTGGGCATAGAAAAGACTTGGATATAGTAAAGTCAGCTATGTGCTTTGACCATACCGAACCCAGAGGAGAATAATCATATGGCTTATTTACATTTATATTCGATGACCAGGGTACTTCTAGAGTCTTGGAGTCAGAACGGAGATTTCTCTACCTGATGCAAGAAAGTTCTCTGACAGTTTCTTTCATCCAGTTCATCCAATAACAGGGAACTGTTTTCTTCACAAGGCTTACCATTTCATTTATAATTTCTATGCTGGTCTTCCTTGCATGTAAAGTTTGTCATCTTATAACTTCCTGTAAAGTTTGAGACCATGTGAAAAAATCCTTTTATTTAAAAGATTTTATTTATTTATTTATTTATTTATTTATTTATTTGAGAGAGAGAGAGAGAGAGAGAGAGAGCGCAAGTGGAGGGAGGGGCAGAGGGAGAGGGAGAGAGAGAATCTCAAGCAGATTCCATGCTGAGTGTGGAGCCCAATGTGGGGTTTAATCTCACGATCCTGAGATCATTGCCTGAGTTAAAACTAGGAATCAGATGTGTCACTGACTGAGCCACCCAGGCAGCCCCCACGTGAAAAAATCTTAAACTATGTCAAGCCATCTACTATATTCCTGCCCTCAATATATATATCCCCACTAAGCTAGCTATCTTTAGACCTTTACCTTTTCTATAGATTCATGGATTCCATTCCTTCACCATCTTCCTTCCTCTACATATTAAAATGTGTCAATATTCTCTAAACATGTATCACTCAAATGTGAGCAAGATGTGCTCCGGGGAGTGGGGAATAGAATGAGAGCATAATTTGGCTATAATACTGGGCTTCCTCTAATAATGTAGTCTAAGACTACATGACTTTTTGCAACTATGCAATATATTAGCTCAAATTGTGTTTGCACCAATCAGCTAACATCCCTGAGACTGTTGTCAATGACCGGCTGTTGCCTGGCTGTTTTTGGGCAGTTGGTTTTTACAATTTGTGGGACTTTATATCTATCCCTATAAAATCTCATCTTTTAAATTTTAGGCTATATCCAGCTTACTAGACTCTTTTGGATTCATGAATTTGTCTCCACTACACAACCTCTCTCAGCTTTATGTTCATCATGAATTAGAAAGGCATTTTTTGTTGGTCTTTGACTACCTCATTGTTAGGAACCAGACAGAAAGTGTCCCTTCCTGCATAGTATCTGTTCTCTCATGGAGCACCAGGACGCAGTAAAATACCTGTTCACTTGTCTGTCTCTCTGATGGGACTCGCCAGTACTAGTCACTCAATATGTGTCTGTTGAATGGAAATGGACTAAATCTCCCTTTCAAATGCCGGCTTAGAGCTTAGCTGATAGGACCACTCCCCAGTCACACGACACGAGACACCCCCTGCCTCTCGCTAAAATCCCACCGTTGAGCTATGTTAAGCCATGGTCAAAGAAAAAATGAAAAGCTGGGCATTGACACATTCTGCATAGCTAACAGTTAGTTCACTTTGTCAGACATCCTCCTTTATCTTCCTAGTTCCCATAGCAGTACCTGGTGTTTTTCGGCCTTTTCTACGTGCTTAGAAAACGTGCTTAGCTACGTGCTTAGCTACGTGCTACGTGCGCTAATGTTTTCTATGTACCACCTCATCCCATCCTCACAGCAAACCTGTAAGGTACGCAGATTTCTGCTGGTGGCTGGGATACCTGTCTTTCAAAAATGAATCCCTGGGAATGGATGCCTGGGAGAGAGGCAGGAACAGCTTGAGACCTAGAAGAGACTGGTGGGGGGGGGTCTTACATATTCATTTCTAATGCCTTGCTTCTTTTATTTCCAAAAAAAAAAGCCTACATGATTATAAAAGGTAAATATATTCACTAATTCAAATGGATTCATGTGTGTGGTTTTTTGTCGTTGTTTTTTGTTATTGTTGTTATTTTAAGTAGGCTCCATGCCCAGCATGGAGGCCAAATGCAGGACTTGAATTCAAGACCCTCAGCTCAAGGTCTGAGCTGAGATCAAGAGTCTGACGATTAACTGACTGAACCATCCAGGTGCCCCTCATGTGTGTTTTTATGTTCTCTATACTTGCTGGCATTTTTAAAAAAGATTATTTATTTATTTGAAAGAGAGAGAAGAGTGAGCGAGAGAGAGCATGAGCGGGGGGGAGGGGCAGAGGGAGAGGGAAAAGCAGACTTCCCACTGAGCAGGGAGACGGAAGCTGGGCTCAATCCCAGGACCCTGGGATCATGACCTGAGCGGAAGGCAGACACTTAACTGACTGAGTGGAATACTAGTTGCAAAACTAGTATTTCAAAAAGCAAATCCACGGATATGTGGACATTTTGATACATGAGAAACTGCTGAAGCCACCATTCTTTTTGAACTTTGAAAGTCCCACCGAACAGAGGGACAAACAAGGGAACGGGTATTTTCACTGCCCCCTGGTAATTGCATGAGGGAACAGACACTAACCAGCGGAGGACGCCCACTTGTGGTTCATGACATCGGATTAGTCAAAAACCAACAAAATTGTCCTCAGATTTCACATTGTATCACAACACATTTAACATATATCAGTAAAAAATTAATTTAAAAATCCCTTCAGAGTGACTACAACATTCTTCATAGTTTCTTCTAGAAGACCAGTTTGGCTCACAACGGGAGGGGAGAGGATATCCAGATTCCCTTTGGCTCTGTGGATTCCTCTCAGAGGCTCTAACAATAAGCTTCTCTATAAAAAGCTAGGCCAAGCCATTAGGAAATGAGCTAATAAAAAATCTTAGTGCTATGCAAATTTACTGCCCATGTTGACAACTAGAAGGAAATAAAACAAATGGCTGACAATGAGTATTTCTAAGTTATAAGATTGTGAGGGATTTTTTTTCGTATTCTTCATATATGTTCCAAATTTTCCACAGAAAAAATAAAAATTTGTTTTACTATATCCTACTTTGTGTTCCATTGTTTTAATAGTTATCTGGAAGTTATATGCTGTAACACAGTGACACTCCTAAACACTATTAAAGTTGCAAGTACACTAGAGAATTAACTGTCCCCAGCCTGGTATCTGTGAGTGCATCTAGGTTTATAGCTGTCTGTCTGTTGTTGAGCAGACAATCATGTCTTCCTTCACGTTGCTTCTTCCTGTTTTCCTCACCTTCTCTCACCTTCCAGGTTGCAATTTAATTTACTGTATGCCGGAAGTGAAATAACTCTGCTTTTTAGACACGTTCATAAAATAAATAGACTTCAGGTAAAGAGCTGAGGACCTTTCTTGTGGATTGTTCTGGGTCTTTAGAATGGTTTTGCAACAGCTGTTTAAGGCTCTGAGGGGAAAAAAAATGTTCTCTTCTGAGTTAGAACTTATGAACCAGGGGGTTGAGATTTTTATAAATCCAAACATCTGTCAAACAAGTCATTTCTGAATTTGATAGAAACTCTACACACTTGACATTTTTACCTTTAGATGGTCTATGAAGAAATTACCTGCTTGCTGCTGAAAGTGGTGCCTTGAAATTCAAAACTAATTGTGAAGACATTAACGGTTTTATTTTCTATTTCTAGACTATTAGATGATGAAAGTCAGTCTTCTGATTTTTTTTTTTTTTGAGAGAGAGAGAGAGCACATGAGAATGTGAGCAGGGGTAGGGGGGTGTTGGGGGGTGCAGAGGGAGAGAGAGAATCCCAAGCAGGCTCTATGATCAGCAAGGAGCTGGATGCAGGTCTCGATTTCATGACCCTGGGATCATGACCCAGGCCAAAATCAAGAGTTGGTCACCCAACCGACTGAGCCACCCAGGCACCCCAGCATTCTGGTTTTCTAATCCAGCAATTTTTATTTGGAGCAAACTCACTTAGCAGTTTGGGTGCCATGATCAAGCCAATTTGGACTAGGACATTATAAATTGATTTTTGAAAAGTACTCTTTTAATATATTATTAATTATTGAATTAATGTTAGTAAATATATAACTATGCAATTGTTGAGTGTTTAAGATGCATTTTATATGATTGTTTCTATTTTCCCCCAAAAAGCCAATGGTTGGGTCTATTGTGTTTTGAAGCTGCAGATCATTAGAAAAAGCTGTCTTTTGATTTTCAGATTTGATGGAATTATTTTGGTTCTGCTTTAAAGTGGCTGTCCTTCACTTGCTGTCCTTCACAACAGAGGGCAATGACACACTGATTCCATTTTATAGGAACATACTTTGGGTTCTCTTTTGGAGTAAGAATAGTTTGCATTGAATCTCCAGTATTTCTGTCCCTACTGTGACTATCACATCTAATATATAAATGGTGCTTTATAGCTTCAAGATATAAAGGATGGTATTTGAGTCTCACAATGAACAGTAGGAGGAGACATGGCTGGTGTTACTCACCCAAAGAGGAAGAACCCAGCGGTTGTTTTCTGTCTCTTGGTGTAGGAGGCTTTTGACCACTCAAAATACCTGGCAGCATCTGTTTTTGAGAAGGCAGATTTTCTGTAATCAAAGGGTCCTGGCTGACCCATGTTGGCTCTACAGTTTTTGTCTGTATTTGCTTCTTAATTGTAAGTTATGATAAAGAATCCTCCTCATAAGGCTTCATTTTATAAACGAATAATTACAGATTAGAACTAGTGAACCGTACACATGATTTGTTATGTAGAAGAACATCAGTGAGCTGTCAGAATCTCTCCTTTCTAACCTTGGCTTTGAAAAGGATAGATCTTCTCGTAACTGGCTGGCACCTATTACACTTTGCTTTTTATGATCAATCAGAAATATGGCTTATAAAAAGGAAAAATGGCATTTTAAATCATATCTATTCGTATGTAAGGCTTGGAGTTGTTTTAATCCTTCAGTATAATTCATCATCTTGAAGTGGGCCATTTATCTCAATGGTCGTGATCGATAGCTTCTCCTATGACTGATATACCATGTGTCATATTAAAATTGACTCAGCCTGCAGTTTTTCCTGATAGAGAGAAAACTCAGAAGTAGTCTTTAGAAAAGCCTTTCCACATTCAGACTGTTTTCAAGGGTTCTTATGCTGAGATAACAGTGAAATGTCGTCATCTTAAATTCTATATATTTGCACCCCAGGATGCTGAAAGAGGACAATATCTCATTAGAAGTTGTCTTCCTTATTGTCTTTAACTCTTCTATTTTTTTCTGTTTGTTTTTGTTTAAAAAATGGGTTTTGATAGTGTTAGCAGTCTTAAATCTTTATGGAAACTACACCTATTAAAACAGTAAGAGGGGTCCCCATATTTAGCAAATACTCATGTTGTATTGAGTGCGGACTTGGCCGTGAAAACCAGGGTTTGGACATGATGTCTTAAAGAATTAAAGCCACCATCTATTAGCTTTGATTTTCATGTCCCCTTTTAGTCTTGATTAGTGGACATCTGCCTCTTTTACGCTTTATTTTCTCTCCAGCTTCTCCCCCACACCGTTTTCTCGTTACAGGTCACTGACAGAGTTCATGCTGGCTCTGGTTTAGTTTCTGCCTCTAAGCTAGGAAATTCTGAGTTTTACTTTCAGCATGGAAAAAAAAATCATGCATGGATGGAAACTGGCCTAAGTTCAATCACTTCATTTCCTTAGACCTTAATTAAGGGAATTGCAGAAGTGTTAATTTAATTACATTTAAACACCTAATTGAAAATCAGAAGTCCCTTGCTTCTAGGTACACAAAGAGTTTGTGATAAAAGTTTCACGCGTTTCTCCATTTCCATTTTGTGAACTGGATCCTCGATACTTGGGAGGTCTCTTGTGTTTGATAGAGTCCTTTCTTGTTTCAGTGGTTAATATGTTGAGGATAAGGCGTATAAACGTTTGGGATCTCTAGCCCAATTCTTATTTTTTTCAGAAATCATACTATAACTTTACAAGATAAAGAAGCAAGAGCATACAGAAACTAGGAAAGCAGCTGATTCAAGAAACCAGTTCACAGAGGCACAGGCTTTGGATGAACAGGCCCGGCCTGCCAGCCAAATGGTGCAGGGGTGGGGGTGGGGAGGTATACGGCTCCGCCCCTGCAGTGGTGCAGGGGACTCTCGGCTCTCCCGCCTGGGGCTGGGTGCGGGGGGTGGGGGCACATTGCAAGCCCAGGGCCCTCATTCCACAGGTGCAGTGCATTGACCCTGATTTGCGCTGGGGCGGCAGCTGAGCCCGGCAGGCTTTGAAATGCCATCGTGAGACAAAAGAAGGGCTTATTTTGTCTCTCCTCCTTCCTGCTGCTAGTTTAATTGGGTCCTCACCAGTTGACATTTGGCAGGATGCCAAGGCAGCACTCGGCGTGCGCTGGTGGAAATACTGTCCGTTAGATTAAGGGCCGAAAATGGACGATATCCGACCTCCAAGTCCAAATATTTCCATAGAAGGAGGATTGCTGCAGCTTTCTATTTTCCGGAGCTCGCCAGGGGACACTTGAGGACTACAGGACCATTTAGGAATCTTCCTGCGATTAGAGCTCCCGTATTGGTTGCCAGGCACTGTCCGAAGGCCCTGAAGTGTGTTAACGCCATAATCCTTACAGTCACCCTATAAGGGAAGGGCTACTAGATCGTTTCCCGCTTCCCACAAATGGGAGCACTCCATGACCAAGTGGACACTTGCCCAGGAGCACCCGGTTAGGAAGTGGGCTGGAGCCCAGACTAAGGTTGCCTGCCCACCAGGCCGGCTGTCCCTCAGGTGAGACGCCCAGTGCTCCCCCTGCGGCTTCCGTGGGGGCTTGGAGGTCAGGAAGAGAAAGGCCTCAGGTCCTCACTGCAGTCATGGCTACCAGGGACCACTATAGTTTTTACTTTTTAATTTTAAATGTGCTATTTTCTTTTCTAGAGGTATCTAGAGATCTCCAGAAAAGTTCCCCTGTTTTTAAAAAAAAATGTTGGGGGAAGTCTTAAAAATAGGAAAGGAAGGAAGAAGGGAAGAGGAGAGGGAGGGAGAAAGGCTCAGCTGATTGGAAGCATGGGTGGGAGTTCAGAGGGTGGGAGGAAGCACAAAGTCAGAGTACTCTTCTGTGGCCGCACGGCCCTGCGGCACCAGCACTGCCTGGCCTGCCATCCATGTTCCCGGCTTCCTCCAGGTGGTCCCCTGCTGAGGCCCCATCCCCCACCTCCCACCAGGCTGCGGGGGGGGGGGGGGAAGGGGGCGTGGGGAGGGGTGGGGAGGGGAGAGAGGAGGGTAAGGCCCATCAACCGCTGCCTCACTGTCTCCTTTGGTTTTCGTATTCCCATCACCTGTGCAACCAATTTCTTGTCTTAAATCCCCTTGATGGAAATACCCAGAATGGTGTCTGTTTGCCTGGCCGGGCCTGTCTAATACACCCTGTCATACCTTTCTTGGAACACAGCAACATGGGGGCCATCCATCCCTTCCAAGGGCAGAGGGTGGGCTTAGAAAGAGATTTTCAATGCCTTTTTTAGTCCAAAAATTGACAGAAACATGCTGTTTAGTCAGCCCAATGCTCCTGGTTTGTGACCAGAAACTAAATTTTGAACTCAGAGAGCCAAGGAGTGAGGAGGTTGAGCTTAGTTTAATCCCACCTTGCCACCCACCCCCAAACACATGTCCCCACTCTGCCCATGACTGTGTGGGTTTTGGTATAGTTTTTCTAGCCACTAAATCTGAGAGATTTGGGCTCTTCTTTTTTTCCAAGATTTCCCACCGAAAATGCAGAAAAGACTTTGGTGCCATCACCCAACCATCCAGTGAGAGCATCAGATTGCAGGGATTCTCTGTAGTGTGAGTCCCATCGGCCAGCACTTACCAGACAGTGGCCATGGGCCAGGCCGGGGGGTGAGGGGTGCAGAGAACATGGGGCTGAGCTGAGTCAGACTTGGCCCCTGCTCTCCGAGAGCCGGGAGTCAAGTAGAGGGCTTGACCCGAGGAAGAGGAGGGCAAGGACCACAGGAAGGGACACTTCGGATGCTCAAAAGAGAGAGATGGGTCTAGCCTTGTCTTCCCTAGTGAAGTCTGACTGGAGAATCTGAGGTGACTTCCTCATCAAAGCGACTGGAAGCCTGAAAAGAATGGAAAGGTATTCTGGGTCCTAACAGGGAGGGCAACCATGGGGGGTGAGTAAGTGGCACGTCATGGGGGGAAGCAGGCCACCTGAGTGATGGACGGACACCCTGGTGCTGGATTCTTGGGCTTGTTCTCTTTCACACATGCTCCATACACACGCTTAGTCCAGCCTGCTCTGTCTCTCTGTCTCTGTCTCCGTCTCCTCCTCCAAGTATCGAGTCTGGCACAGCTGGTCTTGGGGAACTAGGAGACACTCACTACCTTGGTGACTTGCACCCCCCCTCCTCGTTGCACCCCCCTCCTGCCTGTTTCTCCCCCTCTCCCCTTTCTCCAATCGCCCTTTCTTAACCTCACTTTGGGGGTTTTCTTTTCCCTCCCTTTGGTGGCCCTGCTGTTTGCTTGCTTGCTAAGTGATTGATACATTCCAGGCTGGATCCAAGACTGTGTGGGATGAAAAGCAAATGCAAATCAACTAGAAAGAAAGGCCAGAATAAACACAAACTTAATGACCTCAAACTAACAGCTTCCAAGGCTCTGCTCTTACGAGCTGTCCTCACCGAGGACGTGCAGGGACCCGGGGAGAAGGTTCCTCTGCATTCCTTCTTGACCATGTAAAGGTTGATGCAATCTCAGGGCTTGACCTAGGAGCCTCTGCTGGATCAGCATTCCCTCTGCCTTCGAAGTGGCCAGCTCTCCCCTGCTCCCCCTCCTCTGTGGGGGTCCTCCTGCCACCGCAGCAGCCCTATTTCCTAGCAGCTCTCTTCCTGCCCACTTGGGCTCAGAGCCTCACCTTCTGAAGACTCTTGGGAAACTATAACTCCCACCTGCACGTGGAGTGTGTGACTGGCTCACACCGGCTCAGGCACAGTGGGAAGTCCCATGGGTTAATCAGGGTGACCTCATTCCAGACTTTCTTCCTGTCTTCCTGGGGACAAGACCTTTAGACCCATGGCTCAGGGGACTGTATTAACAAGAACTGCTTCCTCTTAGTCAGGCTTTATGGAGTCAGCAGCCTGGGCTCAAATCCTGGCTTTGTCACTAAGATAATTTTGTAATTCTGGGAAGGTCACTGCTCTCCTCTGGGTCCCCATTTCTTCAACAGTTCAACAAATATTCATGTAGCAGCCTCTGTTCTAGGCACTGAGAATATAGAGGTGGACATGATTGATAAGATGACTTAGAATTTCGTCTGGACATGGAGATCGTCAATGAATGAGCTTAAAACCCTGGCAGTGGGCGGCGGGGGGAGGGGGGCCCTTAGGGGAACAATTTATAATATCTAGTTGAAATATGAATGCCCTTTGACCCACCAATTCTACGCCTAGGTATATACCTTAGGGAAATTCTTAAACATTTGCACAACCAGAAAGAATGAACATGAAAGAATTTAAATGCCAACTCACAGGAGAATGAATAATGTGTGATGCATCCACAATCGTGTGTAGCTGTGAAAATGTACAATGTGGCTATCTGACAACACTGGCCTGAAGAAGCGGGTTGCAGAAAAATATGTAAAATATGCCATCTATGCAAATTTAAAGTATACAAAATAATATGATATATTATTAAGTGGCAAAGGTATATTTTTAAATGCATGGGAATGAACAACGCCAATTTCCCTACAAACAAGGGAGCCTGCCAGTTTTGTGGGTGCTGGCAGAAGACATGAGACATCTGGGTCAGACCGCAGATTTTATTATTCATGGCAACAGGCAGTGTGAGCTTTGTGTTTACACTGGTTCTCGCTGCTCCCTTCTCAAGGGCACTGTTCAGAGGTAGAGTCTGCAAGTCGGTGCTGATGGATTTAGATGTAGGGGATAAGAGAATGAGGGGAATTTAGGATGCTTCCTAGACTTGGGGCTCCACCCAAAGGAGATAAACTGAGGGCCCAGGCAAGCGGTGATAAGATTGCATAAGTGCTACTTGGAGGGTGTAAAAGTTGAGATGCCTAATAGACACCTGAGGAGAGGTGCATAGAGACCAGTTGGGGGTAAGCGTTGAGGGGAGAGGTCACGGCTGGAGGTGTAGACTGGGAGGCTCCGGCAGATGGCGAGGACTTACAGCCCTGAAATAGATGAGCCCATGAGAGAATGCTCTCCATGTTTACCTGACTCATCTGATCAGCAGAATCACCTGGAGAACTTGTTAAAAACACAGATTCCCAGGTCCTGTTCAGATCTCACATTCTAAAATTGCATGATCATAGTTTCTATCATATATAAATGATATATATATATTTATGATATATATTGCATAAATTCCATTTCATCAATATCTACTGAGTATCTATTATGTTTCAAGCACTGTCCTGGGTTGTGATGGGTAAAACTGTAACAGCATTGCGTGGCCATGAAGAAAACCTGGAGAACCACCGAGATTTCATTGAACTGATGAAACAGCATTCAAACTTGTCATTATGAGGGAACAATAACCCCTCTTTATTTAAGCCACTCTCGTTGGGGGTTTCTGCCCAAAACACCCTAAATTAATATACACGTTTTATTATTATATTTATAGATCTAGCAAGTGTAAATAAAACAAAACTAATCACTTTTGGGAAGAGAGGTTCTGATTAATGTTTGATTAGTTCAAGTTGAATAAGCTAAACTCCCTTAAGCCATCAGTCTCATTTACAAGGAGCATTTTGTTAAAAATCTCTTAAACATTTTAAACTCCTTGGATAGTCTTACCATACTTGATTTTCTGTTTTAGCCCTTCGAATAATTGACCTGGCAAGTTGACAACCAATTAAGTCAAATGTTCTCATATAGTTAAGCATCTTTTCTAACTGTAATAAACTTATAAATGTAGTGCATTTTTTCTTTTTTAGTGTAGAGATAATTTTTAGAACATTTTTATTACAGCATAATTAACATATAGTGTCATATTAGTTTCAGGTGTACAGTAGAGTGATTCAACAATTCTCTACATTTCTCAGCGCTCATCAGGATAAGTGTGTTCTTAATGCCCTTTATCTATTTCACCCCTCCCCCACCCGCCTCCCCTCTGGCAACCACCACTTTGTTCTCTGTAGTTAAGAGTCTGGATTTTTGTTTTTCTGTCTTAAGATTTATTTATTTATTTGAGAGGGAGAGGGAGAAAGCATGAGTGGGCGAGGCAGAGAGAGACGGAGAGAGAATCTCAAGTGGATTCTGCACTGAGCTTGGAGCCCAACGCGGGGTTCAGTTTCATGACCATGAGGTCATGACCTGAGCCAAAACCAAGGGTCAGATGCTTAACGACGGAGCCACCCAGGCACCTCAAGAATCTGGGTTTGTGGTTGTTTTTTTTTTTTTTGGCTCTTTTCTTCTTTGCTTACTTGTTTGTTTTGTTTCTTAAATTCCACATACGAGTGGAATCATATGGAATTTGTCTTTCTCTGACTGATTTTTTTTCACTTAGCATTATACCCTCTAGGTCCAACCCTTTTGTTGCAAATGGCAAGATCTCATTCTTTTTTATGGCCGAGTAATATTCCATTGTGTATACACATCTTTTTTATCCATTCTTCTATTGATGGACACTTAGCCTGCTTCCATATCTTGGCTATTATAAATAATGCTACAATAAACAAAGGGGTGCATGTATCTTTTTGAATTAATGTTTTTGTTTTCTTTGGGTAACTACCCAGCAGTGGAATTACTGGATCATATGGTAATTCTACTTTTAATTTTTTGAGGGAACTCCCTATTGTTTTATAGTGAATCTGTGCTGGGGCACCTGGGTGGCTCAGTCGATTAAGCATCCAACTCTTGATTTTTGTCTCAGGTTATGATTTCAGGGTCATGAGATTGAGCTCAGCGCAGAGTCTGCTTGAGATTCTCTTTCTCCCTCTGCCCCTCCCCCTGCTCAAGCTCTCTCCTCTCACAACAAATAAATAAAATCTTAAAAAAATAATTTATAGTGAATCTGTGCTAATACTGTTAATGAGCAAATTTTCTTACACTTTTCAACTTAAAAGCACAAGGCTAAAATCATTTTCACATCTTAAATTGGCATCGTGAATTTTGTAAACATTTAAATCACTTAAGTAAGAAACATATACAAGATTATTCCTAAACTTAACACGAAAGTATCACTGCTGTGGGTTTGATTTATTTCATCATTTCTATATTTAATTTGAAACATCCCCAGATGTGAAAAGTCACTTATTCAAGAAGAGAACAGATTTTCTACCTCAAGGGAGTCAAAGTTCCCGGGTCAAAACCTCGTGACAACAACATGGCAGATACCTCAGATAAGCCGAGGTTGTGTAGGAGGCAGAGTCAGAAGGAAATCGAGCACCTTGACCCTTTCTGTTGTCCCCATGACAACAAGGGACCCCCTTTAGAGGGGTTTTAATGTAGAACCTTCATTCCAGTTACCTCTTTTTTTTTCTAATTATTGAAGAAGGAAGTCTGCAACCCCGCCTCCACTGGAGTTAGCGAACTTCCCTTATTACTTCATTGGCTTCCGTGTTTATTTGGCCCTCTGCAGATATCGCTGGCACATTTTCATGTTGCTCTAAGGGCACTTTAATGCTGTTGAGTTTAATCCTGAACACTGGCTCTGTGCCCTGACTTTAAAGTCATGATAATAACACAAACCATGCCCATTCCTTGTGACTTTTTAGGAATTCCCAAAATGAGATTATAGCATCTCACATTTCATCAGAGCTACTGCATTTAATTGGACGGGATCTCTGCTTCAAGTCCTGTTCTCCCTGAAGCCTGCTGCGGAACATCCTCTAAGTTAGCTGAGGCCACCCAAAGGGGACGCTGATCTGGTCCCAACCTCAGATGCATTGGCCCATTCTCTCCACTCCGCTGTAGGGAGTCTACTCCCCATCCCTACCTCTCTGTAAAAAGTAGATAAGTACCTCCTTTTTGCATGTCCAGCGTTTTTGTGTGTGAAACTGTGGGCCTCACAGCAGCAGGGGGGAGCAACAGTTGTTTTAGGCCTTTCATTGTTTGTAGATATGTGTGGATTGAAACATTACAACTGTTCCCATTTCACTAAATTATCATGGTGCACTCTGCTCATAAATGGCATTTCTCATGCCTCTCAGGCAAAATATTTGTTACAACTAGGTTTTTCTTCAAGTTATAACTGTTCCTGAAAGATATTTACAAACATGTTTAAAAATGTCGTATCAGTTTAAAAACACTTTTGAAAACTGCAATATTGATAGGAATTCATTGGTAGATCATCTTCCTAAAGCGAATAATCCCCCCTAATTTGTTCATGTGATTTAAAGTAGAGTGTACTTTGGTTGGGTCTGAACACGTGCAATCACCCATCTTCCCCCCAATTTCACTGACCAGAGAAGTCCCTTTTCCTTTCATAGGCATGAGCAAATAAGAAGTGAAAATAAGGACTTTCTTCTCAGATGGAAGTTTCCATTTTGTGGGCAAAGGCAGGAACATTTAGGAAAGAGAATTTTAGTTTATTTTCCACATATTTGTATTGATTTTCTTGGCCCAGACTGATCCCGTACTTAAAAGTTGCACGTGACGAATGTCAACCATCTCAACGTTAACCTTCATGGAGAGAATCTTCATGCCTTTCACCAATTTTTTCAACTTTCCATTCCTACGCTTTTGTTGTTACATCCACGTTTATTCCCTAAGTTCAAAATTCCTTGTTCTTGGGGAAGAGACTTCTAATGCCTGTCCACATTTAGATCTCCTCCCCAACCAGGCACAGGAGGATGATACTCCCCCGCCCTCTGGACAGACCATGTGACTAGTCCTGGCCAATGGACTGTGAGAGTGAGGAAGTCACTCCTGGACCAAGGTATATGATTGTTGGGGTGAGCACCTCCCTGAGTAAGGAGGCCGCGTGCTGTGGGGGTGTGTGGCCACAGGAGAGCTGAGTCACCTTATGGAGAATAATGGGTCTTGGAGGGTTGCCAGGGCCTGCAGGGGACTTAGCTTGCCCAAGAAATACAATTTTATCATGTTTAGTCACTGACGTATTGGAATTGTTAATTGCTACAGCCCCATGGTTCTCAAGGTGTGTCACCCAAGCAGCAGCAGCATCATCTGGGAACCTGTTAGTCTCAGGCACCACCCAGCCCTACTAAATCAGACACCCTGGAGGTGGGACCCAGCCATCTGCACCTGAACAATCCTTCCAGGGGGTGGTGTTGCAGGCTGGCATTTGAGGACCACTGCTCTGGCCCATCCTGGCTCACATAGCTCCCCATTACAAATTCCTCCCGGCAAAGTGGGCGTTTTCAAGTGAGTCCTATCAGTGAGACACAAGTCATTTTCTAAGTTTCTTCATTATTCTTTCTCGCAGTGATGAAATAATCCAATGATTCCCCCTATTGTAGGGTCTCAGAACTACAAGGGGATCTATAAGCCTTCCAGATCACTCTTTCTGCTTTGAACACAGTGGTTACAGGACTGCGTTTAAAGAACACATAGAAGAAAGAAGAAAGAAGCTCGAGGCTGCTGAGAGAAGAAAGAGAATTATCTTTACTCTTCCAGGCACAGCCACTGGCAGGGGGCTGTGCTGATATGCCCAGATTATGAAGCAGCAGGTGAAATTAGTGTGGGGTGTCTTGGGGCAGTGGGAGTGCGAGATATAACCGGTTTCCCTGGAAGGCTCCCCATCCCAGGAGCAGATAGGATGAAATGTACTTTTATATTTTTTTCCCCCAAGCTCCTCTCCCTTCCTTTACTATCCAACGGGCTCTCTGCAAGCAAGTTAAACCTCTGGCCTTATTTCTCCTATGATTTCCATCTTCCCACCTTAAACTCATCTCCCTGGGGACACTCCAAAATAATCTAAATGAAATAAACTTGATCTCTGGTGTCTTCAGTGAATGTCTGAACTTAACAATGGGCTTAGGGGGCATGTTTAGGGAAATTGTTTCTATGACTGAAAAAAATGCTTATTTGTATGTGGCATTTCCATTCAGATTTAATTCTAAGTGGTTTTGTTCCTTCATCTTTTCACTTTGAAAAATTCCAAACACACAGAAAAATTCAAATAAAAGTATAATGAGGGAGTGACATCAGCAAGGTGGCCAAATAAGATATCCCTCCTTGTATCCGTCCCCTCAACAAAAATAATATGGCACCCATCCCTGGGCACCAGTGCCTTTGTGGGAGCTGTGGGGCCACACTGAGTAGCAAGGATAGAAAAATGACCTTCCTGGTTTTTTTCCTTCATGACATTAACTTGGGGAGTGTCTAGGCCTATTTCTTGTAGAATGATCCACATTCTTGGTTTTTCTGATTATTTCATCATATCAATTAACCAGTTTCTCTAGCCTCTGTATTTACAGGCACACCTCATTTTATTGCACTTCACTTTTGTGCTTTGCAGATACTTCATATTTTACAAATGGAAGGTTTGTGGCAACCCTACGTCAAGAAAGTCTATCAGCACCATTTTTTCCAACAGCATTTGCTCACTTCATGTCTCTGTGTTACATTTTGGTCATTCTCATAGTATTTCAAACATTTTCATTATTATTATATTTGTTATTCTGATCTGTGACCAGTGATTGTGACTCTCTGAAAGCTCAGATGATGGTTAGCATGTTTTAGCAAGAAACTATTTTTAGATTAAAGTATGTACATTGTTTTTTAGACATAACACTATGGCATACCTAATGGACTACAGTATAGTGTGAACAACTTTTATGTGCCCTGGGAAGCCAAAACATTCATTTGACTTGCCTTTTTGCAATATTCACCATTTTGCAATGGTCTGGAACCTGACCCACAATATGTCTGAGGTATCCAGTACTCTAAACTGGAAGGTAGATGTACCAGCTTAATTGGTTTCCGTTTGGACATTTTGGTCTAAAATGTGATACTGAATCCTTCATGTTGTATCCCAATGGGAGGCACTTCATGTCAGTTATCCTTCTATTTGATGGTGTGTAATCATTGAGACAGCTAACAAATGGGGCAAGGTGACAACCACGTCTTCCCCTTGTAATTTTTAAGTAAAAAGGTGAAAAATACATGCAAACAGACAACTTAACTGCTTATCAAGTTGGTAACATTAACCACACAGAGAAAAAAACCTCCCAGTGGTGAGACCTGCCGAGGAGCTCTCTGACTCGGTGAGGCTGGTACCCCGTGGGCCAACTTCAAATGGTCCCGCATCTGCCACCTGAGCCACAGCGGGCCTTCTCCTCCGAAGAGGGGCCGGTCTCTCACCCACCCTGCTTACTTTGCTCACCTGGATCCCGAAGTAGGGCTGCCTTACGAGGACAGTGGTATCCACATCCACCACCGCCGCAATAAAGACACCTAGCAAGTAGAAATGCTGTGTAGCAGGCACTGTGCCAAACTCTGCAACGTAAGTATGATTACTGCCATTTTACACATCAGAGAAGAGCCTCCATTAAGCAATTAGCTCCAGGTCACTAGAGAAATAAGAATTTTTTTCTTTAGCTCTCTGGTAGGGCAGGGATCAGACCGTGTGATTTCTAAGCTCCTGTGCTTAACTGTTACCCCCAAGGCCACCCTTGTTTCACAGACGTGATCTTGAAGCTGATACTGCCATACGAGGCTGCACCATCTCCTGCTCTCTGGGAACGTTCCTGAGAGTTTATGCGCTTGGTATCTGAGGGGCAGACTCCAGACCACATTGAGATTTGCCTCTTTGTTCTGACACTGATTGTTGTCATGGGATCTTACTTTATGTCCCCGTCTCTCCTCCCTGAAAATAGCCTTTTTATGACTCATTAAATAGACCCCTGCAGAGGTTTCCAGAACCCAATCAGATACAGCTAAAGTCAAGCCTATAAATCCTTAAGGCAGCCCAGGCTCAAGCAAAGATAGCAGATACATTGCTTCTAGAGTTTAAGACCTTTTGGTGCATTGAAGATAAGATTCTTAAAGGGTGTCAATTTATTTATTTATTTTTTGCCAAACATGCATAGCACCTAGCATTAATCATTGTGAGACTACTACTACCACTAATACGAGGAGCCAAAGATAACAGCTAGCCCTCAGTGCTACCACGTTAGGAACCTCATGGGACTCACCACACACAAGGCAAGTGCAACTTTTACCTTCATTTTACAAATGAAGAAAATGAGGCTTGGAAAGATCCCCGTTTTTCATGGCCACCTAGCTGGTGCGTACCAGGCGAGAAACCAGGGCATCTATGCTGTGCTGTGGAGACCAAGAATCACTGTTACAGTTGCCCCTCAAACAGCACAGGGGTTAGGGACGCCGACCATCCCCCACCACCGCACACTCCCAAATCCGCATATAACTCGTATAACTTCGGATCCCTCCAAAACTTTACTACAGAGAGCCAACTGTTGACAGGAAGCCTTACCGATAGCATAAATACCCGACTAACACATATTTTGTGCGTTCTATGTTTTATACACCATATTCTTCCAATAAAGCAAGCTAGAGAAAAGAAAATGTCATTCAGAAAATCGTAAGGAAGAGAAAATACATTGATAGCACTGTCCTGTACTCATCTAAGAAAAATCCGTGTTGCTCAAGGGTCGACTGTAATTCCATCCCCCAAAGAGAAAGCTGGCTGTCGAGCTTCCTGAATCTATGTCTTTGCACATTTGTTCAGCATCTGTGAGAAACCAGGGCTGCGTTTCAGGGCGCAGGGATCTGGAAGGTGGGCAGGCCTTGGCAATCTGTTGCTGGAGGGCTCCTAACTCACGTGGCTGGGCTCTCCCTTTCCTCTCAAGTGACTCTGTACTTGCAGATGGTACTCGGACTCCCACCCGTGGCCATTTTCCCTCTTCACCCCACTCCCTGGAGGCAAGATCCCCTTGCACACCTCAGCCCCCTCAGCAGATTGAACTAAAACTAGCACACAACTCTGGGCTCAACTAGTTTCAAAACATAAGAAACAGAAGTTTATCAGTATAACTTCAATTTCATTGCATCGTAACGCCAAAGTGTATTTATTATTCTGATACTTGGAACTCTCAGAATCTTTTTCCTACTAAAAACAATCTGAAATACAATGGTTAGGCTCCCATTCCAGCCCATGTAAGTCTTTAACAATGTAGTTAAAACAATGCTCATTTACAGTAAAGAGTACAGGACAAATGCCTGTCACAATACTAATTATTTTTTTAAAATAGAATGGAAACAAAATGTAAGAGAAAGTTTGCATTTATTAAAATGTGGAGCCCTGGGGAAAAGCATGTTTAGAGAAAACTGAAACTATAGATGGGCGATTTTGGAGATTCTAAAGAAAACTTCTAGATCCTTCAAAGGACTTCAGAAGTGGTTGAGGGCACAGGTTCTTGTAATATCTAATTATGTTTTCAAGGGGAAAAAAAAGTCCTCCTTTTCTCTAATACAGATTCCTCACCAACTCTGACTCATCAGAAATCCTGAGGGCTTTTCGCAAGTTGTATGACTCACCGGAGGAATGAAAAGAGGCAGGAGAGATTTTTCTTGAGGAAGCTGAGTAAGAATATAGAAAAAGGGTGACAAAAGGGCTACAGAGGCCAGTGGGGATGCTGGATGAGAACTGATCCGAGCTAGGAGTGTGTGCAGTGCCCCAGGAGGGAGGCAGAGTGATGGGCAGAAGATGGGGTCTGGGATTCCCAACCTAACACCTCCTACCCCATCAGTCCCAAACCACTTGACTTGCCATCGGAGAACAGGGATAAGTCTTCCGTGGGCTGGAGTAGAAAAGAAGGGAGACACCGTGAGTGCTGCGTATGGAAAACTGTTCTCTTTAGGAAAAAGAAACCAAGCCCTGATTTGTAGTATCCATCGATTGCAGTGGTGTAAATACTCCCACCATGGGCGATTTCCAACCACAAATAGTTAAATAACAGGCTCACAAAATTCCTGAATATTTAACAATCGGCTTCCACAAGCTGGTGCGAGCCAGCTCCAACACACCACTCGATGATGATGCGACTAAGCCTTCACATGCTCAGATGGTTACGGGTCAGAGTCACCTGCTCAAGCATGCACTCCTCTGTTCTGTGACTGTGATGTTTGAAGTATTTTGACAGTTACTTATTTTAAAAAGGGCAGGATATCCATGAAGTTCAGTAAAAGAGTAAATCTCAAAAGCACATCCTGGTCTAAAAGCCACCAGAAATCAGAAGGCAGAGGCTATATGATTAGTCTAAATTTAAATTCAAGAATGATCACATAGCTGAGTTCTCGGGCTACACGTTCTGATGACTCCTTCCTATCTACCAGCTTTTAAAAATGTAAGAGAAGGGAGCCTGGGTGGCTCAGTTGGTTGGGCGACTGCCTTCGGCTCAGGTCATGATCCTGGAGTCCCGGGATCGAGTCCCACATCGGGCTCCCTGCTCAGCGGGGAGTCTGCTTCTCCCTCAGACCCTCCCCCGTCTCATGCTCTCTCTCTCTGTCTCATTCTCTCTCAAATAACTAAATAAATAAAATCTTTAAAAAAATGTAAGAGAAAAAAATCACCAGCGACTTTTCTGGAACGATTTTAAAAACTTAAAAATCAGGGCCTGTTCTCTGTAAAAGGTTAATGCATTTCCAGAGTGGATGAGACATGGAAGTACCCAGTGCCCTCTTACTGTTTACGTTCACCTAATCACACTATGGGGAGCAGGGCTTCTCAGACTCCAAGGGCCCGATGACGTGGAAAGTTTCTTGAGTGGAGTGGCACGCTGGGGAGACCTAACACCCATGGAAAAAGCAACCTGCACACCCAAGAGGGACCAGAGTGGACCAGGCCATCGTCTGTCAGCATTCCTGACGGGCCTCTGCCTACAAGATCACCATGATCTGATCCAGAGGTTTTCGTGTGAGGTTGGGCACTGTGGCCTCTTTGCTGGGGTACCCCACAGGGAGCAGCATCAGCAGCTTTTCGTTTGTGGGGCGACCCAGGAGCGCCTTCAGCCGGGGGCCACAGTTGAGAGGAGTGGTAGTGACAGTCACCAGGCCTGCATTCTACAACAGGAGGGGAGAGAGTACATTGGCAAGTCAGTGGGCGAAGAAGTCACGGCTTTTCCTGTAGCCCGGGGACGTTCTGATCCCTATGAGGCCCACTTGTCCTTTCCCTGAAGCCTGGGCACCCCGGGCAATTGTATCTTGAACCTTACCTGCTCTCCTCAATCTCCCAGTCCCCACATTCTTTTGACCAAACGGTGAGAGGCTTCTTGAAGAAGAAAAATACTAGTCTTATTTTTCACCAATGGTTAAGAATTAGGAATGGTTATTTCATGGAAGGAAATGTAGGGAATCCAAATACCCCAAAGGAACGGCCCCACAACCAGGGAGTTCCTATGCTTATAAAGTCAACAATGGAGGCGGAATATCATCCCCAGCTGAAAATACCTATGTCCAATCACAGAAGACCCAGGGGCCCCGGGGATCCATTGGAAGTAGAGGAATTACTCCATCAGCTTCCCCCCAAGCCCCTCCAGATAACAAACACCTAGTCAAAATCATGTGCAGCTTCAAGATGCCTCCCGAGCTGACTATCTCCATCCCCCTACTTTCCCAACCGGAGGGTCACTGCTAAGCCTGAGCCAGGCAGAAGTTCTGGAGCTGACTTTGAGAGTCGTACAGGAGAAGCTCTTTGGCCTGGTGGTCATTACGGGGGGATCTGTGCAGGTGGGGGTTTCAGGAAGATTCTGCTTTCCTCCCTCACAAATAGGACCTACACTCAGAATTAGGCCTGAGGCGACGCTAGAGGGCAGCAAACTCGACACTAACGTGACGGGGCTGCCGACTCAGAGCTTGGGAAAACTGAACTCTGCATTTCTTCCAGCACCCTAAGATGAATGAACGGTGGGGCCATATGGTCCGACCTTGCACATCACTTCCTCTATTTAACTGCTCACAGAATCAGGAAGGAAATAAGATGTCACCTCCTCGAGGCCAACTTTTCAAGTAATCTAAAAGCGATTTTTTTTAAAGATTTTATTTATTTATCTGAGAGAGAGAGAATGAGAGAGAGAGAGAGCACATGAGAGGGGGGAGGGTCAGAGGGAGAAGCAGACTCCCCGCTGAGCAGGGAGCCCAATGCGGGACTCGATCCTGGGACTCCAGGATCATGACCTGAGCCGAAGGCAGTCGCTTAACCAACTGAGCCACCCAGGTGCCCTAAAAGCGATTTTCTCTTTTGTGTAACAATGACTATATTTTGCAAGGTGTTTCTGGCATGCATATTTTTCTTGAAGAAGCACGTAGGCTTTTAGAATTGACTGTCCCTTGAAAGTATGATCACTCGCTCTTATAATCTTGTTTGCTTCATTTGCCTTGTGTGTTTCCTGTCTCTCCACCAATGGACCCCAGTCCCCAGCGGAATGCACACACAGTTCACGAGGCAGCTATCCCTGGCACCCACCCCAGGGCCTGTCACACAGAAGGAGCTCAGAAACTATCGGCTGGGTGAATGAACTGAATCATGTAAAAGGTGTACCTCAATCCTGCTCTATTTCATGCTTAACATTGCTCCAGCTACTACATAGATGGGATTTTTTAAAGCACATAGACACCTTTCTCATGCAATACAATGTCAGTTCCACTCTCCAGGAAGAGCTCTATGATAGAGTCCTCTTTAGAGCTTTGTAATTCCATTGCCTCAGACAACAGTGAGCACGGCTAGGCAGTGTTTCCGCCAAAGCACTGGAAGCTTCCTGTCGTTACAGATGAAGGCAAATCCAGTGACTGTTTTTCTGAGCCTGAGTGACGTTACAAGTGAATTTCTGGAAGAATTCCAGCTTGTTGCACTATTAGACTCACCTATCCAGGTTTCCAGGGTGACTTTTTACATCAGAGCTGCCTTACTTAGGAATTCAACTTTAGGTGAACAACTTCCAGATGTCTGAAATGTGTGAATAAGGCCACTATTTGGCCCTCGAGTGTTGCTTCTCTCTTCGGGGCAGGGTGGGAGGGTAACATACCTGCAGAGCGGCCAGGAGGAAGCCGCAAGCAATGGAAACACTGATCTCATTGTAGTAGTGGACCTTTCTTTTGCCATTTGCAGCAAAACCATGTACTTGTTTGAAAATCAGAATCAGAATGGGAGCTGTGTCCAAGTACTCCTTAATCCAATTGGTTCTGAAGGGAAAAAAAGATAATTCCAGAGACTATTTGCTCTTAATGATTTTTCCCCCCTTTTTATAACATTAGCTTATTTATGTCTAAAATAAAAGCATTTTCTTGGGGCACCTGGGTGGCTCAGTCAGTTGAGCATCAACTCTTGGTTTCGGCTTAGGTCATGATCTCGGGGCCCTGGGATCAAGCCCCACGATGGTCGCTGTGCTCGGGGGGTAGGGGGGTGAGTCTGCTTGAGGATTTCTCTCCCTCTCCCTCTGCCCCTACCCCCCCTAAAATAAATAAATAAATCTTTACAAAAAATAAAATGAAAGAATTTTCTTGTCTTTTATATTTCAGTTGAAAAAGAGCAGAATTTTTGTTTGTGTCCTAACATATTTTTCTGTCCAGGGTCATTCAATCCAATAAACCTATGTTCATACGGGTATAGCATGGCAAGGCACATGAAATGCTGAAAGATAGAAAAATGGGTCCTATAACCCAGAGGGCAATATGTAAAATTTGGCAAACTAAAACCTGGCAAGTGGAATTAAAGAAATGTAAGTCAAGCGCATTAGGAGTCCTCCAAATTAAGTGTTGATAATTTTGAATAAGCAGATTAGAAGAACTTTTACAAATTTTCCCTTGAGGTGGGGCACTGAGGACCGGATGGAGAGGGGGCACTGGGGAGGGCATCCTAGTGAGTCGGTGAGTAAAGGCAGATTCAGGACAGAGGAGGCTTAATAGGCCAGGGAGTTTTCAGAAGCCTGTAGGCTGGAGGATGGGGTGCATGGTAGAGCATGGGTGGGCTGCTCCATACTTCATTTGGTAGGTAATGGAACGTGACTACAAGCTTCTGAGCAGAAGCATCATGGGATCAGGTCTATTTCTGAAAGAGGCAGACTGATGTGGGCAAGGGACCAGGAGAATTCGGGGAGGTGTAGAAGCTGGAGCTGATAGGTCTGGTACAGGAGCAAAGGAAAAGGGTGATGGTGAGGTTTCACCAAAATCACAGGGGCAGAGATAATAATGTTATCAGCCCAGCTGTGGAGAATAGGAAGGGATCTTTGTGGGAGTGGGAGATAATTCACGTGAGGTATAAATGTTAACTTTCAGTTTTTGCTTTCCAGCTATGGAGGATATCTTTCTCTGTTCCATTACCCTATCCCATACATTTGGCAAAACTTTTATTCCAGCACAGATACTCAAAGTAGTACTCATGCAATGCTGTATATTAGAATTTTTTTTAGGATACAGCTACATTAGGTCATTAATTAACAAGAGGTGATTTCATTTTAAGCCTAGTTATGCTTCACTGTTTTAAAACATACTAAACTCACTTGTGCAGTTTTCTGTGGTTCCTCTTACACTCTTAACTTCTACAGGTTACATTTCCAGAGCTACCTTACCATGCTTCAATCAGCTTACAGCTTCTCTGCCTTTTGGCTAAGATCAAGTGTAGAACCATGCTTCAATCAGTCACACTGGGCTATTATCAATCCTTTTCTCCTTACAAATGGGGAGAATGTTTATTGTTTACAAGAGGATAAATTCTGGAGCTGGCGAGTTTTGCCATGTTGGGCAACCTCCTGAATTTCCCATGTTTCAGTTCCTGCATATGTAAAGGGCACTATTAGACACTCACCCCATACAGCTATTGTGAGGGTGAGATCAGTCAAATAGATAAAGTACCTAGAACAGTACCTAACCTAGCACACTGATATGTGTGTGTTAGTATTATTACTACTAATATTATTTTACAATGAATAATTTAAAAAACATTTTAATGCAAGATGAAGATTAAGCAATTTACCTTGGTTCAAAGGCAGATTATTAATTTTCAATGATTTTTGTACTTTTATTTTTTTGCCTAGACATACATTAGTATCTAATATTTCTGGTTTGTTCAATTTTACAAGAATTTATTATGACATCACATTAAAGCTAATAAAAACACAGCAACAAAACCTACTAAGAGAAGGACAAGTAGCACCTTCTGCCTGGGGTGGAGGGCTGAAACCCGCAAACAGAAAAATATAAGATTTGACAAGTAGGTTGGACCCGGGTTGTATATTGGGTCTTTAATGACAGCTACGGGTTTCAAAGTGGACTCCAACAGGATGTCAGGACATATGCTCATTTGCAATTCAATTCAACAAACATTTATTCAGTTACCTACTATGCATCAGCACTAGGCTAGATGATATAATGTGACATTTTAGATTTGGACCCCTAGAGTTTGTACCTACTGCCTTCAGAGAAGGTCTATAAGCTTTCTAAAATATGGCCTATAACATGAGAAGAAAAGTAAACGAATAATTAAAATGCTATGTGATAAAATGGCCATTTTAGATGCACAGAAGCTGTATATTAGGTGCTTGGAGCACAGAGATGAGGGAGTGACTAATTCCGCCTTCGCTGCGGAGAGTGCCAGGGCCCAGCAGCATTTTGTAGGCACTGTGCGTGCAAAGAGCAGGACACCTAAGGGAAGGAGCTCAGCTTAACTTTTACCCATCTCATTTTTCCCCATGAACATGCAACAAGATTTTTATATTTATTATTAATATCCTGCACTAGTTCCAGAGTATGGCAACAAGTTACAACTTCATAAGGCATCAATTTAATAGGATTTAAATATCTTAGGAAAAATATGCCCTCTGGGGCCAAATAAATGAAACAGGCGTAGAGCCAAGAGGCCCTCTTCCCATCACCCAGCCCTGACTCCTGGATAAGAGGGTCCCGCTTCTCCCCAAGGCTGCAATCTCATTGCCCTTTCTTTCTTACGAGCTTGGGTCACACTGCGGTTTTGGATAACACCCCAGGACTGGCCACGGAAGGCCCACAGTTGAGAGCCAGAGGTGTGAATACCTCTGTATTCCAAGTGCCAATGACTAGAGCAAGCCTCCCTTCTCTGAAGTAAGAACCAACATCTCTGCCCACTGTCCCTCCTCACGCTCAGCCCCAGGGCTCCCCGGAGGGGAAGGGAAACGGCCTTTGTGCGGAAGGCAGTGTTTTGAGGACCCGGTAAATGACAAGGCTGAGTCCAAACAATTGAAAGTTACTTTTAACGACAAAAGTGACTGAGAAGTTAGGGAATGCTTCTGAGATATTATGAAGGATGACCGGCCCTCAGTGGGGAAGAGGACTCCACAAGTCACTGCTGGTTGCAGCTACTAAAGGAACTGACAACTTGCAGGACGTACCCTAATGCACAGAGGCACTGCGTTAAATCTAGCTACAATGAGTTTCACCACACTTCCTTCTGGGAGATAAGGAAGCCCGCACAGTGACTAATGCCTAATAGATATTACACTTGTATCTACTCTTACTAAGCATGTCCTAAAACTAAAGCCTGCTTAGTAATATCACTTGGAAGACAGTCTCACTTTAGCAAAGGTAATTTACTTCAGTCAAAGTCCTGAGAAATATCTCACAATCTCACATTCCAGATGGGAGAAAAGTGAAGTAAGTCCTCCACGTTTTGTTTACTATTACTTGGGTCAAAGCCCATTTATTTTCCAAAGATGCATATGGCACTTACTAGGTGCCATCATTGTTCTGCATGTTGGCAAATGTGCTTACATATTTAATTTTCATAATGAAGTAAATCCTAGACATTCCCATTTTACAGATGAGAACACCAAGCACAGAGAGGTTAATAACTCCATCAACTTTTGTACCTCAGCTTCTTCAGGTCTGTAACCCACTGGCGTCCCATCCGTTTCAAGTAGTTTACTTCCTCCTCCTCCTCAATGATCTCCCGAATCTTGTGCTTCATGTCCATGTCCTTCACAACCACAAAGGTCCAGGGCTCCGTGTGGGCCCCACTTGGGGCAGTTCCTATCATCCATTAAATTAAAATCAGAAATTAAAACACAGGAAAATGCAAGAAAGTTCATTAAGAATAAATATAATAGGGGCTCGTGGGTGGCTCAGTCGGTTGTCTTGTCTTCAGCTCAGGTCATGATCCCAGGGTCCTGGCATCGGTCCCATATCGGGTTCCCTGCTCAGCGGGGAGTCTGCTTCTGCCTCTGCCCCCACCCCAGCTCGTGCTCTCTCTCTCACTCGCTCTGTCTCAAATAAATAATATCTTTTTTTAAAAAGATATTATTTATTTATTTGAGAGAGAGAGACACACACAACAAGAGAGGGAACACAAGAAAGGGGAGTGGGAGAGGGAGAAGCAGGCTTCCTGCGAGGAGGGAGCCCGATGCGGGGCTCAATCCCAGGACCCTGAGATCACGACCTGAGCTGAAGGCAGATGCTTAACGACTGAGCCACCCAGGCGCCCCTAAATAAAATCTTTTAAAAAAAGAATAAATATAATAACTCACACTTGCTCAAAATGAAGTTAGATCACCTGGTGAACGAAGTTCTTGGCCGCAGATGCTGGTGTGTTGGTTTCATTCTGCATCACTTTAGGGGTAACAAACCAGCTAACTGAGGTCAAGAAGAATGGTTCTAGGGCTATGGGAATTTATCATCACTTCCGTAAAACATTCCTAAATAACTGTCCCATGACCATTAAGGGAATCCAGAAGGGAAGTTCTGACAGCCCAAATTGTCCCAAATGTTGTTTTGTTTTGATATTCTTGAAAAGGGATAAAGTCACGAAGCTAATTGAAGATGATAAAAATTTAAATGGTAAAATGGCTTTTAGGCACTTATGAAACGTCACTTAAGCATCTGACTCTTGATTTCGGCTCAGGTGTTGATCTTGGGGTCATGAGATCGAGTCCCACATCCAGCTCCACACTAAGCTTGAGGTTCTCTCTCTCCCTCTGCTCCTCTCCCCACTCAATCTCTCTCTCTCTCAAAACAAAACAAAATTCACCTTTAAAAAATAAATAAATAAATAAATAAATAAAACATTCATGAAAGGTAAAAAAAAAAAAAACCAAACCTATAAATGGTTTGGTACCTATATCAGAACTCTGAGTGTGGCACTGTGGAGTTTGTCCCCACTGCTGGGGACACATGAGATCTCCTGGCCCTGGGTGCTCAGTACACACAAGTCTGTCTTCAGCTCTCATGGGCTATGGGAACCCTCAGCCCACACTTGGGTCAGTCCCAGTATCCTGGGACAAGCTTCATAGTGCATCTCAGTGCCCAAGGAGCTTGAATTCTCTTTCAGATTCCAAACAGGGCCAGCTTCTGATGTGAGTCACCCTGCTGTCCTAGAGATGGCCTGCTGCTCCTGGCGAGAGACCACAGTGACCCATAGGTAGGATATTTCAGAAGGAACTATTCCTTTTTCCCTAGTGAGTAACTTAATGACATAATCTCTACACCAGCAGGGTCAGGACTGCCTGCTTGATGGGGCTCTTGTTTGCCCCCCACCACTCCCTGTGGTTGAGAGAGCATGACTGGATTGTGAGATGCAAGTCAAAAGCTAAACACAAAGCCCACATTTCTGAACAGAGTGATTCCAGTTCCCTTGGTACCTATGTTGTCTGTCCACTAAATATTTGTGTCACTACACATAAGAAATATATTGTTCCCTAATGTTTTCGATTATGCCAAATTTATCTGCACATCATATGTATACACACACACACACATATGGATACAGGCTTATACACAGAAGGAACTTAGGGACTGCTATAGTTAAATAAAAAACTAGCCAGGGCATTTGTATTCTTAACTGAAATAAAATGCTTTATTCTTGCTTCCTTTCAACTTGAGCAATGGATTCACAATGGCCATGTAATACTTTTTGCAAATGAACTTAATGTGATTTCTATAAGAATAATACTCCAATACTCTAATAATACTCAAATAGGGGGATCTGTCTTACATCTCCTCCCCCCTTTTTCTGTAATTCTTTTATTTTCCTTCATGGAGATGTCAATCTATGTTCAAAATGGGTTTGCTTTGCTTGTGGTTTACTTTGCAAATTCATATAGGTATATGTTGCTAGTTCATTAGAGAACAGTAGTAGAGCATTATGGTGTGTAATATAAAAAATTTGGTTCCAAAAAGAAATGCATAAATGTGAGTGTGTGTGTGTGCACGCGCGCGTGCATGTGTTTCAAGAGGAGGGGAAAGTAAGGGCATGTTTCTCTTCCGGTGTATAATAGTATGTTCAGAAATTTTAAATTTTAATAAAAGATCATAATATTCAGTAATTTCAGAAGTCTTAAACTGTTGTTACATCTACTCCCAGGAAGTTTGTAACAGTCAATAGTTTGTAGAAAGTGGAAATCATTATGTTTCTGGTAGCCAGTCAACAGCTGGGTAAGACATTAGAGATAAATGTTCACTCTAGGCTTTATTCACTGTGTTTGAAATTTATTGCTGCAGTATTGTCACTTGCAGCTGACATTCTCAAAGACACAATGTGCCCTTACAGACCTGCTGCTTTGATGACATTATCAATGACTTCCATGGGGACTTGCTCATTACTTATGAATCTGACAGACCGTCTTTTATTGAGAAGTTCATAAAATTCCTGGGATCGCTTAACCATTTCCTTTTCAGGATACCGGGTGTGGGAGAGTGGAATATGTTCAACATTTTCCTCTGAGTCTTGCCAGTCATCAGCATCTGCAAATACGAACAAGAAAGGCAGCAAATTAAATGATCTCTCTTGGTCAGGAAGGGGAGAAGAATATGCCACCCCAAAATATGCCTTTTTGGCATAAGGATTACATTGAGCTGATAATTTTTAAGAAACAACAGACACAAGAGAAGTTCTGAAAACCAGAGTGAAAGTTACCGTTTTGTAAGGAACATTTATTTTTATAGAGGATATCCCCATTCCTAAGCCTTCTGTGTACCAAGAAGTAAAGGATGATTCTCACAAGAAATTCTTATCAATGGAGAAGGTGGACTTAAATCTGCACAACAAGCTTACCCTTGTTTAAAACACTGTGCTCTTCTTGATAACCTCCCATAACTGGATCCTCCTCCCCCAACATCTTTCTTTTGATTTTAGTGGAAGATGGTAATTAAGGTGGTGGCTTGGGCCATTTCGGGGACTTACTCAATTTTCCTGGATCTGTCCCATGTATACAGGAGGTATACATGTTATTAAGCTCTTATTTTTTTCCCTCTTCTTAATCTGTCTTTTATTACGGGGTTGGAGGGGGGCTGTCTCAGCCAAGAAGCTAAAAAGGTAGAGGGAAAATTATTTTTCCTCCCCTACAGTCATAAGATGGCCAACAGGAAAAGGAAATAAACTTCTCAAAAATGTCTGCAAGATTATCATTTCAAAAGCATCAGGGAAAAATGAAAAGAATGAGTCCACAGAATCCTGAACTCTGATCTTGACTATTGGCTATCCAAGTTCCACACTGGTTAAAAATCAAGAAAAAGAAAATTTTACCTACACAAAGATGAAGAATGAAAATTTCTATTAATGGTGAACTGGTGTATTTGAAACAATATCCCACTAGCTGGAAACCACTAAGATCATGAAATAAAGTATCTTTAAGGTCTTTTAAAAAATCAACGAATTGCTGACAACATAGTAAGAAATTCCTAGGCCAAAACTGAAGAGAAATATGAGCCTGTAAGACAAGTAAGCAAAGAAGCCACATTTCCTTTGATAGTATTTGCCAATCTCTACATATTTGCACTTTTTTAAAATTTTTTCATTGTTATACATATTTGAATTTTTATTTTTATATTTTCAGGGGTTGTGGGGGACAAGAATCAAAGCCAGACCCACACACAGCGAGAAGGCTAATAAGCTGGGACCCCAAGATTACATCCTTAAAGAAAGCATGGATTATAAATATAACAGCCCCCAAGGGGTTATATCATTTGGTGGGTCCTGCCTCAAACTTGAACTTGGAATTAGGTGGTCCTGCCTGAAAATACCTCCATTGCCTAACAGAAGCAAATGCCAATATACAAGTAATTTTAACTACAATTACTAGCAACCCACCAAAAACAATCAAGCATAAAAAAACATTTTGAGCAAGAAACAACAGAGTTGATATTTAAAAATGTCTCCAAATATTGGAATTATCAGACTCAAAAGATAAAACAACTTTGATTACTAGGTTTAGAGGGAAAAAAACACAAACTTATATAAATCTGCAGGGTACAGGAAAAGATAAAAGTGACACAGAAAATATGAAAAAATAAACTTCTAGAACTGAAAAATAAAATAATAGAATAAAGAACTTAATTTATGGATTTAAAGCTGGATATACATACCTAAAGAAAAAATTAGTGAACTGGAAGATAACTCAGAAGAAAATATCTGGAATGGAGCAAGGAGAAAGCAACATATAAGCAACATAAAACAAAGCAGGGTGAGGTGTATATTGGAGGGAGACAAAAGTGAAGGAGGAAGAACCATCGAGAAGCCACTGCAATAGCCAGGGTGTGATAATGTTGGCCCAGACTAGGTGTGCAACAAAAGAATGACAAATTCTTGGAGCATCTTGGAGACACAAATGATGAGACCTGCTGAAGTGTGTGGCTGGAGTGGTGGGAGAGAGGGACTAAGGATGAGACTCAGGTGGTGGGCTTTAGCACCTGGGGAGACCATGGGACCACCTACTGAGATAGAGGATGAGCAATGGACCATCTGGGGGAAGTAGAGGTAGGAATCACCAGTCCATCACATTTGAGATGCTTGTGAGTTGTTGAGGTAGAGATGTCTAGTGTGAAAGTAAAAGTCTGATTCCAGAAGGTGGGATGTCACTTTGGGTACCCTCACATAAAGATGAGAATGATAACAGGAACAGAAGGAAGAGAACAAGAGAATCCAGTGCCTGGCCCTGAGGGTCTGGAACATTCCAGGCGGAATTCAGGTAGAGGATTAACTTTCTCCTTCACTCACATGCACACACTTCACTCCTAGGTCTCTGAGGACTGACTGGGGAGGGGGAAGGCAAGAGGGAATGACTGAAAACCTCGATGGCAATACCACGTCGGCAAGTACCATGGTTTGCTCATCGCTGTTAGTGAGAAAATTCCTTATACATTTTACTAGCCAGGGAAGTTTGGGCCCAAACTGTACACATTTAATGAGAAGGCCCAGTTACTCATTAAAAGGAAGTGGGTGTGATCGGGGAGTGGCAGCAAACACCTATCAGTTTTCTAGTGATCAATTCTGAACCAAAGCCAGGTGTCATCAATATCAACCTTGAACTTATCAAATATGTCAATAAAGACTTTCAACACCAGTGATAACTTCTATATAATTTGTTATGAAGTCTGACAACCTCTGTCCTTAGTAGGCAGTAAATGAGCAAATGCATGAAATGCCTCATTAACTGTTTGAAAGGTAAGTTACCAACTCTTAATATCCATTCAGCATTTGTATAGGCTAAAGGCAGCCTAGGTGCATGACTTGGCAGTTTCTGCAGCTTCTAAAGTCCAAGGTAAGCGTTCCCACTGTAGCAGAATGAAGCGGCTACTGCCTGAACGTTATCACTGAGCAGGGCAGACAAATGGCCTGATCAATGCTGGGTTGGATTCTCCTGAAAGACTTGCTCTTCCTGGAGCTTCTCCCAGAGCAGAAGGTCTGCATCTTGCCTGGGGAAAGGGGGAAGGCAGAGCCAGACTTGGAGAGAAAGAACCCAGGGAACAGCAGGGCAGTGAACCAATACCAAAGGTCCCTTTCTCCTTCCCCTTGACCTTCTGACTGCCCCAAGAGGAAAGAGAACAGCCTCTGTAAACTAGTCATTCTGCCTCCACGCTAGACGAGCCAAGCCACTCTGAGGGATTCATTCAAGCATAAAACCCATGTATTTCAAAACAAACGTGTGCTATTATGGTCCACTTTTTGCTATAAATCTGTGCTGCCACATTTGGGATTTACTATTGGCACCAAGAACAACTCTCCTTTTATCATTGCTTTAATGCCAAGGAACCCTAAACTGCACCACAATTAGGTTTCACAGCCAGGAAGTTCTAGGCCACGTGTATTCCCTAATGTTTAACACAAAGGTGGGTTTTTTTCACTGCATCTCTATAGAAGTTGCTTTTGTGTTTTTGCAGTTCTATTTCAAAATCTTTGCAAATGAGCCAAATTTTCTAGCTATGAAGCTAAAAGGCCAATTTGTGTCATGTCATCCTTGTTCCCTCCTCAGAATTTTGGGGAATGTGGAGGAGCAATATTAATAAGGCTGAGGGTGATGCAGCTCTTGCAGGAGACAGATTCTGAAGGTGGGGACGGAGCAAGGTCAGAGCTCAACCCCTGCCCTGAGGACACCTCCTTCCCACCTGCCTCAGCCCTCACTCTGTTTCCACATGGGCCTGTCAGTCATTTGACTCACTGCAGTATATTTCACTAGCAGCTCCTGTGGTGTGAGGGGGCTGGGGAGTTTGGGGGGAGTTCAGATGGAAAGTTCTTGAATAGAGCAATGCTATTGTAGTGGCTCAGGGCAGGCTGCCCCAAAAGGTGCCACCATGGCATATTGATTATTCTGAACTGAAGCTACTTGGGAAATAGCCGGTACAAGAAGGACACTCTGCCCCTCCCCTGTCCCCCTGAAAGCAGGAAATAGATCTCTCATGAAAGGTACTCTCCCTGTACTAGAAAGTAGAGAGAGACCCTTATCACCAGAGACAGGGACTTTAGAGCCAAAAGAAAAGCTGTATAAACAAATCTTGTTACTTTTTACTAATCTACTACCTCAGCCCAAATTCTGTTTAGAATTCCTTCCTAATTGAAGCTCTTGAGCATTTTTTTCTCTGTCCTATCAACTCCTCACAAATTTGTTGTCTCTCTCTAGAATGTATAAAATCTGCCTGCCTTGGTCATTTCTTTGGGTCTCAATTTTATCATTGGGTCTCTGTGCACACGTAATTAATTGTGTTTTTTTTTTCTTCTATTAATCTGGCTCATGTCAATTTAATTCTTAGACCAGCTTGAAGAACCTTGAAGGGTAGAGAGAAATTTTTCTTCCCCAGTGTTATCCTGTATGAATTTGACAGAATTTCTTTCTGAGCTCCATCATCTCTTGTGTTATCCGGAGTGCCCTTCCCTGCTCCTCCCCGCAACCCTGCGTTGATCCTTACTCTCCCCTAGGACCCACCCAGGCTTGATCTCAAAGACAATGTCTCCATTCAAGTCCTTTCCCTTTGCTAATTTTCTGTCATCTGAGTTTACCTGTCCTTTGCCCTAAAATTTTAAGGCTTTGTAAGAGTCTTGGTAAACCAACCTCTTAAAATCAACCATGTAAAAGTATTAATGGCTGTGTGTATATGCGTGTGTGTTTGTGTGTGTGTGTCAAAGGATAATGAAATAAAAAGACAAAGCCAGATTTATTGCTTCCTATAGCAAAGGAGAGTCTCTGTGAACCCAGTAAATGCTGTTGACCTTTTATAGCATTTTTGATAGTGGTGTGCTAATAAACCAGCTCTAGGAGGGGGTGGGGGAGCCTGACTGATAGCACTTGCCAATTTCCATTGTGGCCTGACTTCAAGTTGATGATTCAAAAATGGCCCACAAAATTCCTGAATATTTAACAATCGGTTCTTGCTTCTTCCATTGGCTAACTATACAGCACACCACTTGGTTGGGAAGCTTGGAGTCCAGGGATTGGTGGACTCCCAGAAATGTAATAGGATTAATACCATCTATAGGGAGAGCGTTACTTGTTTGAAACTGTTGTTGATTGGTTGGTACTGAAGTGAATTCATCCCTGATTGGCTGGCTTTCAGAAGCAAGAAACTGTCACTGATTGGTCTGCTTGCTAAGCTTTTACTGAGGTGAGTTGTCATTGATCTATTGAACAGATCTGAAACCGGTTCTGACAGCTGCTTATTACCTCGGTTACCTAAAAAGATGTCCTTTCCCAAGTCTGTGGGAACATTTTAATTCTCGGGGTTACCTACATTAGATGATTTTAACATAAGCCTTTTTTTTTTTAATGGCCAACCACAAACCTTGAGGATGTTTATTATCTCTACATATATATATACAAATATATCATATAAATATATATATACACACAGGGATGTATTAATTTGTGTGTGAAATTTATAAAATCATACACATACACATACATGCATATCTATGTACATATATCTACGCTTACCACTGAGCACTTTCCTAACACACGGTTTTCCCTTGCTTCTGTCCCCCACTGCCTTTCCTGCCTTCCATTGGTATGATTGAGTTTTCTCCATTTTATCTTTTCTCACCTGGAAGTTACACAGTGTATTAGGTTAAACTATATGAAATTGCTAACACAAGCCTTTCTTAGTAGGCATTGGACAATCTGGGACAACCAACATTTTAATTAGGACAATAGTTTTTGGATGGTCAGTAAAGTTAAGTGAAGACAAATTTCTACCAACATTAAAACAAACATATCTTGATGAGATGTGTTCCCTATATCTTTTTCTCTTATTTCCATTTCCGTAAGCTTCCATGAATCAGGCCTCACTAGAATATGTTTGTGCAGGATTTTTGCCTCATTTTAGGGAGACAATCTAAGATTTTCTCTTTGTCATCTCTCCTCCTTAGACTGCTGCTACAGTTAAACAGGAAACTGAAAATACTAACAGAACACATGTTTGACCGTCCCCAAAGGAAGTCTGTGCCTGATGTCTAGTAAGCATGGCCACTCTGCACCCCTCCCGCATTCCCCAAGCTGCCCACACACATGCTGATTCTCTGGTCTACGAACCTGGAGTAGGAATTCTTTGTGAGCCAAAGCCGGAGGAATTTGGATTGGTACCTATTATTTTCCTTAACTCACACTAGGAGGGCCTAAATACTTATTTTATTGTTTTGTCTCTTATAATTAACTTTCAACATGGTTTGAATCTGGTATCCATTTGCTGTCATCAAAAGCTTCTCCATGTTTCTTCAGTAATGGAATCCTTTCTCTTATACCCCTTATACACCCCCCCCCCCCCCCTCAGTCCCCTCTAAACCTGTTGTTGGTCCTGGTACAGTGAATCCTCTCTTGGACTGTGTCCACCCTTCCAGGGGTTAGGAGCAGGGACTTGGGTGGCAGAGAAGCCTGGGTTTAAATGTTGCTTCTCACCGATCATCCATGTGACCTCAGCAGGTATCACTTAAGTGAACAACAAAAATTCCAACGAGAGACTGAACTGTAACATTCAGAGCAGAGGTGCCCATGGCTGCTGGGGAGGCCACTAAACGTTCAATTTATTCTTCTGTGTGAGGAACAGAGAAAAAAGAGGCAGAGGATTTGGCAAGAATGAATAAGCACGCAGAGAACAGAACCAGACAGGGCCACACAGCTTTGTTCTGTGTTCCCAACCTTCAGGCCCAGCCCCCGGTCCCTGGTTCCCCACCACCCTTACCAATCCCTCTCTTATCCCCCAAACTCTTAAATTCCGGGGTCTTTCCTCAATGCACACTACCTCTGATCTCTTGGGGCATTTTTAAGCCTGCTGGTCTTCTGCTGCCTCTGTTCTAGGTTATTCTCCTAGTAGAAAGGCAGCCCAGCGCCTGGTTGTGTATCTGGACTCCAGAACAGACTGCCTGGGTCCTGGCTCTACTACTACCTGCTTGGGCAGGTCACTTAGCATAGTTGAGCCCCAGTCTCCCTATCTGTAATGTGGGATAATAATAGTGCCCACCTTGCTGTGGTGACGTGAAGACTGAGTGGTTTACTCTACATCAAATGTGATGCTGAGTGGACACAGCCAGTGTCTATAAGAGCCTGTCGTTGTCATTTTCCTAGAGCTCCTTCCCCAGGTGGTCTTCTCCGTGGTCCCTCTTCTCTGCAGGTGCCCAGCTTATTCTCAGTCTTCTTGCCAACAACATCCCCTTAGGGAATTCATCAGTTTTCCACGTTTCAAGTATCACCCCGTGCTGGTAAGCATCCAATCAATATCTGTGGATCCCTCACCTGGCCCGCCTTTCCCTGTCTGCTTAGCTGTGTTATCTTCTCAAATCCAACACGTCTTTGTGGACGTCCAACATCTTCTTTGTGGGTCCTCCCCCCTCCCCCACGTATGATGGTGTCTTTCCGCCTGTCCCTGCCTCCAGCTCTCATCCTCTCCTTCTCCCCATAGCCAATGTATTACCAAACCCCGTTGTTCTTCCTTGAACTTTGCCCCAACTCACTCCTTCCTCTGTGTTCCCACAGCCACTTCTGCGTTCCCATGGCCACCACCACCCAGGCCATCCTTACCAGGACAGACCATCACACAACGTCATAACGGATGTCCCTTTGTTCAAGAAAAGTGCTTCTCGACTTGCCATCTGGGTGGGATGTCCTTCAGTGAAAGAGTGAGAGGCAGGCCTGCTAAGAGGCTGCCTGGGCTTGAATCCTATGCAGTACATTTAGCATTGCTGGCTCCCAGCACTGAGTGCCAGCTGTATACCCCAGCCCCCAGTCCCGAGACGAGAGCAACTCAGAGCAGGTGTGCACAGACATGCACACAGGCGCACCAACACACCTCCACACCGTCCAGGTGGCCTCTTCTGGGGGCGGGGGGCGTCATGAGTCCAGCTGAGAATCACTGAGCCTCTTCCAAATTGAATCCATCCCACAAACCACAAACCCACCTCAGACGTACCTCAAATACTGATCACTCAAGCCTCCTTAAGAACGTCTCCTTTCCTGCCTGCTCCCTCACCACCTCTTCATCCTCAGGCCAGCCATGACTGCTGGGCCCACGCTCACCACCCCAATTCACTTTCACCCGTCCTCCCCCCCCACTGCAGTCCTCCTGTCTTCTCAGCATCTTTCCCAGGGGCTCTATCCCTGCTCTTATGCTCTTTCTGCTCCTTTCGCCTGAGATGCCTCCTAACCATAGCTACTCATGTCCTATTAATCAGCCAGGCCTGACTGTCCTTTCCCTGCACCCCCACCATGCCCCTATGCCTCCTTGAAACCCCTGATGATCAGTCTGGCCCTTCGTTCCTCCCGAATTTTGCCTGTTTTTTGCCTTGTCCGCTAAATTGGACACCCAGCTTTGAGGACACAGCCAACTGGACTCTAACCCACAGGGTCTGGCACAAGGAAGGGTAGTGAGCGCCTGGACCAATGCCACTTTTTACATTTCCAAGTCCTTGATTCAGACCTGACCACTTCCCCCATGGCTACCAGCAGCCGGGGATGTGCCCCTTCAGAAAGATTTTACAGCCAGAACAGGATTGGGGTCAGGGAAAATGGCAGCCCCTCAACAGCTCTTCGCTGACTCTTTATCCAGAAATCAAGGGGGGGTTGGTGTCCGCAGGTGCCAAGCTGGCCACCTGAGAGAAATGGTCTGTCTCTGTCACACACTCATTTGCACAGCAGAGGCAGCTGATGAAGCTGTCCCGAGTGTTTCCTCCTCTCCATAAGCCCTGCTATCAACTGGCGCTCATCAAAACAACGCAGAAGGTGGGAGCTAAGCAGCTTTGTATGCTTACCTTCTTCCGCGGGGTGGAGGTCAGAGCTGTCTTTTAGGTCCTCATCCACCCAGGGACGAGCCTCGGCCCTGGCTCTCCTCTCCTCTTTCCTTCTCTCGATGTTTCCATCAGCATTTTTAAAAATCCAGGCAATCAAAATGCAGACAACTGCTACCAAGACTGGAGTCAGGCAAAACATGGTCGTAAGACTGACTCTGAACGGGGCGCACTCTTCCCACATGGTATTTAAACAAACAGAGCCAGGAACGACGAACGCTGGGGGATGGGATGAGGGAAGAGAGCCGTGTGCCGCCATGGGAGGAACCCGGTGAACTCTCTGACTCTAGGAGGACTTTGTAAAGAAGCAAAGATCACGGCGTGTGCATTCAGGGTGAGTTGTGGGTTTGGTAATGCACAGGTGCATCCACTTTTTAAAATTGTGCTCAATCAATATATTCCTAGACAATAATTGCCGGGATCTGAGTAAACACTTTAATGCACCAGATCTTGCTAACAGTGGTCCAAGGGGTTTGGTCTTCCTCCTGCATAACTTTCTCCAAGAGCAATGTGTCTTCAACTCGCATGAAGCTAGGAATCACCTGGGGAGCTTGTTTTTAAAAGAGGAGATGTCCAGGCACCAACTCAGATCTAGTGAAAGAAAATTTGTGGGGGGAAAAGACCTGGTAATCTGCATTTTAAAAATAGCGTATTTGTGAAACACTGCCGTGAGGTTTTGGATTTTTTTTAAATGAGGCCTGAGGCAACAGATGAGCAAAGAAATTATCATGTTTTGCATTAGAGAAAAACTTTTCGATCCAGGAAAAGTGATCCAAAATCATTAAAAATGACAGTTTGGTTAACTATATAACTTAGGTAGGGTTTGTTTGTTTGTTTTTGTTTTTAAGCAGCTGTCTTAACATTTGTTTAGCAAATGTTGGTTTGGGTCTCTATAACAAAAATACCATAGGTGAGGGACGCCGGGGTGGCTCCGTCGGTTAAGCGTCTGCCTTCGGCTCGGGTCATGATCCTAGAGTCCTGGGATCGAGTCCTGCATCGGGCTCCCCGCTCGGCGGGAAGCCTGCTTCTCCCTCTGCCTCTCTCTCTCTCTCTCTCTCTCTCTCTCTGTCTCTCATGAATAAATAAATAAAATCTTTTAAAAAAAATACCGTAGGTGAAGTGGCTTAGACAGAAACTTTTTTCTCACCATCCTTGAAGCTGGGAAGTCCAAGATCAAGACGGGGCCCAATTTGGTTCCTAGTGAGGGTATTCTTCCTGATCTGAAGGTGGCTGCTTTCTTCCTGTGTCCTCACATGGTAGAAAAGGGAGACCGTCTCTCTCATGTCTCTTTTTACAAGGGCACTAATGTCACTCATGAGGACTCCACCCTCATGACCTCACAGAAACCTAAGTAACTCCCAAAGACCCCGCCTCCTCATACCACCACATGGGGGGCGGGGTTAGAGCTTCAACATCTGAATTTAGGGGGGAAAACACAAACATCCAGTCTATAGCAGCAAGATACCCAACTATGTGTGCTATGATACCACTGGCATAAAAATAGCAGAAAATACTACATATTTATATGTGCTTGTATATTCGTAACATTTCATGAAGGATTATACCATAAATTTAAAACAGTGGTTATATCAGGACTTTTCTGGACTAGTTTTGGAATTTCTTTTGAGTCTATATTTACTTCAAAAAAATAGTTAAGAAACAACAGCGGCTACTTCTTTTGGATGGGGTGTGGTATTGGATAGAGAGGGGACAAGGGTGGGAGAGAGAATTATTACTATATACTATTCCATAATTTTTAAATTTTTAACTATTATGATTATATTACCTATTCAAAAATTAAATAAATGTGATTTAAATCGCCCTTTTATGTTTTGTTTTATTTTATTATACATTTTAACATTTCTTTTTGTAAGAGACAACTATTCTTTTAATATATGCTGTGCTGGTTCTACCTCCAGAGAGCCGAGTAAGATTGTGGGCAAAGTTTACGATGGAAAAACTGGACTCCATAGGAGACACTGTAGTTGGGATGGTACTGTGCCATGCCCACAGCTCTTTGAAGGGAAGTCCCCTCCCAAGCTCCTCTGAAAGGACATCAGAGGTGGCCATGCATAGTACAATTGGCTCCAACCCCACGCGTGACCCAAGGTAGCTGGTCCATGTAATGTGTGGCAACCCAAGCTGTGGCCAGCTCACCTTGAAGAAGCACCTTACAGGTCACGAGGAAAAACAGACAGAGAAGCCATCGGTGGTGAATGCTTCAGTTCCTGGCAGGCCCCACGTCTAGCCCACATGGCTCCTTATCCTTAAAGGATAAGAGTGATCCTCTGTCTCTGTAATCACGGAGCCCAACTCATATCGGTGCCAGGACAAGGTGAAGCCAAGGAGATGGGGGGGATGAGAATGTATTATAGCACAGTGGGAGGTACAGAGCATGGGCAGCCCCCACCCCCACCCATCTCAGGATGGACCAGCAATAAATAGCACACGGTGTGCAGTGGCTCGTTGGCTCATTAAGGTGTTGCTTACTTCTCTTTGGTTTCAGACCATGTGCCCAGCAAAACAAGTCTTTAGGAGAATTCTGAAACCATCAATAACCCTAAAAGATATATATATATATATATATATATATGGACAACCATGCTGGATAGATGTTTTTCATCATATTTGGCAACTTGTAGTGGGAAAAGAAGACTCTTAACCCTGGATTTCTTGGCTTAAGGCAGAGAAGAAAAGCAGGGTGATCATTTGTTCCCTTATTCATTCACTCATTCATTCATTCAACATTATTTTTGAGGATCAACATGAAAGGTATTGCCTTAGGTGCTAGCAAGAAAATGGTGGGCAGAATGGACAGTACATGCCGTGGTAGATCCATGGGCTAAGGAGGAGGCAGACAGGATCAAATGTCACAGTGTCACATTTCAACTTCCATAAGAACTATTGGGGGCCGAATAGAGCATGGTTTGGCCAAGTCAGTGAGATCAGAGGTTTCCCAGAGGAAGGAACAGTTGAGTTGAGGTTGGAACCATGAGTGGGAGTCGATTAAGTGGCGAGAGGAGGAAAGAACCTTCCGGTCAGAGGGGCAGTGTGGGCAAGGCCTGTGCTTTGGAAGGAGACGGCACCTCCGGGGATTGAAATGGTGGCAGACACAGGAGATGCAGGGAGTCAGCTGATGTTAAGAAGTAGGTGCTAGATGATGCTGGGCTTTTTAGGTCGCATAAACAAAGTGTTTTCTTTACCCTAAACAGAATAGGAAAGGGGGGTGACAGGTCAGCTGAAACTAATTGAGTGCTTACCAGGTCCTCTTAGCATTTTATACATATTAACTCACACGTGCTTCACCACAACCTGTGCAATAGATCCCACTGTACAAATGAAGAAAATGAAGCACAAGGAGGTCAAGTGATAGGCCCGAGGTCCGTGTTATATACATGGGCCCGGAATAACCTCTGTGTGTTAGCCTAAAATCTCTCCATGTCATTTACTTTTCCATAGCAAGCTAGGATCATTAACCCAAGATGCACTGGAGCCAAACTGACTTGACTGGGGAAGGGAAGGTGGGATTTTATGAATTGAATGTTTGTGTCCACCCCACTCCCCCGATTCACATGCTGAATGGTATTTGGAGGTAGGGCCTTTGGAGGTAATGAGGTCCTGAGGGTGCAGCCCTCATTGTGAGATTACCAGTCTTAGAAGAAGAGACCACAGAGCTAGCTCGCTCTCCACCACGTGAGCACATAGCATGAAAGTGGTTACCTGTGAACCAGGAAGCAGGTCCTCACCAGACACCAAATCTACCAGCTCCTTGATCTTGGACTTCCCAGCCTCCAGAAGTGTGAGAAATAAGTGTCTGTTGTTGAAGCCGCTCCTTCTGTGGTATTTTTGTTACAGCAGCCTGAGCCAACTAAGAAGTGGCTTTCAGTGGCTCATGCTTAGCTTAGGAGGAACACAGACAAGAGGTTTAAAAACATGTACAGCACAGAATAAAGGAATGTAGCAGGTGTTTTCAGGTAAAGAGTGAGAAGAAAGAGTGCAGAGGAGCCGAGACAGTGAATGGTGGTATCTGGAGAGAAGGAACACAGCTCCCAAGCCTCAGTACCCAAGCCACCTTTTATCCCAAAGCACCTCGTGGTGCTGGTCTCAGCAAAGGGTAGCCTACCTAAGGTTCTTGTTCTTAGATTTCTACGTGACTGTCCCCTTTCACTCCTTGTGAATCCCTACAGTACTCACCTGAGCTAAGCCGAGTGGGTCTTCACAGTTCTTTACAACCAACACAATCCCATGACCAGGCTTCCCACTCACGATAAAGTCAGGACAGTAAAATTCTCCGTAATCACCACCCAGCTTTATAGTAAAGGTTTCTGATAATATCACAGTTTCAAATCAGTTTTACTTTAGAAACAGAGCATGGGGTGCTAGGAGACAGAGATGACATATTGCTGATTTGGGGGAGGCCCAATTCACCTCTCTACTGTGAGTCCTGCTAAAGCCATCCTGGGATAATTGCTGTCCCCACGCTTTGCCTTATCAAGTTAGGAGTGGGGAATGCGTCCTGAGGGTAGATGCCACACAGCATGGTATGAGACACTTCACACCATTTATGGTGATTATTTTTTATTACTCACTTCAGATTCATCTTCCGTTTTAGTTATTTCATTTCCATAGAGTGGCAGAAAACTTGATTTTGCTATCTAGACGACTTAACCTGTATCATTTTAAAATGGAGATGATTAGAAATGTCTGCTGTCCTTCCCTTTCCCTGGATACCCTCACTGTGTCCTGATATCGGAGGAGAGGCATCTGGGCCTTGGTGTGGGCCTTTTTCTTACTGGATTTCATGAAAAGGTACAGTTTCAGGCAACAGGCACAGTATGGGGGGACCTCCACATGAAACATCCTGTCTCCCTGCTTCTGTCCCCACTCTTCCAAGCCCAGATCACGGGGTCCTTCTGGTTGGACCATTCTCAACCTATCTCCATGCCCCTTTGAGTAGTTCCCAAATCTCCTGGGATATTCTCCTGTGGTTTTAGGGACTGGCGGAGGGATTACCTCTCTCATTCACTGTTTGCCTTAGGTACGTGTACATTATTTGAACTTGTTTCCACCAATATGTACTATTTGTTGTATTTTTTATTTTGATAAAATATAATAACATAAAACCTACTGTTTTAGCCCTTTCTCAGTGTGTAGTTCAGCGTCATCAAGTACATTCACAATGTTGTACACTCATCACTACTATTTCCCAAACTGTTTCATCATCCCAAACACAAACCCCCATCATCCCAAACAGAAACAGTTAGGCAATAACTTCCCGCTTGTCCTTTCCCGGCCCCTAGTATCCTCTACTCTACTCCCCATCTCTATGATTCGGACTGCTCTAGATACCTCATATGGGGGAATTGTACAATATTTGTCCTTTCATGACCATGTCTTTCACTCAGCATAAGGTTAAGGTTCATCCATGTGTTACCATGGATCAGAATTTCATTCCTTTTTGTGGCTTACGTGTGCTATGTTTATAACTAACAAACGGATACTGAAGCGATACCACATAAATCCGTCGTGAGGTTTTCCAAAGACCATTACAATACCATCGGATGAGGGCTGTGCACTCACCATCCCTCATTCAGTCTGACACAGGACAGGATTCCCAGAAAACATAAAGCTTTTCCTGAGAAGACTTGAAGTCTTCTGCGACGGTGCTACTCGAGGAACTTGTGCCAGAATGATGTAATCAACTCATTGTTCTCTTCCTTTAGAAAGTTGTACTACAAAAAACCCAGCTGGCCCAAACAGTGTGGTGTAGTCACTTGGTTGGTTTATCAGAATTTACATCCTATAATGTGTGCCATATATTCCCTTTTATGACCAGTAATCAAGAGCGGGTGGGCTGCCCAGTCTGCAGACCACACTATGAATGGCACTATTCTAGAAAACACGTTTTCCCAAGACATGGTTTTTAACTTTCAATGCTGATGTTAAATCTGATTGACTCTGTCCCCACTTACCTCCTGTTTCCCTAAATTCCATAAGTGTATTTGCAGAAGCCAAATGAGATGAAAGAGAACTTTCCAGGAAAGCGACTTTTTAGGGCACTGAGTGAGGTAACACGGTTCTAATGGTTCACACAGCAAACTGTTAGCAAACATTTCCACCACATGCTCATTTAGCAAGTGGTTATAGCAAGTGTTCAAGCGAAAGGTTTAAAATAGGGTGTGCCTGTGTCTGCACCATGATGGTATCTCAGTTTAAGTGTGAAGTTGGGGAAAAAAAAGAGGATTCAAAAATGTTTTATTTACTTATTTGTTATTTTTTAGAGTACGCTCCAATCTCTCTGCATCATCCAGAAGAGCAAAGCATTGTAAACATCAAATGTTTATTGAAACTTTTTCCTGTATGGTGTCTCAGTAAGGCACAGTATCCTGCACATAAGCTCCCAATAAATATAAACTAAAAGTTTCAAGAGTGGAAAGGATGTTTTTAACATTTTATTAAGGAAGATGAATATGGCCACAAAATCCAGTGCTGATAAAAACCGTGGCCAGGAAGGCCAGCTAAGGATGGATTGCAGCCTCCCCAGAGGACAGCTCACAGAGCCTCATCCAGGGGACTGCAGGGCTGAGAAAGGGAAATGGAGGCACACAGTCTGGAGAAAGTGGATGTGGCAAGGTCCAGACATGGGGGTTAGAGAATGGGAATCAAAATTTACAAGCCCTCTTCTCTGAGTCCCGTTCCCACCCATGCTTTGTCTCACTCCTTCCTTGCCCTGGGGGAGGGAATGAGGGATTTCCTGGGCTTCCTGTGCCCTTTAACCCAGTGAACACTGGAGTGGCATCACGGATTATCTCCCTGGAAGAGAGACTCTTCACTAGAAGGAGCTCTCAGGAAAAGAGCTTGAAAGAAAAGCTGGGGATTGTTCCGGAACGTGATTCATCAAGTGAGACTGTCTCTGCCCCTATCAAAACAGGACTTCTGAGTTGGGGATTTTCCAGGTGTTTCTTTTCCTCACCCAAGCAATATCCACACGATACTGCCAGGTCATGGATTGGGGTCCACAAAAGAAAAATGACAGGAATTCTCCAACCGCTGCGTTATGTTATATGTTCAAAACCATGCTGTCGTTTGAAAGAACTTAGCCACAAAGTATATCCGTTCTAGACAAGATGACAAAAACGTTGTGATATTCGTCTCGAATGTTTTTTAAATAGAAAATGGCATGTTCCAGAGCAATACTATGTAGCATTTACCAACACTGAATTTGCTTTCCCAATAGAGATTTATTACTTTTCTGAGAAGTAAAAAAGAAAAAGTCAGAACTAGGGATTGTTTCTCAATGTTACTTCTCCTCTGAGACTAAATTATGAGGAATTATTTTGACAAAACAAGGGGGCTCTTGATAAAGGCATTGGTTGCTTGGCATTGAAGATGATGCCTGGTATATTAGTTTCCTAGGACTGTTGTAACAAAGTTCCCTAAACTGAGTGGCTTAAAACAACAGAAATGTACTGCTTTAGTTTGGGAGGCTAGAAGTCTGAAATCAAGGTGTCAGCAGGATGGTGCTCCTTCTGAGGGCTCTAGAGGAGAATCTGTTCCAGACCTCTTTGCTCCTGGTGGTTGCCAGCAATCCTTGACGCTCCTTGGTTTGTAGACACCTCATTCCAGTCTCTGCCAACAGATACACCTGGGGTACTCCCTGTGTGTCTTTACATCCTCCTCCTTGTATAGATGTCTGTCTCTGTGTTGCTTCTTCTCTTCTTAAAAGGACACCAGTCATGGGGCACCTGGGTGGCTCAGTCAGTTAAACATCAGCCTTTGGCTCAGGTCATGATCTCAGGGTCCTGGGATCGAGCCTTGAGTCCGGCTCCCTGTTCAGCAGGAAGTCTGCTTCTCTCCGCTCATGCTCGCTCTCTCTCTCTCAAATAAATAAATAAAACCTTAAAAAAAAAAAAAAGACACCAGTCCTTTTAGATTAAGGCCCACCCTAATGACCTCATCTTAACTCGATTACATCTGCAAAGACCCTATTTCCAAATAAGGTCAATTCACAGGTCCCAGGTAGACATGAACATAACTCTTTTGGGACACATTTCGACCCATAGCACCTGGTAAAGTGGAAGTAAAGATACTTCCGCCTGTTTCCTTTGAGGCTAAGTTCACTATCCATGCAGACATAATTCAATATGGGGAAGTCTATTAATATATTACAATAATTGGTCAAATTTTAAAATTATGTAACAGTCTTCAAAGATTTCCAAAAGCTCTCTGGAGATGACTTACTGCCCAACCTGATTTTTAGGAATTTCTTTAGAAACCAGAAATTTAAAAATATTTCTTCAACATGGTTTAAAAAATCTGTCTTAAACTGAATCAACAACATTCTTAATAATAAATACAAGAGGCAATTTCATTAAAATCAGAAATCATATATAAATGTAATTACTCAGCCATCAGAAAGAATGAGACCTTATCATTTGCAATGACGTGGATGGAACTAGAGGGTATTGTGCTAGGTGAAATAAGCCAGTCAGAGAAAGACAAATACCATATGATTTCACTCATATGTGGAATTTAAGAAACAAAACAGATGAACCCGTGGGAGAAGGGAAGGAAAAATTAAATAAGATGAAATCAGAGAGGGAGACAAACCATAAGAAACTTTTCACTCTAGGAAACAAACTGAGGGTTGCTGGAGGGAAGTTGGGCAGGGGCGATGGGGTAACTGGGTGATGGGCATTAAGGAGGGCACTTGATGCAATGAGCACTGGGTATTATATACAGCTGATGAACCACTAAACTCTACTTCTGAAACTAAAAATGTACTATGCGTTAATTAATTGATTTTAAATTTAAAAAAAAAGAAATCAGCATACAAAAAAAAGGAAGGAAGGAAGGGATGGAGGGAGAAAGGGAGAGAAATGAGGGCTAAAATCCCCATTTGAGTTTTACCAGTAATAAAACTAATATTTGTGTTCCCATCTGTCTAACTCCTGGGTCTATCTCTGAGCTCCAAGCAGCAAAGAGAGAGGTGAGCGTTACACTCAAACCCCAACAGTAGACACTTTTTTAATCTTTATTTTATAGAAGAAACAGGCTTCAAGAGGTCAAGCAATATATGTGAACACAGGAAGGGCCACCATGTTCACACCTGCTGGGCACCCGTGGTGTGAATGGCACCTTCCTGGAATTGCACCGTGCAAAACTCTGTCCCCCACTGTGGCTGCAATGGTTCTGGTGCCTCTTAAAAGGAGTGTCCCAGGAAAGGAACTACTGGGCCATAGGGTAAGCAAATGTGTAGCTTTACAAAATAATGCCAAACAGGCTTCCTGCAATCCTAGTAGCAGAGTGGAATGTTAAAAATATTATTCTGGCATTTGTGGAAGACTTTATTAAGGGACCACTGCAGTGGTGGTTTTGCACTAAGGGAGAGAGACTGGGCTCCACTCCAAAGACAACAAGGAAAGTGGGGATTGATCGCCAAGATGTGGGGTGGGTCCGTGGATAGAAAATTATTAAGAGGACACATCAAGGCTCAGTGGATTCTTGCTAGACCCAACAGGGTTCTTGCTGAAGGCAGGCCGGGGTTAGATGATCTCAAGGGTGGAATAAGGAATTTGATCAGATAGCAAGGGTGGGGGATTTTTGCTAAACTGACCCAGAGGATTCTTGCTAAAAGTTGGACTCAGAGGACCCAGGACACAGCCCCAGGTCTGGACCCAGCTGAGAATGAGGCTCAGGGGAGCCCGACTCAGTTTTGGTTAAGGAGAAAGTCTTTGCCAATAAGTTTCCTTTATCCACATCTTCATCCACGTGTGACATTGTCCTCATCGGGGACCCCCATGGAGCAGCATACAATTGCCTGGATGAGTGAGCTTCCGACGGGTCAGTTAGGAACCTCAGGAAGTAGGTGAGCTGGAGCCATCTTGCTCCTGGTCAAGAGGCTGCCTTGTAGAGGACAAAGTCAAGGGGCTGCTGAGGGCGTCAATGGAGCACAGGACCCAGAGGCGACGGAAGGAGGTCAAGTCGGAGCTGGTCTCCTACTTCAGGACCTCTCTGTGGGCACACCTCTCACCAGGGCACCTGGACCAAGTAGCAATTTTTATGTCAAAGAGTCGTAGAATAAATCAAAAGAAGAAAGTTTGACTAAGTGATTATATAAAAATTTAAAACATCTGCATATCAAAACAGCACAGACAAAATTAAAGGACAATCAAATCAGAACACAATTATCATGAAGATGACCGAAAGAAAATATACTTCACGTATGAAAAGTGTGAACAAACTGATATAAGAAAATCATCAGATTCAAATAGACCAAAAAAACAACAACAGAAAAGTAGCATAAAAGAAATGCATTAGTCTAGAAATATAAGGAATGTTCAAACTCAGTAGGAAAGTAATATAAGTTAACAATAAGACACCAGGTTTAATTTACCAAATCAATACACCAACCCAGCCAGACCTTAGCCCCCTCATTTGAACCATATTAAAATACGATATTTAAGTTTGACGAGGCCAAGGTAAAAAGTCTTTCTTGTTTCATACACATCTGAGGTATGTAAGTTATACAGCTTTTATGAAAAGAAAATTTCCAATATTTGGTAAATGTCTTTTGAAGAGTCATTTTAAACCAGAAATTTTTCTTTTAGGAATCAATCTTAAAGAACCTGAAACACAGAAATAACTGTTTGCCCAAAATGTTCATTTCACTATTCTTTATAATAAAGGATTAAAAACAACAACAAACAGCAAAGATATACAAGCAGTTAAGCAAGTCGTGATAGACCATTAAAAAACCAATTAAGGGGCGCCTGGGTGGCACAGTCAGCTGAGCATCTGACTCTTGGTTTCAGCGCAGGTCATGATCTCAAGGTGGTGAGATCGAGCCCCATGTCTGACTCTGCACTGAGAGCAGTCTGCTTGAGACTCTCTTGCCCTCTCCCTGTGCCCCTCCCCCATGCTCTCTCTCTCTCATAAATAAATAAATAAATAAATAAATAACAAATTAAAATTATGTTTTATGAGTATTTAATAATATAGGGAAATGAGTGGGAAATTATGTAAGTAAAATACATTAAATTGAAAAGAGCATTAAGTGAAAAATATTGTTATAAAAATTTTAAATATAAGCTATAGCATAATATAAAATTTTAAATTATATTCTATGTTAATATTAGAAATATGCATAGAAAAATATAGGACATGCATCAGAATGTTAATACTGATTTCAGTATTAACTTTAACTTTTTATCTCAGCCCAAAGTCCTTTCTTCAGAGGCCTTCCCTGGTTCCCTTAGTCCAATCCTGTCCCTGCTTATCAATTTTCCCCAGTTCATGTTCTTTCTAGTTCTTCTTTTCTTCTAAAGTTATTCATTGGTTTGCTTGCTTGTTCACTTTCTGTATCTCCCACTCGCAGGATATTGGTTTGGTTTTTTATGTTCTTAGTTGTATTTTCAACATTTTCTATTGGTGGTATTGGTTTTTTATGTTCTTAGTTGTATTTTCAACATTTTCTATTTTTTCAACCATCAATATGTAACATTCCTATAAATTTTAAAGGCGATATGCTCTCTAAAATATGAGCTTGAATACATAAGAATTCCTTTCGTGATGTTCTAGGGTCTAGAATTACTTAGAGAAGAGGTGTCACGCCATGGTGAGTGCACAATCTGGGCCAGTTTGCCAGAGTTTCAGTCCTGGACTCACCCCCAACAGCAGTGTGACCTTGAACAAGTCACTGAAACCCTTTGTGCCTCAGTTCCTTCCTTCGCAAAATGGGGGCAGCAAGAGTCCCCACCTCCTGGAGTTGTGAGAGAGGCGACTGAGTTAATATATGTGAGGTGCATAGAGCACGCCCTAGGAAAGGCAGCCATTATTGTGATTCAGGAAAAGAAGGAAGAGTTTTAGCTTGCATGCTCCTTGAAAGTGAGGCCCATTTCTCTTAGTTCTTTTACATCTTTAATACCTTCTACCTGCTCCCCAGACAAAAACCTTGACAATAGTGCCGAATCCATAGTGATGTTCTCATAGAGTCAAGGGTTAGTAACTTCTTGCCATTCCTCTCACTCCTTTACTTGAGTATTGCAAACTTCAGAAGTGACCTGCCCGGCATGGGGGGTAGGTGTGTGAACACAGCTCTACCACCATCATCATCATCCTATCATAACGTAGCGTTATTATTCATATCTTCAACGAGATATTGATGAAAGCAAATCCCAAAGCAGCCACTTTGTTTTTTATCGGAATGCTCTGCATTCTTTTTGCCCTTAGATCAACAACAACACCTGCTGCCTTCAAAAGGGCTGAATGTCAAGGGCCTCTCCTTGCTGTTGTGAACGGAGAAGAGCTACTTAACCACGGGTGCTGGGCAAGGAATCCTAGAATGTGCCCCAAACAAGGCGGTAGGAGCATCTGTTCTGGATTTCCAAAGTTGGCAAGCAGTAAGTGAATAGGATCACATTCAAGGCGAGCCGTTGACGTCTAGGAGAGAATCAAGCTATCTGAGCAAAGTGGCTTGGAGGATGGTGACAGGAATCTTGGTAGGGAGCTGAAGGCGGGGAGGGGAGGTCCGAGAACAGCAGACATCCAATCAGGGACAATTGTTGAGCACCAGGACGGGACACCATCCTCTGTGCTGGGACTGTGGTCATGACAAACTGGTGGCATGACATGATGGTTCCCCTTGGAGAGTCCTGGGGGTGCTGCCAGCACTCAGCCCAGCTGTCAGTCCTGGTGAGTCTTGCCTAATGTCAACACAGTCCACATTCAACTGTCAGTTGGGCAGAGATGCAAAGGCCTGGGTATCCAATCCAAACCTGGTCAGTTTTGAAGAGTCGTCTCATCTTGATTCCCTGTAGGGCATCGGTTGAGATGGCGTCATGGCCCCATGGCCCCCTCTGTGATGCAGTGATGTCTCGCCCCTCGTCCTTCGCAGTGCTAATCCTGAGAGCTCCCTGATAGAGGCCTGCAGGAAATTCTCCACCTCAGAGTCTATGACAGTCCCCGCTCCCCTCCCACAGAGCTTATATCCTGCGAGTGGGAGATACAGAAAGTGAACAAGCAAGCAAACCAATGAATAACTTTAGAAGAAAAGAAGAACTAGAAAGAACATGAACTGGGGAAAATTGATAAGCAGGGACAGGATTGGACTAAGGGAACCAGGGAAGGCCTCTGAAGAAAGGACTTTGGGCTGAGATAAAAAGCAATGGAGAAGTCAAAGGTCAGGATTAGCAGGTGTTGGCCAAGCAGAAGGAAGTCACTGACCCTGCAGTGGAGCGATCCAGGGTGAGCTAGGGAACGCAGAGTTGGGAAGGGCTTTTCCACATGGGAGCTGGCAGGCATCACAAGGAGTGTGGGTTTCATCCGGGCTGAATGAAAAGACCCGGGAGGGTTTTAAGTGCTCCAGAGACCTGATCTAATTTAGGTTTTTAAAAGATTATTCTTGCTGCTGAGTGGAAAATAGATTGCAGGGAAGTAAGAATAGAAGCAGGGAAGACTATTCAAGAAATTTCTCCTTAATCCAGGTCACTGCTTCTCAAAATACAAGCCGCAGCCCATTAATGGGTAATGCAATCAATGCAATGGCTATGAACAACATTTTTAAATGAAATAGCCCAGGCTAGATTTGAATAGAATAAAACAGAAGAGAAAATTAAGTGTGTGGCATTCAGTAAGAATAAATATCACTTCATGATACTTAATGGGGTTAAAAATAGCCTTATACATCTGTATTGGTTGCGTCAATTAACCAAGACCAGAAAAAAAATGACTTAAAAATGAAGAAGAATGGCAAAGGACCAAAAGGGTGTGATGTTCTAGAGTAGGCAGTGGGGTCAGAGACGCCTGTGAGAAGTAGCAGGGAAAACAGCACATGGCTTAGGGGTACCAAGACCAGAGTAAAGACCAGAACAAGACGAGGTAGTCCAGGAGGGTAGAGAGCATCTGGAGTGAGCAGCTGCCTCTGGTACGTTGGGCTTTGATGCAGTATCAATCCCAGCAGAGGAAAAATGTTTTGTTTTATTTGGAAAAAAAGGGAGGGTAGGTCTGCCGGGGGAAGGCTGACCCAACCACAAGATGGCAGACACACACTTAGGGAGGGTTCCAGTTTCAGCCCAGACCCACTGTGCGGGCTTACTCAAAATGCAGGAGCACCTCCCCTTGTGGGGGAAGTTCCATGGTTCCCCCGGAAACTGAAATGGACGAACAGTGGTGTCCGAGGCTGCCAGACATGCAAGTGATGTTGACGGTAATATTCAAGGCAAACTGAAGAGTTCTGTGAGCTGGCATTCCAGACGCCAAGGGTCATTGTTTCACAGATAGGTTCCACAAGTCCTTCATTCCACAATATTCTCTTCTATTATAAAGTGCTCTGGGCACACAAGTTGGGGACACGTCTTGTTGTGGGTTCAAGTGCCTCCCCCAAAATGATATGCTGAAGTCCTAATCCCGGTACCTCCATACCTGACCTGATTTTTTTAATAGGGTCATTCATTGCTGATGTAATCCGGTAAATTAAGGCGAGGTCATCCTAGAATCAAGTAGGCCCCAAATCCAATCTGACTGGTGACCTCAGAAGAGGAGGAGAGACACAGAGACACAGATACACAGGAAGACAACCAGGTGATGACAGAGGCAGAGATTTGAGTGATGTGTCTTCAGGCCAAGAGAGGCCATGGATTGCTGGGAAGCATCGGGAACTAGAAGAGGCAAGGAAGGATCCCTCCCTACAAGCTTCAGAGGGAATATGGTCCTGCCAACACCTTCCTTTCAGACTTCTAGCCTCCAGTGAGACAATAAATCTCTGTTGTCTTTAGTTGCAGCATGTTGTGAAGGCAACTAGGAAACTAACACACTAGGCATCATCTTAGATGCAAAGCAACCGATGCCTTTTGGAAGGAATATAGCTCCATACATGTCATTGCAAATGGCAAGACTGCATTCTTTTTATGGTGAATAATAATTGATTATATATATATATATATATACACATACCACTTCTTTATCCATTCATCAATGGATATCATTGTCATTGGACAATGTCAGTGTACATTTGTGCTGCTTCCATATCTTGGCAATTGTAGATAATGCTGCTATAAACATAGGGGTACATGTATCCCTTTGAATTAGTGTTTTTGTTTTCTTTGGGTAAACACCCAGTAGTTCGATTGCTGGATCATAGGGTAGCTCTATTTTTCACTTTTTGAGGAAACTCCATACTGTTTCCCAGAGTGGCTACACCAGTTTGCATGAATGTTCCTTTTTCACCACATCCTCTCCAACACCTGTCATTTCTGTGTTTTTGATTTTGGCCATTCTGACAGGTGTGAGGCGATATCTCATTGTAGTTTTGATTTGCATTTCGCTGATGATAAATGATGTTGAGCACCTTTCTCGTGTGTCTGTTGGCCATCTGGATGTCTTCTTTGGAGAAATGTCTGTTCATGTCTCCTGCCCATTTTTAAATTGGATTATTTCGGGAGGGTGAGTTTTATAAGTTCTTTGTATATTTTGGATACTAACTTTTTATCAGATATGTCATTTGCAAATATCTTCTTCCATTCTGTAGGTTGCCTTTTAGTTGTTTTTTTTTTAAGATTTTATTTATTTATTTGACAGAAAGACAGAGAGAGAGCACAAGTAGGCAGAGTGGCAGGCAGAGAGAGAGGGAGAAGCAGGCTCTCCCCTGAGCAGGGAGCCGGATGCGGGGCTCGATCCCAGAACCCAGGGATCATGACCTGAGCCTAAGGCAGCGGCTTAACCAACTGAGCCACCCAAGTGCCCCAGTTGCCTTTTAGTTTTGTTGATTGTTTCCTTTGCTGTGCAGAAGCTTTTATTTTTATGTAGTCCCAATAGTTTGTTGTTGTTGTTGTATTATTTTTTTTGCCTTTGTTTCCCTTGCCTCAGGGGACCTATCTTGGAAAAAGTTGCCATGGCCAATGTCAGACAAATTACTGCCTGTGCTTTTTTCTAGGGTTTTTACGGTTTCAGGTCTCACAATTAGGTCTTTAAGCCATTTTAAATTTATTTTTGCGTGTGGTGTAAGAAAGTGGTCCAGTTTCTTTCTTTTGCTTGTAGCTGTCCAGTTTTTCCAACACCATTTGTTGAAGAGACTGTCCTTTTCCCATTGGATATTTTTTCCCGCTTTGTCAAAGATTAATTGACTATATAATTGTGGGTTTATTTCCGGATTTTCTATTCTGTCCCATTGATCTGTGTGTCTATTTTTGTGCGAGTAACGTACTGTCTTGATCATTATAGCAACTTGAAGCCGGGAATTGTGATGCCTCCAGCATTGCTTTTCTTTTTCAAGATTGCTTTGACTATTCAGGGTCTTTTGTGGTTCCATACAAATTTTAGGATTGTTTGTTCTAGCTCTGTGAAAAATGCTGTTGGTATTTTGATAGGTATTGCATTAAATGTATAGATTGCTTTGGGTGGTATAGACATTTAACAATATTTATTCTTCCAATCCATGAGCATGGAATGTCTTCCCATTCAACCATTCTTTCGTTTCTTTCACCAGTGTTTTATAAACTTCAGAGTACAGGTCTTTCACCTCTTCGGTTAGGTTTATTCCCAGGTATCTTATGGTTTTTGGTGCAATTGTAAATGAATTGTTTTCTTAATTTCTTTTTCTGCTGCTTCATTACTGGTGTAGAGAAATGCAACAGATTTCTGTACATTGATTTTGTATCTGCGACTTTACTGAATTTGTTTATCAGTTCTAGAAGTTTTTTGATGGAGTCTTTTGTGGTTTCTGTATATAGTATCATGTCATCTACAAATAGGAAAGTTTTACTTCTTTCTTACCCACCTGGATGCCTTTTATTTCTTTTTCTTATCTGATTGCTGTGACTAGGACTTCCAGTACTATGCTGAATAAAAGTGGTGAGAATGGACATTGTCTCGTTCCGGACCCTAGGGGAAGAGCTCTCAGTTTTTTCTCCATTGAAGATGATGTTAGCTGTGGGTTTTTCATATATGGCCTCTATTATCTTGAGGTATGTTCCCTCTAACCCTACTTTGTTGAGGGTCGTTATCATGAGTGGATGTGTGAATGTACTTTGTCAAATGCTTTTTCTACATCTATTGAAATGATCATGTGGTTTTTATCTTTTCTCTTATTGATGTGATGTATCACATTGATTTGCAAATATTGAGCCACCCTTGCAACTCAGGAACGAATCCTTCTTGATCGTGGTGAATGGTTTTCTAATGTATTGTTGGATTCAGTTTGCTAGCATTTTGTTGAGGATTTTTTGCATCTATCAGAGATATTATCCTGTGGTTCTCTTTTTTTGTGGTGTCTTTATCTGGTATTGGTATCAGGGTAATTCTGGCCTCATAGAATGAATTTGATTATCTTCCTTTTCTATTTTTTGGAATAATTTGAGAAGAATAGGTATTAACTCTTCCTCAAACGTTTGGTAGAATTCACCTGTGAAGCCATCTGGTCCTGGACTTTTGTTTTTTGGGAGTTTTTTGATTACTGATTCAATTTCATTGCTAGTAATCAGTCTGTTCAGATTTTCTATTTCTTCCTGCTTCAGTTTAGGTAGGTTATATGTCTCTAGGAGTTTATCCATTTCTTCTAGGTTGTCCAATTTGTTGGTATATAGTTTTTCATATTCTCTTATAATTATTTGTATTTCTGTGGTGTGGTCTCTCTCACTTGTGATTTTATTTGGGTTCTTTTTCTTTTTTTCTTTGTAAATCTGGCTAGAGGTTTATCAATTTTACTGATTTTTTTTTTTCCCCAGAGAACCAACTCCTGGTTTCATTGATCTGTTCTACTGTTTTTTGTGGGGTTTTTTCTTTTTTTGGTTTCTATATCATTTATTTCAGGTTTAATCTTTATTATTTTCTTTCTGCTGGTTTTAGGTTTTTTTGTTCTTCTTTTTCTAGCTCCTTTAAGTGTGAGGTTAGATTGTTTATTTGAGGTATTTCTTGCTTCTTGAGGTGGGCCTGTATTGCTATAAACTTCCCTCTTAGAACCACTTTTGCTGCACCCCAAAAGTTTGAACGGTTTTGTGTTCATTGTCATTTGTTTCCATGTACTTTTTTATTCACTGTTTTATTATTTATTTATTCACTGTTTAGAAGCATGTTATTCAGCCTCCATATATTTGTGTTCTTTCCAGATTTTTTTTCTTGTGGTTGACTTCTTGTTTCATAGCATTGTGCTTAGAAAAGATGGATGGAATGCCTCCAGTCTTTTTAAATTTGTTGAGGCTTGCTTTGTGGCCTAACATATGATCTATTCTGGAGAATGTTCTATGTGCACTTGAAAAGAATGTGCATTCTGCTGTTTCAGGATGGAATGTTCTGAGTATATCTGTTAAATCCATCTGGTCCAGAGTGTCATTCAAAGTCATTGTTCCTCTGTTGATTTTCTGTTTAAATGATCTGTCCAATGAAATAAGTGAGGTGTTAAAGTCCCTAACTATTATTATATTATTATCGATTAGCTCCTTTATGTTTGTCATTAACTGTTTTGTGTATTTAGGTGCCCCCATGCTGGGTGCATAAATATTTACAATTGTTATATCTTCTTGTTGGATTGTTCCCTTGATTATTTGGTGTCCTTAAAGGAAACCATTCTTTAAAAAATATGTTCTAATCCCAGTCTTTATCTTCTTTTCAGTTTGAATACTTTATTTGGTATACCACTTATATGATTCTACATCCAGGTGCTTAACCAGAAGGGAAGAAGTTAAACACTCAGATCGTATTTCAGAGAGAATCCTGTAAAACTCAGAGGTTTGGATAGCTTCCACACCATTTCAGTGTTCACTGGGCAGTAATGATTTCTCCCCCTGTCCCTTGTCATCTGCTAGTGAGGCTGCCTGTTGGCAGCAGAGACCTCACAAGAGAAGGCCTTTCAATGGATGATGTTTATGTCTTCACTTCACACCCTTAATCCGGGTGGGAAGAAGGGCAGAAAAGAGATCTTTTTTTTTTAGAAGGTACACACGTGAATGACAACAGTGAGCACCAGAAGCCATCACCCAGCAGATCCCAGTAGAATAAAATTAAATCAGAGGGAGGGTAAAGTGTTTCAACAGCCTGATAGAATCGAGCTGTCTTTTAACTAGGACGCTTCCGGCTCATTCCTCCAACTGTTTAATAGAGCATTTACATCAATTACTACTGCACTGCAGTAAAGCAAGATGCTAAAAGCAAGACTTCCCCAGGAGATGGGGACAGTGTTGCTGAGCAGGCGGGCAGGACCGGGAGCTGATGGTGGTGGCTGCCTCCCCGCAAACCAATCTACTTCCTCCCAGGGATTTGAGATGGAGTTCATAATGTGAACTTATTTCTTTGTTTGTTTCTCCCTTCTGGGGAGTGAGGGAGGTTACCATAGAAGTCAAGACTATTCAGAAACCTGAAACTCATTACTGACCACACACACGCACAAAAAAGTTAGTTTTTAGGGTCAGAAACAACACTTGCAGGAAGGTAACTGAAGGAAATGTAGAGGTGACATTTGAGGGGGTGACATAAAGTCCAAAGTAACCACAGCATCCAGAATTCAGACTCTGTAGCACCATGCTATCGCTGACACTCTAAAACGACAGTTTTCCTAAGGAAGAATCACCCGTAAAGTTAATTGTCGCTCTGCAAGACATCCATGAGCTTCCTGCCCTGTGGTAATTGGGCAGAGCCAGAGCTGAACTTTGGATTTAGGCAGCACAAATTACTTCAAGAGGCTTGGGGCGCTGAGGGATTTTGCTGATTCCCCAGTGATTTTTCAGCTAATCTGTACTTACAGGAAAAAAATGAAATCTCACTGGGAAGTATTATCCTGTATTCCTAGTTTCCATACCTGGCACTTACTGGGGATCGGTGGGAGAGAAAAGTGGATGGATCTGCTTCCCACCACCACAGAGTCACAGAATCTTGAGATCCCAGGTGAAACTAGCCTCTTACTTTACCATTGACGAGTGGCTTACAAGGGTTGCACCACTCTGGCCTGTAGATCCAACACCTTAATACGTCTCCCAGTTGTTCTCCCCACTCAGCCCTGGAGTCAGATGATCTGAGATGAAATTCCTGCTCAGCCACTTACAGGCATAATAGGCACTCAATAGATATTTATTAAAGGAATAAATGAATGAATGGAGAATATTCATGACTTTAAAAATATTTAGTGGTGAAACAATTCATGTTAAAAATTTTTATCTGAAACTCCAATATTTTGCTCAGCCAATTCAGCCTCTCATTTCCCTCCAGAAACTCCTCAAGCCCCTCCTAGGTGCCTCAGAACAGATAGAAAACCTAGAACCTTATAGAATCATTAACATTTTTATTCTCGTATTTTGGCCTTTCCTCTATGAAGAGATGTTTATTTTTAGATTTAAAAATTTGTTAATTGGACTTGTTCAAAGAATACTATTTTGTTTGTACTGCACACATTTTCATCAAATTAGACTCTGAATTCCCCAATAACAAGTATCATGTGATTTACACACAAATTGTATGTTGTTTAACATTCCTTGAAGCCATTCCATTTCATTGACTTCAGGCAGGTTACCTAACCATTCTAATCTTCTTTTTCTTGTCCATAAAACAAGGACAACAAAACCTGTTCTTTCTTCTCACCTCACAGATGACTGTGACACTCAAAGACACATGCAAAAGAAAATGCTCCTAATTGGCAGACATATTTACAAAGGGAAGACAGTTATCAGGACTTCCCATCTTTGGGCGGGATGTCTCATCTCTGATGATGAATGAGGGGATGGTAAGCCCCAGGGCTCTTGAGTTCCTGTCAGGTAGATGCTAACAAAAATACCCGAACACTTTGGTCCTTTTTTTTTTTTTTTTTAAATACCTTAACGTGCAGAGTTTGATTTGAGTTAGGAATGTCAGGCTGCGGGGACAGCAAACACATCAGAGTTGGTTCCGACAGATTTGTTGTCAGCCCATCTGAAAAGAAACATGGAGCCACCTCCCTTTTCCTACGTCCTCCAAGCTCCACAGGTTCTTCTTCTCATCAGTGTCACCCTCCCCGACTAGCACTTGCCAAAGGGTAAAAGAGAAAGGGGGCAGGATGCATCTCCTGCACCACCATTCCGGTTGCTTATCCTTTTAGCCAGACTTGCATCTTCACCTAAAACGGAAGAGAAAGGACAGTTACTATGATATTCACAATCTTCCTTTGATTTCCATGTGCTCTCTGTAACATAGTGCCAAGAGTGTACCCATTTTTTAAAAACATGTTCTGAAACAATAAGGAAGCATTGTTGTTATCTTTGTCATTTTTTTATGCCAATACCTGAGTAAATATACGTTCAAAGGCAGAGGTAGGTGGTCATTTAGCATAATGCCGGCCATAATAGGCACTCAATAAATATTTATTAAAGGAATAAATGAATGAATGGAGAAGATTCATGATTTTAACAATATTTAGTAGTGAAACAATTAACTTAAAATTTTTTTTGTCTGAAACTCTAATATTTTGCTCAGTCAATTCAGCCTCTCATTTCCCTCCAGAAATTCCTCAGGCCCTTCCTAGGTGCCTCAGAACAGATAGAAAACCTAGAACCTTACAGAACCATTAACATTTTTGTTCTCATATTTTGGCCTTTCCTCCATGAAGAGATACCTATTTTTAGATTTAAAAATTTGTCAGTTGGACTTGTTCAAAGAATAGTATTTTGTTTGTATCTCACCCATTTTCGTCAAATTAGACTCTGAATTCCCCAATAACAGGTATCATGTAATTACACACAAATTGTGTGCTCTGTTTAACATTCCTTGAAGCCATTCTATTTCATTGAACTTGTTAGTAGAACTGATTGTCAGAAAAAACAAAAAGCAAAAGGATCCTGTCATGTGCCCAGTTTCACCAAGATTCTACAATCCTGTACTGATCTAAACAAGAAGCAACCTTATTTTCCTGTGGATTCTAGATGCAGCTAGGACAACTGAGTACAGTTTCTTAAACTGGATGGAAATATTTATATTGTTTTGTGTGTCTTGGTAGGAAGCTGAAATGTATTCTTGTGCTATTCACTGCAATGAGGATTTATACAATAAAATAATTTTTTGCTGGAAGAGAGCTCAAGGGGGCCCTCCATCCATTTCTCACTCAAAGGCACAACAGTAGACCTTCGGCATTTGAGGAATTCCAAATAAGAAATTCCACCACTGACTATGATTTTCTTCGCAAAAGTATGTTAGTTCAATGGGAGAAAGCAAAGTGATCTCTTTGGACCCTTCCAGATGGCTGCTGCAAACGAAGCGATAAATAGAGAACAGTGAAGTCCAGTAGAAACCGAGATGTTGGCAGTTGGCTAGGCTCACTTACTAGCTATGAGATGTGTTCCCACACACCAGCTTTAAAGCGCACGGATTCCCACAGACCTGTACCTCTGAAACAAATAATACGTTATATGTTAAAAAAGAAGAAGAAGAAGAAGAAGATGATGATGATGATAGTAGGAAGGGAAAAATGAAGAGGGGAAAATCAGAGAAGGAGATGAACCATGAGAGACTATGGACTCTGAGAAACAAACTGAGGGTTGCTGGAGTGGTGGGGGGTGGGAGGGAGGGGGTGGCTGGGTGATAGACAGTGGGGAGGGTATGTGCCATGGTGAGTGCTGTGAATCGTGCAGGACTGCTGAATCACAGATCTGTACCTCTGAAACAAATAATATATTATATGTTAAAAAAATAGAAGATAGTAGGAAGGGAAAAATGAAGGGGGGGGAATCGGAGAGGGAGATGAATCATGAGAGACTATGGACTCTGAAAAACAAACTGAGGGTTCTAGAGGGGAGGAGGTGGGGGGATGGGTTAGCCTGGTGATGGGTATTAAAGAGGGCACGTACTGCATGGAGCACTGGGTGTTACACGCAAACAATGAATCATGGAACACTACATCAAAAACTAATGATGTAATGTATGGTGATTAACATAACATGATAAAAAAAGAAAAATATAAATAAAAATGTAATTAACATAACATAATAAAATAAAAAAGTTAAAATAAAAATTAAAATAAATAAAATAAAATTTAAAAAAAGCACACCAATTCCTATCTCAGCCAATCTAAAACTTACTACATACCATGGGCTTTTCAGATCACTTGCAAATAATTTAAACTCCAGAGGTTACATCTGAGATAGAGGTCCGCTTTATTCTAAAAAAGTCATCTGAGACCACATCCAAGGGGAGTCAATCCTACTAATCTTTTCATGAAACACCGTCCATTAGTCAGTCAGTAACTATCTACTCAGCCATTCCAACATCACTGTTGCTAGTTCCGGAACAAGTAAAGCATCCCTTCCAGAATGTGGTTCCAAAGCTCCAGCACCTTCTTTAAAGGTCAATGGCACAAAATTCTGCTCCTGATGCCACAGATATTTGTTGGTATTTTCCCTCAGTGTTTGCTTTTTTGCGTTCTATTTTAACTGGAAAACTTGAAAATTACACAATTAAATCACTATAAAAAACATACACCATAGACAAAGAGGTTTCAATTAAGAAATCTAACCACATTTTAAGGATTTGACACCAACTCTGGCATCAGATGAGAAAATACCATCATAACTGGAGTAGGAATAATACTCAAGCCAATAAGTTTCCAACATCCCCAACATTACCGGGAATATAAACACATTCACTCATCTGAAATGATTCACGAAAAGGTCAGCTTTTGAACTTTTTAAATAAAATGTTTAAATAATATTCTCTTAAGTTTTGTACCACATGTTCTACTGAAAGAATTTGAGACAATCTACACATCAATGTAAGTCGAGACACAAGATACTGGACACAGAGAGAAAAAAGACCAGATTTTACCTAAAATAATGTACACTTGCGGTCCCCAGAATAAGGCAACTTGGTGGCTCTTGGTAAAAATACCAGGTTGCAAGTTTTCTTATCTGTTACAGCAAATTAAAAAGCCCACAAACAATAAACAAGCCCACAAAAAATAAACAAATCCATTTTTATCTAGAGGTAGGATTTTGCACATTCATCACATTTTGAAAATAGGTAAGAGATTTTTTTTTTTTTTTTGAAATTCAAAAGAACAAAGAGTCAAGCGAAACAAAAGACAACTACGGCCAACCAGTTTTGCGTAGCATCCTCAAGGCATCCTGGGATGATACAAGCATCCCCAACCTCCTTTCCTCTCTATTTTAGTAACGTTTGCAGCCACCAAATCCCAGTTAATTTGCAGATTTCATACACCCCGCTCTGCCTTCCCTGGAACTGGGTCCAGGGCCTCCCTCAGTACCTGTGAGGAGGGGTCCAGACAGACGCGGAGATCGCCACTGGTCCCCTCAGGTCAGGGCTGGGAAGTCCATCCCCTTGCCCACGTGGGACCACCCACGGCCTGCCAGCCTTACGGCCAGACTGCCAGAGACCCCACTCCCTGAGTCCCAGGGGCTCCCTACCTCCCATTCCTGGCTTCTGCAGGAAAACCGCGTCCCTCCGTCCCTCTAGCAGAGCCCTCGATGCCCGGCAACCTGTCCCTTTCTTCATCTAAGAAATTCTTTTCTAGTTTGAGGGAAACATTTTACCAGAGCTTGGGGTCCCTTGCATCTTCCTGATATTGTTAAGGAAACCAAAGCCAGGAAGTCTGGTCAGCTATTTCCTGTGTTCTTCCTTGTCCCATTCCTCTCCTGAAGGATGAGCAGGAGATCTCCTTGACAATTAGAAGGGGGCAGGGGAGCACAGCAAATTGTCCATGCCCTCCTCAATGCGGCCCTCAGAACCCTGCCTCCGCCCGCTTTTCCCCACCTCCACTGGCCCAGCACCACCTGTCCCCTCCTCCCTGCACCGCAGACACGGAGCTCCTTCCTCCGTCCCTTGTGCTCACCGCGCTCTTGACACTACAGAGCCTTTGCACACACTGTTCACACTATCTGAGAGACTCTTTCCCTCTTCTCTAGTAATTAAACCTTTTCAGCTCAGATGCCACTTCCCCAGAAGCCTTTCTGTGCCTGTGTGTCCCTTTTTAAAAATATTCCATAGCGCAGTATTCCCCCCTAGTAGCCATATCCCACTTGGTACTTAGTATTTATGTACCCACCTGTCTTTCTAGACTGTAAGCTCCATAAACTCAGACTACCTGGCTTTGAGATCACTCTTGCTTTCTATAGAATTTGGCACTTAAATAAATACTGAACTGAATGACTAAACGAAAGAAAGAGAGAGAGAGAGAGAGCGAAAAAGAGAGACAGAAAGAAAGAAATTCAATAAGTAAACTCAATAAATAAATGCTGAGTGAGTGAATGAATGTGCCCACTGTCTCCTTTCTCCTTGGCTCTCTGCTCTCCTGTGAGCCCCTGTGATTTAGCTTTTTTTTTTTTTTATAAAGATTTTATTTATTTGACAGAGAGAGACAGCGAGAGAGGGAACACAGCAGGGGGAGTGGGAGAAGCAGGCTTCCCGCGGAGCAGGGAGCCCGATGCGGGGCTCGATCCCATGACCCCGGGATCATGACCAGAGCGGAAGGCAGACACCTAAGGACTGAGCCACCCAGGCGCCCCGTGATTTAGCTTTTGTATGTATCATCTGTCAAGGAGATACATACTTTCCACCAAGTGGTAAAATAACCTTCTGTATCCCATTGTCTGGTGGTTCAATCAGTTAAGCCTCTGACTCTTGATTTCAGCTCAGGTCATGATCTCACAGACGTGAGATCAAGCCCCACGTCGGGCTCCACACTCAGTGGGAGCCTGCCTAAGATTCTCTCCCTCCTTGTGACCCCACACCTCAAACAGATAGATAAATCTTAAAAAAAAAAATTACCTTCTGTATCATGTTCCTTTAAACCTTCCGTCTTGGCTACTTGTAAACGGTTGCACTCAGGGGCTTCTTGCTAAATTTCGGATTTACCATTGACACATTTGTAGGTGCCATGATTAGCCAACCCCTTTAAAATAATTTCCTTCTTTTCTTTTTATTAAGCTTTTGTAAGCGTGAGTCATGCATTCCCACCTGAAAGCTTGAATACTTTTTGACTTTGCTTTAGCCTGCAGTTTTAAGGGTCATGGGAAAGAGAAATTTGAATTGCATTCCATTTTCAGCTAAAGGAAACTAACTTTTGAGTTGAGTCTTGCAGACCACGCAGTTAAGCACAATGAATGGCCTACTTTTTTTAATGACTGGCAGGCCTGTGAGTCACACCAGTATAACTACCTAATTCACATGCCCAGTTGATGTGCACCTTATCAAAGCAGTAGCCCTTGTAACCTGACAGAAAGTTCTGCAGTCCTCCAATCAGATACCTGATCTATACACATCAACACTCTTCAAAGACCAAAATTACATCAATGAACTAGAATTTAGGAGACCTTTGGCTAACTTCTAGAAGCAGTAGTAGCCTGGATGTTAGAGGTGGTGGCCCCAAATTTTATATAGGAGAGAATTCGGGGCAGCAGTCTGCTTGGAAGATGAGGATCAAAGCTGCTTTTGGGTAGAAAATGTCAAACGTCCACATCGTATAATGGGGACCTGGGTTGACAAAGATTATGAGAGAAGAGGGAAGGCTAGAGTCCCCATTCCTCACCTCTTGGCTCCAAATAGCGTTTACTTCCTGAAAACAAACTGCTGGTTTTTTCTGCCCCCAACCCCAGCCCCCTCCTGGAATAATGGCAGCTTTTAATGATGATATTGCCCTTTGAACCTTCAGAGTCCACAATCTGCTTAACTCACTTTACAGTGCCTAGCACCAGAAACAAAAGATGCTCAATAAATACATCTCGATCAGGAGAAGTATAGTAATGTACAGTGGTTAAAAATAGGGTGTCCGTATATATCTCTTCCATGCATATTGAGAAATGCATTTTACTTCTGGCGCCATTTAGGATTTAACACTTGCGGAAATCGTTCTCTTTTTGCTGTTTATCTTTCAGCTGGCTGGCTCTCTTTCTCTCTCTGTCTGGTTATTTCAGTGCACCAAAAATTATTGAAAAAGATTCTCCTCTCCTCTTTAGAAATCAACTCTAAAACCTCCAAAGCCAAAAGTGGTATTTTTCACAAATTCAAAAGGAGTGCAGGCACAATACCAGTGATAAGTTACCAGGGTTCCTATGTGGTAGAGATTTTTGCATTCGATAGTGAAGCGATCATTCTCTGAGACATTTATTAACATTTCATGACATGCAGTTTGGGTTTCTAAGAGACACAAGGAACTGACCCTGCAATTCAAGCAAATAGCCACTAGGGGGGGTGAGCGGTACAATCAACCCCAAATCAAGGCTGCGATCAAGTTTTCATGTAATGTCGAAAAATGCACTTTGTCTTTTTCCACTGTGGAGCTTCTCGTTAAGACAGTTGACCCTGCATGATCTTATTAGATGCTATGTAATGACACTTCATATCCCAGAGTTTTACGTAGAATAAAATTAAATATAAACCTCGGAAGCGGGATAATTTTTTTTAAAAGGATTGACTAACATAACATAAAATAAAAATTAAAAAAAAAAGATCACAGATGAAATAGCAATACTTCAAATGGAAAAAAAAAGATTTTATTTATTTTTTTGACAGAGAGAGACGGAGCGAGAGAGGGAACACACGCAGAGGGAGTGGGAGAGGGAGAAGCGGGCTTCCCGCCGAGCAGGGAGCCCGATGCGGGGCTCGATCCCAGGACTCCGGGATCATAACCCGAGCGGAAGGCAGACGCTTAACGACTGAGCCCCCAGGCGCCCTGAAAGCGTGATAACTTGTGTACCCGTCCTCCCGGGGTCCCTGGGTATGGACCGTCTCCTGTCATCCTTCTGTTCCCAATGGCATCGAGGGCCCTGAAAGGACTGTCTGCCCTGGAAAGCGCTCTATAAATGCTTGTCGAATCCTCGGGAGGAATCATGTCCTAGTCATCAAATCCTGACTTGATCATGTCTCACCCGCCTACTTTTTCTCCTGGGTCCTTCTCTCGGGCCCCTGCCTTTCTGGAATGACGAGTGGGGGCACTTCGGACATGCAGAAGAAAACGTAAGTGTTTTCTGAATCTAGTCTGCAATCTTGCTCTCCTCCTGAGGCTCCACAACTACTTCCTTGGACAAAGAAGAAACCACTAAAACTCCAGCTCAGTTCAAGGATCTGATCTTTGACATAGAGCCTTGCTACTCAGAGTGTGGTCTGAGCCCAGCGACACTGACTGGCCTCAGCTGGGAGCTTGTTCAAGCCTCAGACCCCACCCCAGGCCTCCTGAGTCAGAATCTGCATTTTATAAAGTCCCAGGCAACCGTCTTGCCCATTACCTTTTCAGAGGCCCCGAGACAGGCCCTTTGGGCACAGAGCTCAGCCTCTCCTATATACAAATGCTGGTCACCTCCGTAGCCTTCCCTTCCCCTGCCTCTCTCCCTTGGGTGCATCTGGCCAGGGAGTCCTCGGGGATGAATTAGGTCTGTCACAGGCCATCCCCTGGCCTCCTAGGCCTCACCCCACATCACAATGTTTAGACCCCTCAGAGGCCTGGCAAGACTCCTGCTTGGCTCAGTTCATGGCCACCCCCCAACCCTAACAGAGGCCTCCTTGTCTTCAGCTGTAGAACCTCCCTCTGGCAGGACCCACAGGTGACTCCCAGATAGTTTTGGGTCCTGCCTGGGCCATTTCAGAACCTCAGGGCAGCTTGGTAAAACCCTTCCTGAGAGCCTTCATCTACCTGACTACATCTGGCTACTAATTTGTCTCCCCTCCACCTGGTATCAAGGCAAGTCACTGACTCTGCAAGTCAGTCTCCCCCGGGACCCCAAATTAGAGGGCAGGCTCATCTGACTTCCACACGCTCCTCAGTTTGTCCAGAATATCGTCCCCATGGCCAAAGCACAGAGAGGGGAAATCACTCTGCTTAGTGGCTTCCCTGAAAATGCCAGGTGCCCTCCTACCTCAGGGCCTTTGCACTTACAGTTCCCTGTTTGTAAGTTTATCTCTCCCTACCATACGTTGCTGCAGGCTCACTTGCTAACCTCACTCAGGTCCTTGCTCGATTGGCACCTCTTCAGTGAGGTGCCTGACCACTCTAGTTAAAACTGCAACCTCAGACATTATCGGACCCTTTAACCCTTTCTCTGCCTTATTTTCTTTGTTCATGGCACTCATCACCACCTGACATTATTGTCAGTCTCTCCCACCGAGTCACAAGCTCTGCGAGGGCAAGAAATGTTTTTCCATTCTGTTGGTTCTTTTTTATTCATGGAAAATTTCCTGGTTCATTTGAACCTGAACGTGCAGAAGGAGAAAGATGATTACGTTTTTGGATTGGAAGGAGTTTTAATGGCAATACCCAGGGGCACATGGGTGGCACAGTCGGTTAAGCATCCGACTCTTGGTTTTGGCTCAGGTCAATGATCTCGGGGTCCTGGGATTGAGCCCCGCATTGGTCTCGCGCTTAGCTTGGAGTCTGCTTGAGATTCTCTCTCCCTGTCCTTCTTCCCCTCCCTCTCATGCTCTGTCTCATTCTCTAAAATAAATAAATAAATATTTTTTTAAAAACGGCAATGCCCACATTGCTCCTTGCCCTGCTTTCCCACTGAGTAGCCAGCATGCGCCGTGCTGTCCCGGACACCCCAGCCTACAGCAAACGGGGGGCAGGAGGGAGAGGAAAGGGGGCTGCAGGCACCTGCTCCTCTGGACACTTAAAATGTGAAAAAAATAATCTAGCAATGAGAATGTCCTTAAAACAGAGGCTGAGCGTGTGTTTCCTTTCTTTGCAACCTCAGAGAAAAGCCAATGAACAAAGCAAGGCGGGGGTTCTCCTGGGAAAGTCTGTGTTGGGCCATCATAATCGGAAGAGTCACCGTGGGACCACAAGACCTGGGGGAAGCTGTGTGGTGGGGTCGGTGAGGCCGGGGGCTGCCGGTGTGTCTTCTCCGCTCCCTTCTTGTTCTGTCCTGCACCCCCCTTTAGCAGCCACCGGGCTTGTCTCCCGTCGGCCTTGGCCCCCCTTTGTTCTGAGCTTGCTGGGCATATGGTGTAGACGGCTCCACCACCGGGCCATGACTCACATACTGCCAGGAACATCACCAGGCAGCCTCGCGCCCCATTTATGTGCAGAGGGTGCCCACGGCTACATGAAAGGGGAGCCGAGTGAAGGGACCCATGAGGCAGAGGAGGCTGCCCCCCGCCCCCGAGTCCTAAGCATCCCCATGGAGGATTTGCAACACACAGTGATCTGAAATGGGAAAAGAAGAGGCATTTCTAGACCCAGAGCATATTTGTTCCAAGTAAGGAGATCTTTGTCTTCCACAGAATTGCAGACCAGGTGAGGACCGAGCCGCGGCTCTGAGAGGAAGGAATTAAACCCTTTCACCAATAGTTTCCTTTCAGGGGAAAAGGGTTTGGAAGAGCACAATCGATACCATTTTACTAATTTTTAAAGTGCAATTAAGAAAACACCTTTAAGTGCAGAGACAAACCCGCAGCGTGAAGTAGATCTTGATGACCCAGACCTTGCAAGGCGAAGCCCTGTGGTCAGGTGGAACTCAGCCAGGTGCAGAGGTGGGGGCCTCGACACCCCTACCGGGGCCTCCTTCCCTGACCACAGCCTCCTGGAGTAGGATCTGCCCCTCATGGGAGACGTGACTAATAAGCCTCACGCGTTAGCCAATTGGCTGTGTCACTTCAGTGGACTTGCCTCAATTCAAAGGGAATCAAGAAAGCTCCCTCGGTCCCAACAACGAAGGCCCCATTGCTTTCTGTGGTGGTTGCAGTAAGAGAAATTTTTTTTTTTTTTTAAGATTTTATTTATTTGACAGAGACCCAGCGAAGAGAGGGAACACAAGCAGGGGGAGTGGGAGAGGGAGAAGCAGGCCTCCCGCTGAGCAGGGAGCCTGACGCGGGGGGAATAAAATATTTAAAAGAGAGTAGGTTTTAGAGAGTCCAGAAGTGAAATGAACTTAGAAACTCTGGACTCTGATCCGGGTTTTCCTCTGTAGTGTGTGACCCTGGACAGGTCATTTCTCTCCCTCGGAGCCTCCTTTTCTTACCTGCAAAAAAATGGACTAAACAGAAGATCTCTGATATTCTGCCTTAAAAATTCCGAGAGGGGCACCTGGATGGCTCAGTCGTTAAGCGTCTGCCTTCGGCTCAGGTCATGGTCCCAGGGTCCTGGGATCGAGCCCCGCGTGAGGGTCCCTGCTCGGCGGGAAGCCTGCTTCTCCCTCTCCCACTCCCCCTGCTTGTGTTCCCTCTCTCTCTGTCAAATAAATAAAATCTTTAAAAAAAAAAAAATTCCGGGAAACAATATTGAAGTAGGAAGACGCTTATTAACATCCTTACTGACTCCAGGTATGGTAAGTGGCACAATGGTGTGTGTTTTCTCTGGACACCAATTCTCAGAACATAAGTTGCTTTTAATTTCGTATCTATGCCAACTTTGCTTTGCAGGAAGAGCCCCCAGGTGGCTCCTAGTCCACGAAAATCAGCACCGTTGCAAAGCCTCCCGGCCCATGTAAGGGCAGTAATAAAATACACGGTGCACCCAGGATGCTCTTCTGTTTTGTTTAATTTAAGCTCTCTGTGGTCTGCACCCGGATTAGCCTTGAGACACAGAGAAGCCACTGCTGACGGGGCTGAAACCGTATCTGGGCTTCATGGATACGGTAGGTGTCCATTTAGTGCTCCTGGCTCCCTGCCACGACATGCCGCTGCCTTCTGCCTTCTCCACTGCTGTAATTAGACTATGTTCCCCCCTTCCTGTCCTGAACTATGGGCAGGGTCATTTCCCTGGAGGCTGTATTTTGAGTCTGATTTGATTGATATGCTGCATTTGTCAAACTGCAGGTGTTGCTTATCCACAGGACTATTTCTTACGAAGCCCAAGGAAAGGGGTCTTTGAAAAGGCACGGCCTCCAGAAGCACGTGAGCATGAGCCCTACATGTGTATGAAAGCCTGATAGGAATGCAAACTCTGCTCCAGGGCAGGAGATGCATCCATCCCTCCCTTGACTCAGTGGGCATTTATGTGGGGGCCTGCTAGGCAACAGGCACATACGAGGGGACCAGGGAGGAGCTGCCCTTTCAGGGAGTCTTGCTGAGGCCACGTGTCCCAGACAGAGAGACACCCAGAGAAACTCAATCCTAGGAGCCCTTCCCGCAAGCACATCACTTTTCAGATCACACACAATCAGATTTTCCAGGGGAGGTCTCTGAATGGCGATCGTATGAGCAGGAGGATATGGAGGGAGTTGTAGTCACCTGCCGGTAGCTGGGAGGTGGCCGAGCAGGCATCTGGCTCCAGGGTCCTAACCTAAACTAACCTAACCTAACCTAACCTAACCTAACCTAACCGTCCTAACCATCAGGCTGTGCTCCCACTATCCCACAGAGCCGTGCGAGCCTTGGAGGGCAGCCCTGGAAGCAGCCCCCCACCTCTGACTCCGGCCCTTGGTTTCCGAGGCCTGAAGCTGGATGGAACGAACTGCTTGAAGGCCTTCGGCATTTCATTGCTGCCGGGACACGCAAAAGCCCTGAGCATCTCAGGTTGCTCTGCTGAGCTCAGCGGCAGACACGGTATTTGGGGGCGGGGGCAGGGCTGGGCCAGGGCTGGGGCAGGTGTGTCACACAAGCCAAAAGCTGTGTGCCCGACTTTGTGAGTGCCGTGCCGCTAGCAAGCCACCGAGACTACCAGGCTTGCTTCTGATCCCCCATTTCCAGCGTCGAGTCCTGGTAAAGCACTGCCACCCAAGGTTTGGACTGCGTCCGGAGTGGACCCTCATGACAGCGCAGAAGTCGTGCACATGCGCAGTCACTGCCCCCGCCCCCCGGCCCCCGCTTCTCGCTGCTCATTGCGTCATCTCCTGCCCCACAGGACCATGAAGACGTGGAGGTGCGAAGACCAGCTTTGTCATTTTGCAGGAAGGAGTTCTGGGTATTTTCGGGGGGTGGGGGTGGGCAGAAGAACAAGCGCATTTAAGCACCGGGCAGGGGTACTGGCGCGTCCATAAGCAGGGGTTGGTGACAGACTGGCCACTTTTGTCCGGCCAGCCTAACATGAGTCTGGGGAAGTTTCTGTCGCTGGGGAGGGGCCTGTTGTGATGCTAAAGCCTCCCCCATGGGGCAGTTCTTCTGCGCTCCCAACCCTGCCAGGCAGTGACAGACTGTTCCACAATGAATTATCCCCAAATGTCCTCCAACAGAATCCAAGTCTGATCAACACCCTTATCAAAGGAGACGGCCTACATCGAGAAAGATCAAGGGTCATCAGAGTAATGCTGCTTTCTTGAAACCAATATCTATGACACTCAAAGATTGAACATACCTGAGCTATGGGGTCATATACTTCTAAAGCAACTTGGACATGGCAATGGTTTGGTTGCTCAGAACGGGTTATAGATACCTTGAGTCTGTTTCACCTGCCATGGGCCAGGGCCCCGGGGCCCCGCGTGCACGCTCGGCCAGGGTTCTCTCCTGGGGCAGGAGCCTCTACCAGCTGTCATGTGTGCTTTGAGTAAAGCCCAGGTGGCCTGGGGACAGCTGACCCACAACAGTAGGGCTCGGCAGCAAGGAATGGATTTGGCAGATCACCTCTGAGGACAGAACAGTGAAGGTACCTCTGAATGTCCAGTGATCAATCATTATCTTGAAAATGGTGACTCCTCCCTTCCTTCTACATTTCACTTCCTGATTGGGTCCCCGAAAGGCTAGCACCCACTCCAGCCAGTGCCCTGATTTTTAAAGCAAGAAAGGAGAGAAAGAGATAATGTGCCAGGAGCAACTTCCTGTGGTTACCTTATGAAATCATTTGAGTTTCTATTTATAACCAGACCATAAATGCCATCTAAAATGATAAGCAGGTACACATTCTCCCTAGCCCACACCCATGCATTGCTTATCTTCTAGGCATTAACATCATCCTACATATCTTATTATTTATATAGTTGGTAATTTTATGTAAATCATATTAATTAGGGATATTGCCTGTGTGTTCTTACCATGCTGCCTTAGGTACTCATACCACAGGGGCTCAAAAATCCTTGTTGAATGAATGAATAAATGAATTAAAAGGCAAACATCAAGTCAATCATAAATTGACACGAGCCCACCACTGGCTGGACATCAAGGCATTGCTTCTCTCTTTGGTCCCTTTTATGGACTGAATTATGTCTTCCCAAAATTCATATATTGAAGCCCTAACCCCAAGAGTGGCTGTATTTGGAGATGGGCCTATAAGGAGGTAGTTAATGTTGAATGAGTTCATAAGGGTGAGGCCTTGATCCAAAAGGATTAGTGTCCTTATCACCAGAGAGTGCCTCCCACCATGTGAGGGGACAACAAGGTGGCAGCCACCTACAAAGCCAGGAAGAGAGCCTTCACCAAAACCCAACCGTGCACCTGATCTCAGACCTCCAGCTTCTAGAAGTGTGAGAAACCAACATCTGGTGGGGAAGCCCCCTAATCTGTGGTATTTTGTTATGGTGCCCGAGCTGACTGAGACAGTCCCCTCCCCGTGTGCCTCCTCCAGGGTCCCTGCAGGTTTTCTGTTTTTAGCCCCCAGGGTCCTGGCCCTCATCCCTTGGTGTTAATCTAGAGACGCTTCATTCTAAGCAAAACATCTGTCCAGTCTCGTGACTTAAAATATGACTTTAATGTGTTATTCCTCCTACAGAGTCCCCGTCTTTTCTTTTCCTAAAATTAAGCATTCATAGCAAGGGGGAGTTATCAGTGAAAAGACGAGAAGACGCCAGGCTTCCACACGAGGAGTCAAACTCACTCTAGGGTCTAGGAATGAGGACTTCACCTTAAGAATACACATGTGTGGGAGCAAGGGAAATGGGGAAATCCCAGAAAAGCTGACCCAGTAACCACCTGGCCACAGGATGAACAGGGGCCACTGGGCAGCCAGCACCCCAGAGAGCAGACCCCAGCACAGGAGCCGGAAGGAGCCCCATTCAAGGCTGTGCTGGTGGACAGGTATCCTGTTCACAGGGGCTGGAGACTGTGGATCCCCAGGCCAGGGTGAGCCAGCCCTCGCTTTCCTCCCTGTCTGGCTCCTGCCTGCCCTGTGGCCCTTGCGCCTCGGCCTCCCTGCCTTCTGCTTTCTGGTCACCGCTGTGCACTCACGGCCCCTCTCTGTGTGTGTCTGCAAGTCTTTCAGCAGGATCCATCACCGACTAGTAGCTTCGACCTGGTTCTCCAAGCAAACTCCAGAAAGAGAGAGCCTGATTGATCTTTTTGCTCCTCTTGAGTAAGGCTGTTACTCCAAACTCTCACAAGCTGCCAGAGAGCCCAGGCTGCTTGCCCTTGAGGCAGGAGTGTTCCCTAAACCCAGCTGTCTCAGAGGGGTGGGATCAATCGGGTTGGGCTGGGGCCGGATTGGGGGGGGTGGAATTGGGGGGAGGGAGTGGTCGGATTGACTGGTGGGGCCCTGGGAGGGGGTGGTTCTTGTGATGCCAGGCACACAGCTAGGGACACATGGTGGGTGAACTGTTTCCCGAGGAGGAGCCTGCGTACTGTTGGCATGCCGAGAACCAGGCCGGTCTGGTGCCGAGGAAGCATCTGGTGTGTCACTTGGAAGGACACTAGGACAAGAGGGAATGGCAGACCCTGAAGACAAACCCTCTATTTCATAGCTTCACCTTGGGCCTGAGCTACATGGCATGGGAATTTGCCCAACCCATGCCATCTTCCCTTTACCACTCTTTACATATTCATTATATGGATGTGAAATATTCATACATATTAAACAAGCAGAATTATTGGTTCTGGTTCTGGAGATATTCTTAAAAATAGCCAAAGTGTGAAGGTCAGTGTACAAAAGAGACGCGGCCCAGAAATTCCAAGAGCCACATCTCCATCCCTCCCCCCAGGGACAACAAGCCAAGACACAATGAATGCCATTAAGAGGAAACCTAAATGCTCCCCAGGGAACCAAACACTTTCCTAGCTTCTATCGCTCCACCAACATCACAGACAATAGGGCTGATCTGGCTTGAAACCATTTCAAGTTCTAAAAATGGTCTTCTCTCGCTCTCTTTTTTAAATGGCTCTTTAAAAAAAAACACCATCATGGAAATCATCAAGGCTGGGCTTCATACATGCCACTCCAAAAAAGAAAAAAACTACATCACTGTCCTTCTTTCTACCCCCTCTCTTCTTCCTCCTCCTCCCCCTCATTCTGCAGGTGCTCTGAAATGTGAGGTGAAGTCTCCAACTAGAACAGAAGGAACTGACAGCATCGCCCCCCATGTTAATGGAATCACACACTAGGGACAGCCAGGGATTTAAAGCTCTGGATGAGCAGCCTCTTCCTAAACCAGTAATTCACCATTTGTCTGCTGAGATCAGGTCTGCCATCACCGCTCATGTCCATTTGAAAGATTTTGATAAACATGTTTATCAAATACATTTAACGAAAGCAACCTGTCCTTCATCAGTAAAGGCGAAGAGAGTTGACTTTTCTCCAGCCATTTCTTTAAAAAAAATTAAATGGGCAAATAGCTTTGAAACCACCCAGAAATGAGCTCTTACAGTCCCAGCTGTTGAACAAAATTGCTCAAGGGACAAAAGAAGCCAATTGAAAGTTGGGAGCATCTACTGTAGCATCAACATCCATTCATTCACTGTGTGCCCTCCCTTAGCTAGAGGTGGAGAGGACACCAGACATGGCCACTGGTCCCAAGGGACATGCGTACTACCATGGAGAGTAACAGCCAGCTCTTACTAAGCACCTTTTCTGTGTTAACGACTTATATACATTGTCCCTGGTCCTTAGAACAATCTCCTAAGGCAGGTGACAAACAATTTAATTGAGGAACAGGCCATGCATGTAAATGAAAAAATATATATATAAGGAAATATATGTAAAGTTTCAAACACACAGTAAAAAAAAAAAAAAAAAAAAAAAACAAGTTACTAGGGTTTTGAGGAAGGAAGTCAACTAAGGTGCTCTTTTGAGGCTTCCAGAAGTGTCACAGCAGAAGAGAAAAAGGAAGTCCTTCCGGGGAAGGGAGGGGCAGCTGAGGCCAAGTTGCAGAGGGAGGGTTTGTGAAACTGGATGAGAGGGAGGGGGAGCTGAGGGAGGCAGCAGGGGGGCTGAGTTCTTCCCCCACTGGGTTGACCAGACCTCCCACATTTCTCTGTGCATAACTCTAGGCTAGAAGTTTCCTCAAATGTGTTGCGATTGGCTCAGAGCCCCCAGAACCACCTGTTTTGGGCTGAACTTACCACCCTCCCCCAAGAAGCCTTCTGTGTCAGCTCCATCTTATGACATCACTTCCTTCCTGCCTGCCCACAGCTCTTAGGTCTGGGGAGCCCAAATTTTCATGTGGTGGTTTTTTTGTTGTTGGTTTTTGTTTTTTTTTTTTTTTAAGATTTTATTTATTTATTTGAGAGAGAGAGCATGAGAGGGTCAGAGGAGAAGCAGACTCCCTGCTGAGCAGGGAGCTCAGGGCGGGACTCGATCCCCGGGACTCCAGGATCATGACCTGAGCCAAAGGCAGTCGCTTAACCAACTGAGCCACCCAGGCGCCCCTGGTTTTTGTTTTAACCATTTTCTTAATTTTTATTTGAATTTTAGTTAGTTAACATACAAGGCAATTTTGGCTTCAAGAGTAGCATTCAGTGATTCATCACTTACATACAACACCCAGTGCTCATGGCAACACGTGCCCTCTTTAATGCCCATCCCCCATCTAGCTCATCCCCCACCCACCTCCCTCCATCAACCCTCAGTTTGTTCTCTGTCATTGAGTCTCTTATGGTTTGCTTTTCTCTCCTTTTTTTCCTCTCCTCTTCCCATATGTTCATCTGTTTTGTTTCTTAAATTCCACATGAGTGAAATCATATATTTGTCTTTCTCTGACTAACTTATATCACTTAGTATAACACACTCTAGCTCCGTCCATGTCATTGCAAATGGCAAGATTTCATTCTTTTTGATGACTAAATAATACTCCATTATATACACACATACATACCTACCACATCTTCTTTATCCATTCATTAGTCAATGGACATTTGGGCTCTCTCCATAGTTTGGCTATTGTTGATAATGCTGCTATAAATATTGGGGGGCATGTACCCCTTCGAATCTGTTTTTTTATAGTGCAACTGCTAGCTTGTGTGGCAGTTCTATTTTTAACTTTTTGAAGAACCTCCATACCATTCTCCACAGTGGCTGCACCCATTTGCATTCGCACCAACAGTGTAAGAGGGTTCCCCTTTCTCCGCATCCTCGCCAACACCTGTTATCCACGTGGTGGTTTTCACAGTCATGCGTCCCTCTCCAATCCTTCACGTTGTACATATTTAGTACCTCCATCAAGATGGCAATATCCTGGAAGTCAGAGGTGGCATTTTACACTTTCCATCTCCTGCTCCCTAACTCTGGATTTGCCCGGGGCTCAACCCTCGATCCTCTGATCTTCAGATTCATTTTTATCTGCCATTCAATTGCAGTTGACCCCTCAACCCTTATTCCTACTTGTTCCCTGTCCCCCAAGTTCTGCTCCTGAATCTCCAATTGTCCATAGGATAATTCCACAGCCATGTCTTGTCATCATCTCAATATAATATACCCAAAATAAAATAGTCCATATTCATGGCAGACCAGCTCCTACAGCCAACTTCCCCACCTTTGTCAAATATATCACAGTGTACTCAATCATAAAATCCTTTTACAAAATTACAAACGATGAATAAAATGTTCATTTGGTTGAATTCCAATACACTGTTTGGCTCTTTTCTTAAAATTTATTTTTTATTTAAATTCAATTAGCCAACATAGGTGCTCAATTTCAACCAAGTGTGGCACTAGGTCCAAGAGCTCAAATGCCTATAACATCTCTCTTGTGTGGCTGTCACTTGTCCGACAGCCTCCACTACCTCCAACATATCTGGGATCCAGAAGTGAGCCCCAAATGTTCAGTACATTTTTACTATTATTAAGTAAAGTTACTAGCCAAAATGATGCCTCCCCCCAAAAAAGTTAAGATCTAAAGTTTTTAACTCTGCCAGTAGGAGAGCCTTCTCCAGGTACTTTACATTCAGTTTTAATGGATGTGGTTATCTGGTTTACAACTCCATCCTGCAAGCAGACAAGTGTGAGGAAGAAAGGTCCCCACAGAGCTGAGCAACAGAAGGAAGTCTCTCAGAGAGAGGAGAGGGTTTTAGAGCTATGAGAGAGCCTCAAAAGAATAGGAACCCAAAACCATCTCACACAAAGTCAGGAGGACCTACCTCATTCTAAAGCAATGCTGTTTTGTAGTAGAGCATGAGTTATTATGTATAATAATAGCAAATATTTGCCTAGTACTTCACATTTTACAAAATGTTTTCTAAACAATTTTGTCTTCTTCCTTAACCATCTCTCCCTCCCTCCTTTCTTTTCTCTCCTCACACTCCACACTTTAGACTAAAAACACTACTTACATCCAACCAGCCTAGGTTCAGCAGAATTCAATTCCTGAAAATGCATTACTCATTCACCCAGAGAAGACCGTTCTGCAAAAATCCGTTAGAACTAATTATGAACTAAGGCTTCCAACCTCATAAACTCTATTTACTTTACTCCAAACCCTCTCTCAATATTTAAAAATGAACACATGTGTTATGGAGCTATAATCAGTGTGTTCATGCTATTTCAAGTTCTGGGTTTTATTTTTTAACTTCCATTTTTTTTCAAATACAGTATCCATATTAATCAACACTTTCACACAGCATCTTATTAGCTGTCCCACATGCCATACGTTCCCCTACCATAGTTTGCTAAATCAACAAAATACCCTTTAAAATACATTTTCAGCACACTGCATGGTGAGGGATGTCATCTGCACTGACCTAATGCAGGCCCCACTGCGGAGGAAACCCTGACATTTCATTTCTCTTCCACAGTCACTGCTACAGATCTTTGCGCAGTAGCTGCCTCCAGCAAAATGCCAGATTGCACCTTGAGAAAGGGGGGTGGGTGGAGCTAATTTCTACTCCTGTCTTTCACCTGTCTCTTTCTGTTAGACGCTCAGTCAAGGCAATTTTATCCCTGGGAGAAGGAAGTCAGGCTGCCTGTTGGTGCTTTATTTTTATACCCACCCATGTCCTTCTGTGGCAGATGTCATATCCAAAACCAGACTCAGGGGTCACTTAGCTCCCATGATGCTGCAACACACTAGTGTTCTGCCAGTTCTGAGCAGTAAATGGACGGAGTCCCCAAGCTTTCAACATGGCCAGCGGAGACAAACTCCAAAGCGCCAGACAGTTGCTGCTCCCCACACTTATCCCATCTCAATGCCACTGACCTCCATCTGCTCCACTTGGACATGGAATCCAAAGTCCTTGGGAACAGCCAAGTGCCATCATCGGAAAGTGACCACTGTAGAGGCATCTGAAGTAACTGACCACCAGCAACCTCTACTGAACACCTGTCATATGCCGGGACCTGGAAATGCAGCCATAAATCATCCGGAGTCAAGGTGTTCATTTTCTAAGGAGGGGGGAAGATAAGAAAATTCTATAGAAAGCACGCAGTGGTGAATGCTATAGTGGAGGTGTTCACTACATGTGAGGGCAAGTGCGGCATCTACCCCTGGCTTCTTCTGTCGTCCTGATGTCTGAGAAGTCGCTGCCTCCCTGTCCCCGGCCAGGTGGGTGGGTGGAGCTGACCCCACCCCCAGCTCCCCAGAAGCAGGAAATGTTGAGTCACTTCTGCTGGTTACTATTTCTCATCATCTTGACCTCCGCGATTGGTTCAGGGATAGACACTTGACCCAAACAGTCAATATGGTAGGAGGAGATTTTCACAGGGAAGGAAAAAATCTTCTTCTGACTGGAACCACATGTGAATGGGGCCAACATCATGGAAGCAGAGCAGAGGAAAAGAGAGATTAGGACCTAGTCACATCATGTGAGCCCTGAAGCCAGCCAGACCTCAGGCCAGGCCCACAATTGGACCTTTCAGTTACATGAGGCAATAAGTTATCTTTATTGGGCACCTGGGTGGCTCAGTCCATTAAACTTCTACCTTCGGCTCAGGTCATGATTCTGGAGTCTTGGGATCAAGCCCCACATGGAGCTCCCTACTCATGCTTGCTCCCCGGCCCCTCACCCAGCTCATACTTGCTCTCTCTCTCTCTCTCTCTCAAATAAATAAAGTCTTTGAAAAAAAATAAAATAAATTATTAACTAAGTCTGCTTGATACGGATTTTGTCTGACTTGCAACACAATAAGAGAACTCGATTGTTGTTTGGTTGGGAAAACTGGCAGGCAAACGGCTAGCTCTAATATGATGTGATAGGTGCCATCTCCACAAAAGGAGAAGCCAAGCAAAAGGAATGATTCACTCTGACTCAGAGGCAGGGGTTCTTCTACATCAGGGGCAAGGAGGAAGAGTCTCCTGGTACAGTGTTCCCTTGTCAGAAGCTTTCATAAGCAACTAGACCATTCAGCCCCTAGAACGGTTTAGATGCCATTTCACACTCAGATAAGAAATCTCCAAGCCAGAGAGGGTGTGCCTTGCCTAAGGTGTCAGAGATGTATGTCGAAGTTGGAACCAGAATAGAAATCTTAATTTTTTAAGATTAAGTGATTTAAATGATTTCCTTCATTTTAATCCAACATTTTAAATACATTTTAAATACAAAAACACATTAAATACAAAAACATTTTAAAAAATGTATTTCGGGCTCCTGGGTGACTCAGTCGGTTAAGCGTCTGCCTTCGGCTCAGGTCATGGTCCCAGGGTCCTGGGATCGAGCCCTGAGCCTGCTTCTCCCTCTCCTGCTGCCTGCCACTCTGTCTGCTTGTGCTCTCTGTCTGTCTGTCTGTCTGTCTCTCTCTCTCTCTCTCTGTCAAATAAATAAATAAAATCTTTAAAAAAATGTATTTGTAAATTCAAAAAAATGGTTTGTCATTTTAAAATCCTTATTATTCCCTTCATTTGTGAAGTCCTAAATCAAGCTTTTCTTTGTATTTGGGCTTATCTTTTTTATTAATTCAGAGATGGGGGGGTGTAGACATTGTGTATAGGGGGAAAGAGCCATCTTGGGACCAAATCCCCTTGTTTCATAAACCCATAAGGCAGCAGGCTGTGCTATTAGATGTTTATGTCTGAAAAGCAGGAAAGGAAGTGTCAGATGATTTCAAGGCTCTATATCCCAGGTTATCGAGGTGGAGCTTTCTGCAGTCATGAGTCCGTAAACAAAAGGATCTCAGTCCTGGGATTCGACTTGGAAGAGACAGCGCACATCAGAGCAGAAAGGGTGAAGGAAGGGGTAGGGATCCTCCCAAGTTCTTGGATGGGGAGGGGGAGGGACAGCAGCTGGGGGGTGGGGGATGGGATGGGGGAGGAGGAGGAGGGGAGTGTTATCAGAAGAAATGCTCAATCACCAGTGCCCAGTTAACATTCATTAGGTTCCCTTTGAAAAAATCTTACGAGGAGGAGGAAGAGGAAAGAAATCCTAGGAATAGTATTTTCCACATTACAGTGGACAGGTGAAAATGACAAGGAAAAACAATGAAGGGACCCATTTTTTTTTTTAAAAGACTGAAAAAAAGTCTTAGGATTTATGGAAGTTAATTCCATAATTAGTTAGGATTTATGAAGTTAGGGAAGTTCTTCATTCCCTAGTTAGGATTTATGAAATTAGGATTTATGAAAATAAATTTAGGATTTATGAAAATGAGGGAAGGGTAGCTGAATATGCTACCCCAAACTGATTATTTTAAACCGCAGGCACTTGAAAAACAGCAAATGCTGGGCGTGGCTTTCTCTCGACTCCTTTACCTGCCTGAAGACAGATTGGTAGATTCTGAACTGGTAGATACTTTCCTAAAAAGAAAACAAAACTGTAACTGTCCTCATAAATTTCATGTAGAAATAGCCACGTCTCCAGAGGGAGAGTTCTATTTTCTACTGCTCCGTGTCACTGTATTGATTTATATATATATTTTAAGATTTTATTCATTTGAGAGAGAGACAGAGAGCACAAGCAGGGAGAGGGGCAGAGGGAGAAGCAGGCTTCCCGCGGAGCAGGGAGCCCGATGCGGGGCTCCATCCCAGGACCCTGGGACCATGACCTGAGCCAAAGGCAGACGCTTAACGACTGAGCCACCCAGGCACGCCTCGCTTTGCATTTAAAGAAGATGCTAATGGTGCTGCTAGACACATATGCAAACACAGAGGGTAGAGCTGGCTTGGCCTTCCCCACCAACCCCCAGCCTCATCAGGGTCAGTGTCACCACCTAAAGATCCTTTGTTTCTGACTCCGTTTCTTCAGTCCTTGTCTTCTGTGGTGAGGAAAATTAAAACTCTGCCCATGTGCCTTTGGATGGAAACGGGCAACATAACTTTTAACATCTTCTCTTTAGTTAGCCACAGAATTGGGAGTTTTGTACCTCAAACTTCCAGCAGGTTCTGAAGAAGGAACTAACCCCTTCGTGCTAAACTATACAAACAAGCAGATGGAAGGGAGATCCAATTATGATTTTTTAAAACCATTTTAAAAATCAATAATTTTTTTCCCTTCTCAGAATACAAAACAAGTACACCCTGGTGATGACAGGGAAAGGCTTTGATTTTCTGGAAAAGGAAAAATGCCCCTACCTCCTTGGAGTTCAGAAGGCAAATAAAATTGTCAAAAATTGTAGCATAAATACAAACAACCCCCTTTGTGCATCAGTGAGGATCACAACAGACTCTGACTCTGCTCATCTGGGGGGGATCCAGGAATATGCGTCTTTAGCAGCACAGGGGCCCAGCACTGGATCCAGCCCCGGGAAAACCCAACCATGGCAAGGCCTGGGAGGAAGTGTTAGCAAGTCAGATAGATGACCCCACCTTGCTGAGGGAAAAACGTGTCAGAAGCAAGCAGCTTGACCCCTTGTTCCCCCGGAGTTCACAGTTTACTAGTTACTAATGGTTGGTAAAGAAAGGTGAATCTAATTACATGAGACGATGCATTTTGTTTTCTTTCTTTCTTTTTTTTAAGATCTTATTTATTTATTTGTCAGAGGGAGAGAGAGCACAAGCAAGGGGAGCGGAAGGCAGAGGGAGAAGCAGGCTTCCCGCTGAGCAGGGAGCCCCATGTGGGACTCAATCCCAGTACCCTGGGATCCTGACCTGAGCCAAAGGCAGATGCTTAACAACTGAGCCACCCCAGGCGCCCCTGCATTTTGTTTTCTTAGCTGTTTTAGAGCAACTGTCCCCCATCTTTTTATTAGGAAGCATTACCTTTATTATTTTTTTTCCAGACAATTCACTAATGAGAGTGATAGTCAAAGGGAACTTCTGATCAGCATGACCCCACCAGTATTTTAGAGTAAGCTGAGAGAATTCACACCCAAAGCCAAGAATCTTGATTTTCGTTCTGGGGTGGTAAACTCATGCTAACTGGCTAGGAGTAGATAATCAAACCCCCAGGGCTGTGAACCCAGCAGGGCAAGAATCGTGACAAATTGCAACTGAGACTGTTTTGGTGCCAGGGAGACAGTAGGAAATGGTGGGGTCTGTGGCCAAATAGAAGAGGGTACACCCCCTCTAAAGAAGGCTGCTGTCGCCAGGCTTCCCGCCCTCGGTTGACATGCAGGAATGTGGAGCCGGGGCAGCCAGATTGCCCAGTTCTTCAAGAGTAGTAAGCTGCATGGGGAAGAGGCGGACGGTTGTGGGGCCGAAGGGGCAATAGATGAGATGCATGGAGTTTCTCCTCCCGTGGGGCCGAGGGGGGTGGGGCGCAGAGACACGAAATCAGGACCACACAGGTAAAGATAATCTCCGTAACTGTCTCGTAAGGGATGTCAGCTGGAGGGTGAGAAGTGAACCATGGCCAGAATCTAGGGGCGAATACCAACATCTAAAGCCATCAGCGCCCTGCAGATACCCCCACAGGGCCCATCGAGCCCGGGACGGCATGTGCCGTCTTCTCGCCCTCCTTGTCGAACTACCCAGGGCCCTGACACATAACACCGAAAAGCAAGGGGTGCTTGTGAACGACTCATTTTGTAAGTGCCTGGTTCTATACAGCCTCTGGTCTCCTGGCTCGGCCTTCAAAAAGCAAGTCACTGATTCATAGGATTCACTGTCAAGGCTGATCTGACATGAACGCATCTTACTGAGGCTCTGAAAAGCTGACACTAACATGTTGGTGATGGCCGTCAACTTGGCCTCATCAAGGAATAGCCTGGAGTCCCTGCCTCACCCGTGTGAAGGCTTCTAAGACCTGGGGAAGTAAAAATATGGGTTAGCCTGGCAGCAATAGGGTCCATCTGGGTGAGCTGAGATTGCCCACAGGGAACGGAGGAGTGTGCGTGGGCTCTCGGACCCCTGGAGGTCACAGGATGGCTAGTTTCCAAGAATCCAGGACAGCCACACAAAGCTGCTAGATGCCCTGAGCCAAAGGCTTTTTGCACGAATCAAGTATTTCTTCAGAAGCGTTGGTCAGTGTTAGCAGGCTTCTACCAGAATGCATATCACGTGTGGGTAAGGCTTGGGCTGTCGCAGGGCCTATGCTGGCGAAATCCATTAGCAGCCGAGACAATCCCTTTCCATGTCCTTGCCCTCAGGTCTGCTGGTGAAAGCGTGCTTCTGGATGCAACGCAGCTCTAAGCGGGGGAACCCTGGGCTTTCACAGGTTATACTGAGATGAGGCCGCTCCTTGTCACATAAAACCTTGTCTGACTTTCTCCGGGGTGTAATGCAGACAGCACCTGCCTACAGGCCGGAAGCCAGGATGTCTAGTAGCAGACGGCCCCTCATACCTAACTTAGTGGCCTTGGGGATGTCAGCTAACCTCCTAGAACCTTGGTTTCTTACTTGTAAGATGGTGTCCTTGGAAGGGAATCATCCTTAAACTCCATACTGGAATCACCCTAACATTTTCTGCTGGTGCTTGCCTGTAATGTTACTCCAGAGCACACAGCTGTATGGCTGGTACCTGAAAATCAGGACATGCTGGAGTCCCCAGAAAACTAAAAGCAACCGTTTCATCCAGCTCCTTTGCTCATGAGTAGTTTTCATTGAACGCTCTTTCTGGCAGGACTTGCGAACAGTTCAGCCTCACTCTGTCCCATAATCAGCTCTGAGTGGTAGAGAAGTAGGTCACTCTCAAGCTCTCATCTCGGCTGCCGACGGCCTTTCATCTTACTTGACATCATCTCCGTCAGATTGCCAAACCTCTTGCCCGGGTGTGTGTTCATTCTTATAAATGAGAGCTCTCTGTGGCCGGGAAGGCAGCAGCTCTGCTCTTCAGAATTGTCCAAACCAAGTTCAACTCCTCTTCCCTTGGGACTGTATTGGCCCCTGCCCACACCCTGGGCCAACTCACCAGTCAGCTCTCCTCTTTGCTTGGATCTCCCATGCTGAGCCCTATGCTGGCCCTTGACAGGACCTACAGAAGGACTCCTCAGCTTAGAAGGCTTTCTTTCAGTATCAAAGCCCCGTGCTTGCTGCCTCTAGCCAACAGTCAAAGGAGGGAACCAACTGGCAGTCAGATCTTCAGCCCCGTGCCAACCCTGGCCGCCATCTTGATTGCAACCTTCCAGGAGACCCTGAGCCAGAACCACCCAGCTGAGCGCTCTGAGATTCCTGACCTACAGAAACTTGGTGAGATAACAGATGTTGTGTGAAGCCACAAGGTTTTAGGATAATTTGTTATATGGCAACAGATAACAGATACAGGTGTCAAACTTTTAAGAGGCTTGGGGTCCAAAGCCTAGATTGTGGCTCTTGCGTGGTGCCTGGGGATATTTCTGAGGATCTGGATTCCCTCAGCAGAGTATGAACAATTTCCATGAGGGAGAAGGCCGGATACTCAGAGCGAGTATGGTGGGAATGGTAGAGTCAGCACTCTGTGCCAGTTACTCCTTTCATTCAGGGAGGCTAAATTGTCTAGCAGTCATCAATGAACCCAGCAGAGCCCCTGACAAATGCATTTTTTGCTCCTAAGGTGCTGGAGCTCTGCTATCCTCTATTAGAAATATCTGGACCAGACATTTGCAATCGATATGAAAACTTGGTCTAGCACAGTCCTTCCCCATCTCTGCAAGGATCCCAGTAATTTCTTCTCAGACTCCCAGTCTGCTGCCCAGTAAGCAGAAAACTTGGATTTAAAAAACAAACAAACAATGTGGATTTAACAAAGAAAAGCACAGTCATATCAAAATGCACCTTCTTACCACATGTCAGGGGAACACTCAGAAATTACTCTCTTTAGAATCTCTGTGAGAAAAAGAAAAATTGTTTTCTTTCACACAACAGTAACAGTGCGAATTGTGTTGAATTACGACAGAAGGGGTCAAGAAAGATGTCGGCAAAAGCGATATTTAGCGTGAGTGAAGACTTTTTTCCCAGGCCTGGTGTGTGACATTCTCCGTATGACAGCTGAACGAGGACCGTTCCATCACTGTGACCCCGTCCCTGTTGGCCACTGGGCCCAGGTCTCTGCTCCAAAAAGCGCAGAGAGTGTTGTGTGACTTCTTTGTTATCACTGGTATCAAGAGAAGCTGGAGAAAAAGACACTCCCCTGAAGCCTGTGTTTTCTAGTGCTTCGGAGGAACTGCAAAAACACAGAGAGGAGAGACAGAGAGAAAGAGAGAGAGAAGCTTAATAAACTGGCAACATAAAGTTAACTCTAACTTCAAGCCCCTTTAAATCTCTGGCGGGGCCCAGGAGAAGGGTAGGGCCGACAACACAAACAACGTAGCTCTGAGGTGCTCTGGAGCATACAAATATGTCCTTGCTGACCCCCAAGACATTTTTTTCTTAGAGCCCCAGACTTGTTCACAAAGATGATGTCTATCAACAGATCTACCCTCCCACCAAAATCGTGAGTCCACGAAAGGTGAGAAATGGTCAAGTCATACAACCCTGAAAAGTAAAAGCAAACGTTGCGGAAAGCAATCCGCGGACAACTCTTTCCCTTCAGTTTCCCGTAGGAGGGTTTGCGTGTCCCCGTCTGCATTCGGCGGCTGTCAGAAGCCCAGAGGACTTTGGAGACAGCTGGCCACCCACGCGCCCCCCCACCTCCAGGGGCAGGATGATCCCTGCGGGGCCCTGAGACTCCACGCTCCGCCTGGCTCCAGCTCGCACCGCAGCTCCTCCAAGGGCGCGCCTCCTGCTGTGCCCCGCACCTGCGCTCATAGAGCAGTCGCTGTGCTCTGTGACCCGCGCGACACACACCTCCACGTCCTCCCCAGATCTGGAAACCAGTGCTAACAGTCCCCGGGGGAGGCTGTCGGGTCCGGGCTGACTTGGCTGTGCTGGAGGGTCTCTGATGGCTTCTCTGGCATTTCTGGGGCCTCGGCTGGGATGGTTGGGATAATTGGGACCACTCCTCCCTCCGGATCGACCCAGACTTGTCCACATGGTCGTGGAAGTTTCCAGCAGCAAGACAAGGCAGGACCCAATGTGCCAGCCTTTTTTAACCCTCTCCTTGTGTCACATTCGCTATTGATCCATTGGCCAAACACGTCACATGACTAAACCTACACCCACTTGGGAAGGAACCAGTGCAGAGAGGCATCAACAAGCCGGGGCCACTCAGCTATCCCAGACAGGCCACCCCAGCAGACATTATGTCTCTCATTTCATATCTCAGATGGTCCTCAGGTAGCTCCTTCATGAATGAATATGACCGATTATTAACATATATGTTAAAATAATAATGCTTCATTTATGCTTGATAAAATCTTTGGGCTCAGATTAGACATGCTAAGGAACCATTTCGAAGGAGGCAAGTAAGCTTGATGGGAAAAGTGGAACCTGCATGGGGCCGGGGAGGACATTTACAGTTGGGAGCGGAAGAGGGAGCACTGCACACGTGAGGCTTCATCTGGGCCCCACTGAAAGGCAGATCATGAGATTCTGTACATACAGGATGTGCGGTCCATCGGGGATCTAGTCCCCTCTAGATCTATTACCTGCTGTTCACTCCCCTGTTCTGAGCCAGGAAGGCTGAATCTAGAGGATCGCAGAGGAGGAAGCGATGGGGTATTTATCCCCTCCTCCTTCAGGGAAGCCACTTTTTGACAGAAGTGGCTTCGTAGACCACAGCCTCTGTTCAACGGTCCCTCAGTACATTTTTCACAGCATCCCTTGGCTAAAAGAAATACCGAACAGCTCCGTGTATTAGTTGTTGGTACAAAAATCTTAATAAATACCTAAGTCTTCATATTTGAGTCATCTTTGGGGAAAATAATCTACAAATGGAAAGAAAAAAAATATATTTTTTCATTCTTAAATAACCCCACAAGCTCGCTACTGGATATTTATGCCTATTGGGCACTGCACAACTTCTCAAACCTTGAACCAGGGCAGAGACCGCCCCTGTCATTTCCTGCTTCACTCTGATTTTCATGTAATACTTCCTTTTAATACAGCAACTACGAAAAATCCAGTTTTGTAAAAATACGCTGTCTCCAATAGAAATAAAACATAACCTAATGTTGAAACTGTGAGCTACCTTGACCTAGTCATTCACTCAGTGTCTTACAGATATCCCTGGCTTCCCTCAAAATTTTAAAATATCTTGTGGTGCCCTGAGTTTTGAGGCATCTCTGGGTGCTTCCGTCGCAGTTTGGGAAACACAGCCCTGGATCTAAATTTTGCACTTTGGGAAACAGGATTTCATGTAATCTAACAAGAATGCCCATACTAACCAAAGGGATCTAAAGATTCAATGCAATACCTTTCAAAATCCCGGTGGCATTTTCCACAAAAATAGAAAAAAACAATCCTGAAATTCGTAAGGAACCTCAAAAGATTCCAAATAGCCAAAGCGATCGAAAAAGAAGAACAGAGGCTGGCGGCATCACACTTCCTGATTTCAAGCTATACTACAAAGCTATAGTAATCAAAACATGGGGTGCCTGGGTGGCTGAGTCCGTTAACCACCTGCCTTTGGCTCAGGTTGTGATCTCGGGATCCTAGGATCAAGCCCCACATCAGGCTCCCTGCTCAGTGGGGAGACTGCTTCTTCCTCTCCCTCTGCCTGCCGCTCCCCCTGCTTGTGCTCTCTCTCCCTCTGTCAAATAAATAAATAAAATCTTAAAAAAAAGCTATGGTAATCAAAACAAGTATGGTATTGGCATAAAAACAAATGGAGAAATAAACCCATGCATATATGGTGGATTGATTTTTGACAAAGGAGCTGACAATGTGCAATAGGGAAAAGATAATCTCTTCAATAAATAGTGTTGACAAAACTAGATATCCACATGCAAAAGAATGAAAATGGACTCTTATACCATACAACAAGTCAATTCAAAGTGGATTAAAACTCGAATGTAAATCTGAAACCACCTATTAGAAGCAAACATAAAGGGTCTTGGCAATGGTTTCTTGAATATGATACCAAAAATAAAGAAAAAAATTAAAAGTGGGACTACATCAAAGTAAAAAGTCTGCACAGCAAAGGAAACCATCAACAAAATGGAAAGTCAACCTATGGAATGAGAGAAAATATTTGCAAACCACATATCCAATAAGGGTTAATATCCAAAATATTATATACAAAAAACTCATACAACTCAAAAACAAATATATATATATATATATATATATATATAGCCCAAATGAAAAATTGGCAAAGGACCTTAACAGACATTTTTCCAAAGAAGATATACAAATGGTATACAACAGGTATATGAAAAGATATTCAAAAATCACTAATCATTGAGGAAATGCAAAACAAAATCACAATGAGCTATCACTTTATACTTGTTAGCATGTTTATTGTTAAAAAGATACGAAATAAATGCTGGTGGGGATGTGGAGAAAAGGGAGTCCTTGTACGCTGTTGGCAGGAATGCAAACTGGTGCGGCCACTCTGGAAAACAGCGTGGAGGTTCCTCAAGAAATTAAAAATAGAACTACCATATGATCCAGCAATCCCACTTTTGGATACATATCCAAAGGAAACGAAATCATTATCTCAAAGAGATATCTATACCACCATGTTCATTGCAGGGCTATTCCCAAGCCAAGGTATAAAAACAATTTAAGAAGCATCTGTTGACAGATGAATGGGTAAAGAAAATATGGTATATATACGCAATGTGATCTTATTCAATCTATAAAAAGAAGGAAATCCTGCCATTTGCAACAACATGGATAAACCTAGAGCACATTATGCTAAGTAAAATTAGCCAGAAAAACAAAGATGAATATCGCACGGTATCACTTACATGTGGCATCAGGAAGAAAAAAAAAAGGTGAAAAAAGTGGAACTCCTAGAAACAGAGAGTAGAAAAGTGGTTGCGAAGGACTGTAGGCTGGGGGAAGTAAGAAAAGGTTGGTCATAGGGTACAAACTTTCAATAATAACATGAATAAAATTGGAGGATCTCATGTTTAACACAGTGGCTAGAATTAAGAACACTGCATTGTATAATTGAAATCTGCTAAGAAAGTAGAACTTAGGTGTTCTCACCAAAAAATTAAATCTTTTTAAAAAATCAAAGGTGAATATGTGAGGTGATGGATGTGTTAATTCGATGGGGGGACCCTTTCACAATGCAGACGTATCAAATCATCACATTATACACTTTAAATATAGTCTGATTCGATTTGTCAATTATTCTTCAATGAACCTGGAAAGAATAAAATAAAATAAGTTATAGAAATAATAAAATTATGATTTGAGTATTTATCTTCCCAAAGTCTCACCTCTAAATCACTTCCTTGCTTGATTATGCACCTGCTACCCCCCTACACATTTAGAAATGACACCACCATTCCAATAGATTACCAGATTAAACAGTGACCTTCCACATAGTGACTTTCTTTTTCTCTGGAAAAGCACCGGAATGTTCTGTGGCAATTTTAAAGGATCAATTTTTAGTTTTTATAAAGAGATGAGTTAATTCTTTGTAAGTTTTAGCTTTCATAAATTTAGACTTGGTGCTGTCAGTCTTTAGGAGAAAATACCAGAGAAGTGTGCTTTACATAAGTCATCATTACATAAGTTTTCCTGAAGCTCAAGATGTAGAATGACCAGAAAAAAATTCCTAGAAAAGCCATTTCCAAAATGTAAAATTTACAGCCACCACCATCTGAAAAGAAAAGAAAACCACACACCAGAGAAATGCTCTATTCTCATCAGAATGAACAAAGATGGGGATCTGGCTCAATTGCCTCTGGCTAACCTCTGACCCTGCCTGGGCATTCTGGGATGTGTAGGTCCTGGAATGAGGCTGGTCCACTCTGAGGAGGAAGCAAATGGCATCTTTGCTTCTCCTCTAGGTGCATTTAGGGCAGATTTCATAAGACTCAGAGACCAGAGGCACAGGTAAAAGATAAATGCTCACTTTTTTGTTGTTGTTGTTATGGTTTGGATCTTGTAAGAGAAAAACATTATAATTTAAAACAAGAGAAAAAGAGAGACATTTTTAAAAGTTGCTGGGTCACACTACTAGGAATACAAACTAGAAGGCTTAATGCAAATGTCCCCTCCACCCCAACGGCATAGGGTCTCCCATCCAATCCCACCGACTCACTCAGTTCCAAGTCAGATGCTTCTGACGGGGCCTCTTGCCCTTCGCTGGCTCCCATCTTGGCAGCAAATGCCCAGCAGTCAGCAGCATCGCCTCTCTCCCCAGGAAAGCTCTACCCTTCTCCCGAGGCCCAAATCTGAAAGCTTCAAGGAAATGAAGGACCTCTCTTCCCCATAAAATACTCTTAAGAAAGCACAATGAACTCCCTTTTCCATAACACTTGAAGCAACTGGGAGCATTGGACCCCATTTGACCCTTGAGTACTCCAGTATTCCACCCGCAAGAAGGGGTGAGTGCCTATCCAGACCCCTTCGTCTACACGACTGCCCATGCCATGATCTCAAGTCTTCCGTTTCATAGAAAATGTTGTATGATGCAATCTAAATACTACAGTCCAAGTCAATTATTACATTCCAAGTCTTTCCCCTGGAGGGGTCACCCTTACCTTTACTATCCAAGCAAAACGGCACAATGTAATTGGAAAGGCAAGTACCGGGCAGTGCCACAGTCATAGAGGTGCTTTTTATTACTCAACAAGATGAATATTTTTTGAGGACCTAATATGTGAAAAACTCAGTGTGGGTCCCTATAAAGATATATAGAATTGTTTTTAAGCGATCGTCTGGTCCTCAAGAGCTGCTATAACCCAGTGAGTTTTCCTTCACTCTTGCGCCACATCTCAGCAGTACACCAGGGGCAGGTGGGAACCCCCACCCTGTAGAGGCTGAAAGTGAAAGCGCAGGAGCAAAGTGATAATCAGGGGTGAGTCCAGGCCTGGAAGCCAATGCCTGATTCTCTAAAACATCAGGAATGGTCACATACATTAGGAAATCCATTATCTGCGGTTTCTGCTGGCTTTCGGGACCACGTCACCTCCCTTCTCCTAGCTGTGAGCTTTTGTCATCCCATTTTGTCCACAGTAGGAATTGGCAAACCTCTAAGTGCAACTGAAAGCTTCAGGGACATGAGACTCAGCTCCTCGGGGCTCAGGTTCTCCATGAAGAAAGATCCCACCAGCATTCCTATGAAGCCTCAAACAAATCACATTGGATTCCCAACAATTTCAGATGAAATCAAGTGAACAATGAAAGTCCAGGGAAGAAAGAAAAAAAAAAAGAGAGAGAGAGAGAGCCATCTTGTCGCACTCTCCACAGGGGTGACTGGAAAGATAGGAAGGCTCTGCTGTTGCCAAGCAACCCCCCTCCCTCTCTGAGCTTCAGGTTGGGGCCCTGACTATGGGAATGACTTCCTTTGTCTTCATGTGTGCCTCCCTGGCTCCCAAAATGTCCTCTGGCAGTGGAGGGTGAGACCAGAATCTCTATCCTTATTTGTGCTACCCTAGAAATATTTACTTCTGAGCTTCTTTCTTTCTTGGGAACTCAAAGCCCTTGTCTGTATGTCATGGGTATTATACAATCTATATGCAGACAGCATATATGAACACATTACACATGCAAATTGAGCCAGTTCCTTGGAAGTTCTCTCCCAGCTGACAGCCAGCCAGGCCATTTTATTCATCGCTGCACAAAACCAGGGTTTGGCCCCTCTAAGGATCACAGAATACAAAAGCTGGGAAAAGCCAGGGGTGGGGGGGGTCTCACAGCTCTCCCTTGACAGCTCTAGCCCTTTCCTGAGGGTTAAATTAAGCATTTGGTCCCAGCTATTGTGAACCTGTCTTCCTTTTGATGAAGCACTTGTGACTTTATTCTTTGGGGAGCACTGAAACAGTGTCTGAAGAACAGCTGGATACATATGAGAAAGAGGGAAGTCTCAGCCTCTGGGGGGGGGAGGAGTCCCCATAAAGCCAAAGGTTTCTATGTGGCAGGAATGCTTGTGGCGTGATATAAATTCTCCCATCTGATAAGAAACTGACGATGCAATCTAAGTGTCTGCTTGAGATATCAGTTCCAAAGTCTTTGTTCTGGGGGTTGGGGGGTGTCACCCTTTCCTTTAACATCCAAGCAAAATAGCTCAAACCCATTCCGCATTCATGATGAAACCCAGTCCCCTGGGAGTCTCAGAAGGATTACATTCCTCTTGGTGTTCTCTCTCTCTCTCTCTCCCTCCCTCTCTTCCTCCCTCCTCTACCTTTTCCACTGAATTTTCCAGCCTCAAGCACCATCACTTCACCCTACGCTCTCCCTCTTCCTTTATTCCCCCAAAGCACCATCAACACAAGATTACTGTGTGTATGACACAGTTTAGTGATGGTTGGTTGCGATGATGGAGGGAGAATTCTAGAACAATTCACATGGACATAAAATTGAGTATTAGACACCTCAGTCCTGAATTTCCCCAGCCACCTTTGCCACACAGACTTTCTCATGGGCATTCCTTCCATTTATGGCTCTTTCCTGCTTACATTCATAGGGATCCTGTGGACTTCTCCTTTAAGTTCCTACCAATTACCTCCTCTCTCTCAGGCTGTGAGACCCTAACCCAGAAATCCTGCTGCCTGTAATGTAGAAAAAGCTTGGGTTTTTTTATCTAAGCCTCTTAACACCTGGTCAACTATTGTATTTTCTTCCGGATTAAAAATATTTTAATCCAATCTAAAAATTAGACTTATATTCTTTACCTAATCTAAATTTAAATATATATATTCATTCCAACTTATATTCACCACTAGAAAAGTCTCCTCAAGAAAACCATCATGGAATCACTTGCAAGATGAGAAGACTTTGGACAGTTTTGCTGTCTAAAACATAAATGGCATCTCTCCCCTAGAATGGAGATAATAGCAATCAGTGTTGCTGTATTTGTTTTTACCAACTTTTAAAATTCCAACTATGTTGTCGTAATACTAATAGAATAACTAAAACTCCCAAGAAAGCAAGTCACTTCACTCCTCTCATGAAGTATAGGTTTGAGGAAAATCTGAAAAATGGGAGAGTATGGACCAGATGATCTCCAAGCTTTCTTCTAGCGAATACTCCTCTGCATCTTCTCTGCCCTGCAGACTTGGAGAGTGAGGTGGAAGACGGAAATGGATGGGCAGGAAGTGAACCCAGTGGGTTTTAATGCACTGTATGTTGGAATAAATCTGAAAGAATCAACTGGAGAGTTTGTTAACTAAAAAAATAGGTAGCCATGTCTCACTTTTGGTGATTCTAATTTAGGAAATCAGGCATGAGGTCCAGTATCTATATCTTAAAAAACAAAATAAACTCCACGGGTAATTCTGATGAAAAGCAAAGTTTAGGAACTACTGGATTTGTATAACAATTGACAGTAATAATGCAGGTTAAAACCAAAATGCAGGTTAAAACAATCCATTGGAATACCAATGAGGAAAATAATATTAATCTATTTCAATAGATTTTGTACAGGTATAGGGCACAAGACAGCACAAGTCGGCTTTTCTCAAGGCTACACCAAAAACCAAGAATCTCTCCAAAGGGTATATTAATCAAATAGTCATTAAAATCTAAGTTTCAGCAAACCCAAAGGCAGTGCTACAGTATACCCAAACACATAGCTTTTTACTAGGAATCAGGTCTCTTTAATACTTACGAGTAACCTAACATAGCTCTTTAGCTGGTGTCCCCTCATTTTAGGATAATTAAGCACATTTTAACAAACAATGTATTCCTCCTGGATCAAAGATAATCCTACCAATACTTCCCCATTCAAAAAAGTAACATGTATTCTATTCCTGTTTACATCATAATTAGAAAAACCTCTCAATAAAACTATAAAATCTGAGGCACGCATAAAGCATGATATTACTTGCAAGTCTTTGCCTTTACATTAGACATAGCAAATACTCATATTTCTTTAGATCTCAATTTTCCTGAAAATAATAAAAATTCCTTCATTAATGTGGAAAGGATTCATTAGAAAACAAGGAATTGAAAACTACTTTTGAAAAGACAAGAAAAACTTTTTGTTTCAAAATATATTTGTCTAGCTTTTGTATTAGTTGTCATTGCTATATAGTAAATTACACCAAAATTTGGTGACTTAAGACAATACATACTTACAGTCTCACAGCTTCTGTGAATCACAGTTCTGTAAGTGACTTGGCTAGGTGGTTCTGGCTCAGGGTCTTTCACGAGGTTGCAGTCAAGATGTTGACCAGGGCTGTGGTCATCTGAAGGCTTGATTGGGGCTGGAGGATCTGCTTTCAAGCTGGCTCACTCACAAAGCCTAACGAGTTAGACCTGGTTGTTGGCAGAAGATCCTAACTGCTTGCACTGACCTCTCCATGGGACGGCTTGAGTCCTCACAACATGGCAGCTGGTTTCTTCCAAAATGGGTCATCCAAAAGAAAACAAGGCAAGGGGGCGCCTGGGTGGCTCAGTCATTAAGTATCTGCCTTCGGCTCAGGTCATGATCCCAGGATCCTGGGATCCAGCCCCGCATCAGGCTCCCTGCTCAGCGGGAAGCCTGCTTCTCCCTCTCCCACTCCCCCTGCTTGTGTTCCCTCTCTCGCTCTCTGTCAAATAAATAAATAAATAAATCTTAAAAAAAAAAAAAAAAAAGAAAACAAGACAGAAGCAGCCAGTTCGTTTATGGCCCAGCATTGAAGGTCACACTCTGTCATTTCCATAAGCTCCAACTGGTTGCACAGGTCAGCTTTATTCGGTGTGGAGGGGGACCCCCAAGGGCATAACTATCAGGAGGCAAGAATCATAGGGGACAGGGAGGGGCATCATGAAGACTGGTTACCACACTGCTTGAAACTAACATCAGGCCTCAATAAACACGGTATTTTATTGGATCTAAAATACCACTGATTATGTAAGATACATTTTAGTTTTATATAACAATAAGAAAGAAAAAAATGGCCAATATTGGGAGACTCTCCAAATAAAGCTGGTCTACCAAAGGCTATGCATTTAGGAGTAAATGAAAATAAATCCGTGACACAAAAAGCAGCAGAAGACTCACAAGTCTCAACTTGCACTGGGTGAAGGTGGGGGGAAAAATATTCTCTGGAGAATTTGAACCCAAGCAGGTAGGACCCCCAACTGAGACAACTGTAAATAGAACTATCTGCAGATCCCCTGTTAATAAGCTTGATTTCAATCCAGGTTGAATGCAATTGTCAGAGACTTTCTAATTTTAAAGGATGTTAAAATGTAGGAAAATATGCATATTAAAATCAAGAAAGCACAGTAAGTCTTATCAGTGAAAACTCAGGTAAAATGTTCGGAAATAGTTTAGAGTCAGCATTCTTTAGGGCAAGATGACAAAAATGGAATCTTATTTTTGAAAAAAGAACAGAACCTTGGTCCATCTGCTGTGTTCTGTTGGCCAATACTGTGTCCTTTCTCACATCAGTTTCTCAGACTCAGCTAATTACAGAAGCAGAAAATGAAGAAAAGCAGAAAGTTAAGATGGGAATCAGTGCAGAATCAGTAGGAATAGGGTGAACTTGAATTAGACCCCCTGCTGAGGTCCAGGCCTTCACAGCTTTGTGATCTTGAGCAAGTTGCTTTACCTCTCTGGGTCTCTAGTCATATGACCTTTGGCAATGATCTACCTTGCAGAGTTGTAAGAATTAAATATTACAAGTATGAAACATCTAGCATGGTGCTTATCATATTTGCTCAACAATGATAGCTATTATTATGTTTACTGCTTATCAGTTTCTAAGACTACACTCCTTTTTTGAGACTTTTTTAAAAGGCTCAACAAACAGGAACTCTAGGATTCAGGGAAGACTGCCTTCCTCCTGCTACTCATTCCATAACAACTGTAAATATTGGTGGAGTTCTCAGTCTTAATTGCACATGGGTCCTGGACTCAAGAGCTATTCCAGGCGCACCACCCAGGCAGCTCTGCCTCCTTCCCAAGGAGCTGTAAAGAGAATGGAGCTGGTCCTTAGGGCTGCCTTCCTCCAACCATCACCAAAAGGAGTCCCACTAAGTCTCCAGCCTGGAGAAGTCACCTTCACTGATTGGGAGTGAATGGTTCTTCATTCTACAAACGTTTACTAAGTATCTTCTGAATTCCAGATTCTAAGTCAGGTTGCAAGAGAGATTTATAAACATGGTCAGTGCCCTTGAGAGGCTGATAATCCTGTGGAGGAAAGAGCAGGGAGAATGAACCATGACAGCCAAGTGAGAAGGCCCGCGAAGGAGACGTCGGTGGAGGTTGTGGGAGCTACTAGGATGCATCGACTCTGCCTGGTGAGATCAGGGAAGGCTTCAAAGAGGAGGCGAGGCTTGGCAAATCTTAGATGAATCGTATTTTGCCAGATGGATACTACTGAGGTCTTAGGGGTTCAACAATTAACACTCATTTATTTTTTTCCCCTTCTTAAGTATGGAATTGATTGAGAAAGAAGACATCATAGATAGACCAATGGAGGTCAAAATATCAGCTTTATTGCTGAGAAAGCCAACTGGAGAACATAGCTCTACCCCTATGGTGAAAAAATCATGCCAAAAAAAGAGTAACTTTACGGTGGAGAAGCTTGAAAAACATACCTCAGCCAGGTGATCAAGGTCAAGATCAACAGTCATAAATCATGTTGATAGCAAGTGCCCTTGATATGATAAGATGAGAACCCTTTACCTCAGTGGCCTTCCTCCCCAAAACCCATAACCCCAGTCTAATTATGAGAAAAATTTCAGATAAATTCCAGTTGAGGGACTTTCCACAAAATACCTAACCGGTCCTCCTCAAAACTGTCAAGGTCATCAAAGCAAGGAAAATCTGAAAAACCACCACAGCCAAGAGGAGCCCGAAGCGAAATGACAAAAAAACAAAACAAAACAAAACAAAAAAACCCAAAATCCTGCAATATGGTACCTTGGGTGGGATTGGGGAACAGAAAAGGGATATTAGGTAAAAGCTAAGGAAATCTAAGTCAACTATGGAGTTTAGTTAATAAAAATGTATCGATTTTGACTCCTTAGTTGTAACCGATCTACCACACTAATGTAAGATGTTAATAACAAAAGGATGCAGAATATATGGACCTCTCTGTGCTGTCTCCCCAAATTCTCTTTAAATTTAACACACACACACAAAAGAAAAACAGAGGGAGTGGGTTGCCAATACACCCCAGCCCTCCATCCAAATGTAGACAGTGGGGTGGATATTTGGGAACAGCAGAGCTGGCCCCCTGACCCAACACTAACAACAAGGAGAGGACACTGAATCTCCCAGGCCTAAAGGCATTTAATGGGGTGGCCCCACCCAATGGTGGCCCACTGGCTGTGACCCCCATTCAGGTCATGACTGTGGCCTCCTTGCAGGGTCAGAGAAAGGCTGCAAGACACCAGACATGTTTCCGGAGAGGCCCTTTGGCAAAGTAGCCAGCCACATGGATGCAGGAGCCAAGCCGCTTGAACTCCAAGCCTGGGTTTGCCATTTTTTGCCTGTGTGACCTTGACAGCTTGCTTACCTTCTCTGAGTCTTGGTTTTGTTATCTGTAAGATAGAGGTGGTAATAATATATACCTCAGGGGGTTGACAGATTAAATTAGATAGTACAAGCAAAGTAGCTGGAACAGTCCCTGCTACCTGGTAAGTGTTCAATGGGTATAAGCTGTTCTTTGTTACTCTCGTGGAAACATAAAGCCAGGGAAAAGGTGCCCTCCCTGCCCTACCAGTCATCATGGGACAGGACACTGGGGTCCCAGAAAGCAGCCCTTACCTGGGCAGGGTAGTGAAAGGGAACAGGGCACATCACTGGAGTGGCTGCAGCCCCGGGTACACCTGGGAACTCGGGCAAGATCAGCCTGGAGCACAGCTGGGCTCAGCCACAAAGCCAATGAACGCCAGGATTCTGAACTTTTCTAGGAATAGACAGGAACTTTGTGAGCTATGGTAGGCAGACTTTTTCTGTAAAGGGCCAAGGAGTACATACTTTAGGTTTTGGGGGGCAAGGGGCAAAATCAAGGATATCATGTATCCTTGTTATATAACTATAAATAAAAATATTTGTATATAAATATATATAGCTATGCATATTATATCTCTATATATTATAGTTATATAAAAGAGAGAAAATTGTCCATTAACAAAAGTGGATTTCGAGAAAAATAGCTAGGAGAGTTATTTTGGAACACCAAATCGGTATTTGAAAACAACTATTAGGTGAATCTGGTGCGGCTGTATAGCCAAATTCCACCCCCTCACAATCGCCAACCCCCCTGAGAGCATGGGTTTAAAAATCAAAAGAGCCAAGGTAAATTGTGGGGCTCTTTGGTCTAAAACTGTCGGCGAAATCAGCCTCAGCAACTACTGAGTTGGAGCCTAGTGCTTCAGATTTACTCGCCTCCTCTCCTGTGTTCTGTACTTTGAGGTCTTTGGAATAGTTGGTCATAAAAAATAAAATGAAATGACCTAGTATGACAGAAGGGGTGGCACCCCAAATGCCATTGAGTTACAACGGCATCACTCCAATTTATAGCGCACCAAGCAGCAAAGGGTCTCGGGGGCTCTTGGCAACTGCTGTGTGGCAGAGCAGAAAGCAGCAGAGACAACACGTGGGCAAATGGGCATGGCCGTGTTCCAATAAAACTTTATTTGTGGGTATTTCCATTTAAAATGGAAAAACGATGCTTAGCTTCAGGACCCTACAGAAACACACATCAGGCCGGATTCCGCTCGCAGGCCAGATTACACACGCCTGTTTTTTTTTTTTTAATTAATTTTATTTATGTCATTTTATTATTATTTTATTGAAATACAGTTGACACACAATGTTACATTAGCTTTGGGTGTATAATGGAGCGACGCGTTATGCTGTGCTCACCACCAGTGTCCTCACCGTCTGTCACCATGCAGCTTGTGACAATATCATTGACTATATGCCCTGTGCTCTACCTTTCATCTCCATAGTGCCCCTTCTCTTTTAATGGATGGTCCTAAAGAAACACTGAATCCTATCAACTCATTAGCGAGCAACATACCTAAAGCCTCTTCTCTCCACGTTCTAGGGCTGATGGGCTGTCTGTCTCCAGGGCTCGGGAAACCCCTCCAAGTGACTCATGTGCTGTCTGGTACGATTTGCGGCATCCCACCCCTCCTTCAATAGCAGGTGCTGTCTCAGATGGCAGCAGAAGGAAACTCAGAAAAATTCTTATCACTCTAAACTGAGGGGATCCCAGGCTCCTGCCACCATTAAGAAAGAGCTTCTTTTAGCCTCATGACTATTGCCAGAACTTAATGAGCTCAGTTCAGTTGCTATAACTCACTTGTACAGCATCCGCCGCTAGATGGACACTCCAGCTCCCAGCCTCTGGGAAAGGGACCTACGATGTGCTCGAGGAGAGTGACATGTAGACCACGAAGGATATAATACACTAGAGAAGCAATGTGTCCACAGTTAAGTAGTCTTTGATTTGTAATCGAGTTGGTTTGTATATTGAAAGGAGTTTTGAAATGGGTAACAATAGCCAGAGGTGCACCCTTCACAAATTGGTGCAGAACTGGCCCCGGGTGAGGGCTCAGCTCCTTTGACAGAAGAAGATGAGCCCACAGAGGCCAGAGGGTCTCCCAAGGTCACACAGCTTGCAGCTGCGCCTCCTTGTCCCAGGCTGGGAAGGACAGGTCGGCCAGACTTCTACAATCAAACTGGCTCAAACCACAGGGTTGGCATCCGTTTACACTGACAATCTCCATTTCCTCCTCCTAAGGAAGTGGGCATTCGGTTGGGTGCCCAGTATAGTCTCGTGTATGTTTTTCCAGGGTCGCTAACAGCACCCTCTTCACTCTCCACAGTGTCTGGATGAACATCAATGAAATGGTCATCCTACTATTTAATGAAGGTAAAGAACTTAAGGTTCTGGACATGCCTGCAAGTGTGTGCCAGGCCTCCAGGACAAGTAAGTGGGAAGGTGTCCCCAGACCCAGCTGGAAGACAGCAGGCCCCCTGCGACAGCCCAAAGCATGTGTTCAATCATGCCCTTGTTTTCTTCATCCAGCTTTTTCCCATGGTATCGGTCAAGTTCAAAGAGTCTTTTTTTTTTTTTTTTTACACTATGCAGTCATGTTCTTCATGCACACAAAGCTCATAGCTTGTTTTTAGACAAACCATTTCCAGAGCTAGAGCAGACCAGGTGTAGACAACACTGATCAGTGCATCTGCCCCCGGCCCTTGGAACAGCCTAGACCCTTCAAAACGGTCCTGGAGAGCAGCGACACCAAAGCCCGAAAACCCTTTCACGCTTGAAGTTCTGGCTTGACACTGGGGGCTGTTTGAGAAACAGAAAGGTTAGAAATGTTTGGTGTTGAAAATACTTGGTGTTGAACAACAAGAACGCAGGTCCGGACAGAAGAGGGTTAAAGGTAAACGTCAAATGATGCCTAGAAATACAGTGTGACTCTGAGCATCCTGAAATTCAGTCAATAAAGGGAGGAGAGACAGTGGGTGTCACTGTTTGAGCAGGTTTCCCGAAGCATGAACTGAGGACTTCCTGGGGGTGTGGTGAGTACAGATCCTTGATCTCCATCCAGGAATCTGAGAACAAGGTCAGAAGTGACATCTCTAAAGACTCCAGGTTATTCTGATATAAAACACATGCTTGAAAGAAACTGATTTAGAAACATGTTTCAACATACCCTGACCATTCTCTTTATACATTTTTACACCACACTGTGGTTGCTTAATGGGCCTTTTTCCTGCGATTCCCTGAAGACAGATTTTGATTAATGATGGAAAGAATCAATCAATCAGTCAATCAAAGAGGAGCAAATGGAGGTAAGGGAGAGAGGAATCTATCATGTGAACATCAATCTCTAGAAGAATTTCAAGCTGCTCCATAATGATCCTCCCTCAGATAGCGCCAGATAACACAGCTGACTGGGCTCACGGAATTCAGAATGTTCCCCTGGTATTGTCCTGGTGGGTTACAGGCCTCATCTCCTGGTGGCCTCGCCTTCTGCTCGTCCTGTTTGCTCCAGAGTGCCATTAAATATCTTTTTCTCTTCATGCCATGATGCAGGAAAGATTGGGAAGTGCTGAAATTATTTCACCACAAACATAGTTGTTAGCCTTCCAAGATTCTGCACCCAATTCTAAGGTGTGGGGGTGGGCACAGGGACTCCCCATGGACAAGTAACTCTCCCACAACAGCTGCGTCTTATACAATTCAACTCAAGCCTGACACTATCTACCCAAAGATAGCATCTGATCCCACAGGTTAAGGACTCAGTCCACAACACAGCCCCCCAGGGCCCCCCCCCCCCACTTCAAAGGCCAATTGCAGCCCAGGTAGTCACCTGTGCTTCAGACTGCCCAACTATGGATTGGAGCTTCCAATGACCCCCTCCTCGGATTCTATTGATTTGCTAGAGCGGCTCACAAAACCCAGAGAAACATTTTACTTAGTAGATGAATGGTTTATGATAAAGAATGTAACTCGGGAATAGCGGATGGAAGAGAGGCATGAGGCAGGGTAGGGGGAAAAGGGCAGACCTTTCATGCCCTCTCCGGGGCACTCTCCCAGCATCTTCTTGTGTTGACCAGTCTGGAAGCTCTCCAAACCCTGTCCTTTAGGTTTTTATAGAAGCTTTATTAAATAGAGATGATCAATTAAATTATTGGCCATCGATGATTGATTCAACCTTGAGCCCCTCTCCCATCCCCGAGGTTGGGGGCAGGACTGAAGGTTTTGACCCCCTAATCCCACCGCTGGTTCCTCTGGCCACCAACCCCCACCCTTGTGGTTACCTGCGGAGGGGTGGGGGATGCTTTCCAAAAGAGAGTCATCAATAAAACAAGAGAGGCCTTTATTGCTCTCATCACTTAGGAACTTTCAAGGGTTTTAGGAGCTCTGTGCCAGAAACAGGGACGAAGACCAAATACATAACTTTTATTAATAAATCACAACATCACACCCTCTCTTTCACTGGTTGATTTTGGGTAGAAAGTGCTTTCAGTTTGCTTGCTATTGAGTGGGGCGGGGAAGCAACGTTGTCATATCCACGTGTTCTTTGCCAAGGTCCAGCCATCAACACAAGACTGGCGTATCACCAGAACAGATAGAAGGTTGTGCGTCTGCCCCATAGCTTCGCTTCAGAAAAGGCTGAAGCTCACACACTAATCTGACCTGAAAACCTCGGATCTTAACACCTCCCTCTTCTCTCCCTGCTTTCCTTCTGAGTTCACTTCTCCGGGACACGTTTCCTGGAGGCTTCTCAGGTGTCAGCAATGAAAGGGAAAAGCACAGGGTGGAGCTGGGGATCCAAGTGGAGAGGAGAACAGGAGACTAGAAAGCGCTGAGATGCTGCTTTTGCCACCAGCCCAGCCCAGCCGGTGCCCGTCCGCCGGAAGATCTGAGAGGCCAGTGCATTTCAAACCTTTCATGTCTCTGCAGACTGTCCGGCCCAAGGAGAGAAAACGGATCTGGCTTTCCCCTTGAGCGAATCATCTTAGGACCGATTTGCCCTTTTGAGTCACCCAAGTGTGACGCCAGAGATGTGTGAGGCTACATTTAACCTCCACCCAAATCCAAACCCAAACCTCAGCTGCGGTCAGGGTGGGCTGCTCAGCCTAGGAATCAGCCAGCATTGGCCTTCTGTCTCACCCACGATGGGGTCAAGCTAGGCCAGACCCGCTGGGAGCCCTCAGAAGGATATTTATGGGCAGCGATGCCAGACACTCTTTTTTCCAGAACGAGGGCTGCAGGCTAGCAGACATGGCCCGGCCTGCTGTTTTCCCCTGGGGAAAGAGAAGGAAAGCCATATGCTAACTTTCCGCGGGCTAGCAGAGTCAGGACATATGTCAAGGGAGTTATGGAGATGCTGCCCGTTCAGCACAGCCTTTGTCCACACACTTTGGAGAGAACAAAAAAGCCCTTATTCATTCAAGGCACTTCCTCGCACCCGCCAGACACCAGTCAGCCCCTTGACAACTCTACCAAGCAGCTTCTCCGTTGACTGGAGAAGATTGTGGGCCTTTCTTTGTGTCTTCCAGAGAGTGAGGGCCAAATGTTAACTATTCACCACGGGCGATCGCCTAAAAATATGGGCTATAACTATACCAGCTTTTTTCAGTTAGCTGTAAAAAAAGAATTTTCTCAGAGTGATGACTATTGCAAGGGTAAGTGGTGATGTTTGCCTGGTGATGTCTCTATAAGAGGAAAGATCCGCATTCACACGATGAAGACCTCACTCAGATATACGTACATGTGTCTCATTGGATTGTTTTTAAAATCCCATGGCTCTGAGAAAAAAAAAACGCCCAAATGTTACTGGGTGGTACAATTATAAATTAGTTTTCTCTTTCTTCCTATTAGACATATTTTCCATGCTCTAAGAAAAGCATTTAATACCTTTATCATCAGAAAGAAGGAGCCATGTTGTTCTGGGCCTGGGACAGCGTCACGCCATGCTATGCAAATGAGTTAACTCAGCGGCAGGTGCTCTGTTGTGGCAGGCATGGAGGCAGTTGGAATCCAGCCTCAAGAAGTCTTCCACCACGTGGGTGGAGCTGTCCTCCCTCGGGAATATGTCTAAACACGAAACCTACCTGGCCCTGGAGCTAGGTATGGAAGCAGAGGCTGATGAAGTATGACTCCGCCACACTTACAAATCCCATTAAATGCAGGCTTCCAGAAGCCCTCTTGAAAGTTTGAGAACCTTTTTCTCCAAAGAAGACATCCAAAGGGCCAACAGACACATGGAAAAATGCTCAGCATCACTCAGCATCAGGGAAATACAAATCAAAACCACAGTGAGATACCACCTCACACCAGTCAGAATGGCTAAAATTAACAAGTCAGGAAACAGCAAATGTTGGTGAGGATGCAGAGAAAGGGGAACCCTCTTACACTGTCGGTGGGAATGCAAATTAGTGCAGCTACTCTGGAAACCAGTAGGGAGGTTCCTCAAAAAGTTGAAAATAGAGCTACCCTATGACCCAGCAATTGCACTACTAGGCATTTATCCAAAAGATACAAACATGGTGATCCGAAGGGGCACCTGCACCCCAATGTCTATAGCAGCAATATCCACAGTAGCCAAACTATGGAAAGAGCCCAGATGTCCATCGACAGATGAATGGATAAAGAAGAGGTGGTATATATATACACAATGGAATATTACTCAGCTGTCAGAAAGAATGAAATCTTGCCATTTGCAACGATGTGGATGGAACTAGAGAGTATTGTGCTAAACAAAATAAGTCAGTCAGAGAAAGATAAATATCATATGATTTCACTCATATGTGGAATTTAAGAAACAAAACAGATGAATATAGGGGAAGGGAAGGAAAAATAACCTAAGGTAAAAACAGAGAGGGAGATAAACCATAAGAGACTCTTAAATCGGAAACAAACTGAGGGTTGCTGGAGGGGAGGGAGTTGGGGGGGATGGGGTAACTGGGTGATGGGCATTAAGGAGGGCACTTGATGTAATGAGCACTGGATGTCATATGCAACTGATGAATCACTAAATTCTAACACTGAAACTAATAATACATTATATGTTAACTAAATTGAATTTAAATTAAAAAAATATGTATAAAGTTTGAGAACTCTCAGCTTTACTGAGAGCTATCATCAACCATCCAGTCTTGGCGAGGGGTCTGGGAACAAGATTTGAAGACAAAGAAAGAGAGATGAATGGGCTGCCTTTGGCCCATCTGATTCTGTCTCTGGCCCATAAAAGTGGCCATTGTCAGAAATCATCGTGGGACTTGCCTCACACTGGTTTAGCAAGTCATTTCTCCAAACTGTAGTTGCCTTGAGCACAAATTGGGAACAGGGGACAGAGTAAGAGTTTGGATCTTTTTAGGTAGATCTATTAAATCACACAGGCTTCAAATAGGAAGCTGATGAGAATATTCCCTCTTGCCAGCTCCCAGCACTGAGCTTTAACAGCATATACAAAGGAATATTCAGAGACTTAGTGAAGTAGAAATGGTCATTTGGTAGCTCCTTATTCCAACATTTTTCTAAGGACTTTTGTATATTAGAGTCATTTTGAACAGATTATAAGCAGAATTTCTCAGACGCTTTGCAGCTAGGGCTTCCTAAGGATTGGAATTCACTCAATGCACTCATGCAACCTTGAAGAAAGACCTGAGTTAAGGGGGGGGGGGGGTATAGGGGGCAGGCAGGGCTTATAGGCATTGTTTGGTTTTGCAGCCAACAGGTTGGATGGTAGCTTCTGATCCCAGGATCAAGGTCTCTGGAACCAGGATTTGCAATGGCTACTTCCTGATCCTTGGAGTATGACTAAGGGATAAGACCTGGAGCCTTGCATTTGCTACAGTGGTTTGCCGAACCCCAGATTCCTGAAGTTCCCTTAGTGGCTCTGTCCTATACTCCTGCTCTCCTGAGAGCCATTTCTGGGGGCCCAGCCTACAATCCCACTTCTTGAGCCCTTCTGACAGTTTTGTAAACAGCTAATGCTCTGTATTAAATCCTTTCTACTTAAAATAGCTATAGTGGACTCTGTTATCTGCAACTGAACCCCAACTCTCAGTAGAGATATGCTGAATGCCCACCGTATGACAGCACCTGTGCTACCTGTGAGGGTATAGACAGTAATCCATCTGTACTGAGCACCTCCTCTGTGCCACAGATCACTCTGATAGCCCTTCCTTTCAGGACCTTATGGGTGATAACTACATTTGGATACGCAGAAAAATAATGACAGATGGTACATTACGATGCAACCAGTTAGTGTTATAACAGGAGATCTAAATACAGTTATGGAGGAGCAGAAAAGACAGAGCAAGAGTTGGATAGGCTTCAGAAGTGGGGTTGCACACCCCCTCCATGTAAGACTAGTATCAGCTGCTGCTAGGCCTGCTTCGTTCTCTGCTTGTGCACCTGCTGGGGCTTACCCCCTTCCACAGCAGCCAGCTTGGTCTTCTCATGATTCCTCACCTCTCTGTCTTTGCTCATTTTAATCCCCAACACCTTGAGTGGGCCTCCTTGCCCACCAAAATTGGCTTTCTTGTTCATCTCTACTTTCTCTGAATTCCTACAGCACTTGGGGGCCATACTCACAGTTTTGCACTCAATCTCTGTCGTAGTTTGTCACTGTCACCAACCTGCTTATTCAGCTTCCCCGGCCACTGGAAACAAGGGACTATTCCCTGAGCATGTGGCAGTCACTGGACAAGGAGATGGATAAACTTGATTTGCGAGTAGCCGCCACTTCATGATATACCTGCTTATTTGCAGCGCCCTCACCCTTGCTGTCCTGAAATGAGAACAACAGCAATAGGAATTCAGGGAAGATGGGGGGACCAGTTTAAGAGTGAAGAGAGGACAAGAAAGGTAGGAAGAAAAGGAAAGTAATACACAAGAAAGCAAATGAAAAGGGGAAAGGAAAGAACACTTTGCACCCAGCTGGCTCAGGCTGAAGAACATGCAACTCTTGACCTCTGGGTTGTGAATTTGAGCCCCATACTGAGCGGCGAGCTTACTTGAAAAACTAAATAAATATGCTTTAAAAAAAAAAACCTTTGCCCTTAGGCTAGACAATACTTTTCTGTCTTCATTTGGTAGCGTTTCCATCCTAGATGGTCCGCACATTCAGATTATATGAGTCATGCTGGATTCTTTTGATGCCCACAGAAGTGTAAAAACAGAGTCCAAGTTCCCAAGGAGGCCCCCAAGTTAAAAAAACCCAGCCTGCTCTTTGGAATCCCCATCGGCTAAGGCTGTGCAAGCCACTGGCATCTTTAAAGCATTGGTTACCATTTTATCATCCCAGGACCAAAAACAAAACCCTATCCATCCTTTTCTGTCCACCATACTACTAGGAAAATCAGTCTGCCTCTCTTCCTCTAGTAAGCTCGGAAAAATAGAATACGTCCCCTGGGAGCAAACTGGGGTTTGGAAGGCTTTGCAATATTTACTTAATCTACTTATCCTCCACATATTCCCATACCCAGGAGTACATGTGACCAATGAAAAGGTCTTGTCGGCAGCTGACCTGCATATAGTATGAGCGTGGATAAATACCAACTGGCACACGAAGACACATGAGTCTTAAATGGGTCCAAGATTTTTTAACTTGGAACTCAAAGGCCCTTGCTTTTAACACAGAGACGATTGCTCACGCTATTGTGATTCTTTCCCAGGCACTCTTCCTAGACATCATTTATTCATCTAGACATTCCAAAGACAGAAATTATTCCCTTGATGTTGGGTACTCCAGGAAGACATCTTAACTCTCTGATGTCACCGGAGACTCATTCAACACACGTTACTGATAGTTGCTCTTGAGAGCAGAAGGATGCCTCGGAGTTGTACTCATGTGCCAAAGGCGAGGTGGGCCCCATCCCCACAGGCACATGGGGCCTGCCCACCAGCCCCCTTCAGATTTCCAGCATGCCTTCCCCTTATCCAGCACGGCACTTCCCTTGGGGTTCTCATAATCAGTCCAGGCAGATGTTTCCCTCATTTGTCAAATGACACAAAGAAACAAACAAAACCAACCACAACAAAACCCAGGCCCAGATGGAATTAATACCTCAGGCAAGGTCATAGCACAAGATAAATTCCAAACCCTCAAATTCTTCAGTGGTTCCCCATTTGGATAAAGTCCAAACGGTGTGACATGCATGTGAAGCTCATTGTGACCTGACTCTCCAGCTTCATCCCTCCTGCCTCTCACTGACACCTCCAATCACGGATGTCCGAGACTCAGGGTACCCTTTCTCAGCCGGACACCTGAGTTGTCCCGTTCCCTCTGCTAGAACATCCTTCTCCAGCGTCTAATCCCTCCACCTCCTATACCTTCTCCTGGCTTATTCCCATTCATCTTTGGGGTCTCCACATCTCATTCATTCTGTCAGTCAATCCACAGGCATCCTGCTAGTACTTACCCTACATACACCACATGAAGTGCTAAGGCTATGGCAATGAACAAGTAGACCTGGTCCCTGCCCACCCAGGGTGTGTGGCCTGGGGAAGAGACACAGTTAAACAGGCAGTCATGAGATGCTGAGATGTGGTGTGACAGAGTGTGTATTCAGGGTTCTCCAAAGAAACAGAACCAATAGGCAATAAAAGGTGTGTGTGTGTGTGTGTGTGTGTGTGTGTGTGTGTATGTATATAAAAAGATATATTATAAGTAATTGGTTCACATGATTATGAATGTGGATGAGTCTTAAGATCTGTAGAGTGAGTCAGCAAGCTAGAGACCCTTGAGAGCCAACAGTTTCATTCCAGTCCAAGTCTGAAAGCCCGAGAACAGGACAGCCAATGGTGTAGCTCCTGCCCAAAGGCCAGCAGGCTAGAGATCCAGGAAGAGCCAGAGTTTCAGTTCTCATCCAAAAGGCAGAAAAAGATCCAAAGTCCCAGTTCAAAGGCAGTCAGGCAGGAGGAATTTTTCCTCGCTTGGGGAGGGTCAGCCTTTTTTGTTCTGTTCAGGCCTTTAATTGATTGGGTGAGGCCCACCCACCCTAGGGAGGGCAATCTGCTTTACTTAGTCTACCAATTTAAATGTTAACCCCATCTAAAAACACCTTTGCAGAAACACCCAGAATGATGTTTGACCTAATATCTGAGCAGTCCTTGGCCCAGTCATATTGACCCATAAAATTAACCATCACAGGGTACCATGAGGACAGACAGCTAGAAATCCAACACAGGACATGCTTCCATGATTCCCCCCAAGACCTCATTCAGGGTCTTTTCTCTCTGTCTCCGTAGCCCTCATCACAGCCCTTGTCCTAGCATAATGCTGTTGGCTTGCCTGTTTCTTCCACTGGACTACAAGCCCCTCAGTGTTTTCACAGTGCTGTTGAGACATGGCTCTGAAGTCACACCAATTAGATTAATGTCCTGGCTCTCCTACCTTTAGCTGGATAGTTTTCTAACAATGCTGAGGGCAAGTTTTCTAACAATGCTGAGGCTCAGTTTTATTTGTGAAAAGAGATCATAACAAATCCTACCAGCCTCACAGGAATGCCATAAGGATTAAATGATGTGATACGTGGGCAGTGCTTAGTGCTGTGGTGGCACACAGTAGGTCCTCAGAAAATAGTGGCCATTACGGTCATTCACCGGTGAACTCCAGCACCCAGCCGACTTCCCAGCACGTGACAGGCTCTTGATTGGATCCAGCAGACTTCCCAGCACCGACAGGCTCTTGATTGGATTTGCTCTGCACCACCCTGCTTCGGATTCTTGGCTGACCAGCAACTCTCTCTGTGCCCAAGAGCATCTCAAGGCTGAGCACTGCATAGTTGCCTCCAGACAGGCACAGAGGGAAGGGAAAGCAGCTGATCTTGTCTGAAGGAAGATGATGACAAGATGGACAGATATGTGTGCAAGGCCGTGGAGCACCTGGACCTGCTGGACCAGGAAATACTCCCAACAGGTGATGAACACGTTGGCTTGAGGGACTGGCCCCGTCCAGCCAGATGTTCAGTTCAGAGCAAGACTGACTTCAATCAGGCAATTGATTTCTGGCCACTCACTTTTGAAAGGATGAGACCTCAAGACAATCCATGATCAAGCATTTGATTTCCACTTCAAGGAGAAACAGTATTCAGGGGAATGAATCAACATGGGGCAACTTCATCTTTTTCCACGAGTAAGAATGTTTCTTTCTCAAGAGCTTTAGAGACTTTAGTTCCTTTAGCCTGAACTCAGTGGTGTGTTCCTATCACCTACCACAACCTTCCACATGCGGCTGTGGAGTGAGTCTGGGCTGGGATCTCCCTTCGGACCCTGCCTCTCACTACTCTGTATCTCAGTTACTGCACCTGTAAAGTGAGGACAATCACCTTCCCTACGCTTCAGGGTGATCTCTTGTGATATGATACCTGTATCAATTAGGTGATCCTCGTGAAAGGGGTGGGAGAGTTCACAGCGTTACACACACACACACACACACACACACACGGCAATAACATTACATGGGAGAAATTCAGCCCCAAAGCCTTGAATAACCAAAACTAATTCTTACATGGGACTAAATGTTAAGCGGGAGAAATAACTTCTCACAGCATGTAAATCAACAACCGTGTAGTAATGCTTTAAAAAATTATCTAGCATCATCTCTAATTATTTCCACGAGCTCTCTTTCTTCTGAAGCTAATAGCATAGTGTACCACGGTGCCCGCCCTTCGTCATAGTTTTTTGTTTCTAATTTTCGTCCCAACCCATCCTTCAGCACTAGCACCACCAGCTAAATGAGCAGAAGATATAAAGATAAGCTATTTAAAAAGATGCTAAACTGTAACCACAGTGAATATTAAAATAACAGCACAGTGGCCCCCCAACATCACTCTGGCTAGAGCCACTGGGCATATTCCATGGTGTACTTTGGAATTAGCTCTTTATTTATCAGGTAAAGAGCACTGTCTCAGGGCCAGACCATAAGCACAGCTTATAATTCAATAAGCCCACTGTGAGAGCTGGGTATTATGGTTTGGACTGTGTCCCGCCTTAAAAGATACTGAAATCCTAACCCCCTGTACCCATGAATATGACCTTATTTTGAAACAGAATATTTGCAGATGACCAAGGTATGATAAAGTCATTAGGGTAGGTCCTAATCCCATATGACTGGTTTTCTTATAAGAAGGGGAAATTTGGACACAGAGACAGACACACATGGAAAGAAGACAATGAGAATGTGAAGACACAGGTAAGAGACAGCTACCTATAATCCAAAGGAACACCTGAGGCTACCAGAAGCTAGGAAAGAGTCTCCTTCACAACCCTCAGGACAAACCAACCCTGCCAACACCTTGATCCTGGATTTCTGGCCTAATGAACTAAGAGAGAAAAAATTTCTATTTAAGCCGCCCAGTTTGTGATACCTTGCTATGGCAGCCCTAGCAAACGAATATGCTAGGCTACTTTTGATTGTTTTGATTTGGGGGCATTCTCTTCCATAGGTAATATTTTATCAATTATTTAAATATTATACTGCTTCTGATCGGCACAGCGAGCAGTAGAAACCTAGGAATGTAGAAAATGCTTGAGGAAGAAGAATTTGTACAACTCTGCACTTCCTACAGGCAAAGAGCGTGGGGCTCAAAGCAAAAGAATTTAGGGTTGATGTGTAAATGATAATAGAACTCATAGCTAATATTTATTGGGTAGTTCCATGTGGGAGGCGCTGAGTTAAGCCCTTCACATGCATTAATTCATTTAATTTGCATGTATCCTATTGGTTCTGTTTCTCTGAAGAACCCTGACTGAGACAGTATTTGAGAATCATAGGATTAAAGGGCTGAAGATCTGGATCTGAGTCCCAGATCCATCACATACCGGCTCTGGGAACTTCAGAAGTTTCTGGGAAGGCCTAAAATTCTCTTCAGAAATGCTCTTCAAGCTTTAAATTCCTCATCTATAAAGTGACGATAAAAAATTTTCTTTTGAAAAGTCACACTTGCCTCGCCCACACATATCCAACAACCCAGATGAAAACACGTTTTAAGCACCAAAATGCCACACCAATATCAGCGATTAAATTCCAAGGGCATATTTCTTTCAGACGCTAGGCAACTATTTCTTCTCGTTCAGACTTCGCATCACTGGCCTCAACGTGGGACAACAAAAAGAGGGTGCTCGGCTTCAGCCGGGATGAACAGAGACGGCGCAGGCCTGAGGTCACCGTGAGTCAGTTCAAGGAGGGAATCAATACGCTGCCACCGGGGCTGTCCTTGCGGTGGCCTGGGGAGGACGGGGGACACAACCCTGCGAGCTTGCTGTCCGCATGAGCGATGTCCCATCAGTCGGGCAATGTCTTAGGAGACCCGTGACCAGGGGAGCAAAGGGGCAGCGTGGCGGCTCCTCCTCAGCCCCCCTCTCCCCCTCCACCCACCCACCCCCCCCCAGTGCACCTGGCCAGCTCCTGTCCCAGGCTACACAGAGCCTGGGTCGGGCGTCTCTAAGCCCCGCTGAGCAGGCCACCGTGTGATTTGAGAGGTGGGGAGGGAACGGCCTGACTTACCCCAGAGCAGGAAATGGGCCTCCAGAGACACGTGTGTGCCCTCTGCACATGAGGCATGCTGTCGCCTGGGAGGAGTGCCACTAGCTGGGGCCTCCCCGGGCGCCAGCAGATGGAGAAAGGGCAGGAGAGGGTGGGGAGTGTGGACTGTGGGGGCCAGCGTCCTGTGCAGGCACGCAGGGGGGCAGGATGCAAGAGTGTGGACAAGCCCGCTGCAGATCTGCTCAACAGCACCTCTCCTGGCTGTGTCTGGGACTCGCTCCAGTTATCTCTGTCTACACAACACAGAGTCTAAACTGCTGCGTTTGCAGAGCTCCTCCGGTCGCCTCTGGTGACTTGCCCTTTCCTCCGGGCCCCGTGCGAAGCAGAGAGCTCAGCAGTCATCACTGGAGTCTTCCCAAAGCCTCCACCCCACTCCCTTCTCTTCCCACATCCTTCACAAAGCCAGATGACACAGCACCTGTAGGGCCACGGGGCCATTTAGCCTTTCCCTGGTCTTCCAGGCTGCCAGGTTTTATCCAGGCCAACAGACTGTCTCTGAGAGCAAAACGCTTTCTTCTCTGATCCAACAGAGCCAACATTCCTCTAATATTGTAATTATAATTTAAAAAGTGTCCGGTGATGGGGGGCGCCTGGGTGGCTCAGTCAGTTAAGCTGACTTGGTTTCAGCGCAGTCATGATCTCAGGGCCATGAGATAGAGCCCCGTGTCAGCCTCCCCGCTGGGTGTGGAGCCTGCTTAAGATTCTCTCTCCCTCTCCCTCTGCCCCTCTTCTCCCCCACATGCTCACCTGAGCATGTTCTCTCTCTCTCAAAGAAAAAAAAAGTGTCCAGTGTGACTGGCGTGAGCTTGTTCAACACCCCACTGCCCACAGCCTGGGATTTCCTCGTTTTCTCAAAGCTCCTTACCATACATACTCATCATAAATATTGATCTCATACTCACCCCCTCAAGACTTGTCATACTTTTATATTTTCAAGACTGTTCTGTGTTAATATTTTCTTTGTCTTCCAGCATTACCTCCATTCCCCATGTGCTCTTCCCCCTAGGTAGTCATAAAAAACAAAAGCCTTACTCATTACGCACCGTTAAGTATGCCAGAGAGTTCAAGCACGTTTATGGCTATGTGTCCAATGGGCACTATCTATCCCATGGTCCGCATGACAGTGTCTGTTCTGGAGCTCCACCTCCTAGAGGCAGGAGACAGTTCCCACACTGCACCCCTGCCCAGGCCACACCTAGGTTTCTGGAAGTAGGATAAGCCTCGTTCTAGAATTCTAGAATTCTATAGAATTCATCAAATGTAATCGATAAACATCTGAGCTCAAGCAAGAAGTTCCATAGTATAAAGAAATGATCAATGTTTGTGCAAGCAGCATGTTGGAAGGGAGGGAGGGAGGGAGGGAGGAAGGGAGGGAATCAGTCAGAAAGGGGAGATGCCAGATTTTGTGCTTCTCCAAAATCACCTTGAGCATTTGATGATATCTAGTAAGTTTAGAGGCATGGATAGCCTCATTCCCAGCAATCCTCAGACCAGGGCCGGACACTGTGCCACCAAGGTGGCCAAATCCAGCTGGCATAGTATGGATGGCCTTCGAGTTGAAAATTGCTTTTACATTTTTACAGGGTTGTACAGAAAGTGGCGGTGGGGAGAGATGAACTGGCAGCACCTGTCAAAAGCTCTGTGGCCCGCAAAGCTTAAAATACATAGGATCTAGCCCTTTCCAGAAAAAGTTTGCTCTGGAGTTTTTCAAACTTTTCTGGTCATCTTAAAACTCCCCTGTGGACATTGTCACACATACAGATCCCCGCCTGGCAAGCCCATCATAGCATTGTTTGGTTTTTTTTTTTTAATGTTTTATTTATTTGTGTGTTTAGAGAAAGCATGCATGCGAGCAGTGGGAGGGGGAGAGGAATAGAGAGAATCTCCAGCAGATCCCTAGCTGAGTGGGGAGCCCCATGAGGGGCTCAATCTCAGGACCCTGAGATCATGACCTGAGCCAAAATCAAGAGTCTGACACTTAACTGACGGAGCCAACCAGGTGCCCCATAGCATTGCTTTTCATCACTAGAAGTCGGAGCTGGCCTACATGCGTGAGCAAATGGACACCTCCCTTAGAATAAATGAAGTGGCCATGAGTATTAAAACAGGAAATTCTCACATGTAAAAAAGCATATTGCAGATAGAGAAATGGAGTATGATACTATTTATATGAAGTTTTAAGTGTGGTAGCATTTATGGAACTTACATAAGTAGTAAAAATATAAAGACATACATGGGAAGGGTAAAGATAAAATCCAGGTTAATAGCTGCCTCTACAAAGGGAAAGGAATGGGTCGGCCAGGGCTTTGATTTTATCTAGAATGACAAGTAGATAAATAGATGATAGCTTGCTATAAACAGAGATCAGTATTCCAATATCATTGCCTAGATTTTTCTGGACACCAGAAAGAGTTCCTTATAGTGATCTTTTAAAAAAAATTACTGTTGATCTTCCTAATAGATATTCCAGGAAGCCAAAGTCTTTTAGGGTTAATATGTGGGTCACATGAAAGGAACTCCACATTTTCTGGTTCCTTTTTCAATGATGAATTTACTGAGTGATGAAGATTTTAGAAATCAACTGGCTTTTTCTGATTTTAGGAAGAAAAGTCAGCAGGGTCCATGCTTGATTAAGGAAGTTCCTCTACCTCTTCTCCCAGAAATCCGTTTACGCCTTGGGCTTTCTGGCTAAAAAAGGGAACATCGCATCTTTCCGGAAAGAGCAGGAAATGCTGGTCAACATCTTCATTAAAAAACTATAGACAGGTGGAGACCAATTCAGGGGAGAGGCAGGACTGATGGCCAGTAGGGTGGTGATGAGCAGGGGGTGGGGAGTTAAGAGAGAGCAGGCTCTGCCCTTCCCTGGCTCACAGCCACGGCTCCCTGGGAGAGAAAAGAATGCAAGCTGAGGCAGCAAGAAGTCCTCCAGAAGACGCTTCCAGAGCCTGAGCTGCCAGAGAGAGGCAAGACCTGTGAATAAAACCTCGAAGCCAGAGGGAGGGCTCTGCTAATTGGAGTATATAATTTAAGAGGTGAACACAGCACAAAGCCCTCGAGGGAATGACTGCGGGTTTTAATTAAAGATGATCTTCCATAAACTTGTCCTTCATTTAAGAAACACTGGCCTGGAGAAATGCTGGGAAAACCAGGTATGCCTCGTTAGATTAATCTCTCCTTCTTTGAACCTCGGATACGGAAGGCCATTTCCCACCTGTAATTTGGCCCACTGGGATGGCTATTGGATCGAGGATTCTTGCTCAACTGCCACCTCCCCACACCAGCCAAATATGACCCCAAGAGGGAGAAATAATACAAATACATTTCAATATTAAAAAGTAGAAAGTCTAATCCACAGACAATGACCAAAAGATGAATTCTTTCAGGTCCTCTAAGCGTCTAACAACAGAATTCGAGAGCTTGAAAAAGCTCAGGTGTTCCAGACTTACTTCTAAAGACACCTCCTCCATTTGACCTTGATGCCTTATCAACGGCCCTGAACTTCCTCTGGCTTCCACACTTGTGGGTTAGCAGAATCAGATGAGCCACGGGAACTGACCAAGAAGGAATAGAGAAGAGGAAGAGCAAGAGTCTTAAGGGTAGTGATCATTATTTTTCAAACTGAAAATGAGCACGCAAAGTGTTCTGAGTAGCTACATGCAGTGTCTTCCTAATTACAGAATAGTAATAAGGCGCTTTTTATATAACAGGCTGATATACGTGTGAAATCAAATCCTGTTATTTTCCTAATTTATAGATAAAGCAAGCAAGGGGCAGGCACCAAAGGCGGCACCAAAAATCACACGGAGAGTAAGCAGCGTACAGGCCTGGTTCCAAGCCTGGTGCTGTTGAGTGAGGGAGTGATAGGCACCAAATCTTTGCAGCTACTCAGGCTTCCAATCTGACGAACATACTACCTTATTTCTACAGCTGTTTATCCAGTGCTGGACCTTTTCGCATTAATCGCTCGTTTGCTCCTTTCTACACCCGGGCAGAATCACTTGCCCTAGGACACCAGGTTGGGTTGTGACAGATCCAAATGTTCTTCTCACTCAAATCAACCTGATGCCCACAGGAAAATCACAATAAAGATTGTACCCTTCCTCACCTACTCCCTTGCCATTTTCTGTCTCACGGCCCCCTTGGGTCTTTTCCTGAACTAGGCCTTTCTCTGCGATATTTGCATCGTGTGAACAAAATATTCCGATCGGCAAACCAGAATCGCGGACTGCTTAATCTAGCAGCCAGGACCTACCTCAATCTATGCTGAGTTTTGCTATTTTTTTATTTTGAATATGGAGAGACACCCATACTTTGTTTGGGGAGGCCTATATCACAAGATGGGAGTCAAAAGACAGGATGGCCCCTACTTCCCTGGCCCACATAACCATCTCACTTGGAATCTCAGTGAGAGCTTAAGCTGGGACAGGGTTTCTCTGTACAACGAGCACATAGTGGTGCGAGCTGGACAGGCAGGGCATGCAGAAGCTGGATGCACGCTGCATGGAGTTACCCAAGATAAACAGTAGAAGGGCCATCTTGCACCTGCTCCAGCCACCACTGCTTTTCTGGAGAAAAAAAATAAACCCCTCCCCCTCTCCCCAATTCTTCACCATGTCTTTAGGGATATAGTTTCAGCCTCTGCACTCTCAGGGTCTGCCCTAACCCTTCCTGCTGGAGCTGGATGCTATTTTTGTCCTGTTTTCTCACATTGCCCACAGGCACACTTTGGGGATCGGGAAACTGGGTTCCAATTGACCATCAGCCTCGTCTCTCGGAGGGAAAATGCCTCTGGCTAAATCTTCTCTGCCAGGGCCTGTTGGAACCTTCCAGATGCTCTGTGCAGTCACCCAGGCCCAGGCACACAGTCCAGGCCTGCGAACCACACTCGGCTGGCCATGGACACAGGTGTGAGGCTCACAGAGGCCCTCGGTGAGGCACCTTGCACGAACGTGTTTTATTCAAACTTTGTTTCCTCACTAAAAGCGAATGTGGTCTCCTTATCAGAAAATACTCAAACGTGGGGCACCTGGGCAGCTTGGTCAGTTAATCATCTGACTCTTGGTTTCAGCTCAGGTCATGATCTCACGGGTTATGGGATCAAGCCCCTCGTCGGGCTCGACGCTCAGCTTGGAGTCTGCTTAAGACTCTCCCTCTCCCTCTGCTCCTCCCCACTGCATGCACTTGCTCTCTCTCTAATAAATAAATAAATAAATCTTTAAAAAAAGAAAGAAAATACTCATACTACAGAAATGTAATCGATGGTAAGTGGTCTCCCCAACACCTACCCCAAGATATTCTTACCCCAAGGTAACTACTGATGACAAAGTATTCTTCCACTTTTCTAAAGGTATATAATCATATGTATATACAGTTTTCATTTTTTTAATTTTTAAAAAGATTTTATTTATTTATTTGACAGAGAGAGACAGCAAGAGAGGGAACACAAGCAGGGGGAGCAGGAGAGGGAGAAGCAGGCTTCCCACCAAGCAAGGAGCCCAATGTGGGGCTCGATCCCAGAACCCTGGGATCATGACCTGATTGGAGGGCAGACGCTTAACGACTGAGCCACCCAGGCTCCCCTGTATACACTGTTTTTAAAAAGTGGGATTACATTAAATCCTACCCTGTAATTTCCTTTTCTCTCTTGGCAACCAACGCCATGTTGGTGTATCTTTCTTCGAAAACCTACATAATGTTTATCGGTAGGCGTGAGTTGGTTTCCCTTTTTCTCTATACCAAAAAACACTAATAAAGAAATTTTACACATATGGTACATTTTTAAAAGTATAACTATTGAATTAAAAATATTAACATTTTATATTTTAATAAATATTTCTAAGTTGCCTTCCTAAAGTGTGGTATCAGTTTATAAAATGCCTATCTTGCTCAGTCTTTTGGCAAAGAGTTTGACCTTCTTTCCGCTTGGCTTCTAAGTGCAAATGGGACATTATGCTGCTCACATCACAGGGTTGCTGTAGGAGATAACTGAAATTCGAATGACATTCAAATGGCCATTGGTGGGGTCCCCATTCCCCCCTTTAACCCTCGACAACCTCACACACCCAGACCCTCCCCCCAATAAGGAATTGGACGAAAGCAAACATGATTACAGTTTAAGGCTCCTACCAGGGGTATGCGCAGGTTAACTTGGGGGAGAATGGGTGTCTGATCGTGGGGTCCCCAGCACTGACATGGTCGGGGGGATTGCAGGATTCGAGAGGAAGGAGGGTTGGGCAAGAGGCCCCCCATGGCTGCTGAAAGCTCACCGACCGCTGCCTGTTGACTCCACCAACTCTACTAACCTAAGCTTTTTCCCAGAAGATTCTTTCTTTTGAAATCCAGAGCTTAGCCTCAGGGCCACCATTTAGGAGGAGGACAGAGGGAGCCACGGCATTATTTAAAAAACCTGATGTGCAGTATAGTGGACCAGCTTCATCCACCTTCTTGAGGAGACAAATCGCTCTGACAACTGCAGGTAATTTAAAAGCTTTTATGGAGCCTTGGGTGGAACCCAGTGAAACTTCCAATCTCGGGCAATTCAATACAAGCATCTGAAAAGTTAGTCATAAAACATCCTTTCCTAATCCACGGCAGACATTAATGTTGACTCTCCCAATGACCAATGAATAACCCTCAAGGACTTTTCACTAAAATTGACAACACAAAAATTATGAGCCCCTTAGTAATGAAATTAGTATCCGTGGGAGACATTGGATTGATTATTGGTTAGGATTTTAAAGCCCCTTCATGTCTGCTTTTTTTTCTCTAGACAGTCATCACCAAATGAACATTAATTTTGATATTTATTGTTGGCAACAAAATGGGAATCCTATCTCTTTCAGGGTTTCTGCCTTCAGGCTCTGGAGCTCATTAGAAATATGGCTTTGTCTGGTCCACAATATGGGTGGATCTGACTCTCAGGTGGTGGAAGGGTGAGCAAGTACGCAGGCAGGGGCCATTTCTGCTGCTCACAAGACGTGTGCAACTGATGTGCGTGCCGTGGCATGAAGAAGTATCTTTAGTATTTCCGCCATACAAAGATCATAAATCACGGACCGGTGCTTTGGATTAAATGAGACCCATGATAAGACACGAGTAAAACAAACAGTTAAGAGCTTCCTTCCTCCTAGAAGGTATAAAATATTTTATGGGATTTAAATTCCCAGCCCCCATATAACACAATAGCTTCTTTCTTTGAACACCTATGAAACAACAAAAGAATGCTCAAAAGAAGTGGTCTGTCAAGGAAGAAGCCCTTGTTCTTACCTTCTTTTCCTCTTTTTTTTCTCCCCAGGGACAAGATGACAAAGTATGGATTTTTCTCCCACCCGTTGCTCTGCCTTGTACGCCAGTATTCACATGCCTGTCTCAGCGAGTTTGTTTGATAACCTAAACAAGATGGCAGCAGGGAGTGGGAGCCGGGGTTAGGGTGAGGAAAGACCTTTCTGCAGGTGCCCTTTCATACCCAGCGCGCGCTGGTTAGGCAACGGCGTCGGCAGCTGAAGCAGACCGTGGAGCTGGGCGTGTTGGAAGTGAATCTACTCCAGAGGCCCGTGATCATGGGAACCCCTGGGCAGAACTCAGCACAGAAGGCAGAAGAGGAAAGGCACCTGGAATCTGCCTCCTAAACAAGCCAGTGTGCTCTCTGCCAGGCAGACCATCACTTGGTCCTGAGGCAGTGCGTCCAGGAGACTCTATCATCCATGGAAGGAATTCGGCAAAGTAGAACATCTGAGTATGAGGTGGGAAGGAAGGAGATTGGGAAATGCGGTCAAGGAGGTCTGAGACCAAGGAGGGGAGGCTGGCCTTACCACCAGCTCTTCTGGGACTCCTGGCAACCCTGGCTTCCTGCAGGGCTATGACCTCCAAAGTTGCAGGCCCTGGTTCTTCACCAGTTCTCAGTATGGATATTTTGAGAACCCAGTGATAGCACAGACCCTCGTCTCCCCAAACTGTTCGTGTCTCTCTGCCACTTTGTGTCCTTCTTTCTGGGGCTCTCTCTGCTGCTGTGTGTGTGGTGCTGTCTCTGTCTGTTCTCTCTCTCTCTCTCTCTCACAAAGTTTCAGAAGTTTTGAGGACCCCCGAAGTCTACATGAACTGTAGCTGTAGGATCACTTAGCTTAAAGATATTGGCAGGGAGTTCTCAGCACACTTGTTTGCAACAGAAAATAAGATTCAGAAGGAAACAAAACAAAACAAAACAAAACTACTATGCATTTTTTTACCCCAAACAGTTTAGGAGGTTTTGTTCAACTTCTAACTCATCACTAATTTCAGAAAGAGGGAGGTCTCTAGGGCTTTGGGGCATTCTGTTAAAGTGAGGCAGGCCTACACTACAGATTGTACATTTTGCCCCCCCCCTCCGCCCCGCCCCATTGGGATTATAGCTAAAAAGAGTCAGGCTCTGTGCTAAGTGCTATAAAATATTTCTTAAAGATAAATTATCTTATTTATCTCCTTATCCATGAGTCGTCAGAAAAGGGGTTTGTCAGTAATGTCCCGTTTTATGAATACAATCAGCTGCAAGGGAGCATTTCCTGCTACTAACAATAAAAAAACCAAATAGTAAATCACTTAGGCTCAAGCGACTTGTGACCCAGAAGGGTGTGTTGGGTTACACTTTCTATGAATCATCCCGCAAACTGACAGAAACCAATCTGGTAGCACCAGATATTCCATGAACTCATTTTCTATTTTTGGTTTCAGAAATGACTGGGCAGACTGGTATACACAGAGAAATGATGGTCACAGACCTGCTGTTGGAGTTGAATTTGGGAACTTCAAAACAACAAGCAATAATGTGCTACCCATATTATTCAGGCCCTGCCTGCTCTCTGCCCTAGAGGGAGAAATGTATTTCCATCTTCCAATACTGACATTAATTAAAGCCAGCAGAAACATGAGAGATCTGTGTAGAATTGTCTCCCAACAACAACCACACTGAATTAAAAATATGTATATAAATGAGATCAAGTCTACATGGCCATGACGTTAAAAGCGCAATTTTCTTTACCCTCATATGCTTGCTAGGGCTCTAGAATCTACCAGAACAAGGTCAGCCCCAAGAAGGCCATCCTGCGGAGTCACTTGAAAATCCTGAAGATGAAGGAAAGCTGTCCCAGAGAAATCTGGGCTTCTTTCTCCACTGGATCCAATGAAAGCACTAGAAAAACAGATTTCTAGGATCTGATTGGTAGTTGCTTTAATATCAGTATTCTCTTGAAATGCTCGTCTGCCCTGTTGTAGTGGGAACACCCACGGAGCCAAGAGAAGTGGTGAATTATCCAGTCTTATAAAAACAACTCATCCCCAGCCAAGATATACCACGATGGCATAAGTGAAACATTTGCGGCACTTGCGTCCAAAAAGGGTGGAAGGAAACCCCGTGAAGTCTGGATAGGTCTCACTCAGAGAGGACTATGAGAAGCCACCCAATTTTTCACAGGCAGATTACAAACACACGGTAAGGGATATCCTGAATCCCAAAGGGAAATAGCACTAGTTCTTAGTAAAAACTCTTTAGGCTTAAAGCAAATTCCAGAAGAGGAAAGCAATGGGAGAGACTACTGGTATTCCTGTCTGTGTCCAGTTTGAAACTGGCTTTTCACAAAGCTCCAGTTACTGAATACATTGAATTCTTTTGGTTTTTTTAGACCACAGACCAGGGGTCCCCCCACCCCAAAGTACTTCCTACCAGGCCTTTTTAGGCCCTTTGTGCCATTAGAGGGCCTTGAGTCTAGTGACCAAAGACAGGGGGAAAGGAGGAGACAGTGGGGTTGGGAGGAGGCTCTCCCTCTTGCAGAGAAGGTTCCTGAGAAGTGGATGGAATCCCTAGGATCTTTGACTCAGAAGCAAAAATGATGTGAGGACAGAGATGTGTCCGTCAGCTGTGGGACCTCCCTTTCTCCAAGCTGTTAGTCACATGAAAGGCTGGCTCAGGGCCCGGGAGTCCGGCTGAGCAATACCGGAAGACTAGCCGAAAGTGGCAGATCCCAGCAGGCTGGGCGGCAGCAGGGCCCACCACAGAACGAAGCCATGGAGCACATTTCTGGCCCCCTCTGGCAGCCTTGCCTGCACCGTGAGGCAGGAAGGGCACATCTCCCAGATGTTATCCCACCTGCTTCTCCGAGCGGTGGGCCAAGTGCCTGGGCCAGACTGGCTGCTCTCGGCAGTGGCTCCTTCGGTCAGTGTCCCTTGAGGACATGGTAGCCAGGGCTCCCAAACAGCTCATGTTCCCAAACCACTGTGTCTTCTTGGAAAGAGCCAACATAATCATGTACGCATCTATTGTTGATAACTGATTCCGCACCGCACACCATTTTTTATGGGGATTTTAGGTAGTAAATGAAAATTAGGTATCTCTGTGTTACAGGAATTGAGAAACACCTTCCTTGAGCTGTTCTTACTCCCAGTTTTGCCTCCTCTGGAAACTGATGGGAGGTACTCCATGCTGAGGCTCCGAGGCCAAGTCCAGGAGCTTTTCGTCAGGGGAGAAGGCAAGAAGAGCCTGGAAATGCGGGTGGGGGGGCGGGGGGGGGGGCAGGAGCACAAAGCCTGGGATCCCCTGTTATCAGGAGTGAGGGAGAACCCATAGGGAGCCGAGGACCCGCTCCAACCACAGAGCCTCCTGCGCCCCACCTCTCAGCTCAGGGGCTCAGCTCACTTTCGAAGCAGCTCCTGGCTTTCATTCCTGTGGGGGGAACTGAGAGCAACCCCTTCTGAGGGGCAGGAAAACCTAATGGTCAAGGGGCTTAGAGTCAGACAGCAGCACTGGGTTTGAATATCAGCTCTGGGACCGCATCTGAGTTTATTTTCTCTTCTATACAATGAGGATAATGCAATCTACCTCCTAAGATTCATGTCAGGATTAAATGAGATCAGGCAGGTAAGCACTCAGCCCAGTGATACCTAAGTGGGGACTATTATTACAGTTGTTATAAATGGATCAAGTTTAAACTTAGATGTCTCAATGCTCACGTGGAGCACCGAACTAGAAGTTAGGTACTTTGGAGTCATTCCCCTAGTGCTGGACCGTAACTCCTCTCCAGCAGAAGAGAAAATGCCAAAGAGTCAATGTGTTAATGCCACAGCTTCCACCTGCTCTGACAGCATCCACATGGTGAGCTGAGGTCAGTGAGGTCAGACTTGTGTGCCAGGCTCCGCGAGAATGATCCAATGGCCCAGTTGGTGCTCAGTCTGGGAGCGTGAAAAAAAATGCCTAAGGTCTGCTCCTCCAAATTCTGATTAAATTGGCCAGGACTTGTGTTTAAAGCTTCCTAGGTGATACAAATGCACCTTCAGGCCTAAGAACCACTATCCCCACCAGAAAGGAAACAGTTGAGTTTTCCTGAAGAATCCTTATCATATTTATTCAGTTGGCAAACATGTATTGATTCCTTTGATGGGCCAGGCTCAGGAGTAGGTGCCTGATTTATAGGACTCGGTCCCAATCTCGAGTATCTTAGAGTCTAAAAGAAGAGACAAACAGGGGAATAGACAGTAATAATATGGCGGGTACATGCTGTGATGGGGTAAATGCTAGAAGCTCTGGACATACTTAGGAAGGGCTGTAGACCAGCTTTCCAGATAGAGCCTGTGCATGGTGAGGGTATTCCAGGCTGAGGCAACAGTTTTTGCAAAGCCTCAGAGGAGAAAATATCTATGTTCCAGAAACCCTAGTTATTCAGTAGGACTGGATGTTAGGGGAAGGCCAAAAGATGAGGCGGGAAAAGCAGGGCCTAATTCCTTGTAAGGAGTTTGGGTTTTGAGTAGGGGATGGAGTGATCTCAGCTGTCTTTCAGAGAGATCATTCCAGCTACTGGGTGGAGAACAGATCAGAGGTAGTAGGTAAGACCGGACATGGGGAAGCCAGTCCCAAGATGGCTGCAGAAATCAAGGCAAGATTTAACAAGGGAGAGATATGAGATGTATTAGCAGAGGAAACAGAGCCTGGTGATTGAGGGTGTGTTGAGGGTAGAGATGGGGAATCAAGGAGGAGATCCCACTCAGGGGAGTCAGGTGATGCCAGGCCCTTGGTGAGGGAAGGAAGAGGGTGTGTTATGTGGCCGGATCAAAGGGCCTCTTGCTTCATCAGCCCATAACCTGAGCTGGTCAGGCCTAATGGAAATCCTACAAATTCAGTATTTTTTATGTGTTTATAGGGTGCATGGCATTCTCGCATAATTGGAATATCTGATTAATTTGAAATTTTCTTGAGAATTTCTATCAGATGGGTAAAAGGGAGTTTTAACTAAATGCAAAGCACATGGCCAGAGAGAGGCCCAAGAGCACATGGCCAGGCAGGACCAAATACACAGAGCTCATTCTCGGTTTCCTTCCCAACCCAGGGATGTGTCCCAGCAACTCTGCTCTCATCAGGACAGAACCAGGATCAAACGCCTGAAAATACCTGGGAAATGAAAAGCTAGATATAAGAGATTGGTACCCCTGTCTGTGGAACATCTCACAAAGTAAAGTTGTCCTTTGAACATGTCTTGCAGTGCAAAGGTGTGAGCAGAGTTGTAAGCAGCTCCATTTATTTGAGTATAGCTTGTAAATAAATCATTGGTAAACATTACAAAATTAAATACATTTTCAAAAGCTTGCCAGTATACATAAAATTCACAAACATAGTTCTTTTAAAAAATAAAATATGTTCAGAGCACCCTTGATATAAAATGTCTGACTCCTGTCCTCTGACAGGGCCGCCTAGAGACGCCTTACAGTAGGTGGGGTTTCTGTGGGGAGGCGGTGGAGGCCTCCTTGGGGAAAGGAAGAGTTTCTACTCTGACCTTTCACCCAGCCCACAGCCGTCTGAATTTTGATCGTTCTCCAAGGAGCTGATATATCACCGGGAGGCGCGGGGCAGGCGCCCCACGCCTAGCTCCAAGCAAGGACACCAGGGTGCGTAATTGGGGCCAAGAGCCAGAATCCTCAGCACATGCCATAGAGAGGAGCCAGAAATGCAATCTCCACCACCGTTCCAAAGCGGCCAGTGCTCCTGTATCAACTTTCTTGAAAGCAGGTGAGCCTTTCTCACCTCTACAGTCTTCAACCCTCAGTTCACCCGCTCTGGTCTAATGCTGCCCAGGCACGGAAGTGACCAGATCTACATCTAAGGAGGAAGATACGTGATTTGCTAACTTCCTTCTGACCTGCTTTCATGGAGAGAGAAGAATACACAGTATTTGGTTGAAAGCAGAGAGTTAATTGCTACACAGTGCTTCCTTTTTCCATTGCAAAACACCACTTGGCATGGGCATTTCTCTAGAAATCTAAACAGTTCTTCAAATGAAGGGTTCATAAAACTTTAAAATACCACGAACGAGGCAAAAAATACATGACCTGGCAAAGCATCCCAATTAATGAAATAATATAAAGTCCATGAATTAAGCCCTTGACCAACTCAACTTTTTGTGGCGTAGCTCATTAAAATAACGGATACACTAAATTCTTTCACTTTGGTGCATAAAGTGAACGCTGAAGGTCAGCAGCAGTCACATGACATGAAGAATATCTAGTGACCTCTTGAAAACCCATGTGCTGTGACCTCCAATTAAAGGACAACCACAAGTTTATTCCATCAATGTGAAATAAAACTCACATCTACATTTTAACTTGGTTGTGTGTAGATATATATATGTACGAGAAATTCGACATCTGAGACAATCGTACAACTTAAGAAAAAGTATTACCAAACTAGTTGTAAGAAAACCATCATCCCTGTATAGTTAGGTCCTAAACCTGCAATTTCTCAAAGAAAATGCTGCCCGGATCAGCCCATTCCTGCATGTCTGCCTGGTTTGATAACCCCTGGTTGGGCTGAAACCAGAGTCGTGATGTTCTTGCTCTTAAAATATTACACTAACAAAAACTCCCAAAACAAAAAAGGAACACTCTTGAATAAATGTCTAATAGACAACCCCCCCCAAAAAAAAGTTTCTCATAAGGGCAAGTATGCTTTAATAAATGTCTTCATGAAGCCCAAATCCCAGGACCCTTCTTCGTCTCTGGGAGAGTTCCATCCTGTGCCAGAATTATACAGTCTTCTTCTGCGGAGGGCTCAGTTTCCTCATGCCTCTTATCCGAGAGAGCAGCTCCTGGATAAATTCCTAGAAGAGATCAGAAGAAGTTAATATGACAGGCTCACTCTACTAAAGTTGGAGATTAAAATCTGCTTGAAGTTAGTAAGGTCAATTACAGTTATCTTGAGTTGATGAGTTTGGTTGGAGGTGTCAACCCCAGTGGCTTCAACAGAGGACATTTTTAAACAAATGAAGGGTGCTTAAACCCCACATCACAATCAATCCTTCTCACTGCTGCTCTCTTTGGGGGAGAAACATAGGCTGCCTTCACTCAGTGACATTAACTATATGGCCTCTGAAGGCACATGTGCTTTAGATCAGCCTTCTCAACCCTCAGTAAACCTTTTATATGAGCATACACGTCACCCAGGGAGCTTGGGGATTCTGATTCAGTAGGGCCCAGGTTGGGGCCAGAAATTCTGCATTTCTAACTGGCCACGAGGTGATGCCCGTGTTAGTCTCTGGACCATGCCTGGAACAGCAAGGCTTGACCAGTGGTTCTCAAATGTAAGTCCTCATCAGAATCACCAGGGGGACTTAGGAAACCACAGACTGCTGGGCCCAAGAATTTCTGATTCAGAAGTTCTGCGGCGGGGCCTGAGAATGTGCCCCGCTGACCAGGTCCCAGGTGACACCTGCTGCTGGCTCCAGGATCATTCTGAGAACCACTGATCTAGACCTCAAAAGGGTCTTTTGACTTTATTGACGGCAAATCAGTTTTCTAAAAAAGCCAGCCACATTTTACATTTACCATTCAGTACATTCAAACACATACCTGAAATAAAAATCTAAAGAATGAACACTTAATATATAGAATACACCCTCTATTTTCTATTCTAATTTCATTTAAAGGGTAACGCAGAGGGAGATCCACTAAAATGATTTCACATCCTAGTCACAGATGAACACCAAAGACTAAAGAACAATCTAGAATAGTCCCCACGTTATACCAGTTAGGAATCTTTCGTTGTTGCCTTCTGTTTTAAAATACTGGCTACCTAAACAGTCACATTTATTAGATAATAATTACTTTGTCTTCCTCTTTTATATTTGTCACAAAGTAGACAGCCAGACTCTCATCAGCAAGTGGCATCAGTGGGTATGTCAGGAATTTACCGAGAGCAAAAACACTGAGACATCTTCCTCTCCATTTGGCCTTCTGAGAAACCACTCTCAATCTTCCCTGCCCGTCACAGCCCTTGGTCACGAGCCAAGTGACCCCCACAACTACTCTCCAGCTCTAAAACACAATAAGCTGAAACATTTAGTATTTTGTTAGCCACCCAAATTTCTCTGTAATGTTTTTGCTATTACAAAGTAATATACGCTTTTTCTAGACAACTTAGAAAATGCCAGCAACAATGACCCCTCAGAAGGAACCACTAACGTATTTTCTACTATGAAAATGGTTTTTTACCTAATTAAGATCACGCTGAATAAATATGTCCTTTTCTTTAACTTAGCATTATGTCAGAAGCTTTTTCCCACAACCCTAAATAGCCTTCCTAAAAATTAACTTCAATGGTTATACGATCCTTTATTATACAGATATTCTACAATCTGCTTAACTCCTCCCTTATTGGGTATGTGGTTGGTTCCGGACTTTTCAGAATTAGAAACGATGCCCCAATTAACATCTCTGTGCATAAATCTGCAATTTTGATTATTCTCTTTGGAGAGCATATCCAGAAAGGCGTCAGAGGACAAAAACATTTTCATCACCACCATTTCTGACCTTGGGCAGAATGGAACACATATATGAAATAAAATGAGGCCCTGTTTTAACTTTCTGAACACTATTTTATCTAATTTAAAGAATTTTCTAGGATAAAATAAAATGCCAAATTCTCACACTTATACTCAGTTTTCATTTTGTAAAGTTAAATGCATTTCCTATTTCTATACCTCTTGCTATGCGGTTTTGACAATATAATGTGAAACATATAGTTTCAGTTTCATTGTTTTGGAACCTATTACTGAACCTACTGACTCCTGTAGAAAGTTCCAGTATTTGAGTGTAGATCTCCTTTTTTTTTTTTAAGCAAAGGTCAGAATCATAAATCCTATCACTTAGTTAATAACTAGTAATCCTTCTGCACTATTTCTATATTTTTCATAAAGATCATTATAAAAATAAAGATTAAACATCATAAGGAATAATATACTCTAAACTACAGACCTTTCTTCTTCAAGACAAAAGTAGTTTGGTAATTTAAATTCAAATTATCTCAAAAAATCAATCATGATGTGCATTAATCTCAGTGACTAAAAAGTTCAATAAATAACTTGTATTTATAATAAATTAACATCAATGAAACTCCTGAAATTTTACATTAACTAATTTGTGTCTATAAGTTAATATACTGCATTACACATATTTTAAAGTGTTCATTAAATTTGCATAATGAGGTACTCCGCTAACTTAAAAAAAATAGCAAGACCAATACTTATTCCCCATATAGAAACTTGCACAGAAGGATTTTAATGATTACAGATGATTCTCAAAGAAGATTCAAGAATCTCTAATCAAAAATACTTTGATGGCTCTTTTTCCTATTACTCAAAAATTCTCTATGTAAATAACAATATAGCTCATTTATTCCAAAACAGATCACTCAGCCTTGGGTTGCGGACACCAGCTGAGTCAGAGAAAGGCTGCCCCTTTGAGAAAAAGACATCTGATGTGAGACCTGTATTAACAAAGAGAGGCCAGCTCGGAGAAAGTCTGGGGGTCTGGGTCACAGCACATGTGCAAAGGCCCTGCAGAGAAACGAGCAAGGAAGTGGGTGTCCCTGGCACAGAAAGGCCAATACGAGTGGGGCGGGAGCCATGCTGGGGGTGCCAGGGTCAGCTTCCAGGGCCTTGCTGGCCACAGAAATGTGGCCGCGGAGAGAGTATTCTTAAGGCAATGGAAAGCCCCCAGAGGGTTTCAAGGAGGGAAGCAACATCATCTGATTTTGGCTTTTCCAAAGCCCCCTTTGACTGCCATGTGGAGAATGGGTTGTATAAAGACAAGAATGAAAGAGCGGCCAGTTTGGGGCTGTGGCAGGGATCCGGGCAAGGGATGCCCGGCCTTAAAGGTGAGGGAAATCAAAATGGAAATTAAGTGGGATCTGTTTCAGGGGCAGAGCCACTAGACTGTGTTGCTAGACTGAATGGAGGCCTCCAGGAAAACGGGAAGAGGGGACAGGGAAAAGGGGGATTCAGGTCCCATTATGCTGAGATGAGGAAAAACCAGAGGGGGAGACAAAACAGGTTTACAAACCGGGGAGATCTCGGGTAGACAACTGAACATGACTTGGCGCCTTAGCTCATGGCTGAGGTCATAAACCTAGGCATCTCTAGTGCCTAAATCAGCGGCTTTCCACTAAAAAACAAAACTCCTAAAAAACTACGTGCGATCTATACATAGTTACAGCAACCTAGTCCACAGAGAGAAAAGACAGAAACAAAAGTTTCTTGAAAAAAAATATAACTCTTACTATATACGGTATCCCTTGATATTTTACTTTGAAAAAAACTAAAGGTCAAGGTCAGCTCATGGGTTACCACCCATAGTTTGTAAATACAGTGATCTAGACCAAGGCTAAGAGGTGCAGTAGCCCCCAACCACATATATGTAATATATATTTCTATATTCTATAATATAAATGATATAGTGTGACTATTTAAATGTAAATTAATTAAAATAAATACAATTTAAAATTCAACTCCTTACTCATACTAGTCACATTTCAAATAGTCAGTAGCCACACGTGGCTAGTGGCCACCCCAGTAGACATGGGGCCATAGAATATTTCCCTCATTTCAGAAAATTCTATTGGACTGTGCAGGTGGCAACGCTTTGAATCACAAGGCTCGATGAGATAAGCTTGGAGCAAAGTGTAAACAGAGAGGAAAAGAAGGCTGAAGACCAAGGCCAGAGGCCCCCTAGCAAGCAAGGTCTGGGAGAAGCACTGGGGCCAGCAAAGGAAACTGAAATGGAGAAACCAATGAGAAGGGGGGAAAACCCAAGAGAGTGTGCTGTTAAGAAGTCTTCTACTTTTTTAGTTTCTTTCATTCAACATAACTATTTTGAGATTCAGCCACATTGTTGGATTTATTAATAGCTCATTTCTTTTTTTTATTGCTGAGTAGCATTTTGTTATATCGCAGTACCACAGTTTGTTTATCCATTCACCTGTTGATGGAAATTTGGGTTGTTTTCAGTATGGGGCTATTATAAACAAAGCTGCTTAAAATATCCATATAAAACTCTTTGTATGGAACATGCTTCCATTTCTTTTGGGTAAACACCTAAGATTGGAATGGCTGAATTCCTGATCTATTTGTTTGGTTTTCTGGCAATACCAGACTGTCTTCTAAGTATAGGTTTACAAGTCCTAAAATCAGGTAATGTTAGTGTGCCACCTTTGTTGATCTTTTAAAAAAAATATATTGTTTTGGCTATTCTAGGTCCTTTAAGTCTCCTTAAGAGTTTTAGAATCTACTTGTAAATTTCTACAAAACAACAACAACAACAACAAAACCTGCTGGGGTTTTGGTTGAGACTGCAATCTGTAAATCAATTTGTGGAAAAAACAATGAATGTTCTCAGCAACATTTTATAGATCTCAGTGTAAGATATTGCACATCTTTTGTCAGATTTATTCCTAAGTGTTTAATATTGTTGCTCTTATGGTAAGCGGCATATTTTTATTCCAATTTCCAATTGTTGCCAGCCATAGACTTTCATATATTTACCTCATACCCTGCAAGCTTGTTGAACTGACTTGTTAGTTCTATCAGCTTTTTGTAGACATTTACCTTTTGCAGATGTTCTTTCTAGAGTTTAGAAATTTCCCTTCTATTCCTAGTTGGCGAGACTTTTTAATCAGGAATAGAGAGATTGGATTTTGCCAAATGCTTTTTCTGCATCAACTGACATAATTATAGAAAGGGCTTTTTCCTCCTCAGTGACTTACACTGATTGATTTTTGATATTTTGATCCTTCCGTGTGTGTGTGTGTGTGTACTGTTACATTCAATTTGACAAAATTTTCTTTAGAAATTTTGCAGCTATGTTCATGTGGAATAGTTGTCTACATTCCTTATTTTATGATGTCTTCGTCTGGTTTTAGTATCAGAGTAGTGCTGGCCTCACAGAATGAGTTGGGAAGTATTCCCTCCTTTTCAAGTTTCTGGAAGAGTTTGTACAGAGTTGGTATAATTTCTTCCTTAAATTTCTGGTAAAAAATCCCCTGTGAAGCCATCTGGGTCTGGAGTTTTTTTGTTTTGCTTTGTTTGTATTGGCAAGTTGTGTCTTTCAAGGCACTTGTCTATTTCATAGATGTTGTTGAATTTACTGGCATGAGGTTCATAACATCTGTAGAAACTGTAGTGATGTCACCTCTCTCATTCCTGACATTGGTAATTTGTCTCCTGTCTTTATTTCCACTTGGACTGGAAGTTTATCAATTGTATTGTTTATCAATTGTATTGTTCTTTTCAGAGAATGAGCTTTTGTTTCACTGATTTTCTTTATTGATTTTCTGTTTTATATTTCACTGATTTCTGCTTCCATCTTCATTATTTCCTTTCTTCATCTTACTCTGATTTTTTTTTTAGGGTTCATTAGTTTATTTTATAACCTTGTATCAGAATCTCCTTGAAGATTTACTGCCCATATCATTTATAATGATTAAAGGTTTTTGCTTTAAAATAGAGAGCAATATATCTTAAGTTTTAGAAAACTGAAGTTAAACTTTCTAATTTTATAAATGCAATGAAATAACTTATCTTTGACCACCCTACCTCCTTCCTCCTATTCCCTTTCTTTCCATTCTTACTGCACTAATTACCTCATCTATCATTTTTTAAAATTTTTTATTGTTATGTTAATCACCATATATTACATCATTAGTTTTGGATGTAGTGTTCCATGATTCATTGTTTGTGCATAACCCCCAGTGCTCCACGCAGAACGTGCCCTCTTTAATTCCCATCACCAGGCTAACCCATCCCCCCCCCCCCCCCCCCTCTAGAACCCTCAGTTTGTTTTTCAGAGTCCATCGTCTCTCATGGTTGGTCTCCCCCTCCGATTTCCCCCCCTTCATTCTTCCCCTCCTGCTATCTTCTTCTTTTTTTTTTTCTTAACATATATTGCATTATTTGTTTCAGAGGTACAGATCTGTGATTCAACAGTCTTGCACAATTCACAGCACTCGCCATAACACATACCCTCCCCAGTGTCTATCACCCAGCCACCCCATCCCTCCCACACCCCCACCACTCCAGCAACCCTCAGTTTGTTTCCTGAGGTTAAGAATTCCTCATATCAGTAAGGTCATATGACACATGTCTTTCTCTGATTGACTCATTTCGCTCAGCGTAACACCCTTCAGTTCCATTCATGTCGTCGCAAATGGCAAGATCTCATTCCTTTTGATGGCTGCATAATATTCCATTGTGTATATATACCACCTCTTCTTTATCCATTCATCTGTTGACAGACATCTTGGCTCTTTCCACAGTTTGGCTAGTGTGGACATTGCTGCTATAAACATCGGGGTGCACGTACCCCTTTGGATCCCTACATTTGTATCTTTGTGGTAAATACCCACATCTTACTCTGATTTTAATTTGTTCTTCTTTTCCTAGTTCCTAAGGTGAATTCTAAAGCCATTTATTTGAAACCTATTTCCCAATATAGATATTTCATGTTATATATATTCACCTCTAAGCACTGCTTTAGCTGCATCTCACAAATTTTGATATAATGGGTTTTCACTTCATTCATTTCAAAATAGTTCCTAATTTCACATTTGATTCCTTCTTTGGCCCAGGAGTTATTTAGGAATGTGTCATTTAGTTTCCAAATATTTGGGGATTTTCTAGACATCTTTCTGTTACTGATTTCTAACTTAATTCCATTATTCAAAGAACGTACTTTGTATGACTTGAATCTTTTAAAATTTGAGATTTGCTTTGTGGCCCAGAATATGTCTATCTTGATAAATGTTCTGTGTGCATTTATAAAGAAACAGGCTAACTTCAAGCAGACCTTTTACCACTGCATTTATACGGCCTCCTGCCATGTGACTTGTACACATACAGAACACGCCAAAAGAAGGGATGAACAAAGTGGTTCCCCAGATGTAAGTATTTCCACAAGAAAATGATTCCCTAACCACAAAGGACATGAACTTTTGTGATACTCAAAAAAGGGCATTCATGACTCTTTTGACCTTTTAGTCCTCAGCTAAAAGGATGGGTGAGGATGGATGCAAACTCCCTGGTGGATGTGGGTTCTGTATTGGGAGCTGGCTCTGGTCATGCTCAATCTAAAGAAAACAAAGGGAATTAACATTTACTGAAGGCCTTCTCTGTGTAGCCTACTCATACATATTACCATATTTAATCTAATGTAGTTTTATCATCTCCATTTTACAGATGAGAAAAATGGGTGTTCTAGTTCATTATAAGTCATTGTCCAAGGTCACAAAGCGAGTATTTGAATCCAGGTCTCTTGAAGCGAGTTGAGCTCAATAACTAGGTACCAGGCCCCCACCAGACTCTACCCTACTTGCTGGGATGCAGAGGAAGGGAGAGGCCCTGCCTAAGAGGCCCAGGCCAGCAGGGAAGGAAGACAGAGAAATAGGCTCTGTCAACGTAAGACACGAGCCACAGTGCTAAGTGTGTACATGAGTGCCCCATAGGCAGTTGGACGGTGCGCACCGGCCCTGCCCAGCCCCGGCCTGGGACTGTCCCTGCCTCTCCCACTCTGCCTCTCCCCGTGGATGACAGGCTAAAAGAAGGTCATAATTCCAAGACACTTTGAAAGATAAGAAGCTCTGTGTCAATACAAGGAATCTAGAATCCAGCACCACTGCTCTGGGGTGACGGCCCAGCTTCCTCTCCCTCCCCCTCAATCCTTAAAGGTACCCCTTTTATTAGCTGAACATCTCTCTACCCTCTTTTATTAGCTGGTTCCCTAACATTTGAAATAGTATTTCAACGAACTGCCTGAATTTTAAAACGGCAAACAGACATTGCCCTGACCCACCATCTATTTTGTTGGGCCACCTCAGCGGCTCTTGTCCAATGCTCTTCCACATGCTCCCGAGATCCCAGGTCTGCGACTCGGAGAGAGCCCCGCTTCGGGCTGCCGAGGGCCAGGCTGTGCTCAGCCGGGCAGGGCTCCAAACTGCAGCTGGACAGACCACCTCACACAGTGGCCTCTAACAAGATGGGGGCCCTGTGTCCCCAGGACCGTGAACTGTACGGTGACGCAAGAGGCACAGAGACAGAAGATAAAGACCTCGGGTTACAAACATAAGCGGGCCCTTTGAAACAAATGCCTAGAAAGATCTCAGACGGGTTCATTCCTATGTGAAGGGAGTCGCCCTCTGCACATAGAGCAGGAAGCAGTGTGGCCACATGGCTAAGAGATGGACTCGGGAACCAGGGGACTGGGTTCGAATCCTTGTGCACCGCTTAAGGGCTAATTATTTTCTCTATGCCTTAGTTTTCCTCACCATAACCTGAGAGCCCTCACGGTTGGTGTATTTAACAATTTAATGAATGAATAGCGGTGAGGGGCTTGGGAAGGTGCTTGTACCCCAGGGAGCGCCGTGTTCAGTGCTTACTGCCGTCTTCCTCCTCATCGTCGAGACGATGCTGATAAGAATCGTTCCAGTCCGGGCAAATTCTAATCAAGAGCACTAAGGGAAATGTGGCCATCTCCTCCCACCCCCATCCCCCCCCCAACACACACACCAGCACACACAGCCCTGTAGAAACGGTTGGACAACTGAGGCAGATGAGAAGTGGCATCCAGCAATACAGAGGTGCCCAGCTCAGGGGCTGACGTCAGGCTGTGAGCAACACCAGCGTTTCCTGGAAGAAGCCGTCGGTGACCCCAGTCACGCGCGTGTTTCTCCCTCTGTGGCTGTTGGGTCCCCAGCTTCAGGCAACAAGGCTGTCATTGCTGAGAAAAGCCACACTAGCCTCTCTCATCCTGCCCGGGCTGGGGTCTCGGTTCCCACAGCACCTTCCTCCAAGATTCCTGCCTTTGACTGTCCTCCCTGAGGTCAAGGCCACGGCCGCTTCCGCCCCTGCTGAGCCATCGCCACCGCTCGACCCCCTCTCCAAAAAGGCCGTAAAGGAGCATTCGCTCTTCACGTCATGAAGTGTTCAAAATGGACTTGAAAACATGCCTTCAGTGGCATTTCCCAACCACCCAGCTCCCTGTTGCACACACACACGCGCGCACGCATGCACACTCGGAGAGGCACATTCACACACACTCAGACACACATGCTCACACACGTGCAGCAGTAAACATGCCACGTCCCACCTCCTTTAGCTCCTCCTTCTCCTCTGACCCTCTGAGTCTTTGACCAGGGCCTCTATCACACGGCAGGCAAAATCCTTACCCTTCCCTCCACCTAACTATTCTCCCTTAAAACAACAGAAAAACTTGCTTCTTAATAAACATCTTGCAGGGCACCTGGGTGGCTCAGTCGGTTAAGCGTCTGCCTTCGGCTCAGGTCATGATCCCTGGGTCTTGGGATCGAGCCCCGTGTCGGGCTCCCTGCTCAGTGGGGAGCCTGCTTCTCCCTCTGCCTGTCCCTCTCCCTGCTCGTGCTCTCTCTCTCTCTCTCAAATAAATAAATAAAACCTTTTAGAAAAATTAATAAACACCTTTCTAAATGACCCTGGGCCCCTACCCCTGACCTCAGTCCTGGGTACTATTTTTGTATTGGAGAATGCTCTGCATTCACCTTTTCATCCATTAACTCACCTGGGGATGACTCTTTCCCACAGTGTGTACCTTCCTATTTTGTTTGGCATAGTACCATGCTCTCACGGGCGCTGAATTCCTGTCTGGGATTCAGACACAACTCATACTTATTGGGCACCCTCTATGTGACAAGCACTCTGGGCATTTTCATGTACTGTCTCATTTAATCATTGTAACTGTCTTGTAACGTAGGCCCAGAGAAGTTTGTCACACAGCTACTGATGGTCTGACCAAGATTCAAAGCCTACATTTCTATAAAGCCATAAGAAACCTGGACTCATTGCCTGGGAACAGATGGTACAATTCCCTCTCTTTGTAGCACGATATCCGGGGAGGACATCTTTTTTATTAAGCACCCAAGATGGGTAATTTTGGTCTAATTCCAAACCAAACTAAAATGACTTGAAATATGTATGATAAACACAGCAATCCTTTAATGTTTACATATGGGGAAGGGCTGACCAGACATGTAAAGGACTGTGTTTTACAGGTAAGCTCTGGGAATCTTTCTCCAGAGCACGAACCTTCCCTCCATTCTGCTCAAGCCTCTTCTCAATGCATAAATACCTCAGAAGCCCTAAGTTGCTGCCTTCTACTCTAGCTACCTTATAAATTAGAAAAGAAGAAAGAGGAAGAGGGTGGAGCAAAAAGGAGAGAAAGAGAGAAGGAGAAAAGGAAGAGGATAGGGAAGTGTTGCCTTTCTGCCCATTGAGACCCGGATTCTGCCCAGTCAGCTCTGACTCCTCAGGGCCCCCACAGCCCCTGCCTCTGCCAAGCTCTCACCATCTGACACTGCTGAGGACAACTTTCTCTCTCCCCCTCTTCCTTCCTCCCTTCCTTCCTTCCTTTTTTTTCTTTCCTGCTTACTTGCTTGCTTTCAGTTATCAACTTTATTGAGGAATAATTTATGAACAATAAACGTGAGAGAGTTCCTGGACCCAATTCCAGTGTGTGTGTTGGGGGGGGTGGGGGTGGGTATGCGCGCGCGCACCCGCGCGCGCGTGCGTGCGTGTGTGTGTGAAGGCTTCCCCACATCCACAAGCAATTCTGACACCAGCAGAGTGTCCAAGAATTCAACTCACTTCCAACACTATCTACCTGGTGAGAGCATCAGAGTCCACAGGCAAAGGTTTCAGTCCCACTAGACAGCCCTCCACCTCAGACACCAATCCCAAGTCTAGGTTGTTACCTGTGCTTCGGACAGACTGGCTAGAACTCGGAGGTTCCCACGACCCCTGCCTTGGATTTGATTAATTTGCTAGAACTGCTCACAGAACTCAGGAAAACCCATTTACTCACTAGATTACCAATACATTACAAAGGATAGGAATCAATGGCCAGATAAAGAAACACATAGGGTAAGGTCCTGAGCAAAAGAACTTCTGTTCTCATGGAGCTTGGAGCCCAGCACAGTAGTACATGGATGCATTCTGGCTCCCAAACATGGACGCTCTCCAAACCATCCTTTTAAAGTTTTCACAGAGGCTTCATTACTAGGCATGATTGATGAACTCACTGGCCATTGGTTTGAGCTCAAGCCCCTCTTCCATCTCTGGAAATCAGGGGGTGAAACTGAAAGTTTGAGCCTTATAGTTATGGTTGGCTCCCCTGGCCACCAGCCTCCATCCTTGGGTGCTTTGCAAAAATCACGTCATTAACATAAACCCGGTTGTGGTAGAAAGGGGCTTGTTACAAATAACAAGTCACCCATTTCACCTTTATGGCTCTGAAGCTTTTCAGGAACTGAGGACAAGAGCCCAGGTATCATAACAAAAGATGTTCCCGTTGCTCTTATGGCTCAGGAAATACTGAGGGCTTGGGGAGCTGTGAGTCAGGAACTGTGAATGAGGAGTAAATGCATCAGAAAAATATATTTTGGTCATCTGAATGACCAAATATATCTATTTCTTATAAATTACAGTATCACAAAACCACTTCTATTTAAAGGTCAGATCATTTCCATTGCTCCTCAAAATTCTCATCTCCCTTTATAGCTCATCCTCCCTCTGTCCGGGGCCAGTTTTCTGTCACTACAGGTTGCATTTTATGTAACTGGAATTATTCATCATGTACTCTTTTTGCCTGGCTTATTTCACTCCACTTAATGTTTCTGAGATTCACCAATATTGTTGTATCAGTTGTTTGGTCTTTTATATTGCTGACTAGTATTCCATTGTAAGGATGTATCACAACATGTTTATCCATTCACCTGCCAATGAACATTTAGGTTGTTTCAAGTGTTTAACCATGGTGACTAAAGCTACTATTAAGATACATATGCAAGTATTTCTGTGGTCATATTTTTTTTCCTTTGGGTAAATATCTAGCAGAGCCATGGGGCAGAGTTGTATAATGTATGTTTAATTTTGTATGAAACCCCCAAACAGTTTTCTAAAGTGGTTGTACCATTTTGCATTCCTGCCAGCAGGATATGAGAGTTCTAGCTGGTCCACATCCTCGCTAACACTTGCTGGTGTCAGTCTTTTTAGTTTTAGCCATTCTAGTGGATGTGTATAGTGATAAGATACTATTTTTTTCTTTTCTTTTCTTTTCTTTTCCTTCCTTCTCCTTCCCTCCCCTTCCTTCCTTCCTTCTTTCCTTCCTTCCTTCTTCCTTTTCTTTCTCTTTCTTCCTTCCTTCCTTCCTTCCTTTCTTTCTTTTCAGAGCTTGCCCACTCTCCTCTACATTCTCTTTGTAAGTTTCTGACTTTCTCCCCTCACTTCCCTTTGTTGGCCACTTACCTCTGCCCCCTGACCTGCTGATGGAATGTGGGCATTCTCCAAAGCTTGGTTTCCAGCCTCCTCAAGGCACTGTCTCTCAGTCAGCCATTTTCCTCATACTCTCAGGCCTCCTCTCTGTCTTCCCCCTTGAGATCCAGGCCTGCAATTCCTGTGGCTCCCAGAGGTCTCCACAGGGATGTTCCATGGGCACATCAGTCTCAAAATGACCAAAACCAAACTCACTGTTACCTATCCCTTCTTCAAACCTGTCTCTCACCCTGAGGAATTCACAGTTTTTATTACTGTGTCCTGAACAAACCATCATACAGATCTCATTTACCTCCAAGTTAATCTATAAGTTTAATGCAGTTCCAATCAAAATATAAATACTGAAGAACAGGGAAGATACTTTGAATAAGAAAATTGTGGGTTCACCTGGCCCTGGCCAAGAACTGATTACAAAGCCCTGGCAAGGGGCACCTGGGTGGCTCAGTTGGTTAAGCATCAGCTCAGGTCGTGATCCCAGGGTCCTGGGATGGAGCCCTGCATCAGGCTCCCTGCTCAGTGGGGAGCCAGCTTCTCCCTCTGTCCCTCCACCCTTCACCCCTGCTCATACTCTTTCTCTCTCTCTCTCTCTCTCAAATAAATAAATATTTAAAATAAAATAAGTCAAATCCCTGTGACAGTGTGCAGTGATAGACAAACAGCCAGTTATGCATATTAGGAAAATTGGATATACAACACAAGATGATTACTTATCAGTGGGGCTAAGGACGGACTGATTGCATAATAAATGGTACTGGAACAATACAGCAAATGCAAAATTAGATCTTTATTTCACACCACACACAAAAATAAGTTCAAGATGGTTTAAACATCTGAGCATAAAAAATAAAAGTGAAAAGTTGTAGAACAATATATAAGAAGATTGTCTTTTTTTTTTTAAAGAGAGAGTTCAAGCTGTGGGAGGAGGGGCTGAAGGAGAGGGAGAGACTCTTAAGCAGGCTCCATGTCCAGCATAGAGCCCGACCCTGAGATCATGAACCTGAGCCGAAATCAAGAGTCAGACACTCAACCAACTGAGCCACCCAGGCGCCCCAAGGAGACTGTCTTTAAGACACTGGAGTAGTGCAATCTTTCTTAGGCACACATCTTTTAAAAGCATAAGCCATAAAGGATGTCACGGATAAAACTGATTTCAATAAAAATGTAAAACTTCTGTACACAAAAGACAACACATGCAAAATAAGCTCCACGGTTTGTGAAATATATTTGCAACCTACATAAAGGTGGAAGGATTGTCATCCACAATATATAAACAACTCTTAAAAATCAATAAGAAAGACACAAACAAGTTGAGAGTAGACAAAGGATTTGAAATGGAAATCCCCAAAGAAGGAAACATGAACAACCAATAAGCACATGGAGGAAAAAAATGTGTTCAATCTTACTGGTAAGTAGTCAGGAAAAGGTATGTTAAAACAATGAGATCTCATCAGATTGGCAAAAATTTTACCGTTTGGAAAAACCATGTATGAGAGCGATGAGGTTAAAAGAGAATTCTCAAATCCTGCTGGTGGGCATGCAAACTCGTGCCAACATTGAAGAGCAATTTCATTTCTTGGTATATTCCTTGGAGAGACTTTGTACATGAGTCAGCAGATCAGGAGTTTTTACCACATCATTATTCATAATAATAAAAAAGTGGACACAGCCTAAATGAGTGTCAGCAGAAGAATGGATATGTACGTTAATGCATCGTAATGCAATACAGCAATGAAAATGAATGAACTAGAGCCTCCTATATCAGCAGGAGCAAATCTCAGAAATCTAATATTGGGCAATATTAGCAAGCTGAAGAAAATCTGCAAAACATTACTTCTATAGCTATAAAGCATGTAAGATAATCCACGTGCGTATCTGCCACTCCGACTTAGTTGCAAGAGCCCCATTCCTCTTTTCCCAGCATGGTGTGTAATATACAAGAGGTGCTCGGCAAAGCTTTACAAAGTAAAGGAATACATGCATGGACTAATTAAATCACACAACTGTGGCAGTTAAATGAAGGAGCAGAGAGAGGAGACACTAGAATGTGCACTAATTCTGTGTGTGTGTGTGTGTGTGTGTTGGGGGGATTGTACAAAGTATCTATTGGCCCCAGCTACTATGGAGAAATGTTCTAAAGGTTCTCCTTTAAGCACTGGAAAACTAGCCAACCTGGGGGAGTTAGGCAAGATGAGAAGCATTTGGGGAAGAGTGGAGCCTAGGATGCCTGTGTGCACACATGGGTTCACACACACACACACACACACACACACAAGCACACATGTACAGAGAGCTCAAAGAAACAACAGAAAGAAAAGAAACAGTTCCAGTGACCTCATAAACCTGACTCTATATAACAAGCAGCCACCTGATTTATGAGACTTCTAAGAAAGAGAAAAGCCAAACCATGTTTCTGAAGGGATCTGGCAGCAGCCGTGAAAACAGAAGGTCCTTCCTCGCTCTGGAGTTTCTGCCGTGTGGCACTGTTATCGGGCATGGCGTCCCAGCGGCACGTTCTGCTCTGAGCTCTCATCCCCCCAACCCTCCTGGGCCCTGTGGCTTTCAGCTTCCACCCCCTTCCCCCCTGCCCCGGCTGGGGCTAGAGGCGGCAGATGGACACCCATTCTGTAATTATCACCATGGCCAGGCGTCTGGGACCTTTCCCTTGTCACTCAAAGTGATTCATCTGTTACATTCATTGATGTACTGTGATGTTTTAACAAAGATGGCTCCACCAGAAAGCAGGAAAAGGAGAAACCACAGTATCTTGCAAATCACTGCTTTGTGCATAATTAAACCACACTTATATCATTCTTTCAAGCATTTAGAGTCATTTAAAAAGACAAATGGATATTATGTGGTAGCCCTTTAATTAGAAGTAGTTCCCCACAAAAGGACTTTTTGAAGGATATGCTTAAAACTGTTGCTCAATGCATGGTGTCGCCAATCACAATAATTGTGTAGATCATGCGAGCTCCCATAAAGGGCGTCCAGCGGAACTCTGAATGCTCAACCTGCTTTTCCCAAAAATATCATCCACCCCTGATGCAGAGTCCAGGGTGAAGTGACGAGAGAGACAGCAGGTGAAGATTCTGAAGGCTGGGATCCACGTGGCTCAGTGACTCCCCCATGTACTGTCCCCTCTTTGTCACCGCAATCAATGTACCAGTCACTCCCCTTAAAAGGCATATTCACAGGGGCCATCTGCTCCAGGTGCTGAGTCTCACTGCCCAATGACAGCAAAACCAAGTCAAATGACACAACTTTTACAGAGCTACCTGACACTTCCCAAAAGCCTGACATGCCTCCGAAGACGTGGGGATCAGGCAAAGCGTGATCAGGGGGAGGGAAAGAAGAATTTCCAAATCCGCTGAAGTTTAGATAGGCAAGGGTGATGGAAGGGTAGTACTTGCCTCTTTTAAAAAGTGATGGCAACACCTGAGAACCGTTCCAAATGGCAAAATGTGCTCTCCCGAAGAACCAGCTAAGCATTTAAAAATCACACTGTAAATTTTTTTCAGCTTGCCTATCCAGGTCACACGGAAGGCCGAGCAGGCAGGCAGTGAGTCAGCACTGACAAACAGCTCTGGGGTGTCTCCGGCCCTGTGCCCCCCAGCCAGGATTTGCTCCCTGCCATCCTAGGCATCTCAGCACCACAAACACCAATATCACTCACCAACGAATATTTAATTTTCCCCCTCTTTTTTGGAGGGTAGGGGGAGTGTTGTTTATCTTTAGAGAGGTTCGTTTGCTTACAGTGCACGCCAGAACAGATCCTATTTTTCATTATCTGAAAAGAGGTTATGAATCTGTTACGGGTAAGGGTTTGTGCCTGCCGTCATCATAATCCCTGCTGCCAAAAGAAAATCCGGAAGGTCTTCTTAACTGCACCCTGGTTGTTTTCTTCTTTCCTTCCTTTAACTTAAAGCCACTTCACACTGTTTTGTCCATTTATTTTCTTGACTATTTGCCTTTAGAGATTAACTTGCTGTGCTGGTGAAAGCAGTCCCATTAATCTATTTTAGAGACTCAGACCACTGCTCTTAGACTAATTATTTTGTACCCAGATTCTAACCTTTATTTGTATGCAGCAGAACAGTTCACCTGCCCTCCCCATACTCAACCTCACCAGCATTCAATTCTTCCTTCACTTGCTAATAATTGGCTTCTCAGAACCCATGCACTTGCTATTCGGACAATGTAAAATAAAACCCACATAAACAATCCCACCACAATAAATGATCAGTGGAGTAAATCCAGCAAAATTATAATCTCTAACTTTATAATCACTAAGAAAAACTGAAGTAATTTTATCAAGGGCCCCATTATTGATGAGGGAGAATATTATTTGCTACAAATACCTAAATCTTGTTGAAATGAGATCTTACTGAATTTACAAGCTGTGAGATTTGTTTTTGATTATGACTCCCTTCGCTAAAGATCTAGAAATCCAAAAGTCATGTGTCAAATTGCCTTTAAATCGCATTTTCTTCTGTCCGGATTAAGTCAAAACCCAAGAAGAGAATGTGGAACTGTTTGTAATTAGGGTTGATCAGCTTTTAAAACATGATCATTCATTCTGAATTTAATGAAAGAAGAAAAGGCCATAAAATCACAATCATTCAAAAATGCCAGTCACTTAAAGGTCCACTGCCCTTTAAAGCCTGTACCTCCTCTATCATGTGTTTTTAAAAAATAACCATCATTAATTACGGGGGGGGGGGGAAGCATCCAAAGCCAGACCTGTGTGGCTCTCCCTTATAATGGTATCTACCTCTTCTTTCCTTATGTCACTGTTATTGTCATCATCATCCCTCTCCTCATGGTCATCCTGCTTCTAAGAGTGTGCAGTAAAGAATTTCACCTTGCCCCAAAAGAGGTTTAGTCTTTGTCCTCAGTTCCTGGAGGCAAGCCCTAAGCCCTTGGAATGTCTTGCCTGATTAAAGTATCTTTGTTTACCCGGGGGGCCCTGGGCCACGCTAGAGAGTCTAACAGTGTGATTTAGTTGGGGGGCTTTGGGTCATGTGATATCAGCTCAATATACCGAGGGACTGGCAACTGAAGTCAGCCACATGGGCAGTCAACCACGTCTATATGACCTACTCCCAGTAAAAACTCTGGGCATCAAGGCTCAGTTGAGCTTCCCTGGTTGGCAAGACTCTGTATACAGCGTCGCCCACCCTAGCTGAGAGAATCAACACTGTCCAGGACTCCACCAAGAGAGGACAGCTGGAGGCTCTGTGTTTGGAACTTTCCTGGACTCTGTCTCATGTATCCTTCCCTTGGCTGATTTTCATCTGTACCCTTTGACTGTAATAAAACGAAATTATGGATATAGAAATGCTCAGTGAGTGCCATGGGTCCTTCTAGCAACTTACCAAATATGAGTACGGTCTTGGTGACCCCTAAGCTTACAATTGCTGTTGAAAATGAGGATGGGCCTGTGGACTGTTCCCTAACTCTGCAAAGTGTGCTGAATAAAGACCAAAAGAGAAATGCAGAGTTTTGCTCTATGACTGCATGTCTTTGGCAAGCTTACCTAACCCTTCTGGGTTGCTGTCCTCAAGGAAGACAATCTTAACCAGATTTATAAATATTCCAAATGGGTGCTCGTGCTGACCTAGTAAGAATTCAGAGAAAGGCAGTAAGAGGTAGACAGAGCACAGAGGCGGACTCAAATATGGGTCCAAATGCTAGCTCAAGCCCCTCCTGGCTCCTTCTCCCTGGGCAGAGGAGGCCTGGTGCATAAAGAGCCCTAAGGAAAGTGTGTGAGCAACGGACGTACGGGGACCAAAATCCTCTTGCTACTTGGCAAAGTTACTCTTGTTTCTGGTTAATAAATCCCAGTCCTTCATTACTTACCTGCCTAATTATGCTAAAACATAATATAAGGCTTTCCTAGCCAGCGGCTACCACCACCAGAATGTCATTTTCATTGATTCCGGGCTTTCTTTGGAAGCTCCCAACGCTCTCACTTTTCCGAAACCTTGCTCTGAAGGTGACAGCTTCCAACGGGTGTATTTCAACTCGTTAAGCCAGCATTCGAGCTCTCTTTCTCGTCCCAGCCCCACACTGCAGTCTTTTTTGAGGAAACCCCATGAGAGGCAGGAAGAAAAAAGGTTCCGCTGCATGGAGTCACTCTGAGCCATTTAAACGGAGTGAAATGGCTACTTCCTTGTCTTTCCCTAGCAAGTATGGGTCCGCTCAAATCACATTCCAGTTAGGCAATTTGGTAACCAACGTGGAAAACCATGGGATAAGCAGACATCCTGGCATTTCTGTCTTTTTGTTCCTATTTTAATATCCTTTGAGCACTTAATTCTCACCGTAGTTAATTGTGAACTTAGGAAACACTGTTTTTTCAATGGACTCCCGGGTTCACTGCTTTATCTAAGTCCCTAGATTAGTTATAGGCACAAAGGTGTTCAATAAACATTTGTTGAGCAAATGAATAGAGAGAAGATAGCAAAATGCCAAGCCATGTCTCCTCTAGTCACACACGCAGGCTTTCCGTTTTATACATACCCAGTGTATCTTTTCTCTCCACTGCAATCAGCTCAGAACAGGAGCTCTGAGCACTACCGTTACTTCCATGTATACATAGCTGAACAATATTTTGCAGGACAGGTTAAAATGCTAAATGGAGCGAGACTGATGTGAGCAGGATGAGTTAACAATGGCCCCCACAAAAGTTGGTCAGAAAAGTGAGATGTGGTCACCATGACAGCATGGCGAAAGAAGGAGATCCTGCCTTCCTACCATCACCACGGGGAGAACAGAGCCCTCCTGCCTTTCCAAAACCACTGGTCAGTTTCTACTGCAAACCATGATCAGACATCCATTTCCTGCACCATCATGTGTCCGTGACATTTCTGTGACCCAACAGATTACTGGGATCCAGAAATGCCTCTCACCACCTACTCACAGATTTAGTCATCCTGCATAAAACCCTGATGCATATCAACCTACAGGCTCTGATTGCTAAATGCACAGGAAAAAAATATGATGTTTATCAGAGAACAATGGCACAGCCATCATCAACTATAAAAAGAAATTTCTACAAGTCCATTGACCAGACTGACAACTCCCCTAACAGATGGTAAGACAGATGCCCTCAAGCCCATATTAAATGCATTTTCTGTCCACCATATCAGTACAATGGGAATGCTCCTATGTGACCCTAAGATTTGAAAACCATGCAAAGTAATAATGAGAAATAGGAAAAGAAGGTTCTCCCTAGCCCGGCTAGCTGGCTCCAACACCTCACCTCAAATTTCTATAATCCACCAGGCTGCCACTACTGATCATTCAAATCCAAATACTAGCCAAAATTAAATTCCTCCTTTTCTTCTTGCATTATACAGAAACATTATTTTTCTACATTTAAATCAGCTCTATTTTAATATCAGCTACATCAGAAATGTCATTTACTCAAGGGGAAAAAATTAAAACACCATTCTTACTAATCAGTCACAAATACATTAGTGTGGTGACCACAATTATACTGCTATGTTTTGAAAGGTCCAAGTCAGAAAAGATTTGCACATCCGAAGTCCACAGCTAGGAATCTGAATCAAAATGAGAAAATACAAGTTCTTTTCTGATTAGCCAGGCTCCCACATAAAATGAAACCATGGACCCAAATCACCTGACACACAAAAAAACATTCACTTCTGTGAAATTAGCAAATTCTTTAAAGTACACTCTTCAAATTGAATAATTCAAGAATATCATTATTGGCAAACTGGGGCATTTTGCATATTTAATATGTAATAGAGAAGTACTACCTTCTATAGAACCAGATTCGACTAGCATGTGTCAAGCTTTATGCTATGTGCTTTTGTGCATATCCTGACTTGTCCAATTATTAATTATATCACCTTAGACAAATGACATAGCCCTTCTATGTCTCAAATTCCTGATAACAATAGTGTCATCGCACAGTTTTTTTGTGAAGAAGAAATAAGTTAATATATGTGATGTACTTAGATCGGTCCCTGACATGTGCTTAGTAATTATTTAGCTATTATTATTATTATTATTACTATCTCTAAAATTATCAGTGCAAACAATTGTTACTAAAACCCAGGGAGGTGGTTATTACCTCCATTTTATAGAGGAGGAAATGGAGGCTCAGAGAGGTTGAGAAAATCGCTGAAAGTCACACATACGTAGTGCCGGTGCTCACATAAAATTCTTGTCTTAGATGGTGCCTGGGTGGCTCAGTCAGTTGAGCATCTGACTCTTGATTTTGACTCATGTCATGATCTCAAGGTCCTGGGATCAAGCCCTGGGTGGGGTCCCATGCTCATCAGGGAGTCTGCTTGAGGATTTTTCTCCCTCTCCCGCTTCCCCACTCGCATGTGCACTCTCCCTTTCTCTCTCTCAAATAAATAAATTTTTTTAAAAAAGACTCTTGTCTTAAAGTCCAGTCTTCCCATCACCCACACCCACCTCAGCAAGACGATAAACAAATGTCCCTGATTCAGCAAAGATGCCTTCTTTACATTTGTAACTTCAAAGTGACATAAAATGGTATGCAAAATCCTTCGATCAGAAAATAGCACCTTCAGAGAGGACTACTCTAAAAAGAACATCGTTACTTGGTAGGCACTTATTTGAGATAGAACAAAGTCCTTTAATGTCCTAAATGTCTTTCTAAGTCGAGTAGCTTAGGAAGCCAGGCAGGGGGAAAGAAGGAGCACAAGATGAGATGTCTGAAACTTGGGGTTGCGTCCTCCCTTTGCTCACTGCTGTGAGATCATAGACAAGATAACCTAACTTTCTTCTTCAAGTCATGATTGTGAGGATTAAATAAGATAGTGCTTGTTACTGTGATGCGAACTCTAGAGCTTCGGAAAAATAATAAGCTATGGTTTTTATCATCATAACCCAACTGCCAGCCTTTTCTGAAATGACCCCTTTAATGGATGAATGAACTTGACCGAAATTCCTTAGCATTTTTCACCATTTCCATTTCTAGAAACCATGAGCTAAAGAACACAGAGATGTTCACATGTAAACACCTTTCCTTCTTTCTTCCTTTGGAACTGCAAAGAGTATTCAAATATTACATCTTTCATCTTTTAAACCTCCTTATAAAAACCAGATGAGGAATACTTTTGTTCTGGGGGAAGCAAGACTCACCATTTTCATTCGACTGCATGGCTGTTAACAAGTATGAACGTTTTGCTTCCTAGATACTGAAACAACTGGAAGAGAATATGGCTCGTGAAAGTCCAACCTTTCTTACCTAAATACCAGAACATGAACTGTCCCACTAGGAGGAGAAGCGAAGAAGAAGGGAATGATTAAGTGAGTAAATGGCATGTCTACACCTACCAGTCTGGATCTACTCTCGGCAGCAACCCGCCTACCCCCACGGCACACGTGAATTCTATCACCTTTCTTGACTATTTTACTATTCTTGTTTAACCTTTCACAACACTATAACTCTCCAGATATCTAATTAATTTAACTCTTTTTTGGAAAAGATTTTATATATTTATTTGAGGGAGAGGGGGAGAGCAGCAGAGGAAGAGGGAGAAGCAGACTCCCCGCCGAGCAGGGAGCCCAACACAGGGTTCGATCCCAGGACCCCGGGATCATGACCTGAGCCGAAGGCAGACGCTTAACCGACTGAGCCACTCAGGCGCCCCTAATTAATTTAACTCTTATATTAATTCCCCAGATAACTGTAAATAAGTTCTTTTCCCAAAAAACCTAATGGTGAGGTCTCCTGCCCCCATCCTGTCCTGTTTCCAGAAAGCCTCTAATCAAACTATTAACTCCTCAAGGAGTTCAGACAGTCAAACTCTTAAGAAAACAAAAACAAAACCCAAATCTTTTCTGTAAAAAGATGTCCAAATAGGAACATTTTGAGTGGGGACCACTTCCTACACACAGACACACACACACATACACAGACACAGACACACAGACACACACACACAGACACACACACACACAGACACACAGACACAGACACACAGACACACACACACAGACACACACACACACAGAGACACACACACACACAGACACATACACACAGACACATAGACACACACAGACACACACACACACAGACACACACAGACACACACACAGACACACACACAGACACACACACACACACACCACCAAAAAAAAATTTGGTTTGCAACCTGGTCATCCATGGTGAGACCCACCAATAGACAAGATGCGCTCACTTTACACAGATTCAATCAGTTCACTGGCTCTTCACACTCATGGACACACTGCCAAAAAATCAGCAAAGACTGATGAAAACAGAAAGAAAAAAAGTGAGATTCAGAGAAAACAGAGACAATGCAGAGAGCAAAAAAGTCTTAAAAACAAAAACAAAGAAATTAAACATTTGATTAATATCCTCAAAGAGAAAAAAATTATAAAATGTGTCCATAAAACAAGAAGAAACAGTAAAGCAAAATAGTGAACAGAGATCAAGAAGGTGCTCTTACCTATTAAAAAAAAAACGGATGAAATTTTAAAATATCAATAAAAGGGCTAGGAAATAAAGTCAGAAATCTTTCAGTAAGCAGAACAAAAAATCAAAAAATCGAGGGACAACAAAAGGAAATAGATAAGAAATTAGAGGCTCCATCTAAAAGATGTAACATCTAAGTTACAGGAGAGCCAGTATTATAGAATACTGAGGAAGAAACTGATAAAAAATCATAATAAATAAATAATTTTTTTAAGAATTGAAATACATAAATCTTCAGACTAAAAGAGTTTGCAAAGTATCCAGCACATGATAAAAAAAAAAGGACCCACACTGAGGCATATCACTGTAAAATTTCAAAGTGTGGCGATAATCCTAAAGTTAATTGAGGGGGGGAAATAGGTCACATACAAAGCTCTGAGAATGGAAGTGGTATCAGACTTTTTAATATGAGAAATGACAAAATAGGATAATGCCTTAAAATTGAGTTCTAATAATAAATTTTATCCCAGAATTCTATATCATCAAAACTATTAATCAAGATACATTTTCATTCATAAAAAGATTCAAAACATTTACCTTCTATGCATCTTTTCCCAAAAAGCTACTGGAGGATGTACTCCCACAAAAATGAGGAAGACTGGGATTTGAGAAACAAAGCATCTAACAGGACAACAGTGAACAGAAATCTTATTACAGTAGCTACTCAAGAGACTCAGAGAATAACTTCTCCAGATTGTTGCACAGGGGCACCAGGAGGAAAGTCTGAGGTGGGGGCATAGTAATGACAGGTTTGAATATACAGAAAAGATACTACATGTTTGACAAAGATACTGGAGAGTTCAACAGAAAATAGCAATAGGTACTAGACAAAAATAAAAGACAGGAAACTATCAATTCCAGGAAAAACAAAGAGCTATACAGAAAAGGAGACATGGTCATATTTCCCTGTTTGGCTTAGCAGTGAAAAGTATCTGTTTAAATAATAATACTATAAACCTTGACCACTGATTCAACAAAATTCTGGTCAATAACTTTATTAAGGGGATGGAGGGAAATGAATTATGTGGAAAGTGAGAGACCTATCATATTTCCCTTTAAGCCAATAAGTGAAAAAAATAAATAAATAGCAATTGCATATTTAGGAATACAAGAGTAAATAGTAGGAAAACAGCCAAAAGTAGTGATGTATAAAACTATTTGAATATAAAATATAAATATAAAATATATACCTTTAGGAAGAGGGACTGAAGAATGGGAAAGGCAAGGTTACTTTTCCTTTATAAGCCTAGCTGTATTTTTGGCTTTCAAAACTATGCATATATACTACATTAATTTAAAAATATATTTAGTAACTTTATAATTTTAAAATTAGAATTAAAAATCTCTCTGACTGCAAGATGCAATCAGCATAAAGGAATACTGGAGACTATAAGAATAAAGCTCAAATAAGTAAGTGGTCTCAAGCCAAATGATCACAAAACACCCTAGTCATTTTAATCCTACACACTCTTGTGGAAGTATGCTTTCTTCTCACTTTGTAATTATATCACTTCAAAAAATCAGAAGTCCTATCACCATTGCTTTGGTGTTGCAAAAAACATCTGATGGATCTTCTCATTTCTCTGATTTATCACAGGAACAAATGAAAAGGACTTCCTTTACCAATCTTTTCATAACTGATCAAATCCTTAATTTCTACACCATGCTTTCACTCTTTGGAATATACCTTAAATGCTTTGGTCTAATCAAACGAATGCCCACTGTTTTTTATACTAATATTTATCTACTTGATGATAAACACACAAACAAAGCGTAAGATTTCTTCTTCCAATAAAGACAATTCTTCTGAATGACAGATTTCACTTTAAGCTTCTTAAAAATGCATATCTATATACTAAAAGAATGTATTCTCCAGTTATAAATCTAACACTTTTGCTAAAATGATTCCAAACCCTCTCACCATTACCTTTGAATTTGGCTTTTAGGGATAACTGGGTGATGGTCATTAAGGAGGGCACTTGATATAACGGGTGTTATATGCAACTGATGAATCACTAAATTCTACCCCTGAAACTAATAATACAGTATATGTTAACTAAATTGAATTTAAATAAAGAATTAAGAAACAAAAGACAAGCAACACACCCAATTCCATTAGTTTTAAGTCTTCCTGAACCAGATATGCTTGGGCATTCATTTAAGGAAGTTAATACTAGTCAAGCATGCACTTCACTTATGGATAATAATCACTACTTAGTATATACATAACCAAACCATGTATTGTTGTTTGGCTTTAAAAATACACAAATTGGCTTAATAAAAATGAATTCAAACACGGCATTTAGGAAAAGCGATTTCTTTACCTCTGTTGGTTTGTAGCAGTCTACAAGAGCTTCCTAGAATGAAATACACAGAAGGTAAGTTTGATTATTTGAAAATTCAGTATCAATTAAAAATCATTTTATCTTCATGGTGTTATTCTACACATGGTAAATCCAGATTTCATATCAACAGTCTAGAATCGCACTTTATTTCAGCATCCATTGGGTCATCTTGAAGATATCAAAAGTTGTACCTTCCTAGGCACGAATTCAGAACACACGTGCGCCCTCCCTTTGGCCTACAAACTGGTTAATAATAAAATGCATATGCTTAAGTTGAGACAGCCTGTGGGAAATGGTAATAATCACCCCTGACATGGAAAGCCAGGGGCCTGGCTGCAATCCAACCACAAACCACCTTGTCACACTTCTGCAGGCCTCAGTGTCCCCACCTGGAAACCAAAGTGGATGGCCTAAATAGCTAAAGCCTCTTTGAAGTTCTCAATTTTAAAAAACCTTTTATATGTCATTCCGTTTTCTACAGATCTGGTGCCTGCTTTATTGTTTTTTAACTTTTGTAACTAGATGCTATCATGTCCCGACTAAATTTACGAACAAGAAATAATCATTAAGCTGAGACTGTTCACCACATGAGGGACACAAGTAATTATTAACACACTGAACACATTAATACATTAAAATGTGCCTTTTAATTGCCCTTAGAGATCACTTGCCATTGGTGGTGACCGACAGCCATTAACAGTAATTATCAGTGAACATTAAGAACAATGACAGGTCAGAAGCTAATTGGTTTTAGAAACTCCCGAATGCAAATTTTAAAATGATAGATTTGACCTCCTGTGAGAAAGGAAATAAATGTCGTATTGCTTTGGACTGAGGAAAAAGGAGACAGCCCAACATCCACTGTTGTACTAGAAGCCTACCAGGTGAGCATACTCTAATAATATGTCTTTTAGTAGACTGTAAACGATCTTCTCTAGAAACGGATTCCATGGGTGATAATAATCCACAACCGTGAGACCAGAGTCCTGGGCTTGGGTACTCTGGGTCTGGCTCAGCATCTCTTCCTCTCACATAACTGTGGGGCATCGCTTCCTTTCCTGGCAAATGGACTTCTGGAAGCAGAACTGGCTCTTCCTCCAAGAAAATGTAGCTACGGAAGCTCATACCCGGTAGGTGGTTTGAGAACTGACCCGGCAGATTCAAGACCTGCTTCACCATCAGAGACACAGTACAGGGGGACAGATACCTAGCACCCCACTGCTTTCCTCTCAGCAAACTGCCACTGCTCGAGTCCTGGTGCCAACACCACCCTAGGGCAGGATCAGTGTATGCCAGGTTCTGGAGACCCAAGCCAATTCAAGCATCCAAGACGGGCAAGGTCTAGATTTTGAAAGCTGCTTACCCGTAATTTTAAAGCTCTCTCTTCTTCACTGTCTGCATCAAGAAGATCATCAATGTCAATTTCCACTTCTGGCATTTCTTCTTCCTGGGGGGAGCAAACAGAAAGGCATTCTATTCAGTGAGAAACTACACTGCACCAAACCAATTTAGTTAACTTAAATAAATAACTAGATCATTAACGAAGGGGGGGGTCAGCAATTGGGGGGGGAGGCGAGACCAAAAGGCAGAGGAGGGAAAGGAGGAGAAGGGGAGGAAGTAGGAGGAGGGGAGGGAGGGAGCAAAGAAGACTTAAGAGTTACGAAGCAGTGAAAAGTAATATTTCAAAGATGACAACTTCCTACGTTCTGGTAGAAAACTACAATTACAAGGATAGCCTGGGACTCAGCAGATTACAGAAAGAGCAGGGAGAGTCACAGTTTCTTACCCAACATCTACCCTTTGCTTGGTGGCTACCTGATCTTTATTCCAGGTCCGCATCTCCCTTCACAGCTCTGGGTCTGGGGGGAATCTGATTCCGCAGATTTCTGAGGCATGGTGCTTGGGTCAGGAGCACCCAGCTCCAACTAGTGACTCCAGAGAGGCCAGGAAATCCAACTGAGACCCGTGGGGCTGCTGGGAAAAGATGCTCTTTCCACAAGAAGCATCCCTGCTCGCTCCTTCTAAACTGAAAGTGGAAACGGGAAGCTCTTAGCCATAAATTACTGGCAGCCATCCTGCAACTACAAAGGGAGTGATCCTCATTCATGGTGGGCAGAGCAAGGAGAAATAAGAACCCAGGGTCCTGGACAAGTCACTGAGTCACTGAGTCAAACCACCTCTGAAGCCCGCCTACCTTTAAGTAAATCCCTATTCCTATTTCAGCCAACGTGAGTGAAGTGTAATACTCCTGCAACCAAAGACATCCAATCCAGAATAGAGGGCAAGAAAGTCCAGCTGGAATGTGGTGAAAGACATCCCCAATTTGGAATCTGTACTTTTTACCCCAGAGTAGGTCTTTGCCACCTCTTATTTCTGTTGTCTGATCTGTGCCATTCTGAGAACACTGAAATATAATCGCATTTAGGAAAGTGCTGCAATTTTGCATGTCACCTTCCCAGTAGGAGTCACCTCCTCCCCAGCTCCTCCCTGTCACAGGGATGTGTCTGCCGAAGCTAGAGAGAGAGAGACCTTTATGAAGGACATCTGGGCTTAGCCACCTGGTGCTGGCTGCATCACCTGGTCTTCAAGAGCAAGGCTTACTTCCTGAGTATCTCCTTTCTAGTAAAATGCATTTACTAATAGCGCTTTACCATTCTTTTTTTTCTATTCCAATACAAAAGAGGACCCAAGCATTTGGAGGAAACTAAGGAATACGATACACTGCTGTGAAATGATAAATGTATATATTGGTCTCGACCCCTGGTTCCTGGCACAGAGCTCCTAAAACCCTTATGAATCGGGGTGCCAACATTTGTTCTAACATTTAGTGTCTGACCTCAGTTCCTGACATAGAGCTCCTAAATCCCTTAGAATTTCCTGGCTGGTAAGAACATCTTGAGTCCTAATGAGGTGACTCTTGGTGGGCTCCTGGATGGGGGCTGGTCACAAGAAAGACCAAACCATGATTAGAAGTTTGGAACTTTCCACCATACCCCTCACCCATCCTCCTGGAAGGGAAGAGGGGCTGGAAATGGAGGTAGGTACAGATGTGGCCTCTATCCAGGCTGAGGATGCTGGGAGGATCCCAAGGCTGCACTCTGTGGTCAGGACGCTGGGAAAGACCACACTGGATGTGCATGCTGCTTCCCTCCATCCATGGCTATCAGCCTCCCTGGCCGCCACCACGTCCCCCCTGCCCCCACCATGCTGGCGCTCTGTCACTCTGAGCTGCCTGTGCCCCACCTCCTATTTTTGTGTGTATGTGAAATCCCAGCTGAAAGGAGTCACTTAGGAAGCCACAAACAGATGGTGGTACAGCTCTCAAGGGTCTACTAGACTTTCCACAACGAAAGGACAGGTGGGGACGGAAACACCAACAGAGAATCTCACTAGATTCTGAAACAGCCAGCAGCCCACAAACACAGACCACAGCCGGGGAGCCACAGTGTGGATGGAGCCCACAGGGAACCTCCCCAGGCCAATGAATGCCGAACCAATGGCCATCGGCCCCTCGGAGCAGAGCCCAGCACACACTGGGTTATGTTCTGGTAAGTGTGGTTAGAGATTAATTCGGTTACATCCACAGCACAGTGTAGCTTTAAAAACTACCGTATAAGGCCAAAATACCCACAGCCAGTTTCAGCTGATTCTACCCAAGAAAAGCTAAGCGAAAGAAATAAGCCCACGAGTTCCTATCTAACGATCTACACAGAATCCTCCTCAGTTTCTCCACTCCTTCCCCAAAACAGTCATTTGGGTTTGGCATTAATATTAGGTGTGAACACAAAGTCTATATTTAAGTTAAGGTTCAGCGTCCTCAAGCACAGGAAGCAGGATATAGAACCTGCTCAAGGAGTCACAGCTAAGGGAAGCTCAACGTCTGCTATTCTTAAAGGAAATGAAAGAATAAGTAAATAATGCTCTCCTCAGAACAGTAGAGCAATGGGTTTCCCTGCAAACATTATTCAGCTTTGATGCCCTGCCAAATTCGGTCAAATGGGCCCTTACTTGTATAGCAATGCAGAGTCCCACCCACACGGAAGGCATCTGCAATACTCTCATTAGGAATGCACTTGGCTCTCCCTCAGATGCTACATTTGACCCATTTTCTCCAACCCTCGAGATCTGGGCTGTCCAATATGGCAACCACATGTGTATTTTCATTTAAATTCACTAAATGAAATACAATTAAAAATTCAGTTCCTCAGTCACATTGGCCACATTTTAGTGCCCAGGGGCCACATGTGGCCCATGGCTCCTGCACAGATGTAGACCCTTTCGTTCCATTGGACAGGACTGCCCTAGAGTCCGCTTACCCCCTGGCCCAGACATTGGGAAGCAAAGCCTCCCTCCCTCTCAAAGGAGCTTGACAGGAGTAAAGAAAACGCCCCGCAACACAAGGTCACTACCATTACCAAGGGTATATGACAGGGAGAACCTAGGTTTGGCTTTCCTGATGCGAACTGTCTTCACCGACTGAGTAATTATAACAATCATTGGGCATGGACACTTTCTACCAACCTATGATGCTTCTCATTACCCCCACCCTGATCTGTCAGTAGCTAGGAGTCCCGAGCTCAGCGTCCATGCCAGGAGGGTGGAGTAAGGGTGTGTTCTGAAGGTCGGCGATGCCAAAACCAAACCATGGGGCACAACGACATAGAGACATGGGTCATGGAGGTACACACAGGAGAGTCCTGGGGAGCAAAGACTGATCTAGTATCAAGTAGAGAATCCTATGTGTATTTGTTATTTAAAATATCTAATGAGGAGGGCAGAAATATTCTACATTCGACTGAAGTACTCTTTAGCACTTTTAAATGTATGGAGCCGCGTCACTGAATAAATAACTTTAGTGATAGATCACATCATTGACAAGGCAGTAACCACAGCTACAGCTCACTCTGATGTCCCAGAGTTTAGTTGCGTTTGAGGATTTCCCCCCATTAAAAACAGATCAGTGGTTATGGTGACACTAAGTGAAACAATCTCTTCAGGGTCCATTGTCCAAGTGAAATAGTGGTTCTGGTGACAGTAAGTGAAACCATCTCTTGAGGGTCCCTGGGCTAAGTCACCAGCTAACATATCCCCCTTTTAGTCAGAGGCCTCCCTGTTGGTACCCACAGAACAAGCCCATTGATCATGACCATGCATCTTCCTGGTCCTACATCTGTTGAGAATCCGCTATATGGAAGGCATTGTGGGTCAGGCATTGTGAGACTCTGCCTGGGAGGGACTGTCAGTCTAAGCTCAAAACAAAATAACATGGCACCAAAAGAGAAAGACACACACCAAGTGCTTGAGTAATTAAGGAGAGGGAAACCTTCCACCGAGGGCTGCCTGGGAGGGTTTCACCAAGGAATGCATAAGCTAACTTTGAAGAGTGGCAGGATTTGGACAGGGTTAGAGGGGAGGGGAGATTACCCACGAAAGGCAAAATGGTACACAGGAGGCAAAAAGACATTGTGAGTTGTAAACATGGCTCGTAGAGAGGTCCTTGGCCTGGAAGTCACCCAGCTCTGTGCTGCCAATTTTAAGGGCAAGCAGACAGGTAACAGAAATGAGCACTAAGGTAGCCTGGGGGTGCTATAAGGAGTAGTGGGGAGCATGGCAAACTGGAGAAAACATGCCCTGAAGAAACACAGCAAAGAGCACTCCATTCCTGCCAATTGTGACCTTCCTTTTAGGAACGTGTCCTTAGTGCCGCCAGATTTTCTAACTTTTCAGGAGAAGCTGAAAATACAGATTTTTAATATAAAAGTATCGCAATATTTTAAAAGTTGGTTAACAATTCCTTAAAATCCTGTAAAGGACAAACAGAATCCATCACCCTGCAGGCTGCAGTTTTTTCCTCATCCTGCAGAGACTAGTCCGTGGAGGGCTCCAGAGCCAGGGTGGGAAATGCCAGAAGGGGGGCCCGGCCGGCTGCAGGGCTGAGAGCAAAAGGGAGGGGGTGAGGAGGTGAGGAGGCTGCGGAGAAACACACACTCAGCCCGGCCTGAGCTAACCGGCCTTGAAGGAGTTGTGGCAAGAACAAAAGGATCTTATCCCACGATTAACAGGGAGAGAAAACAGATGGCATTTGGAGCTGAGCTGGGTGGCAGAGGAGGGAGAAGGAAAAGGTAAGAGATGATCCAGGTTTCGAGCCTGAGAGGTGTTGGAGGAAAATGCAGTAATAAGGAGCACATCTGGGACCTGGAGGGCAGCTCCCAACCAACAAGCAGTTCAGAGATAAGCCATCTGCAATACCCTCTCCCCCCAGCTCCCAGCTCGTGAGCAGATGTGGGAGACGCAGGACCCCCACATCGCCACCATAAAGGGACACACTGCAGGCCCAGCCCCGTGCAGGCAGAAGCTGTAGCCTGGAGGCGGCCACCTCGGCTGGGCGCGCACAATAGGCCCAGGCATGAGGATGCACTCAGGCCACCCACACGGGCTCCCGAAGCACGGCCAGCCTGTGGAACCACACACACCCTCACGTACGTGCACGCACTCCCACGTGTGCACACACTCTCACACATACATATATGCCTCCCATGTGCATACACACACTCAGGCACACTTGTGCACCCACACTCATGCACTCACATATGCACACGCTCACGTGCACACACTCACACCCACACCCATAGTCTCACATGCTCACACACTCTCTCACATGCTCACACACTCTTTCACATGCACACACTCACATGCTCACACAAGCACATGCATGCACTCACATGCTCACACTCTCATGTGCACACACACTCACATGTGTGCACACACACTCACATAACTATATGCACACACACTTGAACCTGCCAGAAAATTTACACCATGAACCCTGTCAAGTGGGTTTGTATTAAAAAAAAATAATAATACAACTGCTCACTTCTCTCCCCAGCAGTGACAGGGGCAAGAATGCTTGAGATAAAACAGCTTGAACATGGATTGTTTTCCAGCTCTGTGACCTACAGCCTAACGGCTCCCTGAATGTGCCAGAGGTTCATGGTTCTCAGCAAGTCCACAGCTCCAACAGGGCTGTGATCAGAGCCTGTGACCCTGGCAACCCCAGACGGACACGCGCGGGGCGGGACACGATCAGAGCCTGTGGCCCTGGCAGCCACGGACGGACACGCACAGGGCGGGACACGATCAGAGCCTGTGACCCTGGCAGCCACGGACGGACACACGTGCGGCGGGACACGATCAGAGCCTGTGACCCTGGCAGCCACGGACGGACACACGTGGGGCAGGACACGCGGGCAGCAGGGGCAGGGGTGGGCAAAGGCCCGTTCCCACAGCCGGCACTTCCGAGCACTCCCCCTGCTGTAAGTGCACAGGGGACACTGGCTTAGGAAGAATAGAGGCGAGCTGAAGTCGAGGGATTCTGTGAGTTCCCTATGAAAATATTTACATTCCATGTTTTCATTTTAATGACAATCCCAAAAATTTCTGTAAACAAGCATATTTATTCTAAGAATCGTCTGGATGGGCATCCTTCAACCTTTAACTCGACTCTGTGTCTACACGTGGGCATCAGGCAGAATTACTTTAACTGTCATGGGCTAATGAGTAATGCCGAATAGATATAGTACCTGTTAGATTCATACCTTGGTGACTTATGCCCACCAGGTGAAGCCGAAGACATCTCTTACAGGACGTGCAGGGGCAGGGCTGGGCCTCCTTCCTAACCTCGAAAGGAGTGACTTAGCCATCACATAAATTCATGTTGTGTGCTTGAATTCCATTGGCTGGGTGCTTTCTCGCTAATTTGAAATTTCGATTTGATTTTATAACTGGAAAAACCATAAGCATCAAGAGTTATGCTTGGTTTTAAGTGGCACATATTTAAATATTATAATATTACATGTTTAAATCAGCCCTGGAAACTGCAAGAAATCTTTTCCACTTAAAAAAGGAGCCTAGCCTGCCCTTCGGCACATCGCTGTGGAATTTCAAGACACTGGGGACGAAGAGGAGATCCTGGAAGCTTTCAGAAAGGAAAGAGGTCACACAGGGCAGGCAGAGAATCCGCGTCATCAGGCAAGGGAGCAGTAATTTCAAAATCCCGAGGGGAAATGATTTCCGAACTGGATGCCTCCCTGCCCACAAACTGCCAACGAAGAGTCAAGAGAAACACCACAGACATTTCAAGACACATCAGGTTTTACATCTTAATAGATTGGCCTCCCATGTGGGGAAGAAGTGTTCCAGCAAAACAATGAAATAAACTAGGAAAGGCATCTGTGGTGGTAGACGGTGCAGGCCAGAGGGCATACTCTCAAATCAAGCCTGAGGAGGGAACCTGGGAGGCCGGCAAGTGAAGAACAAAGCACATGGGGGCCTAAACAGCTGAGAAGCTGAGCAGAAAGAATGGAGCCGAGCCTAATGGGTAACACCGGCTTGGGGACCACCTCACACCTGCCTGGGTGGCCAGGCATTCAGAGGGGCTGGAAGAGATGGCCTCCCATGGAACCAAAATGGGGGAAACACATGTAGGTCATCCCAGCTCCAACACCCTTGGTAAATGGTGTGATCCCATGTTACCAGTCTTTCCCTAATACCCACTTATTTTAAAATTTAAATAAGCTTCAAGGGTTGAAGCTCGCTCCAAGCCAAACAGTAATATCTCCCAAACCCGTCTCTTAAAAAAAAAAAAAAAAAAATGAACCAGCCTAACCAAACGTTATTGTATGGTAAAGGGATGGTTAAGATAATATCCACAGAGGATGCTATTCTTGCCGCCCAGAAGAGCAAGTCTGTACCTCCCTTTATCCCACACACCCCACGGCTGAAGTTCATCTCGGGAGCACCCAGAGTACCCAGGCACTGTCACCACCCACATCCACCTAGCACCCCACACAGAGCGCCCCACCCTGTTCCTCTTGGTCAAGAAAACGTGATGTGATAAGGGTGAGCAACACTGACGTTATTTTATAAACACCATAAACTGTGTTTTAATTTGTTGATAGTTCACTTGCTTGATTTGGTATTATCTTGCTATTATCACTGAGCAAATCACTTGCCACACCGCCTCATGTCAGAGCAGCCCAGGGCAGAGCTGCCGTCCTACCCATCAACAATAGAAAATGAATACCAACTCATAGATAGGAAGATTCACGTTACTGGTCTTGTGAGATTATTCTAGAACTATGCACATCTACAGCAAACGCTAAGAGCACCAGGCAGATTCATGCGACATCTACTGACTGCATACCTATGACGTGCCAAGCACTTTCTAGATGCCAGAGAGAAGGAAGAGACAACTGACAAAAATACCTGTTCTTGTGGAGATCAAACCCTGATAGGGGAAGACACACAATAAGCACATAAGGACCACATACCGCATAGCAAATGGTGAGAAATACTTTAGAGAAAAAATAGGCAGAGGAGAGGGGCAAGGAACAGCGAGGCCAGAATTTTACCCAGGGTGAGAGAACTATCTGAATAAAAGACCTTGAAGAGAGTGAGGGAAGCCAGGTTGGATGTCTGGAGGAAGATGTCAAGAGGGACAAGCAAGCGCCCAGGTGTATCTGAGAAGCTGCAAGGAGTCAGGTTCACTGTAGTGGGCTTGCGGTGGGGACCCTGTAAAGACTGACTTGTCCCCTGAGTGAGAGAAAAGCCGAGTTTGAGCAGAGAGGTGGCGTGATCTGATTCACCTCTTAGAAAGGATCACCCTGGGCTGTGCAAGGAATGGGCATGAACAGAGTCACGCAGAAGGTGGCAGAAATCACCTGGTAAGAGACAACATGCCTTAGACCAGGCGACAGTAGCGCAATATATATTCTCTTCTTACTTGGGTCATGGCTACTCCAGACCTCTGAGAGCAGACGGCCTATACGCAGCTCCCGCGATTCCCGAGGCTGGGGTGCTAGAGCATTCAGCCAGGTGCAGGTGTCAAGGGCACGCCTATCAAGCAGCAGCAGGTGGGCACAATCGTGGGTGGGAGCCGCTGGGACTTAGACTCGGGTGCTGAGGGCCAGCATTTAGGTGAGGGGGGTGCCCGGGCTGAGAGGTCAGGGGTGGCCCCTGAGATGCTAAGGAAAGGAGCTGTGTGGGAAGGCAGCAGGACAGCACCGAGCCCAGCCAGAGAGGTGCCTTCCCAGATCTGAACCCTGTTCCCCGCCCTGCCCCCCACCCCGTGTCAGTTGTTCCTCCGCTGAAGAGCTATGCGGGGCAGGCCTCCGCCACCCCCAAGTCTCTGACCCTCCTAAAACCTGACATGTAGCGATTCATTTTCACAAGTGATCATCTCTGGCAAGGGAGGTTGGAGAGAGACCGACCCAGGATCAATCGCATTCCTGCCACTTACAACCTGGGTGAGCTGGAGCGAGGTAACACCCTCCTGACCCTTCTTTCCCACACCTGTAAAATGGGGCCGAATAGAAAAAGCCAGCGCGATGGTGCCGGGGCTTATCACACCAACTCAAGGATCAGTAACATGACCTCAGACGTGGCTAAGGTTTCTGAGCACGTCTGATCAGCTGATCCCTCTTTTAAAAAAATTTAATGTAAGTGTCTCTTCTGGGGCATCTTTCACTCCTTATGCCTGAAAATTGCATGCAAAGACCTAACACATCACCAACTTATTCAAAACCACAAGGATTGAAAGGGTGGGGGGAGAAATGTAAGCAAAAATCCCCAGAGGCAGAGCTTTCTGGAAACAATAACACTTTGCTCTGTGTTTCTGCGGATGAACGCCAAACATGCACAGCTGGTCATGAACCATGCCAAAGTGACAAGAAAAAAAGCAGAAGTGGGTATCCTAAGAAGGTACTTGACAATAAGGGAGGGCTGAGGCCGTTCTTAGAGATGGCGAGGACAGCCTTCTTAGCCACGGCAGAATGGATGTCCCGAAGGTTCTGGTTGCACTGAATAGACGGCCACCATCCTCATGCTCCTTGTGCTGATTCACAGCAGTGGGACCCCTCTAGGTCCCCAGCCCTCCACGGCAGCACCTACATCACCAGGAGCACTGCGTGCAAGTTCCCAGGTCAGTGCTGAGGGAGCTGGTGGGCACACACGTTCAGAGGCACATCAAGCAGAAGACAGGAGGGATCAGGCAGGTCAAGAATGTGGACAAGACAGCCGGGCAATGAGCTCAAGTTGCTATGGGGCTGCAGGCAGCTGCTAAGGACATGGGGAGAGAATAAAGGCCTGTTCCAGAAGAGAGGGCTGGTGTCGCCCACGGAGAGCAAGAGGCAATGGATGTGCAGCCTGTCTCTTAAGAAGTCACACTTGGCTATGTCCTGCTTCTCCTCCATTTAGTAATACAGCCGAGACTGTCTTTGGATAGAAGGTGATCCATTCCTACGTTTTTAGAAAAACTACTTAAGGGCCAAGCAGAGCTCTTCAGGTTGGAAACACTCAGACCCAGGGTGTCACAAAGGCATATGCCTATTCCAGCTCAGTTCTTAGAAGGCAGTCCTCCCACACTATCAAACCTGTCACCACACTGCGCGTGACTGAATCATTCTGATGGGAATCGGGGGGGCAGGGTGTTGGATTTCGGACACACAGAATACTGAATCTGGACATTCTCCCATCTCCTATCTTGGGAAAGCTCCTAAATCTGCTATGGCTACCTGTGCTCAGGGTTGACAGGTACACAGAAGAGGAAGACCGAGAAGATGGTGTGGAGCTGCCGTGTGGAAGCGATGCCAGGCACCAAAAAGAAATTGCAATTCCCACCTGGAGACCTCCAGGCGCAGACCAGCAGGCGCGGCCCACTTGCGGAAGACTATGGGTGAAATGAGCTCTCAAGCCACAAAAAGACATGGAGGAACCTTATTATACCTATCGCTAAGGGAAAGAAGCCAACCGGAAAAGGCTACATACCATAGGATTCCAACCACATGACGTTCTGGAAAAAGGGAAAACTATGGAGACAGTGGAAAGATCAGTGGTTGCCAAAGGCTTGGGGGAAAGGAGGGGTGACCAGGTGGGGCATAGGGCAATTAAGGGCAGTGAGATGTACGACATTGTAATGGTGGATAAATGTCGTCAGTATCAAGTCCATAGAAAGTACAACACATAGAGTGAACCCTAATGAAAACTCCCGAGTTTGGATGATAAAAATGTATCAAAATCCTTTTTAAGTGGAAGGCGCAGGCAGGCAGGGACAGGAGGTCCCCTCCCCCCCCCCACACACACCCTAAGAGGAAACCACCCTTAAAAAGATTTTGCACCTGCCCTGGAAGGAGCCCTCCACCCTTTCCCATATGATAGGTAGGTGACAAAAACCTGACTGGGTGACAGGTGCAGGGAGGGCTAATCAGATTCAAACAGCCTGCCAATGAACCCATAAAAACCCCTCGGGTCCCCTCCCTCCTTGGGAGCTTTGTACTATCCCTTTGCTATCGCTCAATAAACCTTGCTTTGCTGCCCACCAAAAAAATAAAAGTATCAATACTGGCTCATCTGTTGTAATAAATACACCAGACTAATACTAGATTTAACAACAGTGGAAGCAGGGGTGGGGGAGGGGACGCTGAGGGGGTGTATGGGGTACTTCCCAGAAGCTCAGGTACCGTCTAGGGTACAGGTGAGAGCTCAGGGCCACCCCCCGGGACATTCTGCCTGAGGAGGAAAATTTGCCAGAAGTTCCTTTCATTACCTCCCTCACATGAAGCCTTGCTCCAAGAGCCACACTGGGATCAGAGGGCAGGTCCCTGGGCACACTGGGCACAACTGACTTTGGTCAAAGTCACCTCTCTGTAGCCAGGGTAGCAACTTTAAGAACACAAATCTGTCACTGCCCTACTGAGGACCTTTCGGTGGCTTCCCATCAAACTTAAAACCAAAATTGCTAGCACAGCCTACAAGACGTGCTGGGTGCCAGGCCCCACCCCCTGCCCCACCCCCTCCCCGATCCCTCAACATGCTCCCCACCTAGGCCTCCACAGGGCCTTTGCACATGCATGTGTGGTATGCTCTTCTCATTATCTGAAGTCAACAGTCACTTCCTAAGGGGAAACTTCCCTGGTCTCACTTGGGACAAGGTCAACCTCCTAACCCCTGAAACTGTATTCCTAAGGCCACACACTTCTTTGCTGCATGTACCACACAGGTAAAATTTTACATTGTTGGTATCCCTCCCTAAACTCTAAGTCCCTAGAGCAGTGCCTTGCACAGTGCCCGGCACATAGGAAGCCCTTGATAAACATTTTTTGAATTAAAGATTGAACAGTTCACTGAGTTAGGTACTATCCTCACTGCGATTTCACAGAAATGTTTGAGTATCTTGACTCAGGGGCTGAGGGCTTAGTTTCAAACTCAGACAACCTGACCCCAATCTGCATGGCTTTATGCCAACACGTGTTCTACGCCTTTCAGGATGCAGCCGTGCTGAGCAAAAGATTTGTCCCTGCTGATTTCAGTGACTTTGGGAGCAGCATGAGAATGGCAGAGCCCTTTACGGAGGAGGGCTGGACAGCAGCCAAAGGGCCCTCCGGGGACGGCGTCCCTGTCACAGCTGGCTTCGGGCATTCCAACATATCAGAAATAGCCAAGGCACTCACCACCAATCTGGAACCCAGGAGGCGATTCCAAGTTTCCGTGGAACACACCCTTTGTGAAATACACATGAATGGATTCGAGGTTCTAGGGCAAGTTTGGGAAATAACTAACCATTTCCAGAGAACATGCTAACCCCCCAGCTGGAGACCTGAGCCTCACGCATTACAAACATTGTGGAGATGGTTGATGTAAGTACTGTAAGTTCCCTGGGCCTGTCACAGAAAAGCCCACATCCACACCGGAGGATATGATCCAAAGAGACAGGCAGCCAGGGTCTGGGCAAGGGACCCAGTGTCTGTACTAGTCTACACTACCTGTCAGTCAACAGTGGGAAAGGAGTGTTCCCCAGACGGAACAGGAGCTGGACAGACCGACCCTAGGGTGCCGAGGATAAACCTAAGTCTTGGACAGGGAAGGAGTCAAGACTATAAGGGAGGGGGGAAAAAAGCCAATTGTTCTACAGAAGCAAGTAATTAGGACCCCGACTCCTTGAGAAGTGGCTGTGATATAGTCCAGTCTCCCGGGGCTACAACAGAGTTTATTTAAGATCTGGTACTTGGGAAACTTACTTGGGAAACTTAAAAAACTTGGGATTTTTAATTGTACGTCTAGTGATTTTGTTGTTGTTGTTACTGCTCTCCTATAAAAGTACTCAGTTTTTTAAATGTCAGCTGGTTTCAGCCATGCCACTGAATATTTAGAGGGCACTTGAAGAGAATGGTAAAGTGTCCCCACGGGACTCGATGGGGTGGTACAAAAGAAATCAACGGTGTGGAAAATTCCAGGTGTGTGATCAAAGCAGTGGGAATGAGTCAGAGTTCCTTCTTCGATTGTTGACTCCCCACCTGAAGAGCCTACTTCCAGAGCACTGGGCGGCTAGAAGCAGGAAGGGCTCTTCCTCAAGTCCTGACTCACAGAACACCTGCCTCAGAAGCCCCTGTGAAAATGCAGATCCCTGGGCACCGTCCCCCCTCAGAGCCACTGGACCCCAGCGCGTAAGGAGGAGCTCAGAGTCTACACAGGTTGACAGGGGCCACAGAGGATTCACAAACCAATTAGTCTGCAAACCACTGCTTCAGAAGGCGTTGAGTGTCTTTGCAGAAAGGGAAGACACTCCCCGACAGAGAGTGACAACAAAAAGGAAGAGCCACTCCTCACATATGGTTGCTGATCTCCACTCCCCGTCTAGAACCTTCATTCTACCGTTACGGGCTGGGTGCTGAGGATTCCACCGTCAACAAGACAGGAGACCCCCACCTGCCGTTGGCAGGGCAAGACAAAGGCAAATGGCAGCTACACAAAAGAACACCGTGGAACGTCGTTTGGCTGTGGAAGCAAAGCTCACACAAGCGCGAAGTGGCTGCTCCATCCTGACTAAATCAGGGGCCACACAAGGACCGAGCCCTGCCCAAGGCCACTGCTGCTCGGCCACTGCTCATCTCGGCTTCTCCTAGACCCTCTGTGAACAGACAGCACTCCTGGGCCCACATGAGCATCCCTCAGCTCCTGCTGGGGGCTCCATTTTGAAAACGAGTCCCCAAAACCCATCTTCCGCGGCATCTGTCATTGTACAGGTCTTAAAACACAGGATGACGCGAGACGGGTGAGAATGCCAAGGGAAACAAAGCTCGGGCAGGGAAACCGCACCCCCCACACAGCTCTCACCAAGGAGCAGCCTCCTGGCCCCGCGGAGGGACGTTTTCTGACACCGGGTAGCCAGAGCACACACAAAAGCCCGAAGCCAGCCCTCCTCCTCACAGCCTGTGGCCACAGGGAGACAGACGTCAGAACCAGATTGTTTCCACACTGGAAAGCAATGCTTTTCAACCACTTGGATACCCACCACCAGACATCCCGTAACAGTCTGAAATCAGCAATTTGCCAATCCTATAAAACAACCCTTTAAACTCTGGGGCCACCTGCACCCATCTCCCTAATCGGCCAGATCCCAGGCAAGCAGTGAACATTCAACTCCGTTCGAACACTGAGTGTGCCTTCCCCACACAAGCCGAGTGTCCCCTGGAGCCAGAGATCCACTGGTGTGGCCCTTCTGGGAGTGACTGCTGATGGAAGGAGGCACACGGCGGGACTTCCTAGACAAACACCAGCAACTGGAAGGTCAGTCTTCGCCTGAATTGGATCTGCAGCAGGTGCTGCTTGAATTCAATGGGCCAGAGCTGAGCCTCTTACACTGGGCTCTTCCGACTTTTTCCTCCCCAAGAAAATACTCCCGCATCCTTCACCTCTCTGAGGCCTGAGGAAAGCGAGTTCAGGAGATAATCCTTGTAAACACTGGATTGAGATTTGAGTGCCCCCTAAGGCTGAAGTCTGAGCCTTGGTCTGTGGCAGGTGAGAGGTTATATTTATGTGAAGGGGCGGGGAGGGAAAGAAAGAGCATCCAGACCTTCCTTATACCTAGAAACTCTCAACTGTCTTCCAAAATGCTGTCAGCCCTGATTGTGAGAGAGGTTCACCTTTGATCCCAGGCAAGTAGCACAAAATACAATTCCAGTCATTCTAAAAACGCCAATTCTGTTACTCTGATCCATCGCAAAGTAAGCTTCAACTAAGAAGACAGCAAGCTGTTACCTCATCTACATCTGTCACTTTTGCTACTGGAATCGACACTCATTTAATGGCAGATACACAGAAAGAAAGGGATGCCGTGCTTTACTTTTGATTTCCACAAACGGACCGATTGAACTACAGATCTGTTTTTCAAAGGAGAAAAGCAGTGGCAAATAACAAAGGTGCAAATCCCTACGCTGATCTATGTTTCCATGCCCAGAAAGAGGTGTGACATGGACAAATCTTTCCCCAAATCCTTATTTAGTTTCTTCTGGGAGAGAATACTTAGGTTTGAAGATGACATCCTCAAAACAACCTTGCAAATTAAAAACAAAGAAACAAACCAAAAAAGTCCTTGGAACAGAAATTAGATTCAAGAATCCAATGCCCTGCTACTCTGCTAACTTTTGACATCAATGAGAGAGGAAACAGAATGCCTCACACCTAGTGAGCACTCCATAATTGTCTGTTGAGTGACCGACCGCATGATTTATTCTGAGTCCCAATGGCTCTTTGCACTAGCAAGCTAATTCAGTTGTTATAAAGGCAAGCAGGGTGGAAGATTTATGATTGTCCAGTTACCCGGAATGACCATAAATCCTTGCCAACCTCTAGGCTGTTCCAAGCAGCCCAGCTAGCAGTTCGGCAGGCATAATGACAGTATACTGTGATGATGCCCTTTGGAAAGCCTTGGCAGTACTCTTCTTTAGAAAGTGAAGATCTACCGGGACTACTGTTCTCAGTCAGCCTTTATAACACAGACCAGGAGAATCCCATCCCTCTACTCACAGAGATGGTTTCGTCAGCCCAACCAGGCCGAAGGATCTCAGGCCTTCTAGCCTCGGGATCTGGTGCACATCAGGAGATGGGGTGAAGGTCATTCGGGCTGACCACTGTCCATGACCTGACACTGTATTAGGACCTGGACCTCCTGTCCTCTGGCCTGCCACAGCTCTGTAGTCATTAAATTTCATCATGATCCCTAGCACATTAAAACCCGAAAACCCATCAAGATGTCTATCTGTTGTCCCCACTAGCACACTAAGAGCTCCTTGAGGGCAGGGACTATATTTTGTTTATTTTGTAACATTCATACCTATCTGGCCCACATATATGCACAGTGAATTTTTATTCAGTGAATAGATGGAAGCTCTCACCAAAATAAAATACTTAGGCCTAGAACTACCTTTAGACACATTTTCTAGAATATTGAGGTTAAGAAAAAGAGGAACTCCTATAACTGCATGAATACTTAATTTCCTCTTGAAACTGGCCCAGAATTGAAGATAAAATGGTGGTGCAGGTTTATGTAAGAAAGACTGGCTATAAATAGCAACTGCTCTAGCTGTGTAAGTAAAGAAAATGTGAGGGAAAGTAGACATATATACTTTTCATAACTCTTACCTTCATTGATCGAGAGACAATGAGACAGACAGACAGCCTCTTGGATCAGTTACTCTATTTATGAACAGGCCCCATCTCACCTTTAAATTTGTCAATAACTGTATTCAACGTGCATGAGTACTTAAACGAGTAGTCTTCCCCCTTTACTCATTGAGATGCCAAAGAAGAGCAAATATCTACCACCATGCAATTTTTTTAATTTTTTTTTTTTTTTACTGAAGTGTAGTTGATGTACAATATTGTATCAGTTTCAGGTGTAGAACACAGACTCAACATGTATATACATTACAAAGTGATCTCCATGGTAAACGTAGCGACCATTCCTCACCATACAAAGTCGTTACATATTACCAGCTATATTTCTATATACTTGACATTGTATCCCTGGACCTTATTTATTTATTTTATAACTGGAAGTTTGTACCTTTCGCTCCTTCCCCTATTTTGTTCATCTGCCCCCTCCCCAGCTCCACGCTGTTCCAGCAGCCACTGGATTGTTCTCTGCATCTATGAATCTCTTTTGTTTTACATTATTGGTCATTTGTCTTGTTGTTTAGATTCCACATATAAATGAAATCCCAGGGTATCTGTCTTTCTCTGACTTATTTCACTTAGCATAGTACCCTCTGGGTCCATGGCAAATGGCAAGATTTCATTCTCTTTGCAGCCAAGTAATATTCCATGGTATATAAATACCACATCTTCTTTATCCCTTTATCTATTGACGGACACGGGCTGCTTCCATATCTTGGCTGTTGTAATAAGGCTGCAGTGTACACAAGGGTCCGAGGGCTAATCCCTGAGGCCTCCGGTGGGTAAAATTAGAAGTGTGAGAGCCAGCAACGGAACAGGAAAGAGTTTGATGCCTGGGAAGCCAGAAGAGGAATGTGCCTTAAGGAGGAGGGAATGAGATCAACTGTGTCAAACTCTCAAAGTAAGACAAGGACCGAGCCTGGGCCATTGGGTTGAGCAATACGGAAGTCACGATTACCTAACAAAGCAGCTTCGGAGCAGGGCCGCGGTGGAAACCTAGAGCCAATTCAAGACACAATGGGAGACTGGGACTGGGTTTGATGTTCAAGAATGCAGTCATCCCACCCACCATATGCAATTTCAAATACCTGTGGTCAATGGCGGTCTGAAAGCAGATGACCCTCCTTCTGACCAAGCAGAAGGTCAAGAGCAGCCTAGTGCTACGTCACAATGCTTTCCCCTCCCCTCATCTCATCATGCAGGCATCGGATCGGCTCACTCATCACAAGAAGCAGGGTGAGTACTGTGCAATAAGATATCGTGAGAGAGAGAGAGAGAGAGAGAGAGATACCACCTTCACAGAAGTTTTATTACAGTATATTGTTGTAACCATTCTATTTCATTAGTTATTGTTGCTAACCTGTTACAATGTCTAATTTATGAATTAAACTTTATCACAGGTAGGTACGTATGGGGGAAAAACATTGTATATACAGGGCTCGGTGCTAGGAACCACTGCAGGCATCCACGAGAGGTCTTGGAATGTATCCCCGGCAAAAGGTTGGGGCGGGGGGGGGCACTGTGCAGAAAACTTTCTCAAGTTGTTTTGAAGAAAAGGACAGGGTTGCTAACTAACAGGAGGAAGTGGGGTCAAGAAAGGATTTTAGGTTTTTTTGTTTGTTTTTTTTTTTTTTAAGGATGAAGAAAGAACAGCATGTTTATACTCTGCGGGGAACGAACGAAGCAGGAAAGTGAGGGGAAATTACCGGAACAATATCCCTGAATAGGCCAGAAGGGCGGAGTCCACTGCAGAAGGGAGAGTCCCTTTCGGGGGCCTCAGACAGCTCATCAGCCGCGCTAGGAAGTGAGCAATGTGTGTGGGCATGCGAGCTGGTGGGGAACTGGGAGCGCCCTCCAACTGTCCCCCGTTTTCTCGATGGGAAACCAGAAAGCCGAGGCGAGGCCTGCGGACAAGGTGCCGAGGAAGGCAGCTGCTGTCTGGGAGAACTGGAGAGCAGCCAGCCTGGGCAAACGCAGTGCACATGCGGGGCCTGCCTCTGGTTCGTCGTCGTCGTGAATTTACGGTGTGTCCGGGCAGAGGGGTAAGAGTGAGTGAGTCAATACACCTTTCAGGAGAGAGGCACAAGCCAGAATCTGCATAAAAGAAAGTCTGGCTAGCTCTCTTTTTTCCTCCAAGATGAAGCCCCAGTAACACTGGGGACAATATGTAATTGGGTCCTTTTCAGTGGGCCTCAGACATCTCCTTGCACATGACTGTCCCCCCATTAAATATTTGCTCTCGAGGGAATATGCAAATCCGGCATCACTTTTGCCTTCAAGCGGGAACAGTACTTCAAGAACACAGACTTGAAGCCAAGCGGACCAGGGGTTTGGTCCCAGCTCTGCCAATCACTCGCTGTGTGACCCAAACCTCTATGCACCTCTATTTCCTCATCCATAAAATGGGAATAAATAAGAATAAAACTTTCCTCACTGGGCTGTCCCAAGGGTTAAATAGTATGTCCTGTGCTTAACCCAGTACCTGCCTTCTAGTAAGTCCTGCACCAATGAGAGCTATAGTGAGTCTGAGGAAGCCAGCAGCAGACCCAGGCCAGAGAAAAGATTCGTCCTGATCCAAATTCCTTATCATACCTGAGCAATGCCTTTGTTTGCAGAGCTCAAAATATAAGTTTTATTATGCAGTTGTCCAGGGTTACTGGACTCTGTCCAGACGATTGCTTAGTAACCACCTGATCTACACCCTCTAAGAATCAGTAAATCAGTCCCAGAACAGAGACTATCATGTCCATTGATTAATAATAAAAAGACAAAGTCTTGAACCAGAAATCAGCTATGAATGAGTGACTTAGAGCCAATGTATACATTTTCTTTAAGAAACCTGTGTAAAACACAAATTGTCACCAAGTAAGGTCCTAGGTCTGGTCAAGAAGTACCAAATTGGGCAAGACAGTCCTCTTTTTTTTTTTTTTCAAAATAATAATAGTTCATATTTATTAGTACCACTGTACCAGGTGCTGTGCCAATAACTTTTACAATCAAGAGTTTAATTACCGCTCATCTCAACCCTTGTAGCAGGTGCTATTGTTACGGATGAGAACATGAGGACTTTGAGAGCTTATAGGATTTGTTTTAGGTCACACAGCTTAATCTAAAGGTGGTTTGAACCAAAACCATCTTTCTTCCCTCTTTAACCTGCAAGTGAAATGGGAAACTAAGGTCCGGCTAAAAGCCTTGCTGAACAGTGACTCTCTTGGCCTTCACCTTCCTGTAGCTTCCCGGACGGACGTGTTGTTGTCCAGGAGCGTGGGGGACTACAACCCAGAACAGATCTGTGTGATTCAATTCAAGCCCACTCGGGGGGTGGTAGCTCAAAGAGTCAGTAGAGAACCAGCCAGAATTAAGATTCCAAGCTGTGGTTGTCCGATATTAAGGTGTCTATGGCTTTCAAACTCTATCCAGAGGTATGTGGGGAAAATAAAACATTCAACATTTGCCTGAAGGAAGGTTTTAAAGGTTCTAACTGCGGGTAGCCTAGAATGTGAAGTCAGAAAATGTTCCCACTGCAAGAGAAGCTAAAACAATCAATATCAACATGATGAGCTTAGCCATCACCAGAAATCCCTCCAACATACAAGATGGTTTGGTAATATATTGCAGAGGAGACTTGGGGATTTTCCTAATCCTCCACAATGAGACTAGAACTGTTGCCAAATTCAATCAGGGACACCCAGGTGTCTTCCTTATCCAATCAAGAGACCAGAGTCCCCCTCAAATCCAATAACTGTGACCATGAAAAAGGGGATGAGGATGTCAATTAAGTCATCAAAGAACACTGCAAATCTTCTCTATTGCATTAGGACCACTGTCTGAGTGCGCACTGTGTCAACAGAAAGAAATACAGGAGGATGGGGAGTGAACGCAAAGCCCTTTAAATGCATCACTCTTCATCTGGCACTTTTGGGGAAAAGGGATTGCACAGACCCTCAAGGATTGATTTCAGTTATATCCAGAAAAACGAACTCAAAGGAGTGGGTATTTTGTGAGCGAACAAAGGGTAATTTAAATATCCCATAAGCAGGTGGCTCCCTTTGTTCTGTTCATCACCAATCACCCATCTCCCAGGTGCACTGCCCCCCCAGGACAGCATGCCCCGAGCAAATGACCACCGTTGCCTTCCTGCTGGACATCACACCCATCCACTGGCAAGTCCTGTCCGTCCTACCTCCAAAGAGCACCGCATCGGCGCACCCCACCCCATCCCCCCCCCTAACACCCGGGTTCCCCCCCCCCCCCCACCTCTTCACTCTCTCTTGACCTTTGGCACTTGCAGCACACACGGAGGCTTCTCAAAATTCTAATCTGCCTTCAGTCATTTAGGAACAAAACTTATAGTTTCAGAATGTGTGTATAAATATTTGTGTGACCATCTGATTAAGCTATTACCAAAGGAAGACAGATTTGAATAAATAGATTATCTCACCACAAAACCAACAAAACCGGAAGTAGATTAATCTGTTCTAAATTAGAAACCCTTAATGCTTTAAACCCATACGTATAAAGTTAAATTTTGACAAGACAACAAATTGTAGCAATCACCTAATGAAACAAACAAGCCCCGAGAATAAACAGATCTCTCTCTGCTGTGACTGAACCTACATTCGAGTATAATATTCTGCTTCAGTTTTCTCACATTGCTAAATTTTCTGTGTGAGTGAAAAAAAAAATACTGGAAATGATCAGATTTAAATGTGGGTATTCAGTGTAAAACAGAACTTGAGGTTTAAAACAGAAATACTGCCGAAAGTAATTAGTTGTGGAAATGTAAATCATACCAAGAAGTAACACATGTAAAAACTAATGAACAAATCAAGCATAAGTTAAATTTAAAAATTCAAGGCATTTTGTTTGGAGGCATCTTTGAGCTCGCCAAGCAGACATGATAAGCAAAACAGATGAAAAAAATGTATGGGCAAGAAGTTATGGTCACAATTAAATGGCGGCAGACATGGCCAAGGAATACTGAGGGGATTTGGTCCCTTTATGAATCTTTTGACGGATTAAAGTGTGGGGATGAAGCAACCGAACAATGTGGGAATGACGGGGATGGGAGGAAATAGCCTTGGATGGAGCAGAGACGATGGCCGTGTTCACCAGCGAAATCCACTGTTTCTGCGTGTGCCCCCCCATCCTGTTTTTTCTAGGATATAAAAATCAGGTTGTGTACATTTTCATATTGAACTTTTTTGTTCGATACACTTTTGTAATAGTAAAAAAATAAAATAAAATTCAAATCTGACCACCTCATTTCTCTACTTCAATGGCTTCTAACTAAACTTAAAATTCTGACTCCCCGACTTGGCCTAAAAAGTTCTCACGGTATGACCCCCTCCAGGTCTCCAGCTTCTGCTGCCCGATGGCCTAGAACCACGCCCCTCCTCTTTACCTCAGGCGAGCTGATTTCTCAGCCTTCTAGAATCTTCTGGGGGAGGCCCTCCCCTACCTGCTGTCTCCTTCCCTTATTCTCTGGCACACTTCCCTTTGCTTCTCCTTCTCTCAAGCTGCCATCATTTTGTCTATTAGCCACTCTACCACAGAACCACAGAACGCCAGCTCCCAGCTCAGTGCTGAGCACAGAGGGGCCAGTCCCCAGAGGCTTATTTATGCTTCCTCCGATGATTATCTAACAGGAGCTTATCTACACAATGGCAGCCCACATATGAGTCAGGATTAAAGGCCATATAAGCCCTGAACACAAAAGGTCTCAGCAAAATCCCAATAAAATAACTGAGTTAACTGAGGGGCTTTTCATGTAAATCACTCTCCTTGGAGGCCCAACTCAAGATTACTTAGGACATTTTCTCTTCAGACAGATAGTTACTTCCTTCAACGTGGATGAGTTCATTGTTCCTGAGAGCTCTGGAAGACCATCCTGAAGGAACACTCCATTTGTGAAGCTTCCTGGGATTCATGCCTTTTCTCTCTGACTGAATAATTATTTTGAATGAGGCTGGAGATGAGGCATGGCAATCCTTTTGAAGAGTGACAGTAACAATTAGGCAACACTCCCTTTATCAGCAAAATCTCTCTGGTCACAAGTACTCTAGTGGCTCCTTCAGGCACAGGGTAAGTCTATGCTCTGCCTCTAAGGTTAGATGTGGAGTGAGACTCTTTGGCCAGTGAATAGCAGGTGGGAGCAATGGGTGCCCTTCCTGGTGGAAGCTTTAGGAGCCATGGGTGCCTCTCAGGGCCCTTGCCCTGGCTTGGTAATTATAGAAGCATGTTTCTAGAGGCAGCCTCATGGGTCTGGGTCCCTGAGTGACAGTGAGGAGCGGAACCCCCACATCAGGTCAACACTGGCTACACAGCTTGAGTGGGAAGTAAGATGTCATTATTTTAACCGGTGAAATTTGGGGTTGCTCCTGACTGCAGCGCAACCTAGCCCATCCTGACTGACACAGCGAGCTGACTTGTCACCGGCTGCTGGAACTATAAATGCTCATTCGGGTCCTATCACAGCAGGAGGCTGCCGAACCACCATACAGCAGCGGCCTCAGATGGTGGAGCCTGGAGCCCCCAGTAGGGGGCGAGGCCAGAACCTCAACGTCTTCAAACCAACAAGGGGTTATCGGTGTGCGTTCTTCAACTGACACTGAGCGGAGTGCTAGGGAGACAGTGGACTGTTGCTAGAAGATTCCGATGGATGCTATGAGGCGGGTCTCCCTGGCAAGCTGAACAAAGTCAGGAAAGCATGAGGTGGCTGGCAAGGCCGAGAGCACAGGAGAGATGGCCTGGGCCTCAGGAGGGGCGGCTGTGCGTGTGCGCGGGACAGTGTGGGTGACTGGGGATCAGAACGACTACCGCAGGCCCTTTCCACGTGCTTCCCACACCAGTCACTCCCTGCACCCCCCCCCCCAGAGCCCTATGCGACAGGCGGCACCACGGCTGTCATTTCCTAGGCAAAGAGACACAGAAAGAAGTTAAATTTTAAAAAAAGAAAGAAAGAAAGGGGCGCCTGGGTGGCTCAGTCGTTAAGCATCTGCCTTCGGCTCAGGTCATGATCCCAGGGTCCTGGGATCGAGCCCCACATCAGGCTCCCTGCTCGGCGGGAAGCCTGCTTCTCCCTCTCCCTCTCCCCCTGCTTGTGTTCCCTCTCTCGCTGTGTCTCCTCTGTCAAATAAATAAATAAAATCTTTAAAAAAAGAAAGACAGAAGTTAAGTAACACCCCAGCTAAACCGAGAGGCAGGGGAATTAAGAGCACACACATTAGCAATTAGGAGGGGGTGATAATAAGCTGGAATGGAAAGGGGGAAAGGCCTGCAGCACAGGGTGACAGCCGAGATCCAACCACAGGTGGCACGGTAGCTGAGAGAAGCTGCTGGCTGCCCAACCAAGGAATCCAGCGTATGAAAGCGACACCGGCCGTGCCCACCCCTGGTGGAGGAGTCAGGAGCATGACTTCCTGCTCAGGCGACTCTCCGCTGGACCACGCATGCCCAGCTTTGGTCTGCTCAAAGACACAAATTCGCCCATCCATTAACTCACCCACAAACCCTCTGGGGTGCCTGCCACGTGCCAGTCACTGTGTGTGCTCCGAGATACAACAGTGGAGAAACCAGGGCCGTAGCTGCTCCTAAGAGGCCCTTCTTTCTCCGGGAGGAAATAGACCTGAACTGGGAGTGAGGGCTCCCACACAGAATAGGGTCTCTTATCCACATCTTCGGCAGAAAGAAGCTCAACACAGGGGTAAAGTTGATGTCGCCCAAACGCAAGCTAGGAATCACACCCCGTGGTTGCAAAGGGAACGAGGCGCGGACAGGGGACAAAGGGCCAGACGTCCATATTCAGCAGAAGGTGACAGAAGGTGCTCATGGGACAGAAGTCAGACTTGCCCGTGAGCCAGAGGTGGCGTCAGTGAGGGAGTCAGCTCGGTGGAAGAGCCACCTCAGCTCAACAGCACAACAAGCCAAACGCTGAGCATCGCATGCCACATGCTAGTGGGACACCTGTTCACGAGGTCCAGCACTTACTACTACACTCCGACGGGTGCCACACCTGCAAATTAGTTCCTGGAGAGCCCAGATACTAACTTCTGAGTCCATCTAGATCAAAGAAGAAAATTATATTTAACCTGCCCGATTTAGCTCATCAAATTTTGACAACTAATCTTCTGCAAAGGCCTGAAGAATCTCTCACCTGACATCAAAAGGGACCACTCAAAACAAGAGAAATATGTAAAGAGTCAAAAAGTGTGCATTATACCATAGCACATCTCTCTTCACCTTTTCTAAGAGGTTTAAGATAAATAGGCTTAAAAAATAAAGTTAAATTAAAAGGCTTATAAATGTTTGCATCAATATGAATTTTCCATAAACCACTGAAACTTTTCTGTGTTTTACTTACTCATTTCAAGAAATTCCCCAGTTTGATGACTCAGGTATAAACCCACACTCAGATGTTAGACAGTAGGTTTGTAATGACTCTATACCATGACATCTGAAAGCACTTTTCTGAACATTGAACTTGCCTGAATTCCTAAGACAAAATACAAAATTTTATTTTCCATTCTATTTCTTTTCTGTCAAGGTAGAGAGATAAAGTTGAATTTATAAACCCATTTTCACCAACTCATTTTCCTTTTTATAATTTTAGGGCTAACTGTACTATAGAAAACTCAACTGAAATTTATAACTAACATTAGCCACAGTGGCTTGCTAATAGTTCAAGACAACTCATATTTCAAAAAAAAAAAAAAAATCACCCCCTTTCAAAAGTGAAAAGTCTAAGTTACCACAGTAACCATGAAAGCTATAATCCACAAACCAGCAGAATATTTATGCTTTAAGTGGGTATTTATGGATTTCTACAATTATATTGTGCTTACTTGGTGACAGGTACTATACCCTGCACTTTACACATAGCATATCATCTCATTTACTCATCACAATGACCCTATAAGGTAGGTGTATTATTTCCATTTTATAGTCGGAGCAAGGTACACAGCTTGGAACTGATAGAGCCAGATTCACACCCAGCAGGTCTGGACAGAGAGTGTGCACCCTTGGCCATTATATTAAGATTTTTCCATTGCCGACCATAACCTAAAGACCTATACACACCAACCAATGTGGTGACAGTGGCTGAAATCAGTCAAATAACAAAACTAAGGTTTCTTGTTCTTTAATATCATTTGCACCTGGGCTGCTGAGCTGTACAACCCATGTCAGACGAGCACTCCCAGAAAACGAACTCATATTCTACCCCGGCACCCTATTTCCCACTTCATCTAGCAACTGCTATGGTAGAAGAAGAAGAAAGGGATAAACATATTCCTAACCATTTACTGCATAAAGTAATTTTATTTCAAGTCTCAAATTAGAGAAGCAATGAAAAAGAAAACTTGTCATAGCTCCAAGTCAAAAATAAATCAAGTCACATTAATGAAAGATCTTAACAAAGATACACTCAAAGCGTGCTCTGTTTGTCAGAAAGATGGTTCATGCAGACTCCAAGCGGACCTCAGTGGCTCAGCTCCCCGGCATGTTACCATTAAGGCGAAGGACAAAGCATCTTATTATATATCTAGAAACAAGACAACTAGGCTCATATGTGACATTTTTTCCGAATTAAGGTATAAGCAAGAAAACCATTATGTGCAAGAAACCATTCTGTAACTGGGGAAGTGGGCTACCTGGGGAAACAGGAAACAGAGAAGGAAAGAGCTAGGTCAACAGAAAAGAACAATGTTCATTCACAGTTAAATATTCACGACGAGATTTGTAAAATGTTCTGCCATACTAGTAAAGGGTCTCCTCTCAGGACAACCTGAATCTCAGAGCAGAAAGGAAGAAAAAGGTCCCCCGACAACCCCCCCTCCCTGAAAAAGCACCGAATAACTGCTACCAAGGAGGAGCTCGGGTGCATGGCAGGCTGGGCGATGCACATCCAGAATCTCTCCTAAAATGCCAGCCTTGCCGGAAGCAGCGAGCCACTTCCTGGCAAACAGATGAAAATAGAGGGAATAAAGATTGCAATTCTGGGGGCGCCTGGGTGGCTCAGTCAATTAAGCGTCTGACTCTTGATTTCGGCTCACGTCATGGTCTTGGGGTCGTGAGATCGAGTCCCGCATCAGGGCCGCCCTGGGCATGGAGCCTGCTTCAGATTCTCTCTCTCCCTCTGCCCCTCCCCACCCCACATGTACTCTCTCTCTCTCAATAAAAAAAAAAAAAAAAATTAATTAAATTGCAATTCTGAAGATACAGCCACTTGATTTCACCTAATACACACACACACACACACACACACACACGTGTATATATATCATTTACTACTAAATTTAAATCTGACCATTAGTTCCTAAGGGAGAAGCTATAGTTTTTCTACCTCCCTTTCACCCAGATCAACCTAAACTTTGACATTCTGTCCTTATTTCAGATGCACGGTGACAAGAATGTAGACACTGATGAATCTTCCTAGAGACGATGCAGATTGGCCCTGTCCCCTCCTGTTTCACCCAGAGCCCCTCTTACACCTGCGGATGTGGTCCAGGATCACTGTTCAGCAGTAGAAATGCATCGCTCCAAACAGCTCTGTGCCCAGGCTTCCTTCAGATTCAGACCTGCGGTTTGCCCACTCCGTGCACCCCTAGCCCAGCCACACTGGTGGTGACGGTCCTAAACCTCCGCAAAAATTGTCCTGGTGTCACTCATCTCGAGGAGCTTACACAGACTGCTCTGCCTATGTCACCCACCGAAGGGACCCCAGGGAGGTCCTCAAGACACACACTCAAAACAACTATTCCAAGAAGGGCTTGTGTGGCTGGGACAACATGTACAGCAGAGAAAACTACCAAAGGCAAACTCAGGAGCTCGTGAGACGTATCTGCAAGTGTAGTGTACCAGATAAGATATAAAACTACACCACGCCAAAGGGCTTGTGTTTCATTAAAGCGCTTTCCCCAGACACGACCAGGTGTAGCTCTCGTGACTACCCTTTCATGGAGGCAGAACTAAAACGCCCATTTTACAGATGAAGAAACTGAGACTTGGACAGGTTCCATTATAAGCCCACAGTAATGCAGCTAGAGGGGCAGCCCAGATCTGTCTCAGTCTGTACTCCTTTGCCTCAACTCTAATAACAGCTAACATTTCCTGAGTGCTTACTATCTACGAGACACTGTGATAAATGCTTTATTACATAGAACACCTCGGTTCATTCTCACAACATCTCGTTACCCCCAATTTGACAGACGGAGAAACCAAAGAACAGAGAGAGAGGCCAAGTAATTTCCCCAAGATCACACAATCAGTACGTGACTCAAACCCTCGTCTTCCTCACACACTATGCCTGGCCTTATTCTTGGGTTTCATCACGCCTGTTCTAAAAATAATAATAAGGTTGTTTCATCTCACGCATATAAGAGCCGTCACGGATAGTACCAATTATTTGTATCACTCTGAAAAGCAACAAGATTTAACATGAGGCAAATATCTCAGATTCAAACAAAGGATAAATCTGCAGAGTTAGTTTCCATTTAAAAAGACAGACCCCTGTGGCCAAGCCGCCAGGTCTAGACACTTACTGGGACTCTCCACACCTGGGCAGTCCATCCTCCTCACTGTGAGGATGAAGGCCTCTGGGCAGGCAGTCCCTCCTCCCTGGGTCCCTCCCCATGCCTCCCCTCGCTGGCTCTACTCTCAGGACAGGCAGACACCACAGGCCTCTCTTCCTCTCAAGAGGAAGTGGATTGGCAGGGTATTTTAGGAAACAGAACAGAGCTTTGGAAAGGACTGCACTCATAGTAACAGGAAGACTCTAGAAAGCTAACAAGCACAGCTGGCTGACTTGCCCTGGAGAGCTCGCTTCGCCTGCAGCATCCGCATTTGGAGCCAGCCATCCAAGAGGTACCTCCAAGAGGATCTCATTTTTCTCCTTCTCCGTGAATGAATAAATGAGTCCCCTGGGAGATCTGAAAATCCACATATCAGATAGTATACCTAGATGCCTCCAGACCTCCCCGAGCTGGGTCAGGGTTTGAGACAAACCACTAGTAGCTACATCCTCCTCTGAGACGATCACTTCCATGTAGTCCCACGATAACCAATGGCATAAAGATCCTCTGCAGTATTTTTGGACACAGTATTTTGTATCACCATGATAATTTTGAAAGCCAGGTATAATTCTGTCTTTAATGAATCCAAAAAACAAAAGAGGAGCAAAGCAATCAAGGTGATGCATCTATTACTATGCTTAGGTTAGACATCCACAGTCATCTCTTTGGCTGAGATGCTTCAAGTAGGTCTATAAATCAATCATACTGACTTAAATTGAAGGAGTGAACTGAAAGGGCTGCTCATGCATATTAGGAGAGTAACAAATCTCCACCTGCTATAACTCCTTTCCCCTCCAGTGATAGCCCAGAGTCTCCAGAGATCCTTGAGCTGGTCCTGCCCCCCTCCATCATCTCACATAGGGCTCCTGTTGACCCTGTGGCCCCAACACACTCCCCTGCCCACACGTGGCATTTCCCCTAGCCTCCTACATGAGCTGGGTTATCAGGCAGACCACCTTGGTCTCCCCACAAGGCTCCCAGGGGGGCCTGAGACAGGTCACTGTAAGCCCTTCCAATGTGGCATCTTCCCCTGATCACAGGATGCAGATAGACATGGAGGGCACAAAGCCCCTGCACAAAAGCCCCACAGTACCGCTGGTGTGGTGAGGGGCCATCCCGGGGGGCCAGGAGACACACACACAAAGCCCTCCAGGAGATGATGATCACAGCACTCAGTTGTGGGGGAAAGCACGTTCTCGAGCAAGTTAAAACATTAGACTGATGAGCAACTGGACAACTACACAGAAAAGAGGGAAAACATAGACCGCAAAGAGAAGCCCATCTTCATGGCTGGAGATGGGGCCTTGGTGGTAAGGTCTGTCCCCATCTCCTCACTGGGAGAGTCACTGGACAGGCGGGCCCCTGGGGTTCTGATGCAGGTCCGATTGGCCCCGTTAAGGTAGCTCCCCCCACCCACTCTCTAGCTCCCCCTCCCAGGAAGAGAGGGACAGAAGCCCACAAAAAGGAGAAGAGAAAGCAAGCCTAGGTATGAAACAATTCCATCTTCACAAAAGCTCCATCGCCCCGGGACACTCCACACATGACCCTGTGTTTACACTCTTTGCTGTCAACAGACAGAGGCCAGTCCTCAGTCACACTGGCAAGAATTCTCGCTTCTTATCTACCAAGATAGTTCCCTTCCCAATATAAACCTGGCTTGACGGCGCCATTAAGTAAGACCCATATATAGGCCCAATTTAGCATTTCATTTTCCATCTCTTCTCCCCAGATCGCTTCACAGAAACAACAGGTAGAGAGAGAAGCGGTGTATCTTAGTTTTTCCGGAACTGTCAAGATGCATTTCTTGAAGCAGAAGCTCATTCCCATTCTGGTCGGCGCATAGCATCGGGGAAAGGCCTGCATTCTTTCCACTGAGTGTTAAGACTGGCTTACTGGTGTCTGGAGGGCAATGTGGTGTCAGAAACTTCTAGCACAAAACCACCCAGCGAGAGATCTGTTGGGAAGTAGGTCCAAGTTTGCAGGCTGGGTAACACGGACATTAGAATTTCGAGTACAGAGAAGGCCGCAAACAGGACATGGAGTCAGGAACACAGGAAGCCAGAAGGCAAAGGCTAGCTGACACAAAGGACAAAGGTAGGTTACTCGCCTGGTGGGACTGCCTTAAATAACTGGCTGTTCCTAGCGATCTGGCTTCCCACTTCCCTGGGTGGCCTCATCAGTCAGTATGAAGCCCACCTCCTGGTCCACAGGGTCCTCCACAGCACAAGATTCTCCTGATTCAGCCCTGCCTTCCAGTCCTCTGCTAGACAGACCTCTGTGGCAATGACAGGGGCCTGCCCTTCCATGGGCCTCACTCCCAATAACAGCTTAAGAGAAAATCTCATTTCTATGAAATAAATAGTGTGTCTGAATGGGAACTAGTTGAAGATGATCATAAAACTCTGCTGGCTCCAAGACATGAATCCACTGATACACCAAAACATCACAAAAAGAAACAGATTATGAATTAGACCAAGAACAAGTCTTTCAAACAAACTAAGGAAGTTGTCACAATTACTGAGCCCAATTACTTATTCGGTATTTTAAATAAGATTGCACGGATAGGGGCGCCTGGGTGGCTCAGTCAGTTAAACATCTGCCTTGGGCTCAGGTCATGATCCCAGGGCCCTGGGATCGAGCCCTGCATCGGGTTCCCTCCTCAGTGGGGAGTCTGTTTCTCCCTCTCCCTCTACCCCCTCCCTGTTGTGCTCTCTTTCTCTCTCTCTCTAAAGTAAATAAATAAAATTAAAAAAAAAAAAAAGACTGCACAGATAGAAATAGGATGTTGCTTTTCTGTCATCCCTTTGGCACCAAGACCTACAATCAAGGGGAAAGGTCAATTTAAACTGAATGACAAGCCAAGAAGCAGGAAACAAGACAAGAGGAAGGAGCCAGACACAAATTGTACCAAGGGTATCCTGCCTCAAGCTTAGTTTTTAGAAGCAATCCCTGGCTTGGTAACTCTGCCCTGCCGAGATGGCATCGCTCCAGTCTGTCCTGCCCAGGTTAGACAATAGGGCGGCTGCAAGCATTACATGAGCTCCATCCCCACCTCTCCCCCACCCCCTCACCTACAGACCCTGACAGGGTCCCTCCTGTTCAGTGCTATCACGAGAACTCTTTTCCCCAAAAAACCAGGTAATCAGTCAAAGGATAAACCTACAAGAAAGGAAAAACAACAACAACAACAAAAGCACAGGCCATGTCAGGCCAGCATTCTAAATACCCACAGTAGAGTTCTGAATTCTTCTTTAGTAGAGTAATTTATGACTTCGGTGTGGCAGGTTTGGGGATCCTGTTGCCACAGAGAGAACCCTGGAATGTCTGGGACCCGCTGGAGTAATTACAACCAGCAAACCGAACATCAGTTAAAAATACCATAGGCTGGCTTATGGTTAAACTGCATTTCCCAAAACAGGCCAGGGGTACGACATCCAGGTTTTATTTTAACTGATTCTAAGAAAAACACCAGCTTTAAACTTAGCAGAGTGAAAGGCCATGTGTTATGGCTACCCAGTAACACATGGTTAGATGCTGTAAAATGATTAAGCATTAGAAAAGAGAAAGCACACAAAGCAGGAGTTCTGATAATGCCCTACCCCCCTGTCCTGGGGGGACCAAATCACCACCCAGAAAATGTCAGAACAACTTTCTTGCATTTAGAAATGTTCCACACTTGGGAGCTTGCCTTTATTTGGGCTTTTAATTGGTAAAGTAATATTTTACAAAGGAAATTACTAAGCAGTCGTAAAGAGCAAGGAGTTAAAGATTTATAAAGGCTCACACTGGTAATGAACTCACTTTTTTCAAAAAAGACACTCAGCATATCAAAGTTCTGTAGTCTCAGTAAATGACCCTCTGATCTCACAAAAGAAGAAGTGTCCACTGTGACCTCACTGAAGTAGATCCAGGAGACCCAGCCCACAGTGGACAATCCTTCCTGCCCCACCAGCTCCTCTGTGCCTCTCAGTGAGTTACTGGATCTCTCCTTGCCTGGTTTCTACCCTTTTAAAATGGGACTGGTGAAAATACCCACCACAGCTGTTTGTTAAGACGATGAAGAGTTAATGTGGGAAAGGCTTTAGAATTGAGCCCAGAACCTAATAAACACTTCATGCCCATTATTATTGTTCGTTTGGGTTTTATTTGTTTGAGAGTGATTCAGTGCCATAGCAGCTCCATAAGCAAAGTTCAAGCCATTAATAATATGTTTCAAATAGAATGAGACTCTCTTCACTATTTACTATCAAATGATATTCCAGGAAATCACTTACTTAAAACACATTTATTCAACAGAGACTACATGCTGGACTCTTTGGAGGACACAATATATTATAAACCAAAGTTCCTTGGAAAACAGTAGGGAGGTTCCTCAAAAAGTTGAAAATAGAGCTACCCTATGACCTAGCAACTGCACTAGGGGGTATTTACCCCAAAGATAGGTAGTGATCCGAAGGGGCACCTGCACCCCAATGTTTATAGCAGCAATGTCCACAATAGCCAAACTATGGAAAGAGCCCAGATGTCCATCAACAGATGAACAGATAAAGAAGATGCGGTATATATATACCATGGAATACTACTCAGCCATCAAAAAATGAAATCTTGCCATTTGCAATGACATGGGTGGAACTAGAGGGTATTATGCTAAGCGAAAGAAGTCAATCAGAGAAAGACAATTATCATATGATCTTACTGATATGTGGAATTTAAGAAACAAAACAGAGGATCATAGGGGAAGGGAGGGAAAGATAAAACAAGATGAAATCAGAGAGTAAGACTCTTAATCATAGGAAACAAACTAGGGCTGCTGGAGGGGATGGGAGTGGGGGGATGGGGTAACCAGGTGATGGGCACTAAGGAGGGCGTGTAATGTAATGAGCACTAGGTATTATGTAAGACTGATGAATCACAGACCTGTACCTCTGAAACCAACAGTACATATGTTAATTTAAAAAAATAAAGGTTAAAAAAATAGTAATAATAAAACAAAAATAAATAAACCAAAGTTCCTACCCTCTAGGAGCTTACAGTCAAATTGGGAAGATGACATGCCCACCCATAAGAAATCACACCCACAGGAAGCATACGGAAAGTGCCAGCTGAGGGATAAAGCATTTATTCTAATTGATTTATAAATATTAAGACATGCTGGGTAAGCAGATTGATTTCAGCCTAAAATGAAAAAAATAAATCATGGAAATGAGATTTCAATTGGCTTTGGAGGATGAGTAGGATCCTCACTGAAAATACAGAAGGGTGAAGGAATGTGGAATGGCATGAGCAAAACTCATGGGGCCATCTTGAATTTGAGATGAGGGACTGGAGTGCTTAAGAACCTAAGGTCTATAGTCAGACAGTCTCAGTCCAAATCCTTGTTCAGCTCCACACTGGCTGTGTGACCATGGCCAGTTACTCACCTTTTCTGCGCCTCAGTTTCTAATTGGTCTCCCCCGCAGGTACTATCCTAAAGACTGAGTAAGATAAAGCATGAAAGGAGAACACAGTTCCTTCACACAGCAAGACTCGAGGCTGGGCAATTGTGAGATAGGGAGCAATGTTTGTGAGGCTTCCAAGAGACCTCCCCATCTGCCTAAGAGGGCTGAAGCTGAATCTGGAAGGTGGTGCGAAATCATGTTGGAAGGGTTAGAAAAGAGGCTGTGGAAGCTCAGCTTTCAGTCAGGGGGAAATCTGAGCTACCTCATAGGAGTCCATTTTCTGATGGTTCCCCTGACAGTTCTGGGCAGCTCCCAAGAAGGTCAGAGAATCTGGGGATAGGAATCCAAAAATAATAGGCCAGGGTCCACATGTGAGTGGTAAAGAGCTGGGGCTAAGTCCAGGCACATTCACAAGAATCGAAAAAAAGTGTGGGTATAAGAGATTGGATTAGGTGGCTCAGAGTGGGTGGGACATGAGAGGAGCCAACACAAACTCCACTAGATGAGATGTGATATCCTTCATTAGGTCCTGCTAGAGGAAAAGGGCATTAGTGGAAAAACAAGAACGACAACAACAACAGGGAGATCTGAATAAAGACTATAGTTTAGCCAGTAGTATTATACCAGTGTTGACTTCTTGGTTTTGATAAATGTACATGACAAGATGTTAACACTGGAAGTAGACAGGTGACAGGGAAATGGGAAAACTCATCAGTATCTCTGCAACTCTTCTGTAAATCTAAAATTACTTCAAAAACAAACAAAACCCAGGTCTTTTGGGGGTGATTCACCACACCATCAATAAAAAAAAGGGAAGCCATAGCAAGTGCCAGTTTGGTCTTGAGATGATTTGATTGAGTGACACAAGACAGCAATATGGCTGACGCTAGAACAAAGAGATACCCAGGCCCAGGCATGGGATATGAGAACATAACCTTGTGCCCACGTCTGGCCATGTGATGAATCTGGATGAATCTGGCCTCTTAGGGACATGGAGTGGCCTGACTGTCCCCTCAAATTACCACGCTCACATTCCTTGCCAGGAGCCCATCTCCCCACCCATTACACACAGCACCCACACACCCACTGCTTCCTGTTACAGAACTGTGCCCACCAGGAGAGATGTCAGGTAGGATTTCCAAAGAATTTTATCTTCAGACTAAGGAGCTTCTATTTTGAGGCCCATAATAAACCAAGTCTTCTTAAGGAAAGAAGAAATATCCATAACACCAACTCTCAATATCCAAAGGAAGAAGAATCACCAGCTGGTGAGCAGCAGAGCTGGGCTTTAGATTCAGGTCTGCCTTGCTCGGCAGGCCCTGTCCGTCCCACCACACCACAGGACCTCCTGCGGTAAGCCTAGTGTGGTCTGCCACATTAATAAACACACACTAAAATCCAGCTTTACAAAAGAGCTCCACCGTGTCATAAAGGCACCAATGCCCCAGGGTTAGAAAGATCTTCCAGAAAGCTGTCTGGTCTCACTGGTCCAAGAGAATCAAATATTTCTTCTCTATAGTAACTTAAATTATTAGTTCCAAATGTCAGAAATACCATATAATGAGTGTGTGTGTGTGTATACATATATGCATATAGGTTTTATATACATATATACACACACCTATGAATAAATATATAATAAGCCCTGTATAATAAATATCCTTTAGAGATGCATGATGGATCAGTAAAATAAATTCTTCATCAAAAAATTGGAGCTACTGAACAACTACCACATAACAAGCGCTAATAAAAATTTGCTGATTTTACTCAATGACATGGTGGTCATTAAGTTAATCCCCACAGATAAAACACTGTCTTGTGCTAAATTATGAAATCAGGACTCGGGTTGTTTTCCTGAGAAGGAAGTTGGAGAACAACAGGAGAAAGAGACCAAATTCCAGTCCTGGTTTGGGGCCGGAGGAACCCGTGTCCCTCCACCTTCAAACGTGCAGGTCAGCGGTGGATTCTGTCCTGGGACATGAGAAATCTGAGCAGCAGGAGCCTGGGACTTTCCTTTCATCAGGCTGCAGAGAGAATTAAAGTAGCAGGTGGAGAGGTCAGAATAGATGAGGGGTCTCTCTTAACTACAAGCTTCTGGGATTCTCTTCGAGAGGCAGTTAGATTGTTGTTACGCTCATGTAAGCCCGCATAGTCTCCCTCAGCTACGAGGGGCTGGGTACGTGCTGGAGAGGCTCACAGCTCACAAGAGACAACTGTTAACCTTGCAGGAATTTTATGAGCCAGCTCTTAAGCACAGTCACTAAAAATTAAATTATATAAGCATACCCATAAGTTAGTTACAAGTAAAATAAAGTTAATAAATGCTCAAAATGTATCACTTTTTAATGACATCATTACACTTCACTCTTGTCTACACTCTGGAGGGTCCTTACACCTACCGGATCTGTGTGGAGGAAATACTCGTTCCTGCTCCACACTCAGTGACTTCACAATGGTAGCCTGAGATCAACCATGGAGGAGTACAAATGCTATATAAATCAGGGTTGGTTGGTTTGTCTCCTGAGAACCAGCTGTTGAACATTTACCAGCAACCCACTGGATATCTGTGTCCTTCAGAGACAAATGGGAAACTGCACTGTGTTGGGCAGGGGTGGGGGAGGGGAGGGAAAGCAGTTAGAGGGGAGGGAAAGCAGTTAGCGGGGAGGGGGTGGGAAGGGGTGGGGGAACAGTGGCGGGGGTAAGAGAGAGCGGGGAGAGGAAAGGGAGAGAGAACAGCAGGAAAGAAAGCAGGAAGAGGGAGACAGGAAGGGGGAGAGAGAGGAAGAGAGAAGGAAGACAGAGAAAGAAAAAAATATTTACTACCCTGAGGGAAACAATGGTTCTCTATAAGCAAATTATTTCAGATGACCAACACCGGGACTCTTCTTCTGAAAACCTAATGTTAGCAACAGAATTAATATTTTCTTAATGACTCGGGTCAGCCCTGTGAGCAGACGTTCTATTGTGCTGCATTACCCTCCAGGCCACTGGCATGCACAGAGCTCTTTCTGTCTTCTGTGAGACGGCTCCAATCTTCTGAGCTTTTTATAGATTCTCTGTCAACCCCCTTACTGTCAGGCTGTCAGCTGTCACTTGTAGACTTTCTCCCAGTGCTTAGAGCGAGCAGCCTGGTGTGCTGCTTCTACATCCCCGGTGAACCAACAAGTCAGGAGGCCGAGCTTGTTAGGACTGTGGCTCAAGTAAGAGTCAATGTGCTCTCCCTAGCCCAAGACTCTCTCTCTAATAAATAAAGAACATAAACTCCGGGGCAGCTCCTCAGGTTCTCGAAGTCCCCCATCCGCTTTCTCCTAGGTTCTTCGCTGTGTTCCAAATGGCTGAGGCTACAGAATCAGTGAGTGACCTCTGGATAGCAGAGGTTTCACTAAATGTATAAGACATTCAAGGAGACAAACGAAAAAGTAAACAGAGCCGACATTAATCCGAAAGCGAATAAAAGTTCCGTCACGTAAGTGACAGTCGAGAGCACAGACACCCTGTTCTCTTGCCAGTCTCTTTGCTTTGCCTGAGGCAGAGGGCCGAGCCAGCCATGGCCCGGCTGCCCGGCTGTCTCTTCCAGCGTCCACAAAGGGCTCTGAACGGGTAGAACTGGAAACCATCAGATACAGGCAACAGTGGGCAAGAACGAGCTGGCAGAGGCAGCCCCACCTGCCAGCAGCTAATGCCAAGGGCTGGGCCCAGCTTCGACCATCTGCCAACCCCACCACTCCTCATGCACATCCCTGGGGGGAGGCAAGGAGCAGAGAGGTCCTATGACATGAACCAGGGCCCAACCATAACTGAGCAAGATGGCGGCTGCGGAGAAGCCATCAACAGACAGGTCCCCTGATGGACAGGTAGCAGAGCGAAAACAGCCCTTGGCATGCCACCCACTGGTAGTGCAATCTGATGTAAGGACACTGGCTGGCCCCTTCTGGACACAATGCCATCCTCCTGAAAAACGCCATGTCTCCATTTCACCGGATGTGGTCTTTGGGCTGGCACTAAATTCTGAAAATAAGAAAAATATTTAACTGCTCATTGAATTCACTAATAATGTGCTTTTTAAAAATAAATAATGCACCTTAAAAAATTAATCTCTTTTCTTTTGTAGGGTTCTATTTGTTTTTAAAATATTCTGATAGCAACATAAAAGTTCTACTACATAGGCCTATCGCCTCTTTACCCAGACTGTCACACACAAAAAATTTTTAAGTAACTGAAATAGAATAAGCTATCCTAGAAATAGAAGAAAATTCCAAAAATTACCCTTCTTGTACTGAGTATTCAACTTGTAAAGAAAGAAACATTGAACTTGTAAAGAAAGAAACAACAAATATCCTAAAATTAAAAACAGAAACTCTGGAAAGAATTCCATTATTTAATAGCTTTCCTTTATGCCTGGCATATAGTAGGCCCATAACAAATATTTATTGGGTGGCTGGCTGGATGGTTGAATAGATACAGTACTACAGACTGGAGAGTCTGAAGTTAACTGACCTTCCCTAGGACTTTCATTAGCAGGATGGGTCCCAAACCATATTGTGGCATGTTGAAGAAATATAATTAAGTAGTCAAGTAAAGTCTTTTCTAAAATGAAATCTGAGTATCTTTTCTTGGAGCCTGAGCCTAGGGATTTTAAACACTCTTGTCTAAAGGCAAGTTCAGACCTGCCCCTTGAACAGTTGATATTTACTAACCATTTACCAATTGCGTGCATGGGCCATTGTGCCAGGAAATGAAAATGGGAGTATTGTGAGCAAGACGGGAAGGCCCAACCCAACATTAAAACACCCTCACCAGAATCTATAATAGACCCACACAAACGAGGTCTCCTGATTTGTGACTATAGTGCATTGGGGAGAGAATGATCTCCAATGAATGGTACAGGGTCAACTGGAGGGGTAAAAAAATGAATCTTGATCCCTACCTTACACCATAAAAATCAATTTCAGATAGATTACAGATCTAAATATAAAACGTAAAACAGTGAAGCATCCAAAAAATAACATCTTCGTGACCTTGGAGCAAAGATTTCTCAAACAGGATACAAAGTTCCCTGACTATAAAGCAAAAAACTGGTAAATTGAACAATATTAATATTAAGAACTTCTATTCATCAAAAGACACGTAACATTACAAGAGTGAAAAAGGTAGCTCACAGGTGGGAGAAAATACTCAAACAACACATATTTCTGACCAAGGACTGATATCTAGGATGTACAAATATTAGTAGCCAGGATACATAAAAATCAGTAAGACAGACAACCTGACTCAACGTTTTACTTTTTAGTGGCAAAAGATTTGAACAGGTACTGCACAAAGAGAATCCCCAAAGTATCGATAAGCATATGAAAAGGGGCTAAACTTTCTAAGTCCTCAGGTAAATGCAAACTAAAACCCCAAGGTGATGGTATACTTAAGAGTGAAAATGAAAAAGAGAAAGCACCAAGTGTTGGCAAGGATGTGAAACAACTGGCTTCTTCCTATACTGCAGTGGGAATGTAAGTCAGTATAATTACTCTTGGCTGCCATATACAATCATCTGGAAATATGCAGCAAAGCCGAACATATGCACACCCGCTAAGCCAGGAATCTCACCACGTTGCATATAACCCGGCAGAAATGCAGACATATGTTCACCAAAAGACATGTGCGGTAATGTTCACAGCACCTCGATTCAGAATAGTCCCAAACTGGAAACCTCTCAAATGCCCATCAAAGCCTTCTAGAACAGATGAAAAAGAAGTGTGATGTACTCACACGTGGAATACTGGATGGCAACTAAAATGAGCAAACCCGAGTGGCCCGTGCTTCCAGGGCCTTTGCACCGCTGAGGTCATCTCTCATTCTGTAGATCCAGGTTCACGTGGGACAACTTGCCCAGAGAGGACCTTCCTTGGTCCCACCAAACAGGCCACGGGCATTCACCCTTTATCCCAGTGGCCTGTTCTATTTCTTTCACAGCACCTCTCCCAAGCTGAACCCACTTTGGTTTGCTCATTGTACTTGTGTTTAGAGCACAGGGACTTGGCTTCTTTGGTTCACTGCAGGATCCCTGGCACCTGGACCCTCAGCATCTAAAACTACGTCTGGCATATTTACTCAACTGATTTGAAGCTTATATCCACATAAGAGCCTGCCTGCAAACGTTTATATCAGGTTTATTTATAATTGCCCCAAACCTGAAGCAACCAAGATGTCCTCCAACAGCCGGATGGACAAATAAACTGTGGTACATTTATACAATGGGATATTATTCAGTTATAAAAAGAGCTGAGCTACCAAGTCACAAAAAGACATAGATGAATATTAAATGCCTATGGCTAAATGAAAGAAGCCAGTCTGAAAAGGCTACATACAATCTGGTTCCAATTCTATGCCATTCCAGAAAAGGCAAAACTATGGCAATGAAACAAGAACAGTGGTTCTCAGGGGCCTGGGGAGAAATGGAAAGAGTTGAATGGATGACTCACAGGAGATTTTTTTTTAAGGTGATGATATTATTCTATGTGATATTGTGAGAGTATACATGACACTCTGCATTTGTCAAACCCACAGAACTTTACAGCACAAAGAGTAAGCCTTTTGTATGCACATTAAAAAAAAAATCATTTAGGAGATTGGGGGACCCCAGAAGGGATGCAGAAGGTGACAAAGCAATCTGACTACATTACAAATGTAGGAAGCAACCTCACTGAAGGCGGGGGAAATAACTGGAAATGAGTGGAGTCTATAAGATCAAGTGCAACAGAAAATGCACATGGACCTGCACTCTCCTTGATCATGCTGTTTCTGTACCCAAAAAGATAAGGACACCCTGATTTCCCAAAGTGTTATCAGCACTTAGTTGGCAAAGGTAAAGAATCGAAAATATGAACAAAATTGCTAGCTTATTTTTTCCTTAATTATTTGCAATTAAAAATAAAAACCTCCTGGCTGCCTCAAACGAGGAGAAGGCAAAGCCCCAGGAAAGCTGCTCTTGACATCATAAAGCCCTGTGACAGGAGAGCTGGTGTCCTTGAAGGCAGGGAGCCCTTTCCTTACTGGTGACAACAGGCATATCTGCGCCCACCTCTTTTTTAAAATAACCTTAGATTTCTCACATAAGAGGAGTGCGTTCACTGGACAAAATGTAAGCAAAATAAGAATCACCCATAATGACACTAAAAACACTGTTAATATTTATTACACATCTTTGCAGCCCTTTTCCTAGGCACATATGAAAGATACCCTAGGAAAAATATTCTTATCCAGAATGAATGTTATATGATAATAGTTATATTACCACTTAACTCACATGCAATAATTCTCTTGAACTGAAAAGGTAATTCTCTTGAAGCAGCCCAACAAAATTTTTCATTCTGAGACACTGGCAAGGTTATTCCATATTCATAAAACCTGGTGTGTGACCAAAATTTTTAAACCCTCAAAAAAAAAATTCAAAATAAAAACTCCAAAAGCCTCTGTTCTCGTTTTAGCCAAAGAATATACTCTACCTTGAATATTTGTAGCAACAAGGATGAATCGATCATGGCAAAAAAAAGCATAGATGTTGCTAATGGTACTTTAATAAATATCATGGGCTTTTCCTGGGATGATTTTTTAACATTATTAATCCTCAAAACATCCCTGAGAGGGCTATATCATTTAAAAGGGAAAATTAAAGGAAACCAAGGATGACAACTCATAACCACACTGTGAATAAAGGCAGGTGCAGGGATCCTGCCTCATCCTTCTGGGCAGACCAAGCCTACTCCTTCTAATGCAATGCCCCGCACAAGGCCAGGCATTAAGCATTTGTTTATTTTTTTTAGGATTTTATTTATTTATTTGACAGAGAGAGAGACAGCGAGAAAGGGAACACAAGCGGGGGGGTTGGGAGAGGGAGAAGCAGGCTCCTTGCTGAGCAGGAAGACCGATGCGGGGCTCGATCTCAGGACCCTGGGATCATGACCCAAGCCTAAGGCAGCAGCCGCTTAACCAACTGAACCACCCAGGCCAGGCATTAAGCATTTAAAAGGAACCCAAGGTCTAAACCAATAAGGGATCTCTGAAATGAGACAACTTATTTCCTACCACCAGCAGGAAGCTATATCTAGGAACTTTTCCGTTTGTTGTGATTTTGTAAAGTGGGGCCAGAGGGAAAAAGACAGCCTGAATTCCTTGAGAAGGCTGTTCCATGCCTTGCCCACCAGACCTGCTCAGAGCCCCCCGCCTCGCACCTGCAGAGGTGGGGTGGGCCAGTGGCTTCATCATAACGGCTGACTTGACAATCTACGCTTCACTCAATGTTTTGTATATTCTCTGTATCTCATTCTTCGCCCTCCTTCACTGTCTTAAACTGCTTTATGCGAGGCAGTTTACAGTAAGGTGTCAATGATAAACAGACCAGTTCCACATTTTCTTCTTCTTTAGAGCAATGAGTTAACTCAAACTTGGGATGTTTCACATATAAAATGCAGCCCACTCTCCCTCTCTGAAGTTTAACATGCAAATATCCTAGAGGTTTGAGAAATGACTGGCAGTTAAACGCTTTTAAAGTCTCAGGCTACTTTAGATGATGTCCTATTTACCTAAATACACATGTTTTTATTTAAACATCCATCCATATAAACTGCTTCTGGCAGAAGATTACTGAATGCTGAACCATCTGGGGTTTGATGAAGAAATGGAATATTCTAGCTTAACAAAAGGCACTTGTCTACCAGAGATAGTACATGTTATTTTTTTTTTTAGTTGTAATATTTGTAGGCTCTTTTCATTATGGCAAGCATAATCATGTTTAGCACCAAATCAATGACTCATTTTCTCTTGACTTGTCAGAGAGCTGCCACACCCCATCACCAACAGAAGAAAAACCAGTTGACTAATTAGAATTGTTATGTCGAGTATTGGCTCATAAAGAACTAAACAGAAAAATCATCTTTACCGATCTGAAATCTCAACACCTTACCTATCTGGCTTGAAACAGATTTGATTCTTTTAACATTTGCAGAAATGAACGGAGCATCTACATCTGTTGTACTACTGACATATAAAATATAAAAGATATTAACAGATGATTCAACAGGCAGCTCAGGACAAAAATATCCTTTAGCAGAAGCAAAAGAAGTTGTTACGGCATTTGTACATTTTATTTAGAAGCATCATTTCTTTACTTCTCTCATGTGACAGGTAATAGCTGATGCTTTCAAACAGGTAGGATAAAATACCCACTCTGCAACCAATGTTTTATTTAAAGTGCGTTTCTAACTTTCCACCTCAAAACTCCATCTATGTGGACAGCTGGAGAGTGTAAGGGTTCCAATATTAACTGTCCGGGCAGACTTGACAATCCAAGAAATAAGTAGTACACTTCCTAGGATATATACTTGAGTGCTGATGGATTTGAATTTTTCTAAAGAAACCGCTGAATCCTGTTGATGGTTCATCTAATAAACTGCAAACATAGAATGGAATTCTGTAAACTGTTCAACTAAGATGAAGCATATTTGAAAATCTATCAAATAATTAAGCAGAAGAGCTTTGCCCGGTGTATGGGGCAAACATTCTAGAATAGCTGGAAATAACAGGGTGAGGGAGGTGAGCCACATGGTCACTGTTTCCAATTTCCTGCCTGGCAATTTAAACTCGGGCATGGGACTAAGCCTCTCTCAGCCTCAGTTCTGTTGTTTTAATTTTTTTTTTAAGATTTAATTTATTTATTTGAAAGAGAGAGAGAAAGAGAGAGCACAAGGGGGAGGAGGGGCAGAGGGACAAACAGACTCCCCGCGGAGCACGGGGGTGGAGGCAGGGCTCAACCCCAGGACCTTGAGATCATGCCCTGAGCCCAAGTCAGACACTTAACTGACTGAGCTACGCAGGTGCCCTTAAGCCTCTGTTCTGTTGTTTTAAAAATGAGGTAGCTACTGGGGTGCGTGGGTGGCTCAGTCGGTTAAGCGTCTGACTCTTGATTTCGGCTCAGGTCATAATCTCAGGATTGTGGAATTGAGCATGCCCTCGGAGGGGAGTTTGCTTGAGGTTCTCTCTCTCCCTCTGACCCTCCCCTCCGTGTGCATGCTCTCTCTCTCTCTCTTTCAAATAAATAAATCTTTTTTAAAAATGAGGTAGCTACTTCTATCACAGAGTCTTTGTGTGAATTGAAAGGGATTATCTGATGGCGCTTTATGGATTCTATCATCATACAAAATAAACAAATATTATTAAGACCAAAAAATTCTGCTCTCCACTTCCCACGAGAAGTGTCCACGAAAAATCTTAATTTATTTTTTCTATCATGTCATGCTCATTCTAAAACGAACTATAAAGTGACATTCTAGGAAGAAACTCCCCGGTGAAAATTAATTTGTTTATACAGATTTATTCAGCCTCTTATTTAGGCTATTTTGTACCCTTCAACTTTTAAAAATTTTATTTCCTAAAGCTGCTACTATTCTCCCTCTCAGATGCTCATTTTATATCTCAACACAAGTTAAAAATAAATACCACTATTAGTCAATTATGAGCTGCCAAGGTAAAGGACAAATAATAGGAACAGGAAAAGCCCCCCAACAGACAATATTATAAGTTATACATTGAAAATTTTTAAGTCAAATACGCCAGCTCTTCTTAAAGGTTAACCCAATTAAATTTTTCTTTAAAAGGCGGGTAGGGTACCTATGATATCTGCAGCGTCAAGATTTCAAATTTAACTTAGAAGTCAAGAGTAGGAAGTGCCAGAGGAGGGAAACAGGGTGTTTTTAAAGGCTTCCCAATCTGATTCTTCCCAACCAAGCCATGTCACACAAGAGATCATGCCAAGGGAAGGATGGATACACTCTCACTTTAGCTACTGGAATTAGCTCTGCAATTAGACGATCCTCTGGTGAACCAGCCTAATGCTTGTCTCAGGTTTGCCTTAAGAGAGAAAGACGCTTCGATTACCGCTTTAAATATCACCCTCTCTTTAATAAATCCCATCTTCTGCAGTGTAGGGCACCTTTATCATAGAAGCTCTAAAGGGTAGAGCTTAAAAACCCTAAACCAGCCTCATTTTTTCAGGTAAGGAAAGAAAACCTGAAAACAGAAGTCCATCATGAATATGACTTGCCAAGGTCATCGAGCTAATTAAGCAGCAGCCCAACTAGATCAAGTCCCGCAGGCCAGGGTCCTTCCCATAATACCCTGGGAACAATGGACATGCTTTGATTCCATAGATTTCATAGATGCCAACAAGGACCCGGAGCCCACAAATAACATATCCTGCCCTGGTTCATTGATTCCTGAAGTTCGGCCGGCTAGTAAGAGATTACTTTCTCTTACTTACAACCTTACTTCCTATTAAAATGAAAGATAATTAAAGGGTGTTTAGTCATTTACATTATAAAGTGAACGAATTTATCATATCCTTCCCTGAAAACAGGCTTTGAGTAAAGGGAGAAGCACAGAGCCACTATGCAGTAAATAAACATACTGGATACACTAAGACAACTGGGAACTGGACATAGTCTCTGCCCTCAAAGGGCTTTCAGTCATATGGACACCTCCTTTCTTCTCCTGTAACAGAAAGGGTTTCTTTCTTCTTCTTTTCCTCTTACCCAATTTTCAAGGATGAAGACTTCCTATTCCCCTTTCCGCATCTTTGCAAATATCTGTTGGAACGAATGAACCAATCAATCAATCAACACTCCCAAGTTACTTCCTGCCCTAAGGATTCTTCAAAAAAGGAAAAGCCCTTCTTTGAGGAAGGAAAGGAAGGAAGGAAAGGAAGGAAGGAAAAGCCTTTCCTCGACCATAAAGTCATGTGTTAGAGACGAATCCGCACCCTGGTCTCTCCTTTTTTCTAAGGTTTTACACCGTGAAACAGATTTCCCGAGCCCCAGTCCTGACTCAGAAAAAGCTCGTGAGACTTTACTGGCCCAAACTTTGAAGCAGAGGCAGGAATTTTGGCTCACATTCCCTGTCCTATTAAGACTTGTGTGAGCCCGTTGCTCTGAATCTTACCTGCTGATGGAAAAGCACTCACCCCTTCTTTGCCCAGCAAGCACAGCTACTCTCAGAGAAATGAACAATGACTGTGCAAATAAAATAGGATTCTTGTACATACTGAAAAATTAAAATTAGAGAGAAGAATCGCAGTAACCTGTGATTACTTCCTTGGAAAACTCTCATCCCTCTACCTCTGTGCTTTATTCCATTGCCACTTCCTTTCTGTTCACAGGTTCAAAAGACAGCACAGATATAATTCACAAGCAGGGGAGAGAACCGAAACTTTGAGTCAACAATGAAAAAGTAGACTTATAGCCCAGGCAGAGCCGAATTACATTAGTGCAGTTAATTTGGGGTGTGTCTTTCTGAAACGCACAGTTCCAGAAGATGGTCTAGAGGGCCAGTTTTGGTCACACTCACTTGGCGGCCAGGTGCTGGACACCTCAGGGCACCCTGGTGTGTGAGAGACACCGGGGCTGCAGGGGCCACAAGACCCTGCCCTCACGAAGCTGCGAGACAGGATTACACAAAGTGTTCCAAGAAAGGGGTGAGTAAGCACAAGCCAGTAGAGGCCTGTCAGCCAGCCTGCCAGGGAGGATGTGTCAGAGAAGCTTCCTAGAGGAGATATCCCAACGGTGAGCCTGAAGAACAGGTAACAGGTGGACAACTAAGCTAGGAGAGGCAGGGAGAGATGGTCTGGCAGAGAGAGAAGCAAGCTTGAAGGGGTCCTGTCTGCCCTGCATTCAGGGGTGAGGGACAGGGGCAAGAGATGGGGGCTACAGAGGCGGGCAGGGCGAGCCCCTGAGCCCTGGCTGCAGCCTAAGGTCTCATGCTTTGTCAGGAAGGCTGTGGGAAATAACAGGATCCAGCCTGGATTTCAGAAAACACTTTGAATCACCACAGCGAGGGGCAGTTGGAGGGGAGAGCTCAGAGGCGGAGGTCCCAGCCCAGGAACCTGAGACATGTATCTGTTCCTGACTCTGCCATTGAGAGGGACGTGGCCTCTGACCAGGGCCTGTTGCTCAAGCTCCCCGTACCTCAGTTTCTTGCAGAGTTACTGCAAGGTTGGGGTATGCAGTAGGAACTCAGTAAATTGAGCTGCTGGGCAGCATTGCGGCTACGTGCCTCTGGGGTCAGCATGACCTGAGACAGGGACAGGTCACAGCTGCTCTGGTCTCGGTTTCTTCCGCTACAAAATGAAGAAATGAAGAGAACACCACCACCCCCCCTCTCCTAAAGTTATTGTAAAGTTTGACTGTGGGAGACAAAACGTACAAGTCCCCTGGCCCTCCGCAGGGAGCTGCATTAGTGGCAAAGCAGAGGGCTGCTGCTGGCGGCCCTACCAGGACTCGGGGCAGCGGTAACTGCAGAGAACTGAGATGGAAGCGCCCATCAGTGAGAAGTGTTAAGGCGTCGCACGAATGCAGTGGCAGCGAGAAGTCAAGGCACTGGTGGCAGAGCCGTGAGGAGTGAGTGTCGCCAAGGCTCCGAGACTGCCAGGTGTTGACATGGAGAGCAGAGGCAAGAGAGGGGATGCCAGCAGGATCTCGGGCCGGGACATCCGTGGATCACAGCACCTGCCATTCACTCCCGAGGGGAGGGGGGAAGAGGAGGTCTGCAGAGGAAGGTAAACTCCATTTGCAGGCCGGTTAACCACGAGGCTCCCACGGAGCATCTAAGTGGAGTTATCCATTTCAAAACTCTCTGAGTATGTCTGGTCCTCAGAAAACAGATCTGGGCTAAAAATACAGATTGAAGAGTTGTCAGCATATGGCCAGCAACTGAAGCCACAGGAATATTCGTATCACCCAGAAAGAACGTGCGAGAGCGGGAGGCGGGGGGGCGCGGGGGACAACAAGACAGAAAGCAGAGCAGGGGCCCAAAGACAGACCCTGCCCAACATCAGATCAAAGAGATGGGCAGAGAAAGAAAACCCACAGAAGGGGGCTGGAAGAGTAGCTAGAGAAGCGTGGGAGACCCGGAGGGGCTGCCTCAGGAGCCACAGGCTTCCCCGGGGAGTGGCCAAAGGCGTCTAACGCAGCAGGAGGGCCCAGGCAAATACAGCCTCACACGGTCCCCCTGGATTGAGAAACAGCAAGGTCCTCGGGGCCGCTGTGGTGGATAAACAGTGTCTGGAGAAAGATCCAGAAAAACAGATAGTAAGAGTGGCAACCAGAGGGGATCCAGGACTGAGGAAGGGAAGCGTTTTTCGTGGCCGGTGATGGTTGCTGTTTCTATCAGGGAGCCCCGCTGCCAACCCACCCAAGGCAGGAGGACGATGAAGGGAAGAGGCCCCCGGACAGGCGGCCGCACTGGCTGGCGCAGCAGGAGGCCAAGGACTGGGCTGCAGGGAAGGAAAGAGCATGGGACAGTTGCCTTGAAAAGACAGGGGACGGCTTGAAATTCAAGCCATGAGATAGCCAAATACGGCCCGGGGAGACTAGGGAGTAAACCGCAAAATGAGATCATGCGCAAGGTGCACGCGCCACATGGGAAGAAACAATGCAGATTTTGCTCTTCCCTCATCTGGAAAGAGAGACTCCTCCTCTGAGAGCTGTCAAGGAGGCAAGGTGCAGCCAGGTGCAGCCAGGTCGTTTCAGAGCTGGGAGAAAAGCACAAGACCCTGGAAGCAAAAGCGTGCAGCCAGGTGCAGCCAGGTTGTTTCAGAGCTGGGAGAAAAACACAAGACTCTGGAAGCAAAAGCGTGAGTCCGAGGCGAGAATGCAGGCAGAACTAGTATGTCAGGGGCACAGCAGAAGCAGAGGAAAAGAGAGTGGGCGGGAGGCACCGGGAACATCAGATTCTCAAAAGAATTCTCTCGATCTAAGCTGAAAAATCAAGGCACTGCAACCACGATTTGTAAACACCTGTTTGGAGCAAATAAGCCAAAGAAGGTAGGTGTTCTTTTCAACAACGCTGAAATAAAACAGTAATAATGCGAGAGTGGGATATGGATTATGGTAACAAAACCATAAATCTGTTTTTTTTTTCCTAGCTATGACTCTAATAAAGAAACGCCACCAACTCACTCAATGCTAAAGCACGTCTTCTGATGACTGACTCTTTTTCATTCATTCAAATAAATGCCTAATGGCTGAAGAACTGTGCTCTCCCACACTAGGACATACACAAAGAAAATTAACGCAGATTGACGTCTCATTTCTCCATACATACATGAAAACCCACAGGAACTTCCAGAAAAAGGAAGATTCTGGGGAAAAGGGGAATGATATAGAGACGATTTGCCCACGTTCAAGTTCAAACACATACCGACATCCCTGACCTCAAAGTATCCACTCAACTTCTCCAAATTCGACCACCAAACAGATGCGAATGCCTTGTTTTCTCTTCCTTCCGGTCCTCTGCCCACATCACAGAGAATCAGCGATAGTTAGGGGCTGGTTGTGGTTCAAGGTACAACAGTGACTGTGTACCTACTGCATTCGAGATGCTATGTTCCATGTCTTTCCCATTCGGTCCTCACGACAATCCTGCAAAGAGGCCAGGGTGATCCCCTTAAACATAAGGGGAGGTGAGGCTTAGAGAGTTTACGGAAATTGCCTACACTCTCACGACTACTGAATGCTGGGGCCGGGAGGTGGCTTCAGGTTCTTCCAGCCGCAGAACACTTCCTCTCTTAACCACCACCTCCACTCCGAATGTCCCTAACTACTATTCCAAAGGGAAACGTGTGAAGTACTTTTCTTCCCTTGGCAACTGAGAATTTTGATTCGTAGACTTCTAACATGTTTAAGTTATTCCTTAATATTTCACAGACTGAGTTTATGGAGGTTTGGGAAAAAAAAAAGCAGTTTTTTTAAAAAGCCTATTCATTCTCCAATACCCAAACACATGGAGACTCACCAAATGATCCACAAACCAAGTTCCAAGCAATAGCTTCTACCTTCTGGCTCAGGTACTAAGAAAGCGGCAAAACAGGGAAATGTGATGTTGTTAGAGTGGGAATCTATATACAACACAAGGACCTGAACTTAAAACTAGAAGCCTGCTCCAGGTATAAGAACAACTCCCCGGTGGTGGTATTTCCCCCCTACAGGCATGATCAGCCAACTCAGAGGCTCCAACAGCCACTTCTGGGGAGTACACAACCCACACAAGTTCACGGAGGGTGCCTGGTGCTGTCCTGCCTCGAGAAGCGGTCGGTGCAAGGGGGGAGGTGCATCGGAATTCCCGGCCCCGGCCCTGCGCTGCCACATTTCAGCTGCGGGCCCTGGGGCAACCTTCTGGCATCTCTGTGACTCAGTTTCTACACCGACAAAATGAAGAATATCGGCAATTGTTACTAGGACTACACGAATCACACCTGATGCATCGAGGGCATTTAATAAACACCAGCTAATTCTATCACATATGTTTAGGCTTTTCCCTTTCTGGAGGAGTATTTTTTTTTTTAAGATTTATTTATTTATTCTAGACAGACAGAGAGGGGGGAAGGGCGGAGGGAAGAGAGAGAATCTCAGACCCCCCGCTGAGCGCCAAGCCCAACTCGGGGCTTGATCTCGCAACCCTGAGATCATGACCTGAACTGAAATCAAGAGTCACACGCTTAACTGACTGAGCCACCGAGGTGCCCCTGGAGGAGTATTTTTTAAACCGCATGCCACCGTCCAAAAATGTTATGGAATCTATTTATTTTTTTAATTAATTAACTTTTTTAGAGAGAAAAAGAGGGGCAGAGGGAGAGGGAGTGAGAGAATCTTAAGCAGGCTCCACGCCCAGTCTGCACTGGGCCAGATGTGGGGCTCACTCTCACGACCCTGAGATCATGCCCTGAGCCAAAATCAAGAGTCGGACACTTAACTGACTGAGCCACCCAGGGCCCCCTGAAATCAATTTAGAGGGTCACAACCAGCACTTCTGGAAAAGGAAATAGAACATTGTATTTAAACATTAATAAAGTCACATTTTACACTACCCTTGTCATTTCATTCTCTAGCATACATGGTAATATTAAGTGGTGCTTTCTGAATCTATGTGTCTTTCATACATCCATGTGTCCGTGTGTCAGGCAGCAATCTAAAGGGTATTTCTTTCTAGGGTCACCATCAAAACATTTGGAAAAACACTGATTTACAGAAGGAGCAATGACAGGGAGTCAGGGAGGATGCAAAGGTATAACATACCAGAAACCACGTTTTAAAATGCAGACAGCTGGGGCGCCTGGGTGGCTCAGTCAGTTAACTCAGTCAGTTAAGCATCTGCCTTCGGCTCAGGTCATGATCCCGTGGTCCTGGGATGGAGCCCCACATCAGGCTTCTTGCTCACTGGGGAGCCTGCTTCTCCCTTTCCCTCTGCCTGCCGCTCCCCCTGCTTGTGTTCGTTCTCTCTCTCTCTCTCTCTCTCTCTGTCAAACAAATAAATAAAATCTTTAAAAAAAAATAAAAATAATAAAATGCAGACAGCTGCAGCAAAGGGAAAGCCTAACTGGACCCCCAGGGTAACCCAGGAAATGCCTTCAGCGCACAAGTCTGTTTACGGCGAGGCTGCTAGAGGCATTTCAATAATCTGAGGTTAACAACAGGCTTTTATTCCCAAAGCAAATCACATTGCAAAACTGAAGTACAGATGTTATCTTGATACTGGGCAAGATGAGAAAAAATGATATGATTATCCAGTAAGCCATCTTGCAGTACTTGTCAAAGGAGACTCGATGCCAGATTTCAAACACTCTTAAAAACTGTCTGGATCTGGATGAGATATGAAAATGTCTCAAAACAGAAATTCTTAAATGAGGATACAGATCCATCCTAATAGTTCCATTATAACCAAATCCCTAGCTGAAAATTTAACTATCTGTATAAGAAGATGAAATGGAAAATAACTATAAACATAACTAAGCATTTTAGAATTTATAAAAAACACTTATCTCTATACCAAAAGGCTGTTTGATGTGGCATGCAGCAATACTGCCCTTAGACTGGGACAGAAGAGCCACGGGTCCTGGGCCCTAATCCTCCCACACCCATCTTCCTGCAGAGCTCCTAGGACCAGCTGGACCCACCTACTTGGAACCGCTGTCCCTCTGTCTGGTTTTAGGCTCTGCTGCAGATCCCCCGAGTTTCCTGATCCAATACCAAGCCATTTCCAGGGCATGAACAGGCTCCTCCCAGATCTGTCCTCCCAAGGGGGCCTTTGCCACTGGTCTGAGCCAAAGGTCTGATGAAGGGTAGACAGAGTAGACAGAGATTGGGTATGCGAGTGGACACAATGCTCTTCACCAGGTGAGACTATACTGTGGGTGGGAAGAAAAGAAAGCAGGCACGAGGCCAGGGGATTCTCCAGCTGCATTCCAGCTGTGAGCTCTGAGAAGTCTGAGAAGTCCCAAAATTCAAACCTAGCCTTCCAGGCCACTATGGAGATATCATTGTCAAGGGAGGTGGACAGAATAAATTTTATATCATGCTCATTTCAAATGCATTATTTTTAAATTTTAAATATTTAAAATTTAAATATTTAGACCTATGCTGTGAGGGCCTCCATCTGTTCTCTTGCATGGGCCCCTGCAAACTTAAGAGGCAGGGCCTGGTGATTAGCACGTGGGCTCAGAGCCACACGACCACGGTTCATACTCCCATCCCCATGCCCTGCCCTTCGCCAGCTCTGCGAGCTTGGGAAAGCCTCTTACTCTGGGTCTCAGTTTCTTCATCTGTAAAACAGACAACAGCAACCTCTTCATAGGGCTGTTGTGAAGACTAAATCAATTAGTCTTATTAGCTTATTAGCACTCCACAGAGGCTGTCTTCAGATTATTCTCCATACAAAATTGGCCACTGCAAACTTCAAGACAAGACCGCAGCCAGGAAGTTATTCTGCGTACTTCTTCTTTCCCACTCCTAATTTTAAATATCATGCTTTATGCCTCTCCAAAAGATCACTATTTTCTATTCCGAAAAGGACAAGTCATCCAACTGCTGACTGGCCTGATATAAGTTCTTCTGAAATTAAATATGTGTTCATCATCTCCCCCAATTTGGCAGAAAGCTCAGGCCCCCGGCCAGTTTGAAGTTTGGCAAATTCGCTTTCTGTGTCAATTGCATGCAGTAAAAATTTGACATTACCAATTTTAAGTGTAAAAGGAACATTCCCTACCCTCTACATTCATGAGATTCAGAGCGATTAGTCCTTCTCAATTAAGAAAGCAGGAGCTGACATACTTGAAGCCATCAGCAAGGAAAGGCTACAGAGAAGCTACAGAGAAGCTAAGCTAAAAATAGAGCCCCACCAGTGGAGAAATAGATGGAAGAAAACAATTCTTTATACGCCTATTTATGAGTCCACATGCTTTTTGTCATTAAAGGAAGGTGTATCATCAGCTTGGTAATTACAAACTGCCAACAACCTTCTCAATGACCAATATTCCTTAAACCTAAAATGACAGAGCAAACAACTGAAAGAGAAACACTTGCCACATTGTAATGACATGCTGGCCGCATAAAGCCCTCTCTCAAATCTCTAGTTTGCTGTACGCCAGAAGGTCTAAAATAGGAGAAGAGATGTACCAGGAAAAGATTCAAGGTGATGTTTACCCTTTAAAATATGTATCTAACCTACATGTTCAATACAGTGAACATCCAATCCACCATTTTCCCCAATTATTCTGAAGAATTTTTAAATTTTTTGATTTGCCAACCTGGTAAGGGGCCAGAACGCTCTAGTTTCCCCAACTACACCTAATTAGCCTCCCATAAAAGGAGCACTGCTAAAGCACTCTTAATTTCAGCACATGGAGACTCACCAAATGATCCACAAAATTTTTCTATTAAATCTTCTCCAAATCCAAAATGGAGTATAAAGGTCAGTATGAAATAAATGAAAATTAATTGGATTCTACAGAGGCAAGATTGAGCACATCCATCCACCCAACAGTAATCCCATCTAAATCAAATACAGTGTTTCTTGAAAGAGTTTTGCCAACTTCCTTCAAAAGAAAGAAAGAAAGAAAAAGAAAGAAAGAAAGAAAGAAAGAAAGAAAGAAAGAAAGAAAGAAAGAAAGAAAGAAAGAAAGAAAAGAAAAGAAAAGAAAAGAAAAAGAAAGAAAGAAAGAAATCCCAGGAACACTTCCTATGTTGGCCAGTTTTTATTTATGCAATTAAAATGGCTTTTTTTGTAAGAGCCAGGCTGGGGAAACAATATATTTTTACAAGCCTATTAGTCATATAGTCAAGCTTCATTATATCCTAATCATTCATCAGTAGTCCCTAATGAGGATGCTGTTGCCTCCTACCATGAGAATGTTAAGGAAAGGATGTGTTCACAATAGGCCATAAAATGTGTGAAAAACACAATACCCCAAACCAGGAGAAAAGCCAATGAGTTCATCTGGCTTTCATTTTTGCTGAACAGCGCTAACAGCTGTATGGACACAAACCTGCTTTAACTTAGAAGCCCAATCCTTAATTATTAATCCCCTCCATTCTCCCACCCTTCCCAAACTCCACGCCCTTAAGAGAAGTACAATACTTCATTCAGAATCGCTGTTATTAAAGACTCTCATGGGGAATCATTTTGGCTTCAGTCATTTTTCTAGCAGACGTTTGTTACAGCTTATTCTAAATATTTCTCCTAACATCAAGCATCTACGCGTCCGTCGGAGTTGTGTATGAACCTTAGCCCCTGAACCCGTAGGAAGTCACAGGGGTCGCCGCGGAGGGGAAGCTGGTGGATTCGGGGCAACCCGCACACCACCCGCAGAGCTACCTTCCTTCCACCAGGCACCCTTCCAGGTTGCCAAAGGCTCTCACTCTGCGCCCATCAACGGGAGTAACCGAGCTCAACCAGGGGGGGAAAAAAAAGCTGCTTCAACAAAGCCCAACGTGTGCAGCTTGGGTAAATGCAAGGATGAATTATGGGGACGCGCGTCGGGGCTGGCTGCAAAAGGGAAAGCGTCCATCTCATGATTTTGATGTAGAATTTCAGGAATCGAGGGGTCCTCTGGGATCCCCAGAACCTCTCCTCTCCGTTAAGCAGCTTTCAGGTCCCTTCCCTGTTCCCCCTCCACAGAAATCGGGATTGCCAGGATCTCAGCAGTGAGTACTGTTCTTGATGGGTTAGGCGCAGCTGGGGTGAGCCCTCTGAGGGTAGCTGCAGCTGGAGGCTAGAGGCGCCCCGGGCCCCAAGAAAAGCAAGGTGCTTAGCAAAACCCAACGCTCCCCACTGCCAACAAGGGGGCCCGCAACTCTGCGGGCACCCGGCATCTGGACCCAGGCAGGGGCGTCCCAACGGTGGCGCCCCGGCGCCAGAGGGCACCCCGGAGAGAGAACGCCCTGCGCCTCGCTCCCAGCGCTGGGTCCCCAGGAGACAGGGCGGTGCGCACCCGAGAGCTGGAGCCCTGGAGAATTCCGGTGTGGGCACAGCGTGGCGAGGGAGGCCCCCGACCCTCCTGGCCCCCCGCTCAGGTACCTCGCATCCGTACAGCTGACCCAGCTGCTCTACGATCCACTCCTCCAGCACCAGCCGCTTCCGAAGCTCCTTGCGATCATATTTCACTGTCACTTTTCCCTGCTGGTGGCGCCGCTGCTGCTGCTGAACCTGCCCCGCCGTGGCCGCCGTGGCCACCGTGGCCACCGGCGCCGAGTCCTCACGGGAGGAGCCTGAGCCACTGCTCGAGCCCGGGCTGCCGCCGGCGCCGCCCCGGGGGCTCTGGAAGAAAACCCGCGCGCCGCTGCCGCCGGCCCCACCGGCCGCCTCGCTGCTGCCCGTCGCCACCGACATGTCCCCGCGCGCGCCGGAGCCCGAGTGCGGCCCGGAGGAGGGGCGGGCGGAGCGCGCCCGGCGCCGCTAGCACCTCCGGCGGGGCAGCGGCATGCGAGGGGCTCGGCCGCACCTGCTCCGCGCGCCGCGCACGCCCGGCAGCCCGGCTCGTGGGGAGGTCGGGAGGAGCCGCGGCGACACCGAGGAGGACGGGCGGGGGAGGGCGGGGAAGAGGGAGGGGCGGGGACCGCGGCCTTAAAGACGCCGCCGAGGACCCTCTCGGTCCCGCCAGGGGAAGCGGATCTGGCGCCTGGCCGGCACAGGGCCCGGGGCGTGGGAGTTGCGCGCGGAGGCGGGAATGTGTGCGCGTGGGCACGCGCGGCCGCCTGTGCGTAGACACCGGAGAGAACCGGCTTGGGTCTGGTGCCAGAGATGGTCCTCCGCGCGGGTGACCGTGGCCTCTCCTCCCGGAGACGCGGAATTGCGCCTTTCGCCCCCAGCAGTGCCCGAGCGCACGAAACCCGGCGCCTCCAGCGGCCTGGCTCCCCCCCCCCCCTTCCCCCCCCCCCCCCCGGCCCCGGCGCTGCCCCCGGGGAGAGAGGACCGCCCGGAGAGGGACGCGGGGAGGGACCGCGTCGCAGGTTCCTCCTGAAGGTTTTCTTTGCCCTCCCGCCTCTTCGGATGGCGGGGAAGCGTCTCCTCCCTCCTGTCCCCACCCTCCAGCTCCAGAGACATTCCTTTTCATGCCACTTCCTCTCTCAGATTGTGAGAAAGATTGACGAGGCGATGTTTGTGCAATCAGACAGTCAAAGCGCCTGAGAAATTCTCTTCAGACCAGTTTTTCTCTCCTTACAAAGTGTGTTTATTCGTAGGCAGAGCATTCATATATCTTTGTATCTAAAGGGCTGCCGGCTTGATCTATCGCTTGGCTAAGAGGCTGGGGACATCCAGACAGCAAACATTTCTCTAAAGGAGTCAGTGCTGTTTACTGGGCTTACATTTCTAGTATTGCATTCCCTGGCTAGCCAGCTTTCCTCTCTCTCAATACCACTGCCAAGCTACCTCTTTTTACCGGGGAAAGCAATTGCACTAATTCTACTCTAAAAACATCAGGCAGCCAAGTAGAGTTACAAATGAATGAGCTTATTATAAAGGTTTAAGGCAAAGAGATGGGGAGGGAAATTATAAACAGAAAACTGCATGTGGATGTGTGTAAAATCATAGGGAGACACTACTATATGTCTCTTGCACCTAACATTACATTTCTGTTCAGGCAACTGAAAGAAACCACAAAGATGCTCCAACACATTAAGTGGCTTTTATGAACTTCTTGAAAAAGCTGGTGAGGTTTACCAGCAGCTACTCAAAAAAGTTTCTCAGAAGGAAAGTAGATAAAGTTGATTTCTTCTGAACATTTTCTAGGGTATCCCTGTGTGGGATTCTAGACCAACAGCTGTAAAGGGAAATAAAAGAAGTAACCAACAACTTTCTCCCTGGCTTTTCCAGCTCTGCAATCAACCAGTGTGCAGGTTGATCTGCTCTACCCAGATTCATGATCAGCTTCGCTCCGTCCCTTTGAGGCTTTCACCAAGAGCCTGAGAAGGGATTTTCCCAAGGAGTTCCATACCTGAAGCTCATCATCAGGGCAGGCCCTGAAGAGTGAAAGTAAAGGATCTAGTGAGGGACTGTGTGAAATGGGATGGCTGGAGTCCTATCACAATTAGAGGGGGGTCAAGGCTGGAACCTCTCTACCCCATGGAAGAAGCCAACTGTCCTCAAGGTAGGTTCCCCACCCAACTTTTCACAGACAAAGACATAGAACTACAATGATTGGCCCCTAGAGATTGATGACTGTTTTCCACATCACCTCCACCCCAACCTGCCTGGGGCATCAGAGGTTGTTCTAAACCCTGAACATGTAGCCAAGAGGGTGAGGTACCTCTGTTGGCCGGGAGAAAGAGGGTGGTGGAAGGAGGTGGTGATCAATGACAGAATAAGCTTGTCTGGCTCCAGATATCTGGCACTGGTCCAAGTTAGCTAGCCCCAGCTTTAACCAACTGAACCAACCAGGAGAATTTCAATCAAAACAAAAACAGCTAAAATTATAGTTAATGAAGGAGAAACTACATAAAATGTCTCCCTGATTCTGGCACTAGGACCTGGCTCTACCAATATTTTGAAAAATTGTGCCTGTGATCCAGGAGTATGGCAAAGAGTGGAAAATTCCAACCAATTCCAACTCCTTTGAGTCTTTGGACAATGAATTCAGTCATTCAAGAACAACTTCAAAGAGTTTATAAAAATTCACTAAGTTTTTTCTGAGAAATTCTTGTGTCAATTTTTTTTTCACTGTGTAGGATCCTTTATTCCTTTGTGCTTAAAACTCAGCTTTCACTTACAACTTCAAAAATGACAGGTACTAAGAGACATTTAAGAAGAAACTTAGGGTTTTAAGCATCTTCACTTGTAGAAAAATAGCCAGTGAGGAGTCTGTCTCTTTCCTCACATACCTTCACCTTCGTTGCCCAAATGAGTCATCTTGACTTACAATTAGGAGTTGAACTAACATGAAAGTTCCTCTTCCTGTAAATCCATTTGCTCCACCTAGGACATGATGTACACTTGAAGGGAACTCCCCACCACACAGACACACACAGACACATACACACTTTAATTCCATGTTTCAAAATATTTGGGAGTAAGGGGATTATTCTCAGGCCAGACACATACACACACACACACACACACACTTAATTCCATATTTCAAAATATTTGGGAATAAGGAGTTTATTCTCAGGCCAGAGACCCTTTACATAGATGACTAAATTGAGCAAAACCAGCAATATTTCTTAACTCCAAACTATACGTTTTTGTTCAAGGCACTTTCATTTCTAACCCATTTAGACAAGATTCTTCACATGCTGGTTAATCAAAAACAATGAGTGGTTTTTAGTGACTTGAATGGTCTGAGAATTTTCTAGAACACAAGAGATGAGCTTTTACCTTAAGGCAATTACTCAGTGCTGTGAAGCAACCTAAGGAAGATTCGCCAATATCCTTTCTTCATAGTTTTGCATTTTCTTAAATTGCTCTCTGGTTTGGAGAAAGTTTATTTTAGGAATTATATATAGTTCCTTCATCTCTGAAAACTATGCCCAACGTTTGTTAAATAAGGTGACTTTATCAGGGGTCCTAGCTTTTTTCACCCCTCCAGGGAAACAAAGATTAAATACAAATATTTATACTCAGATGCAAATTTCCTTACTCCTTACAGACTAGATGTCGCAATAATTATGCAACACCTGGTAATCTACCTTGAGGCTGTAATAATGGCAGTCCCCATGGCCCACAAACCTGAACAGACAATTCTTATCTTGACCAGTAAATGTCAGTGATAAGGTGCCTACATCCGAATTCCCTCAAACAGGTGGTAAAGCCAAAAGACAAATCAAAAGTAATTTCAAGTCTGGTTTTCATCATAAAAGTAGAAGAAATTTAATCTGTCCCATTGGATTCTATCAGTTACCCACGGCATTTTCTGTTTTCAGAATACAGTCCATTAGTTTCATTATTCCTTTTGCAGTGATAGCAGTAATGTTGATAGCCTATCAGTGTCATTTTTCTTTTGGCTACCGTTTCACCCTCTTTTTCTTTTCCTCCTCCCAACTCTGGGATTTTGATTGCATTGTGCATTACAATTTGGAATCCTAATCCCAAAATAAACTTGGCCATTACTCATATAAATAACCAGAACATCAGCGGTCATTGTTACCGTTCTAAAATTTTGTCTCCACAATTGCCAGAAATTCTTACTTGTCTGTTCAGAGAGGATGGGGGTAGGCGGTGGGATTCCACAGTTTCACCTCATCCCTTCTAACAGAGGCTAAATGTCCCGCACCTTCCTATAAGCCTCGCTCGTGAAGGTTTTGTCTTTCTGTAACACTAGGGCCAAATTTGTCTCTGGAGGAACACGTCACCCCCCGTCTGGCCAACAGCTTCTTGCCCTCCCCATTTCATTGCCAAACATTTTGGAAGAGCTGCCCATCCTCCCACCCCGTGTCTGTCTTCCCTGGTCACCATTCAGTCCCCCCACAGTAGAGTGGCCACCACTGGACTGAAGCACCAACCAACATCACCAGGGAACTCCATGTTGCTCAATTCAGTGTGAGCCTTCCAGCTCTTACCTCACTTGACCTCCTGCCGCATTTGACAATCTTGAACCTCTCCTTACTTTTCAGACTCTGTCCTCTCCTGGCTGCCATGCCAACACCCTCCGGGTTTCCCTCCCACCTCTTTGTCTGGGTCTTCTGAGCTCCTTTTCCAGTATCCCTGCCTTAAAGGTAAATGGTTCCCCAGATTCTACCCTCTTCTCTTTGCTCATTCACACTCTCTCCCGGGGATTTTGTCTCCTGCTAAAGCTTCCATTTTGACAACCTCCCATCTACCGGCCACCAACTCTCCAAATCATGAGCCAGAGCAGGTTTCTGGTCCAAGCTTCAGGTCTGAAGGAATACCACATTTAGTGCCGATGCACTATGCACATATGTGTAGAGTTAAGGTACACAGATGGACACCTATATCAGCTCATTAGAGAAGAAGATACAGCAGTAGCCCTTTCTCCACAGGGGATACAGTCTCACCTGAAACCATAGACCGTACCAACCCCTATATTTACTATGTTTTTTTCTATACACACATACTTATGATAAAGTTTAATTTATAAACTGGGCATAGTAAGAGATTAGCGACAATAACTAATAATGAAATAAGACAATCATAACAATATACTATTGTGAATGTGGCATCTCTGTCTCAAAATACCTTATTTGTCCTGTACGCAGCCTTCTTGTGATGATTCAAGATGATAAAATGCCTGCATGATGAGATGACATGAGGGGAATGACGTAGTGTTCATTCGGCTGCTATTGACCTTCTGACATGTCAGAAGGAGGCTCGTCCACTTCTAGACCGCAGTTGACCATGGGTAACTGAAACCACAGGTAAGGGGGCTATAGTCGTACAGTGAGTATGCTTTTGGCTGTGGACTGCACAGTAAAGAGTGCTCTAGCTCAGCATTTTCCAAACATTCGATAAGAAGTACATTTATGTCATGACCCAAATATATATCCACACACATAACTTACCCATATTACATGTAATACACCCCCTACACGTCCTATTCTCTTCCGTTGCATTATTTGGAAGGAATGCTGGTTACAATCAACTAAACAGATTTCCCAACCCACTGAAGGGTTGCAGCCCAGAGCTGGGAAAGCACTGCTGTCAGCCAGAGCTGTCCCTACGAGAACAGATCCTGGCTGTCCTTAGCCTTCATGGCACACTCGGGGCTGGTTATTTATTCCCCTGGCACTCTCTTTCTGTCATTATTAGGTCATCAAGTGTTCTGGTGAACGACTTTGACCCAAAATGGCTGACCTCGGGCATGTGTGTGATCCTCCTGAAGATGCCACAAAAGAACTAAAGAGGAAAAATATTCTGGACATAAAGGTATACCTTTTGCTGGACCTCCATGCTCCTCCCTCAGGGAATGGGGAAGGGCCTCGAGGGTAAAGATCAGGAGGACACCAGGGATTGGTAGAGCCTCCAGTTTGCCGACAAGTATGTTGTGGTGGTTACCAGCCTAAGCCCTACCGCCCAGCTGCCTGGATTGAATCTGGCCTCTGCGACATAGGTGCTGTATGACCTTGGCAAGTCTCTTCACCTCTCTGTGCCTTCTCATGTCTCCATCTAGAGAACAATCAGCAGTGCTTGTCTAAAAGGTTGTTCTGAGAGAAAATGAGTCACTGGAAATAAAGCACCTAAAACAATAAAATAGTGCCCGCTGTCGTGTGTGAACATAACATGCCATAAACATGGCAGAGAGGACTGACTCACTGTTGTTCCAACAGTGTCCCCAGGAAATTATGGCCACAGGCACATCTTCACTTCAGGGATGTGAAGCAAGCAGTGGGAAATCATCTCCATGGGCATCCTGTTGCCACAAACCCTAGAGCGTGATTCAGTTATTGTCCCCATTGGCAAATCCAAATAAAGGAAGGTAAGCATGTATCTCTAACTGCTTACTCGGTTGGGACCTGCACCTGGATGTCTTGTAGTCATCCCCAAATTAACAAATTCAAACCAAAACACCATCTTCCAAGCTGAACCTGCTTCACTTCCAATTTGCCTTCTGGCGGGACTGTGTAACACCATTCACTTCTTGTTACACTTAGAAATTCTTGGTCTTATCCACTGTGTCCAATCCATCAACAAGCAAACCCTAATGATCCCACGCTTGTCTGGGTCCTGTCTGCCCTCTCCTCGTTTGGGTTTCTTCTGTGGTCTCCTTGCTTGCCTCCACACCCTGCCTCCCACCCGTTCTTTCTATTGCTCCCACAGAGAGCTTTCTAAAAGCAAATGTGATCATATCATATCATATGCTTAAAATTCCCTCCACATTCCCCGTTCTCTTCAGGCTACAGTCCAAACAACTTCACATTGCCCATAAGGCTTCTCTTGTTTTCTTTTCCAGCATGTGTTCAAATACTCCCCACTGCACCCCCAGGCGCACACACTTCACTCTGCCCATCACCTTACATAGCCTGGGATTCCCAAATACGGAACGCTCCCTGTCTACTTTTGTCTGTGCCTACAACCTCACCTCCCAGGTCCCCATGGTGCCAGCCTAACCCTTCACACTCCCAACTGGGGTTAGTCACCTCCCTAACTAAGCTCTTCCCAATTTCCTAGCAAGGTCTCACTCTCATGTCTGCCCCTTGGCCACCATCTATCACATCGCCCATCAAGCCTTTCTATGATCAAGTCTCTGCTCAAATGTCACCTCCTCAGACAGGCCTTCTCTCTGAACCTCTGTCCCCTTGCTCTCTTTCTCTTCCTCACTCTTATGACCACTTGAAAATTATATATATAATTATATAAGATATTATATTTTATATATTACATATGTTATATATATTTTATATATTATATATAATATATATAATTAATATAATTATATATTATATAATATATATAATTAATATATATTCTATATAATATATATAAATATATATAATCAATATATAATATAATAAATATATATATTATATATTTATATATTACATAGCAGTATATATTATATGATGATGGAAGGAGTCTTTTGGGTCATCTGTCCCTCCCACCAGATTATAAACCCCTGAAGACAAGTATGTGACCAAGTGGAGTCTGTATTCTCAGGACCAACAACAGTGCTTACAACATGGTAGGCACCCCAAAGCAATACATGAGTGAAACCATCCCCACTTCTGGCTCAACACATTTTTTTCTTGATCGTCCAATATAAATACACAAAAATGCAGATCTCATCACTCCTCAGTACAGGCCCTGTCTGATGCTAGCTGTTCCTATAAATCATAGGAAGTCACACTTCTCCCCTCTACAGAGATACTCCCAGGATTCTTACTAGGTTTCCATAGTAAGCAAAGGAAACGGTTGTCACCCAGACCTCCCAAGACCCTACACTTGAGCTGGATTTTGAGTCACCTCTTCCTCCGGCATTTAGTCTTGGCTTTTGAGCATCTGGTTGGTTGGAGGCTGTTATGAGACATGGCTGAGGCATCAGGTGTAAAATCACATTGTCATTCCAACCCTACTCCTATCAAGACTCCACCATCAGCTGGTCACAGTCTCCCCCAGCTGTTGTTTTCAAACTGTAAAAGTAGGACTGGTCAGAAGGCCACCACCTTAGGCCATCTGTGGGGCAGCACCAATTTTGTTTTTTCCCAGGGCATTGTGGGAAGAGGTGTGGTCCTGAGGCACACAGCTGGTCTGTAGCTTGAGCCGCCTTCAACACACCAAGCGAGTCTGATCCCTGCCCCCTCACCCCAGGCGATCCCACTTGTCCTATGACAATGTCAAATGTCTCTAAAACTTTCGAGACACCAATTCTTGAGTTCTGCACTTACCTCAGCGTGGACCAGAAACAAACCGTTCGCCCTCTGGCACCAGGTCAGGAACCACACCCTGCAAAACCCTGAGCCATTTTGTAATTTCAAACAGCTTATAAACTTTAATAGGTATCATAATAGCGATAATAACTGGGCATTGTCCTCTAGTTAGAGAGAATGAGACACTAGTTTTTATTTCCTCCTCGGAAAACTTTGATAAAAACCGAGGTGAGTCCAAAGCTATAAGCAATTAAAACAGTATGGTACTGGCATAAAAACAGACACATAGATCCGTGGAACAGAATAGAGAGCCCAGAAATAAAGCCACTATATGTGGTCAATTCATTTATGACAAAATAGCCAAGAATATGCAAGGAGGAAAGCATGCTCTCTTCAATAAATGGTGCTGGGAAAACTGGCCAGCCACATGCAAAAGGATGAAACTAGACCAGTATCTTATATACATAAAAATTAACTCAAAATGGATTAAAGACTTGAATGTAAGACGTGACACTGTAAAACTCCTAGAAGAAAATATAGGCAGTAAACTCCTTGATAGCAGTCTTGGTGATGTGTTGTTGTTGTTGTTGTTGTTTTTAATCTGACAGTAAAAGCAAAAGTAAATAAGTGGGACCATATCAAACTACAAAGCTTCTGCATAGCAAAGGAAATCATCAACAAAATGAAAAAGCGACCTGCTGAGTGAGAGAAAATATACGTAAATCATGTAACTGGCAAGGGGCTAATATCCCAAATATATAAAGAGCTCATACAACTCAAGGGCAAAAGAAAAAAAATCCAATTTAAAAAATGGGCAGAGAATCTGAAGATTTTTCCAAAGAAGACACTCCAGATAGCCAACTGGTATTTAAAAAGATGCTCAACATCATTAATCCAGGGAAATGCAAATCAAAACCATGACATATCACCTCCCACCTGTTAAAATGAGAATATCAGAAAGACAAGAAATAGTTAAGTGTTGGTGAGGATGTGGAGAAATAGGAACCCTCATGCACTGTTTGTGGGAATGCAAACTGGTGCAGCCACTCTGGAAAACAGTATGGAGGTGCCTTAAAAAATAAAAAATGGAGCTACAATAAGATCCAGCAATTTTACTTCTGGGTATTTATCCAAAGAAAACAAAAACACTAACTAAAAAATACCTGCACCTTCATGTTTATTACAGCATTATTTACAATAACCAGCATATGTAAACAACCTAAGTAGCCATTGATGGATAAATGGTAAAGAAAGTGTGAGATAGATCTATTTGCACACCATTGCTGTAGAGGATGGCGCGAGAATCCTTGCTTTAGGAATCAACATCCCTGTTCCCATATGTGTCTCTCAAGACTGTGGGGATTATTATGCTGTGTTGATTGTGTTGTATTGCATGTTGCATTGTGTTACAGTGGGCCCCATCCCAGGGTACAGGGGGCTGGTTATTCATGAGGGGCTTGACATTCCCAGTGTCAATTGTCTCAAGATCTGGAAGGTCCTTCTTCTGGAAACAACTCTTTAGCTGCTGCAGAGGGAGATGGGAGAAAAGGTTTTCCCTTGGCCTTGTGATTACACTGGAGATGATGATCTAGAGCTAATTCCACTCTGCTTATGGTGTCCTCCACGGGGAAGCGGACCCACAACAGGGTCGGCAGGTCCTGAACTAGTCTTATCTGGAGCAGACGACTCAAGGTGATAATATTTTGAGTCTAACAATACCAAAAGCTACTCATCACTGACATCTATTAGGCGTCAGGCATTTTATTATAAATGCTATATCATTAAACTTCCCACAATCCCACACGATTATCTACCTACAATATTGATGACTTTGTTCATATGAAAGATAAGGAAGTCAAGCTAAAAGAAGTTAAGTAACCCCTACCTCCAACCTAAGGTTTTATAGGAAGTGGAGCTGGGATCTTATTTTGCTTCGGCTGGCCTAGCTGATAGTAAAATCTGACTTGAATGTCCCCAGTCTGCCCTCAGTTCTATGCACGGGTGTTAGGACAGGGCTGTGTTCAGGGCAAGGCCATAGGGTCATGGGCACTCAGCATCCCCTTTCCTTCCATTCTGGCTTGGCTCAGTGTAGCCTGGAGTCATCGTGAGAGACCCTCAGGGGGCAGGCAGCCTCAGAGGAGCATGAACTCACCCCTCCCAAGATTGCTAGTCTACTTCCAAGTCTAGAGGAGCCAAGTTTTGTTTTTATTGATGAAGTCACTTTTCCTTTCCCCTTCTCTGCTTTGAAAACTGATAACGTCTGAAATAGATCAGCAATTATATATAGCACCTGCTGGCTGTTCAGTTCCATGGTCCCTGCCACGTGGGAGGCAAATCCGATGCTGGGCACATGGCACACCAATTAAGCCAAAGCCTGTGGAAGCCAGGCCTGGGTGCTGGTGCTGCTCGAAATTTCTGGGTGATTCCCCTGTGCAGCTAGGGTTGAGGACCACCGCCACAGACCATTTGGGGACAGTCTTATGTGTGACAACTTTCTCAGCCTTCTTCCATTCTTTCCCACTCTTAACTCTCCTCTGGAGTTGTGCTCCACAAAAACCTCAGAATCATCATCATCAACCCTCCAAAAGTGCTTAATCAAGTATGTCAATTTCTTTAAAAAATGCACTATTCAGTCACAGTGTGAATTTCACTGTACAATCTGAAACTGGTGAAGCAATTTGGCAATGGTTTTGAAATATAAAGGGTAGATATTTATTGATAGACAAAACACCTTGATTATAGAATTATAAAGGGATTAGATATAGTTATATGATTGTATAAATAAGTAAATCTCTCATACCACCAAAAAATCTAATTACCTAACTAGAAAAAAAAAAACAAAACCTTAGAGAGTATGGTCTGTCAGAACCTTGTGTAGATCCTAGGAATCATAACCTGTTGAAAAATTGGAGAATGGCATTTCTATCTAGCTTTCTTACTTAAAATAACAGAAAAATCAACCACACTATGTTGCATATATAATGTTAGAAACAGACCAAATTATAATGTTATATGTCATGGTACAGCAATAATGTTATAACCCAGAAAATGAGCCAAGCAGTAAGTGTGCATAATGCCCTCGGTGTAGACAGCAAAGCAGTAAGCTGCAGAATGAGTAATAAATGGCATTAACCTCCTCTGCCCCAGCTGCCCAACCCACAGAGAGAGAAAATTATTAAAAATTCCACAAATGCCCTTTGGCTGTCTGAACCCTTCTGAAGATTCTATATAGAAAAGCCCAGAAATGCTGTAAAGCATAATGAATGAAGATAAGCCTCAAGGTACTTCCAAAACTGTCACTGTATATATCGTAGAACTGCGATTATAATCACAGCCATCATTTCAGAAAATAAAAATGCTGGTAAATTCATGCTTCTGGTGAACCAAGAAATGTGGAGTCTTCCTAGGAAAGAGGGTGAGAATCTAATTTACCTGTTGTGCTGTATCCCCTACCCCGCCCTGTACAATCAGTCCGGCTGGGCCACAGGGCAGACCCCACACGTGGGGAGGTCGGCTGGGCCATCTGCCGTTGCTCATCCTGGCATGCAGTTGTTGGCTTCCAGGCCGTGAGCCAAGCTGTGAGTGGGTGATGTGTGTCCTTCTTCCTGATTTCTGGGTCCCCTACCTCCCCCAGGTGCATATTCCAGGTGCCCTGTCCCGCCACCACAACCCTTCACAGGCAGAGCTTCTCACAGGGCTCTCCCCTGCCACATGCCTTCCACTTCTCACCTCCTCCCCACCCGGCAACTTCCCAGCCCCCGCCCCATCCCCCATTCGCCCATCTCCCACCCCGTCATCCTCCACCAGCCCTCTCTCTCATCCTTCAGCACCAAGGTGGTAACTACTGACCGGGATAAACCAGCCGTATGAAAACGACACAGGCAACAAGCCTGTGCTGGGTTGAATAGTGTCCCAACTCCCCCAAATTCATGCCCTCCCTAGAACCTCAGAATGTGACTTTATTGGACAATAGATCATTGTCTACAAATGCAGATGTAATTAGGAGGAAGTACCAAAGTAGGGTAGGCCCTTGATCCAACACGCCTGGTGTCCTTATAAGAGGAAAGGAGACCCAGCGACACAGAGGAAGACTAGAGAGACACAGAGAAGATCGTGGATGACAGAGGCAAAGATCGGAGAGACACACCTCCAAGTCAAGGAACACCAAGGATCGCCAGGAACCACCAGAGGCTAGAAGAGCCAAGGAAGGATCTTTGCCCAGAGCCTTCGGAGAGATCATGGCCCTGCCAACAACTTGATTTTTTAACCTTGAGCTTCCAGAACTGGAAAAGAATACATTTCTGTGGTTTTAAGCCACCCAATCTGTAGTACTTTGTTTTGTTTTTTTAGTATTTTATTTATTTATTTGACAGAGGGAGACACAGCGAGAGAAGGAACACAAGCAAGGGGAGTGAGAGAGGGAGAAGCAGGGAGCCCAGTGCTGAGCAGGGAGCCCGATGTGGGGCTCGATCCCAGGACCCCAGGATCACCACCTGAGTGGAAGGCAGACACTTAACGACTGAGGCACCCAGGCGCCCCAATTTGTAGTACTTTGTTAGTCTAGCCCTAGGAGCCTTTATAAGCAAGTGTGTACCTGGTGACGAGCTAGAGCCTCCTGCAGACTTGAGGTGGAAAATAAGTTTCTTCTCAAATGGCAGCTCATGTTGCTTCTCGGGGCCACTTAGCATGAGGCTTGGAGCTGGGCTGTGAGGCCATGTCCAGGCTCTGCAAGGAAGAATGACATCAGGCAACTAGCGTCGTCTACCATGGTCCCCAAAGAGAGAGTGACAGCTCATGCCCATCCTGCTGGTGGCACTTCCCCGGCTCATAGCCCACGTTTTCTGGTCAGTGACTCCCACCATCATCCACCATCCTACCATGTTGCAAATTTTCTGTTTTTCACTTTGTAGGGAAAAAAAAGGAAATAAATACAAAATAACACACTTAGAATTAGAAGTTAACTTTTTTGGGGCGCCTGGGTGGCTCAGGCGTTAAGCGTCTGCCTTCGGCTCAGGTCCTGATCCCAGGGTCCTGGGATCGAGCCCCGCATCGGGCTCCCTGCTCAGCGGGAAGCCTGCTTTTCCCTCTCCCACTCCCCCTGCTTGCGTTCCCTCTCTCGCTGCGTCTCTCTCTGTCAAATAAATAAATAAAATCTTAAAAAAGAAAAGAATTAGAAGTTAACTTTTTCAAATCTAATCTTTAAAAAAAAGTGGAAGTATTCATTCTTACACAAATGCACTGAATGTCAGCTAATTTCTTAATTAATGGAAACCAGACCCAATACTTCCTTAGTAGACTAAAGAATGTTGCAGAAAAGTCCGGCAAGAAGGAACCAGCTTGTAAAAGTTTAAATAGATAAGATACAAAGTCAGAGTGGTTCCATAAAATTTGTGAGGCTGGAAAAATATGGTTTCTAACCAAGAGGGTTAAGATGATAAAATCGCGGAAGAAAACAAAGAACGATCTGGCTTACTGTATTAGCTTGGTACCCCTACTACCTATTAGCATGGTATTTGGCAAGTAGTAGATTTAATAATGAATACATGACTACATATGTTAATTTAAAAAAAACCATATATTTAAATACCAAATGCTATTTGGACATGAAAATACCATCTTGATAAGCTGTAACTCGCTATACTCTTCCACTCAAGCTTATTAAGAGAGGAACATTGAGAATCACGTCAGCATTCTGAAAGTCAAGATTCAAGGAGAATATTAATACCATCACTGTAATAACAACAGCAATACTCATATATGCTCCTAAATGCCAGCTCATCTCACGATTGCTTCTTTTACATCTACTAACCATTCAATCCTTACAACTCATCATTTTGTAGATGAGGCAACGGAAACAGAGAGGTCAAGTACCTTGCCCAAATCACACAGCTGGTAAGAGCCAGCCAGGCAGTGTAGCACCCGATGCTATGCAGCCTCGGATCAGAGTCATTCCTCCAGCAAATGTTTGCGAAGTACTCGCTCCATGCAAGTCTGGCCATTGTGCTGAGACAGTACTGAGTCCCTGCAGAGAACATTCTTTCTGGTCACAACACACTCACGTTACTGCCAACTGAGATTCTGACACTCCACAGCGCCCTTTATAAATTCAGCAAGCCTTCGCTTCCTCAATTCTCTCTCCCCATGGAGTCAGGCAAGTACAGAGGAGCCTTTCCATTGTAACACGCCATGTACAGCGTGCGAAGCATGGTGTAATTGGGAAGGACCTGGAGATGTGGCTTGTTTTCCTACGGGAGGAAAGGTAGTGTTGGCAAATAAATTAATCTCGTTTATTTAAAAAGCTAAACTGTTTGTTTGCTCAAATAGCTGTCTTTCCAGATGTCACATTTCTCCTGGACATGGTTAGAATGGCCAGATTGAAATTAAATTTTAAACAGACAGGGAAGGGCACAGCAGTGATGATTCTATTTGCAGGATCAAGTGATGACATCCTTTTGCCAAATCTCCTGGAAGTTCTAGTAAATTTTTTTTTAGTGCAAATGAGAAATTAGAATGGGATTGAGGGGATTTTGCTAATGGGGATGTTTTACCTGATGTGGCCATGATAATATGTGGATCGTGTTTATTTATGGACTCCTTGAACCACCCCCCTTGGACACCTCCTAGGCTAGAGCTAGTCGGCTGAGCCCTTCTTGGCATTAAATGATATCTTAAAACTATTCAGAAATACTGTAATCAATACATTTATTTTCTGGGAAATGAACACCATGCATGGATTTTATGTGACACTTGTCCCCATCTGGCCAAGTCACACGCTCTGCTTATGCACCTGCTTATATATCAGTATTGCAGTGTGTGTTCATTAGAATAACTAACTGCTATGGCCAAAATCCAAAATACGTAATGGTTCCACCCCTACAGAAGTCTGTGCTCTGCTCCCATATTAATTCTGGATGGATGAACAGCCCTGCTCTGTAGCAGCCCCTCTTTATGGAGTCATTTCATAGTCACTCAGGCTATGAAAACTCTGTCATCTTCAGTTGTGACTTTCAAGGTAGTCCCAGGTGTGGAAATCAAGCCTTCAGAAAAGGAAAGCCTGGAAAACAGCATGGGGTAAATTTCCATAAACCAGGCCAGGAAATGGCACACACCACCATCTATTGGGTAGGACTCAGTCACGTGGGCCACTCCTGATTGCAAGATATGAAAATTTTTATTTGTAAGAAATATATATTTGGTCATTTAGATAGCCAAAATATATTTCTCATATATATTTGGGTTTCATCCACAGTTCCTGTCTCACAGCTCCCAAAACCCTTGCAATGTCCTAAGTGTTGAGATTGATAAAGGTATCTTTTGTTACGTAAATAAGATGGCTTTGGAAGCTCACCTGGGGATGGGGGACTGGTTGCCAGTGGAGTCAGCCCTGTGATTCAAGGATGGAACTTCTGGTCTCACTCCCCGACCTCTGGGGAGAGGCGGGGGGCTGGAGGTTGAACCAATTGCCGATGGCCAGTGATTTAATCAACCATGCCTAGCTAATGAAGCCTCCATAAAAACCCCAAAGAGGAGGGTTCGGAGAACTTCCAGGTTGATCAACACTTGAAGATTTGGGAAGAGTGGAGCCCCAGGGAGGGCAGAGAAGCTCCATACCCTTTCCCCACAGCTTGCCCTATGCCTCTCTCTCATCTGTCTAAGGTACATCCTTTTCCAATAAACCGGTGATCTAGTAAGTAAAATATTTCTCTGAGTTCTGTGAGCCAGTCTAGTAAATAAATCAAACCCAAGGAGGTGTGGGAACCTCTGATTTAAAGTCGGTCTGTCAGAAGTACAGGTGACAACCCAGACTTGCAACTGGCCTCTGAAGGTGGGGTGGGGAAGGGAGGGACAATTGTGTCTGACTGAACCCTTAACCTGTGAGATCTGTGAGGTCTGATACTGTATCTGGGTAGTGTCAGAATTGAGTTGAGTTGGGGGCGCCCGGGTGGCTCAGTCAGTTAAGCATCTCTGCCTTCAGCTCAGGTCATGATTCCAAGGTCCTGGGATGGAGGCCTACATCAGGCTCCCTGCTCAGCCAGAAGTCTGCTTCTCCCTCTACCCCTCCCCCCTGCTTGTGGGCTCTCTCATGCTCTGTCTCTCTCAAATAAATAAATAAAATCTTAAAAAAAAAAAAAAAAGAATTGACTTGAGTTGAATTCTCAGACACCCTGCTGGTGAGAGAGAATTGCCTGGTGTTCAGTGGGAACCACACACACGTGCACACACACACACACACACACACACACACACACACAGGAATTGGGTCCAGGAACCCAAGAGGCAAAGACACCTGGGAAATAGAGTTCAGCCATAAAGTCTCTAGGAAAGAAAGGGGAACACAGGTTTTGACAGGCCCCTAATGGTCTTTGCCACATAGAGCTGTGAGATTATGGATAAACCCTGAACTTTATTTCCCACTTGCAATAAAGATGTTCCATTCTGAACATTGTAGGCTATAAGAAGAGTTTTGGTTACTACTTTAAAGTTCTGTTTTTTGGGCTTTTCTGGACAAATAAAAACTGACAAAAATCTTAACTATGGCAGTAATCCATATTAGGCCCTGGAGTCAGAGCAAATTGGATTAGAATCTGGACTTTGTCACTTAGTAGCTGGTTGATCTGAGCAAGATATTACATTTTCTTAGCCTCAGTAAAATAGATACAAGAATAGTAGCTATCACACAGAGGTCTTACAAGGATGAAACGAGATCATGGGGTTAGATTCTGTATTATGGAGTGATTAACATGAGGCCTGGCATGGTTGTTCCCACATTCTCCTAGGAGAGCTACCACCAACTGACCGGATTCTCTAATTTCTCTGATTAGCACCGTATTACACGGTATTAAACAAAATCACTCTCTGCTCAGAACACCAGAGCTGCAGGGCATCCATCAACACTTTACATCTCTTTAAAGCATCCAGTCTCAAAAAGACCCTCTCGATGAGGTAGGGGGGTCCCACTTTGGTTAAGCTCGGCCAGGACCGGCTCTATCATTGGGGGAGGGTGTATGGTGTGGGACCCTTGTTCAAAGATTAGTAGTAATTTCAGGACCACACCAACAGAGCATTAAACCCCGCATGAGGCCCTTCCAAGCGTGGGTGCCGAGCGACTGCTTGGGTCCTACGCGCTGGAGGCCTGCCCTGAGCTCCAGCCCCCACCTCCGCAGAATTGATTCTCTGTGGCTTCTGAGGAACTTCCTGAGCAATACGGCTTCTGAGTTGGTTACAAGTGTTGACATCAGCTTCATTGTGAAACCATGTTTCCTCAGGTACAAGTTCATCGCTCACTTCTGTCACTTTCTTTTGATTCCAAGCATGCAGGTTCTGAGCCAAGCATCCTGACTCTGACTTCCTCCAAAGTGGCACCAGGCACCGGCTACCCAGGGTCCAGGTGGCTCCTCACCCCTGGCAGCAAGGCCTTCCCCAGCCTCCAGCCCTCAGGGCCCGAGGACGGGAGTGCAGCCCGCACATTTGCACATTAAACGCAGAGCATGTTCTTCACATCTACCAAGATCTATTTGGGCCCCACATGGTCACGTCTTCGGTGTTCAGGAGAATCCAGAAGTACAGATTTTTTTTTAATGTGAAATCTCCTAATTCTAAAATGTTGATAACAACATAAACGTTTAGGAAACCTGCAAGTAGAACAGAATATGTCGGGCGCCTGGGTGGCTCAGTTGGTTAAGCGACTGCCTTCAGCTCAGGTCATGATCCTGGAGTCCCGGGATCGAGTCCCACATCAGGCTCCCTGCTCAGCAGGGAGTCTGCTTCTCCCTCTGACCCTCTTCCCTCTCGTGCTCTCTATCTCTCATTCTCTCTCAAATAAATAAATAAAATCTTAAAAAAAAAAAAAAGAACAGAATATGTCTGTGAGCCTGAAACTACGACTCGCCGACTTCGTCTCGTCTGAGGACGCGCACCACCTTAGAGATGCTTCCTGTCACCTACCCACACCCATACCCCTCCTTCAGGCGGCACTTGCTTCCCCCGTGGCCGCACTGGGCTGCCCAAAGTGCAGAGGTTACCTGTGCATACGGAGCATCCTAGGATGTCCAGTGCTTCCTCAGAAGCAGAGGGGACCGTGGGGTGCTGTGGTCTCTTTGCTCAGCCCACGCGTCGGTGGAACCTGGAGGAGAAGGTGAGAAGGTGAAGCCCGCGATGTCCTAACAGGCCCGGGGGAAGCTGGCCTCAGATGAAGCCTGCGGCCTGGGTAGTGGGGGGCCAGTGGTGAGAAGGGGTGGCACCTGGAACAAGAGCATGAGCGAGAGGATGAGAAAACCTGGAACAGGTGTGCTGGGGGAGAGAGAGCGACAGGACAAGCCCACCCACTTCAGGGTTTCACCCCAGGCCGTCCTCGGGTGTCCAGGCCATGTCAGAGAACTGGGGACAATAAGAGGCTCTTGGCCCCCCATAGATGGATTGTGCGCCTGGAGAACAGTGTTCCCTTCCAGACGTCCTTTACCCAGGTGCGAGAACGTGACTCCTGATTGTGAGCTCCCATCGCTAGCTGCGAGCTGGAGGCCCCCGGTGTCTTGCCCAAGGTCAGAGGCACAGAGCATTCTCCTGCCCTGGCAGCCCAGGAGGAGCAAACACTTTAGAATTTGCTCATACGTCCACTGTGGGTTTCTGTTTAATTAATTCCACGTTCCCAGGAAGTGCCCGTGGCAGTTTCAACAACACAATAGCTCTTGTGGAGGTGTGGGTGGAGTGGATTTGGGGCTGACCACTTTGTAAGGCACCTGACGGACACCAGGAATAGGAAAAGGCAGTTGGCACCATTCTGTCCCGGAAGCATGCTGTGCCACTGAGCACCAGTCTGGGCAGGTCAGCCCTGGGGGACCGGGGAAGACAGGGCAAGAGCTAGAGGGACAAACAGCCGACCCTGCCCCACAGGCTCAGGCTGGCGGCTTTCTAACCCAGACCGCGGGGCCTAGGACATTAGGACAGAGATGTTAGAGCCATGACCAGGCAGGCCTGGAGTTGAGCATGAGCCACAGGGAAGATCTGAGCTTCCTCGGAGGGTTGGAAGGACTAGAACCGTCTGTGGGCCTTCAGACCCTAGGGCTCAGATAAGCTATCAGACTGCCTAAGGCCACTGTCAATAGACACGTAGCCAAGTTTGACCTGCTCATTCTAAGTGAGCATCAGCAGATTAAAACCCTAAGTGATGGGGCGCCCGGGTGGCTCGGTCGTTAAGCGTCTGCCTTCAGCTCAGGTCATGATCCCAGCATCCTGGGATCGAGCCCTAAGTGATTTGAGGTGGGCAGTGACAGGTGTTGTATGTATCGTTATACTGGAATTATTGGTATCTTTCCCAAAAATCTATCTGTGCAATACGGAACCAAGTGAAAAGTTGGCAACTATGGCATTTTGCAGATTCACTCAAAGTAAATGAGGTATATTTTCTTGCCTAAATTATCCAGTATGGTTTGAACACTGACTACATTACCCATACAGATTTTAACTTTCATTTCTCTCTAAATTGTATAGCTCCGTGGCAAATGTTTAAATTAGAGATGGCTTGTGTTAGCAAACATTTTAAAGGAAACGCGCATGCCCTTAAAGTATTTGTTTCGATTTTTATCTTTCAAAAGTAGTAGAATTAATCCTTACAGAATTTTGTGCAATGTTTTCCATACTCCTTGCCTCTAAAGAGATGCAGAATGTCCACTAATTAAGTGCTTCAAATGCACCGTTTAGGGTTGCAAAGACCCATTTTCTAATTGTGCTGCTGTGGGAAAGCATAGAGAAGGAATAAGGTAGAGAAAAGAAAAACAAGAGGAGTGGGGAAGATTCAGTGTCTCAGGCAGGGGATGCAGACGTCTCCCCCATCAGCCAGGGGCCCCTTCGGAAGCAGATGGCAGCAGGCCAGGCCACCTTTTTCAAGGCCAGAAGGAAGTAGCCCACGACCTCATTCTCGCTGTTTGTCTCCAGGCGTGCTTGTCGAGGAGATAGTCTGCCATGTCAGCATGTACTGCCCGTCTAGTGCAGGTTAGCTTTGGAGGTTTCACCTGCTCATTCAGGTAGTGGTGTCAAAGAGGTCCCCCACGTGGGGTCATGTGTGTCTGGGGCTAGACACATGAGGTCATGTGTGTTTAGAATTAGTTTGGTCTGTTGGTCTGTGTGTCTGAATCTAGTTCAGTCTATTGACATGGTGAATGACTCATCTTCCCCACCCCTTCCTACCCCCCTCCTCCCCACCTGCAGCATGTAAGGGCTGTCTTGTGTTAAGTTACCTTGGGCGGTTTCACCTGCTCATTCAGGTAATGGTGTGGGGTCGGGTGTGTCTGGAGCTATTTTGTTCTCTTGGTCTGTGTGTCTGGGGCTATTAGGTCTATTGATGTTGTGAATGACTCATGTTCTCCCCACTTTCTACCCACCACCTCAATGAAGTACAGACTTCACTGCTTTTGGTGGTTTTGCCCCTGTATGGGCTTCTCGGCACGTTTTCTCTCCTTCTGGGATTGATGAAGAATGTCTTCCGCAAGGGTCCTCAAAGTCATGACATCCCCAGCAGAGCAATCAGGCATGATAGTAGACATAAGAGGCGTGGAGGTCCAGGTTGACCTGAGGCTGGTGGGTGCCTCTGAGTCCTGATGGCAGCAATAATGCACCTGAGGGAGGGGTGAGGGTGGCTCAGGGGAGGGAGCAAAAGGAGTCTTGGGGTGAAGCAGGTAGTGTGAGCATGCCATGAGGCAATTCTGGGGGTCCAGGCCCAAGTGAAGCAGGAAACTGAGGCAATCTCTCCATGCTGAGCATTTGACCAAACCATGGTGATTTTTCCTTTATACCATTGATTTTTACTTCTACCATATGAATAGTCATACTCCAGGTATTGCTAAAAATTGTTACAACTGAAAACACAAGACCATGGATTCACAAAGAAACCAGTAAAATCAAACTGCACATGCCATGTGTATTCGTTATTTATTGCTGCACAGCAAATTACCTCAAAATTTAGTGGTTGAAAACAAATATAAGCATTTATCATCTCACACAGATTGTGTAGGTCAGGATTTGGGGAGCAACTTAGCTGAGCCGACCTAGCTCCAGTCTTTCCTGAATTAAAGACAAGATGTCAGTTGAGGCTGCAATCATCTGAGGGCATGGCTAGGAATGGAGAATCTACTTCCAAGAGGGTTCACTCACGTCACTGTCAAGTTGGTGCTGGCTGTTAGCAACAAGCCTCAATTCATTGCCACATGGACCTCTCCAAAGGATTACTCCAGGTCCTCACAATCTGGAGGCTGGCTTCTCCCAGAGCAAGTGATCTAACAGAGCAAGGTGGAAACCAGAATGTCTTTTATAACCTAGTCTTGGAAGTTATAACCCCATCACTCCTGCAATATCCTATCGTTTAACATGGGATTGCGCCCTTATTCAGTGTGAGAGAAGAAACATAAATACCAGGACGCAAGGACTGTTGGAGGCCATCTTTGAGGATGGCTGCCATACCATGGGAAATGCATGCCTAGGTAAGAATTCAATTAACACAAACACATTCTTCAGGGAAAATGGTCACCTGAAATCTTCAGAAAATTTGTTCAAGTTTCAATTCCATCCTGCATTTGAATCAGAAACACGTGTGGCAGGAGTGACCAAACTCTACATTCCTTTCAGCTTCCTGCCCACCCGTGAGACAAGAGGGCTGAGGCTTCATAAAATACTCAAAGATGATTGCAGGGGAAAAGGCAGGAACACCATCCTTCTCTTTTCTTTCAATTTGCCAGAACATATATCACCACATGCTTGAAAAGTACCACCAGGATAAAAGACTGCCCTTAATCAATAAATCAAAGCTAAGGAATAATTGAAATCCATTGAAACTCAGTTCTAATATAAAAACCAAAGAAGCAATTTGATAATATAACACAGATGAGAAGCAATAGCATCAAACTCAGAGAAATGAAAGCAGAGAGGCATGAAGAAAAAATGGTCTGATGTTAACAAAGTCACTTTCACTCAGTGTGATTGGGAATTCTAAGCCACTGTGGCCAAAGTGAGAAGGGGTAACAATTATTATATTCTGTCAAGTAGCAATGCATTCAAGGGAAGTTTCAATTAATTGCAACTGACATCTATAACTCAACAATTACGTGCAATGCACTGGTGCTCATTACCTATAGAGGAGATCTAGAGAAAAAGAAAACATGGTCCCAGTGCTCAGGGGGGTTATACTTCAGGGAGAGAGATAAACACATATATAAATAAGCAAACCATGAGCGCTCAAAGGAAAGTATAGGCCAGGGATTTGGAGAGTGTTGAATGAAGATGACCCGAGGAAGGCTTCCCAGAAGAGGTAGCAAATGAGGGAGGTACTGCAGGATGCACAGGATGTAGACAGGGAGGACCACAGGGGAGAGGGATTGGGAAATAGAGTGATTCTGGTGGAAGAGCTTGAACAAGGAAACTGAGGTTGGCAAATGCAGGAGTGGTTTGGAGAAACAATCTAGACTGTCAGTAGAGTAAGAGATTGGAAGTAGTCAGGGTAGAGGGTGGTCCTTGATGAGAGAGTGAGAGCATGCACTGGGATCAGAACTTGAAGGGACATTAATGCCATGAAATTACGTGAAGGCCATGGAAACCAGATTGACAAGATTCAAATCCCAGCTCTGTCACTTACCAGTTGTGTGAACTTGAACAAAGTTACTTAAATTCACTGTACCTCAGTTTCTTCACCTGAAAAGGGGGATGAAAATAGTACCTACTTTATAGGTCGTGCAATTCAATGACTTCATATATGTAATGCACCACAGCAGTGCCTGGAACAATGAGCCATCATCATCATCACTATCATTTGTCCTGTGAATGGAAAGTAGGGACAGATCCATGGAACGTTGCAAGAGTTGCGTGGGAAGGACAAATGACCTATCAGATGTGGAATTAGGAAGTGAGAGGAATCCAACGCATGGCTAAACTTCCATGCCCAGACGAACCAAGACGATAAAGATTGTACTGGTCATGCATGATAAACACAGTTAAGCTGAAGAAACAAATTAAGCTTCTAAATCCTAGGCTTAATACAGTAATGAATTACTTCTCACCTGGGAAACACCCCCTACACTGGTTGGTGGGAGGTTTTGCTCCACTCAGTCTCCCAGGGAGACTGAACGTCCACCATCTTGGAGCTCCGCCTCTGGAATAATAGTAGCCTCCCTGGTCACTGTGACAGGGGATGAGACTGGTGTCACTCACAGACCAGAATGACTGCATGGCCCCACCTAACTGCAGGTCTGCGGGGATTTTCAGGGGGAATTATATGGATATTCAGTGAGCAGTAAATGCCCCTGAGGGCCACAGAATGAATGAGTTTGAACAAGGAAATAATAAACTTGGTTTTGGATGTTGTGTTAGTCTGCTAGGGCTGCCATAAGAAAATGCCAAATATTGGATGGTTTAAACAATGGAAATTTATTTTCTCACAGTTGTGGAGGCCCAAAGCTCAAGGTCAAGGTGCCAGTAGCTTTGTTTTCCCCTGAGACCTCTCTCCTTGGCTTACAGATGGCCTCCTTCTTGCTGTGTCCTCACTTGGTCTTTCTTCTGTGTCCAGCCCTGGTGTCTCTGTGTGCATCCAAATTTCCTCTTCCTATAGGAACACCAGTCAGGAGTCAGGTTAGATTAAAGGCTCACTGTACCTTGATCATCTCTTTAAAGGTTCTATCTCCAAATATAGTCATAGTCTGAGGAATGAGGGGTTAGGTCTTCAACATATGAATGAATCCAGGTGGGGGCCACAATTCAGCCCGTAACAGATGTGCTGAGTTTGACCTACTGAAGCAATTATCTCCCGTTTGCCTTAAGAATAAATCATTTTTGTTAGATGTTGGGAAGTTTTGCCCTAAATCAAATGAGTCCATTCAATCTAAGAAGCAGTGATAATAAATGTTCAGTTTTTGGCAGAATGAACAAGTTAAATATCCTAACCATGCAACAAAAGGAAAAATTCCTGTTATATAAAGAAAGAAAAACCTGACCTCTGGAATATGCACATGTTAGCGAAGAATGGCACTCTTTCACAGCTGGGAAATAAGTAATGGATTTAACCTGGCATTCATTAAAGAAATTGAAACCACACTGATGATTCTAATTAAAGTAAAATTAACCTCCATGTCACACAGTAAACACTGACAGAAGGCAACACGTCCATGCTTATTTCCTTACGGCTTTCATTAACCCATGGCTGGGGAAGCTCTACCAGAGATTTGCCCCGTCTCAGTCTACAGGCTGCCCACACTTGAAAGAACAGTTTAAAACTCAATCATGAGTAATGTATAGAATTGTCTAATCAATACATTGTCACAACTGAAACTAATATAATATCCTATGTCAACTATTCTCCAATAAAATAAAAATTAAAAAATAAAAAAATTCAATTATGCAAAGTAAGCAAAAAAACAGATGACTGAATTTCTCTCCCTTCCTTCACATATTTTGCCATCAGAGAAAAATAGCTGGTAACTAGAATTACAAGAAAAGGTGCCTCATGAACCTTCAGTGAAACTCCAGTCAGGTAAAATATCCTACTTTAGGAAAACCAGGCAAATGCACTGGGTATGTTGTGAGCTATAATTCTAAAATACACTATAAGGCCAGGGTGGTTCCTTTGTAGATCTTTTTCCATGACTGGCTCTTAAGGATGCTGCAAATTCTCCTCCAACAGCCTCTATTTCTGCCCCTACATTTCAGCCCTGCGTTCTTTGACCTCGTACTTGGTCCATGTACATAGGTTGCCCCCTGCGCTTTGAGGGGAATATATCTTCCACATTTTACATCTCTCAATGCCTCCACTTAAGTCTGAACATAGCTGGCCCATGGGAAATCCATATTACTGCAACATTAGGCAATCATTTACATGTTAAATGCTTTCCAATAGTCGCTCAGTTAAATCCCCACCCCACCCCCAAGGGAGTGTAACCAAAATCATCTTTTTTTTCCCCCTACTCAGCAAGTGAAACAGGAAATTTCGAGGCCCGGCTAAGAGCCAAGAAGGCCCTGCTGGTCAGTGACTGTCTTTGGGTTGCCTTCCCGTGGTATTTGTGAAGAATGTTTCGTGTCGTAGGTCCAATATCACCGCCAGACCTCCAGCTACCACTAAATACATACACAGTCACGTTGCAGCATGTCATAAATGCTTGCTTATGGGGGACCAGAAGCAGTACTGAGTGTCCAAGAACCCACCTCCCAGAAGGTTACAAGTGGGTAAGCCAGGGCAGGAAGGAGTGGGAATCACATCACAACTATGGTAGACTTGGTGAACGAGCAAGAGCCGATTTTGGTAATTGTTATAAAAAACCTCAGGTCCCACCTAGGCAACTTCTTTTCTGTTGGTTGAGGATCACCAGACCATGTGACTTCTCCTGTTCCACCCCACCACCCCTGCCCCCAGATCTCTGGGCAGTCAGGGACGTCCTCCCAGACGACTGGCAGAAGAAAATAAAAGCAGAGCAACAGTCAGGAGGCCATTTATGGCTACAACCCAGGGCAGAGGCGATGAACTAAGCCACCTCAGCGAAGAGAATAGACAGGACAGACTTACAGATGGGGACGGGTGGACTTGGGACTTCACAGCTGGTTGACCGTGCGAAGGGGTTCCGGACTTGTGTGTTCCAATCACATGACTGACAAGGCAAGAGGGCAGGACGTTGGTGTGGATTTCTGTCTCCAAGAGGTTGTGTGGTAAGTTCCACTTGTATGATTCTTTTTTTTTTTTTAAGATTTATTTATTTATCTGAGAAAGAGCATGTTGGGGGAGAGGCAGAGGGAGAGGGAGTGAGAGAATCCCAAGCCGACTCCACACTGAGCATGGAGCCCCACGTAGGGCTCACTCCCACGACACTGAGATAATGACCTGAGCTAAAACCAAGAGGCAGATGACTAACCAACTGAGCCACCCAGGTGTCCTTCCTATGGGAAGATTCTTAAAGATAATAAAGTAAATGGACCCTCCACTCAGAAGAGAGGCTGAGATGGAAATTTCGAGATGGGAATCATACAGACATCCAGGCTCTGGATAGGATCTCAGGCACAATATGTGCCTTGTGAGGCACCACCATGCAATGGCATTCAGAAGTGAGGTTTGTTGGTAAATCTTCAACTGGAACATTGTGTTGTTTTTTCTAGCTCTGAGCAGATATATTAAGAAGACTTTACTGTACTAAGATTACTACTAGGAAGAAACAAAACCCAAGGCTGAAGCCAATGTCTAAATATCTTCAGTCTCTATCTTGCTGACCTAAACATTGTCCCAAGGAATAACCTTGTGTGGTGTTACTGCTTCACCATCTGTACGGGACATTTCTTATTTACCACTTTGGACCCCCTCAACCTCACCTGTCTTTTGTTTCAGCCTCCACTGGGGCACCCACTGACAGCTCCAGTCACTTCCACCTACACCTCAAGTCTCTTACCGCCCAAGCCAGCGCCTCTCTGTAGATGCAAAGCAGGAGGCCTCAGGAACCCACTTGGTGCCCACAAATCTCTAACTGGAAGATGGGAGAGTTAACACCTTACAGGCAACCCCACAGAAGGTGATGGAAAGTCCTTCCCCTTTCTTCCCCTGATGGGCAGTCTTGAGATGCATTTCAGATGGCTCCTCAGGGGGTCCCAATGATCCAGGGACTAGTGACCCCTGCTGCAGGCAACTCAGTAACACAGCCTTCCTTCTTTCCTGGGAATCACACTCCCCAGTAAAATCCTCAATAAGCCTTCCATTCCTCCTCTGCCTTCTGCAGTCAGCCCTGTTCTTTCCCTGCCTTCTACTCTGCTGCCTCACACAGAGGCAGGTCCTGGCCCAGAGTGATGTCCTGGCACAAATCCTGTTTTCAGGGATCCCTTGATGAGTCCACACCTGGTCTCCTCTCTAGAAGGTATTGTCCGGGGACAAGAGCCTCTGTAATCCACTGCAGAGATCTGGGGTCCCTATCTGCGAAACCACCAACTCCCACATGTTCTGCTCCACCAGTCTGCGACCATTCTGTCCCCTGGATTCAGTGACTTCCAGACTTTTTTTATCCTGACCCACAGAAAGAAAAATATTTTACATAGTGTTTAGGAAACTTTATCAATCTAATTATGAACACATTTCAGAGTGTATTTTTACAGTCTTGCCGTAAAGGCCTCTAGTGAGCCATTCAAAGATTTTATTTGTGGCGGGGACATTTTATGGAAAAAGAAAATGGTTATTCTTAGACTAACAACTAAAAGAAAAGGAATGTTTGGATAAAGGTCACTAGATTCCTAACTGATACTCACTGACAGTTGGGTGGATAGGTGACCAGTATCCTTGAGCAAGTCTTAATCCCATTAAATTCAGAAAATCTTCAGTGTTTTATCAGGGATGCTAGTTTCTTCCCAGAAAGAAGTTGTAGATTCCATCACTCTGGGATCCAGGACAAGTGTTTCTTTATTGTTAGTTACAACCCAGAGAATGCTTGCATGTATCATTGAAACAGAAGTCTGAAGATAATGATTCTTGCCCTTACCAAGCTAAAAGAGTTTGAATTTTCCTCTTATTTTCTATTTTCTTAAAAAAAAAAAAAAAAAAAGTTTTTCTTCCTTTACAACTCACTGGTGGTTCCCAATCTGCAGTATGCAAAATGCTGCTGGGAACTATTCTGCTTGTGTGCCAAAGAGAAAAATAATGCAGGGACTCACTTTACGAAGTTGCGATTTACTTACAAGAATGATGGTGCTTGAAATGGTCATTGTCCTTGAAGTGTGGAAGCCTTCATTTAAATGTTTGATGTTTCCTATTACTTGTCAAGGTCAAAGTGTCTTCCAGGAGACTCATCTGAAATTATATAACAGAAGCCAACATTAAAAGAAGAAAGTTCATAGCAGTGTTACGTATGATAGGCGAAAACTGGAAATAGCCCAAATGTCCATCAACGTTAGAATGGCTGGTACAGACAGAAGAACTGTGATTAACCAAGGAATTCTCCTCACCCATTTCAAAAACAAACAAACAAAACTACTGGCACCCACAGCCAGGATGACTCTCATAATCATTGTGAAAACATAGCAAGCTAGACATGAATGAGAACACACTGTATGATCCTATTTATATGAAGTTACAGAATGGGCAAAAATAAATCAGTGGTGACAGAGTGGCAACCTCTGGTGGGGGGGAGGGGTATGGGCTCTGAAGGGGCATGTTGAAACCTTCCAAGTGCTGGAAACATTGACTTTAATCTGGGTAGCAGTTCCATGGAGATAAACATACATAAAATTGTGTACTTTTGTATATTATACCCCCCAAAATTAAAAAACACAAGGAATATGCTCTAAATTCACTTTAAAGGCAACTTTTTAGGAGCGAGTATATGATCAATTCCTAAGTTTCATGAACAGCATTTCATGCTTCATAATGCCACGTGCCTTTGCAGCATGCTTTCCCTGCGGTCCCCTCATATAAATATGCATGGCTTGTTACTGGCTCATTCCATCCTCACCTTAACTCTGCATGGTGCAAAGAGTCAGGCATTCTCATTCGGATTATATAAATAAACAAAATCAGGCTCAGAAAGATGAAAAGGCTTGTTCAAAATGACAAGCCTCCTCATGACCAACCAGAACTACACCTCAGTCACCTGAATCCAAATCAAACAATCCTTCCACAACTATCACCCATCTCTCCTCCACCCAAGAATGCAAGGAAGACCCTAGGAAGACCCTCACTGTCATCTCCCTCTGATTCTCCCTGGACTCTTAAAGTAATGATTGCTGGGTGGCAATTCTCTGATAACTACTCTGAAAATGAGTAAAGGAAACCTCATTTAAAGTGGACTCTGCAAGCCCTGAGGGCGGAGCTTTAACGCGCTACCCCTTGCCCAGAACCCAGCAGGAAGAAGCTTAGCTTGCATTTCTCAGCCGGAAGAAAGAAAAGTTTCTGCTGACCCAGCAACAACCCAGCCAATGAGAACTGCCATAACTCAGCCAATGAGAAGTCACCACAACCCCAAACTCTTGCTCTCCTCCAATGGACTTTCCTCCCAAACAGCCCCTCCCACCTATCTCCTTTCCTCTATAAAGCAAGTCCCTCTCTTTTGTTCTCTGGATTTGCCTATGGGTTACCGTACTTTGCCCAACTTGATTTGCAAATTGCTCTGCTTTTCGTGAATAAATGCATTTTTCTGCCAAATTAACTGGCTATTTTATTTTTAAGGTTGACACTATAAATAAAGCTACCACGGGTCACACACATATTCAATGCAAATAATATTGTTTCCCATTGTCATGGTTGGTTTACTCCTCTCAACAAACTTATGGGTATGTTTATCACCACTTTATAATGGAAGTAACTGAGATCTACAGAGACTGAGTAACTTGCCCAAGGTCATACAGCAGGCAAATGGGAGGCCCAGGAGGATTCAAATCCAGGTCTGCCTGACTTCAAAATCTGAGTTTTGTTTTTGGGGGGAGGTTTTTTTTGTTTGTTTTTTGTTTTGGTTTTGGTTTGTTTGATTTTTTTTTTAACAAATCGTTTTCCCCACGGGATGAGGAAGTTTTTTGTTTTTGTTTAAGATTTTATTTTATTTATTTATTTATATTTATTTATTTGAGAGAGGGAGCACAAGGGTTGGGGGTAAGCAGGGAGTGCAGAGAGAGAAGCAAACTCCCCACTGAGCAAAAAGTCTGACACAGGGCTTGATCCCAGGACCCTGGCATCATGACCTGACCCAAAGGCAGATGCTTAACTGACTGAGCCACCCAGGCGCCCCCAAAGTCTGAGTTTAAACAGTAATGCTCCTGCCTCTATTAGGACACTCCTGGTTCCTCTACCAAGTTTTAACAGGAAGCAATTTTCCTTAAATGCACACAACTGTGTCCCATCTCAAGCCTGTTTGTTGAGCTCCAGGTCTTCAGCCTGTGGACAAACTGTCACCTAGTAGATCTCTCGTGTTTGGATGCCAAGAAAAGAAATCCCTCTTGATGCACCACAAAGATATTGATGGGGTTGGAAGCAACAGAGAACTTGAGAAGGCAACACTCTTGTCAACATTTAAGTAAACCTGTTTATTTGTACACAGAGAAAAATTATTCCGTGTTCCCATACAGGCAGAACTGTTAAAATGTTAAATGCAAATCTTACCTTCATAAAAGAATATTTATGTGTTAAAAATGGAGCCTATACTTTAGTACTGAGAGTTTTGAGGTGAGACTTTTCCATGTGCTGCTCAAATAACATCCACCTGGCTCCTGTAGGTCGTCCAAATCATGGCAGAGGCCTCCCTTCTGTGATTTGTTAGTGGGAAAGAGTGAAGCTCTAGACCTTCAGGAGCTGGCCTGACATGCACAGCTAGGCCCCGATGTTCTTCTGTTGGACATAAACAATTTCACAGAACATGGATACCAGACAAAGCCATCGTGTGACCAGGATGGAGCAAGACAAAACCAGGACCACCTCATAATCATGTCTGAACACAGAGAAAAATAATAACACTGCTTAAACAAAAATGACCACCATCTTCCTGTCCCAGGTAATGTCAGTGACTGTTGCTTCCTTACCAGTCAACGCTCCAGCCTCCTCTGTTCTTTTTGCCTTCTCCATGAGAATTTTTAAGGTACACAACCACAGAATTGTTCCCACTTCTTAATGACAGCATCCAATGCAAAGCAAAGCTACCCTTCATCAAACCCTCCCAAAAAAGCAATGAATGCAAGACCAAATGCTATAATTCTTTCTCATGCCCTCTCACTGAAACGCCTCAAGATTCCCATGGTGTGTGTCCTCCCCACCACAATGAGTAACAAACCCAACCTGTTCAACCACAGGTGGGTTTCTGGTGGTCTTTGGCTAAAGAGCAATGTCATCACCTACCTGCCTTCCCTTTTCCGCCATTGCAAAGAATAATAAATTTAGAAAACAAGATGAAATTATATTTCAGTATAAGTATAAACTTTCTTTAAAGATTGAGACTTCTCTATAACTACATTATAAATCAATGTCAAAGGGTGTCAATGAACCAGCAAGTGCTTTTACCTATGAACAAAAACCTTAATGAGGACCTATAGACGCAGGTTCTCCTTCCAGCTCTATGTTATGTAAAGCTCCAGATCAGATGAAGGACAGAGGGGGATGATGAAGAGGGTTCACATCTGGAGGTCAGACGCCAAGGAGGGGCACGCAGAAAGCCTAACCCAACAAATGGGCAAAATGTAGGTCCCCCACTGTTCCCCACAAGTGTGAACACAGCAGTGAGCCAGGTGGAAAATTCCTGCTCACTGGAGGTTTACATTCTCATGAAGGGTCAGATAATCAAGAAGCAAACAAATAGGTTAATGTAGATAATGAAAGGAAAATGAGATTAGGGCATAATGAGAGAGGGGCTCCCTTACATTGGGTGGGCTCATAAAAGATCAGTTCTAAATAGCTGAAGAGTTTTCAAAAGATGATGAACTGTATCTTTTCTTTATGATGCATAGATGCTGGCTGGATGCCACCAGACTTCTGGGAATTTCTATGAAAAATTCTAAATAACAACACTTTTTAAAACCATACCTTATCACATGACTAGTTGGAGCTGGTTGCCCACTGGGAGCTCAGTTGGTGCCATCAACCCGGGACCCAGTCTGATTGACCACAGTTTTAAATACATGTGTTATCCACCCCTCCTCAAAATGGGTATGGGTGATGGCACACTGCCCTGCCCTGTGACTACACAAATACTCAGCATCTAGATAACACTTCATGGTACTACAGAATGGCTCACCCTGTGGGAAAAAAACCAACACTTAGGAACACAAATGATTTGGTCATGGTTATCTGGGGTTGTACTTTTCCACAAATTTGCTCAGAATCACTTCATGTAGTTCTTCAGAAGTCCAGTGTGGAAGGTCAGTGGCACGCAGGTGGGGGGGGCGGGGGGGCGGAGCTGCCATCCCAAGGACAGTGACAATGTGTGGGTTTAACGCGTATGCCCTACCACCCGGCAATTCCCTCACACTTACCATGTAGTCTCCTCACAAAAGGGGGTTGTTCAGCTTCCAAACCCTAAGCGAGTGAAGTCCTAATCAGAGCAGGATTCAGAGCAAACCACCACTGAGAAGCGGTGATGGGGTCAGAAGAACCCATTGTGCAGCATCACACCAAGTCGCCTCACAAGAGCCCTGACTTTTGTAACCTTCTTACTCGGAGTTCTTTTATTGGCAGTGGCCACAGCAGCCCAAAGAAGCCCAGTGGCGCCTGGTCACACTGCTGACTACTTGGATAATGTCATCATTTGCCATGAGCAGGGGGAGGTGGGCTTCTGCAGGCACCCTAACTCCAGAGTGTTACCCACAGCCTGGCCACCACTTCTTCCAGCCACCTATGGACAGGCCCAGGGCTCCCAGTGTCTCTTTATTGACCAAAAAGGAATTCCAGAACCTCCAGATCTTGGCTCAGAATTTCATTCCAACATAATTTTCTCCCAGTCCACATCAGGCCTCCCTTCGGCCAGGCTTTCTCCTCTCACTGAGCCCTGCCCTGGCTCATGCTGTGCCTTAGTCCTTGCTGTTCTCCCCACCAAGGACGTCCCACCAGGTTGACATGACCAAACCCCACCTGCCATGCTTCAAAGCCTAGTTCTCAGGCTTCCTTCCCCCCAAGCCTTTCCCCTACTGTCCCAGCCGAGATGGACCCCGCCTTCTCTGAGCCCCCGTGGCACCAGCTCTGGACCTCACTCTCTCACTTGTCACCACCTGCCTCTGTTAGGTACTTCAGCTCCGATTCCTATGTGCCTCCTCCAGAGCAAATAGTGCGGTTCCTAGGCATGGGGGAGTATTTAGTAAGTACTTATTGAATAAGTAGAAGACTGCAAAGTCATTGCATCTGATAAGACACATGACACTGGAATAACGTATCCATATGCTCTCTTTACTGTTCCTTCCCTTCTTCATTTGTTCTGTTTACTTACTTGCGGTTGTCTTCCTTCTAAACTAAAATAGCCTCTGTTCCCAAAGCTCCGCCTTTAAAGTCCACCTGTTCCAAGAAGTCTGTTTCCTTCTTCTCTCCACCTTAGTTCCATATAAAACAACAATCTTTGACAAGAACAGATAAAAATAGAAGGAATGAAAAAGCCACAGTTCAGGAGGAGGTGGGATGTTAGTAGGGGTATGTCAAGATGCCGTGAACTTTACTAAGAGTTGACAAGTGTGTTGGAGACCACGCTGGGATTCATATCAACTCTCCCCTGGTCTTTCCACCCCTGAATGTCAGGGCCCTTTCTGAGACCCCAAATCACGCCGCACGCTGCTGTCTCGTCGTTAGTTCAGGTGGCCGAGACTCAGGCTGCCTCCTCCCCTGACAGAGCAGCCTCCTCACCTGCCCTCAGGACTATTATCCCCCCAGGATCCTAAGATTCAGCCATCACCCTATGCTGCCCAGGAAGCAAGCATAGATAGACAGCCTTTCTTTATAAAGTATTTTTACAGTGAGAAAACTAAGCAAACCCAGAACATCCACAGAGATTCCAGAAGTTCTTACAGCCATGGTTCCTGGTCTCTGGGACATGGCCCTCGACTTCTGAGCTTGAGCTTGGGGCTCACCTCTCCCCTCACCCTCCTCTCTCCCATGAAGGCCCACGCACCCTTGCCTCCCCCGCAGCCCCTGTTCCTAAGACAATAAAGTGGAACAGCCATCACCCCCTCCACCAAGTGGGCAATCCTTTGTCCATTTCTACTTAAGGAAAAATAATTAGAAATGAATTGACGGTTGAGCTTGAATGGGGGCGGTGGTGGAATTTGAGTTGCTACTAGAAATAATCACTCAGCTGTTACACACCGGTTACAGGGAAGAGTGGGGTCTCCTTCTCCATGAATGCAGGGGAGGGGCAGAGGGAGAGAGAGAATCTTAAGCAGACTGTACACCCAGGGCAGAGCCTGCTGAGGGGCTCCATCTCGTGACCCTGAGATCATGACCTGAGCAGAAATCAAGAGTCAGACACTTAACCAGCACCCCACCAGGAAGCCTTTTAACCTGGTAGAATGTCATGTCTCTGGAACCATTAGAGATGTCTGCCCAAAGCCAGGGAAGTAAATGAACCAGTTGTGCTATCCTCCCACTTCTCAGCAGCACCTTTTATGTTGACAGTTTTCTCTTATTTCTTTGAATATCCATTCCAGCCAGCCCAACACGGTGTCTTCTCCATCGCTGACTTGTCATAACACACGTCAAAGCTGTTGGGACTATCCCAACAGAAACACCTTCAGGAAACCAAGAGCCACACAGTGATGGATTCACCTTGGCAGAGGGGCCAGTGGGTGGGCTGGCAGTCACTGAGGAAGCCGTTCCTGCCTGGATGGCTTCCCAGGGAATCAGGCAGAACAGTGCAAAAGAGGGGAGACTCTGCCCCCAAGAAGGGGAGGGTCTACCTAATCACTCAAACGCGGACTCAAGGTTCCACTACCCACCAGGTTGCAAGAACAGAGGAGCTCTGTACCCAGAGAGTCAGTCTTCTCCCTTGTGAGCAAACATGTGGACACGGCTTTAGAGAAATCTGCGGTAGGAACGAGAAATTTGAAAAGGGGAGAGAGCTTCTGTAGCACCACAGATAAGAGTTCACAGAGCCTTGGCTGGACTCCGACTCCAGCCTTACTTCGCACCTCATCCCAGTATGAAACCTCAGGAAGCTTCATTATCCCATTTCATAAGTAAGAATAAAACAGCTCCCACCTGACAGCATTGTCATGGGGTTTTAAGGCCAGGAATCCCTGTAAAATGCTTGGCCCAGTTGCCTGCACAAAGTCCGGCTACACAAATGTTGGCTGTTAGTATTGTCATGATTGCTATGGTTATGATTTTGTCCCGTATATGAGGTTCCCTGGAAGTTTCAGCTTTTGGGGGGTGGAAAGAAAAGGAGGTTTTGTCCTTGGCCTAAGCTGGGAAGTAGCAGTGAACTAAGAGAAATCAGGGGTGCCCGAGTGGCGCTGTCAGTTAAGCATCCAATTCTTGGTTTCAGCGCAGGTCTTGATCTTAGGATCTTAGGATCCTGGGACCCAACCCCTCAGCAGGCTCTACACTGAGCACGGAGTCTGCTTAAGATTCTCTCTCCCTCTCCTTCTGCCCCTCCCCTTCACTTGCACACACACCCATGAGCTCTCTCACTTGCTCTCTCTCAAATATTTTTTTAAAGATTTTATTTATTTGAGAGAGAGAGAGAGCACAAGTGGGGGGGCAGAGGGAGAGGAAGAGCAGGCTCCCCCTTGAGCACTTGCCAGAGGCAGGGTGGAGGCCAGAAGAGGCAGGCTAAAAGGTGGAGGCTGGTGGGGGTGGGTGGGATGCAAGCCTGAGTCCTTGGAGGTGGGGCTCCAGGCAGGGCTCGATCCCAGGACCCCTGGATCACGACCTGAGCCAAAGGCAGACGCTTAACCTACAGAGCCACCCAGGTGCCCCAATAAATAAATATTTTTTTTTTAAAGTCAAAGTGGCCCTACACGCTCATATACAGGCCCCTGGTATCTCAGTCCCTACATGCCTCAGCTGGACTTCGTGGGACTAATGATGTCACAGTGTGATGAGAGGAAGACCTGACCTGGACAATAGCCCCAAACCTCTAAAGAATTTTCTCAGCCTTTTCTTCTCAAGGCGCTAATTCTCAAGTTTTAAAAAAAAAAAACACAATTGTAATCAAGCACCACGTTAAAAGCCTTGCATTAGGCTAGACCTCAGAGTCTCAATAAATAACCTAACTTTACACTTACCCCTCCGAGATGCTAGCAAGCCTTGGTTGGAGTAGCTGTCTCCCTTCCAGGGTAAGCAATAAACCCAGCTTTGTCTTATAAGAAAAATAAAGCAGACTTAACACACACACACACACACACACACACACACACACACACAAACACAACAGTTGGGTGTGCATTAACTCTAGGGCATCCCTGTTTCCCCGACTGAAGAGAGTCGGGTTGTCACAGCCTCCTGAAATGCCCCTCTTTGGGGCCTTGTAAAAAATATTTCCACATTCCACATCATTTTTGACAGTTTAACTATGAAATGTGTGGGCAGATTGAAATGGAGCCCCAAAACTGGTTGACTTCCAAAGAAAATTACCATAAATTGGATACCTGAATATAGCTATTCATCCGTGGGCCTTGGGATATGAATGGATCATTAATTAGGGCCAGAAAAAGAAATGGCGCTGTCTCAGACAGGATGGCAGAAAGGAAAGACTTTCCCTAACCAGCAGGAGTTCCTTGCAGGCAGGGACCATGACTGGTGCCTGACCCTGCTCCAGGCACATGGAAGATGATCCACAAATGGGGAATGAATGAAAACAAGGTGGGTGTGCCAAAGATTTGGGTTTGAGCCCCTGCTCTACCTTTTCCAGACAGCACAATCCTAGAAAAATTCTTCCAAATTCCAAATTTTCACCTCTCTAACACAGAAACGAAAAGCAACACACATCTCTTAAAAATCATTACGAGAATTACATAGGCTAATTCGGATGAAATTTTTTGACAAGCCACCAAAAAAGTTTGTAGACGAAAAGGAGAAAGGGAACTAACATTCCCTTAATGCCTGTTACTTGCCAAGCTTACTGACAAAGAGGTTTCGTGTAGGTTACCTTGTGTCATAGTAGAACACAACGTGAATGACTACTATGTATTCATTAGTGAGTACATCTTGATTGACTTATTTTCTGAGTGGATTCAGTTCTTTCCCCAAAATTCATCATCCCTTTGCTGGTGAAGTGGCCTCAGCTCCTCGACTGGTACTGCTCAAAACCTGCCCATGGCTCCCATTACATGGCATAAGCCGCATCCGACAGTGGGGGTGCTAGGAGCTGGGGGCCTCGCCCGGGTGAATCAGGCACCCGAGCATTGGGAGGCGAGGGATAATGTGGGTAACTCAATTCAGGGGAATTGTATCATGGTTTCTCATAACATGCGGGGGGGCCCTTGGCTTCTGATGGCCTCTTTGAGATCTAAATTTGTCTCGGCAGGTGTAATGAACAGGTCAAAGTAGCTGTGAACAAACAGTGCAATAATGAGCCTGGAAAAAGATAACCCAGCTTACCTTTTAGGCTCAAACAGAACTTTTATAAAGATCTGTTTGTCTTCCTCCTCATCTCACCTGCTTTCAACCACACCCACATTCCCCTTCTAGAAGGTGGTAAAAGGATGTGCCAGCAAGTAAGATTCCTAGACTTATTCAAGAAAGGATAACTGCCCCCCACCTACCAGCAACGCTGTAAGAACTAAACGAGGCAATATATTTAGATAAAAAGAATAACTCCCATGTACGAAGCTCTTGCCATGTGCCAAGCACTGTGTGAATTACTTTATGTGTGCCAAGGGAACCTCCATGAAATAGCTATTATCCCCATTCTACAAATAAGGAAACAGAGGTTCAAAGAAGATAAATCATTTGCCCAAGGTCAGAAAGGTGTATTAAGTAACAGACCTAAATATGAAATCAGATCTGACTCTCCAATCTGTTCTTAACCAATACCCCCACTTCTGCAGCCTGCCCAGAGCCTCTTGCACTTACAACCACTCAGTAAACATTATGTCTGCTCTCTCCCCTTGGAAATGCCAGCAAGGGAAAGCTTAATCAATTTCCCTCATGAAAACCTGCCAATCAACTTGAACGTGTGTGTGTGTGTGCATGTGTGTGTGTGTGATCACTATTGATCTCTCTGATCACTGATGTACTTGGAAATCCTTTTTCTCACAAACGTACAAACGAGACAGGGTTTGGCAGTCACTCAGATTCCAATCACTTTCTTGGGTATAGAAGAATACATAATGGTTTACAGAATCTGAGAGACCCGTTTGAATTCCGGTGCTACCTCCTCATGGCTACATCAGTAGAGTTTCCAACCACACACAAGAAAAACCATCTCTCGCAGAAAGAGCCTGTTGAAAGGGAGTCCCTCAGGACCGATGGGAGGGCTGGAAATCCAGGCTTGCCAACCGCAGAGACCAGACCGGGCAAGGCCCAGCCAGGATCCCCCCCAGAATATTCTGCTTAGGAAGCCACACTTTCCCCATGCTGCTGCTGTGAGTAATCCCTGACTCTCCTTGCACTCAAGGGCCTCTCCTTCCAAGTTGGAATCCCAGGCAGAAGCATTAGTCAGCTGACTCCGGCCACAAGCCTGCCTCCTCGCTGCCAGAGAACAGGAAGACAGAACACTGTCTCCACTCTTCCCACTATGGAGCTGGATAGGTCGCTGGTGTCCCATAAACATTAACTCCCTTCCCACCTCTCCCCTCCTGGGCCCATACCAGACCCCTGCAAACAGCCCAGCCACCGGCCAGCCTCTGGGAAGAACAGGCTGGTCGACAGAGAGCCATCCCCTCTTGACACATCTCCCCTCTTAGCTAGAGTGGCCGCAGGATGCAAGATTCGCACGGTCTCTGAACAGTTTTAAACCACTGGTCACAAAGGATGTTATTAGCATTCTGCTAGAAGTTTAATAACAGAGAGGGAGCAAATCAGTGCAGGAAGCCTCCTGAGAATTTCTTTCAGAAGTAACCAGGAATGCAGAGAGAACATTACATTTGACGTCGAGCAACGGGAGTTCAAACCCACCATCTCTGACTATCTAGCGTATTCTTTGACTTTTCATTTCACCTTTCTGTAGAGTAAATGGAGACATGGAGTAAATAATTTTCCAGACCAACTTACAAGACAGGGGCTAAGTAGGTGCCATAGAAGGAACTGCCCAAACAAGAGTTTGGCTTTGCAAGGGCGGAAACAGGATTGTGTAAGGGAAGGGCAGAGAGGTGGAAGGCACTGAAGCGTCTCTCCTCAGGCCAAAGGCAGATCCGATACTGGTTTCCCCAGGCACGTGCCCCAGCATGCCTGCATGTAAAGGCTCCTCCCTCCCCATAAACAGTGCTGTGCAGAATCCTGCCTCCTTACAAGGCTCACTCTCTCCACAGAGCTTCCAAGGGCTGGTCCTGACCCATAAGCTTTAAAAAAAAAATGTATCCTTTTGCTATTTCTTTTCCTTTCACTCAGGATATATCATACTGGGTCTCACTGTGTAATAGTTCATGTGGCGAACATGCTATAAGAGAAATTGCACTTAATCGCAAATGACCATTTACATATTCTCACCCATTCTCAGATAAATAGAGGGATCACCTTGTAACAAGAATGAGTTTCTGCCCCCCACCCCATCCTGGAACGAAGTAACCATGTTTACAGAAGAAAAACTCACAGCACCAAGGTTTGCAACTTTCTGAAGCTGGAAAGTAGTTCGATAAAAAGGAATGGCAGCTCAAATTTGAAATGGAGAAACAGCTTAGTTATTCCTAAGCATGCATTGCACTGGAGTAAAATAATATTTTTCCCCTTTTAAGATACCTCGGGCCCCCTTTATTTCTAGAAGCCCAACTTTTAAATTAAAAAGTAATAATAGACCGGGAAATTTAAATCGCGCCGGCCGGCTGCAAGAGCCACACCATCTTTGGGGTGATCCGTGGTGGACGTTTTGAGGGCAGCTGTCCTGCGGCTTGCGCACCCCGGACCGCCTCCCGTGGAAGCCTGAGCCGGCTGTGTAGCTTTCTCCCTTTGTCTCATAACCATGTCCACCAACGAGAATGCTAATTCACCAGCTGCTCGCCTTAACAGATTCAAGAACAAGGGGAAAGACAGTACAGAAATGAGGCGGCGCCGAATAGAAGTTAATGTGGAGCTAAGGAAAGCTAAGAAGGATGACCAGATGCTGAAAAGGAGAAACGTAAGCTCATTTCCTGATGATGCTACCTCGCCACTACAGGAAAACCGCAACAACCAGGGCACTGTAAATTGGTCTGTTGATGACATTGTCAAAGGCATAAATAGCAACAATTTGGAAAGCCAGCTCCAGGCTACTCAAGCTGCTAGGAAACTGCTTTCCAGGGAAAAACAGCCCCCCATAGACAACATAATCCGGGCTGGTTTGATTCCAAAATTTGTGTCCTTCTTGGGCAGAACTGATTGTAGTCCCATTCAGTTTGAATCTGCTTGGGCTCTCACTAACATTGCTTCTGGGACGTCAGAACAGACCAAGGCTGTGGTAGATGGAGGTGCTATCCCAGCATTCATTTCTCTGTTGGCATCTTCCCATGCCCACATCAGTGAACAAGCTGTATGGGCTCTAGGAAACATTGCAGGTGATGGTTCAGTTTTTTGAGACTTGGTTATCAAGTATGGTGCAGTTGACCCACTATTGGCTCTCCTTGCAGTTCCTGATATGTCATCTTTAGCATGTGGTTACTTACGTAACCTTACTTGGACACTTTCAAACCTTTGTTGCAACAAGAATCCTGCACCCCCATTAGATGCTGTTGAGCAGATTCTTCCTACCTTAGTTCGTCTCCTGCATCATGATGATCCAGAAGTATTGGCAGATACCTGCTGGGCCATTTCCTACCTTACTGATGGTCCAAATGAACGGATTGAAATGGTTGTGAAAACAGGAGTTGTGCCCCAGCTTGTGAAGCTTCTAGGAGCTACTGAATTGCCCACTGTGACTCCTGCACTAAGAGCCATAGGAAATATCGTTACTGGGACAGATGAACAGACTCAGGTTGTAATAGATGCAGGAGCACTTGCTGTTTTTCCCAGCCTCCTAACGAACCCCAAAACTAATATTCAGAAGGAAGCTACGTGGACAATGTCAAACATTACAGCTGGTCGCCAGGACCAGATACAGCAAGTTGTGAATCATGGATTAGTCCCATTCCTCGTTGGTGTTCTCTCTAAGGCAGACTTGAAGACACAAAAGGAAGCTGTCTGGGCTGTGACCAACCACACAAGCGGTGGGACAGTTGAACAGATTGTATACCTCGTTCACTGTGGCATAATAGAACCATTGATGAACCTCTTAACTGCAAAAGACACCAAAATTATTCTGGTTATTCTGGATGCCATTTCAAACATCTTTCAGGCTGCTGAGAAACTAGGTGAAACTGAGAAACTTAGTAGAATGATTGAAGAATGTGGAGGTTTGGACAAAATTGAAGCTCTACAAAACCATGAAAATGAGTCTGTGTACAAAGCTTCATTAAACTTGATTGTGAAGTATTTCTCTGTAGAGGAAGAGGAAGATCAGAATGTTGTGCCAGAAACTACCTCTGAAGGCTATACGTTCCAAGTTCAGGATGGCACTCCTGGGACTTTTAACTTTTAGATTGTACAGCCGAGGCAGAAAGTTGTTTGTTGTGTACTCTGTTTGGTGGAAGTTTGTCTTACAGTTTCTCTACTAAGAACTCTTTTTAAATGTGTTTTGTTATTGTAGCACTTTTTACAACAAAACTCTACTTGACCAGTTCCAAACTGTACAACCTGTATGAAGCTCCTCCTCAGTGGGTTCCTTATTTCTATGTAGAATCTCCTCTCTAGCAGTGTCCTGTAAATAAAGATTAAATTCCTAAATAAATAAATAAATAAATAATAAAAAGTAATAATAATTTGTATACCCATCCACATTCTGAATTCCAAGATGCAACGTTCATATTTGCACTTTCTCCTGTGTTGTCTACTGGAATCAAATAACTTGGCAGCTGCATGTCAGAAAGGAAATAGAAAACAAAGGATCCACAATGGTTACTGGGTATCCACTGCCACTCAAGTGTGTTTTTAAAAACACAATTCTCAACAATATGGATCGTTTCAAAACCCAAACTTTAAGAATAAACAATGACCTTTCTCTGACAAGATGATATGTAGAGAGATGGGGGAAAAAATCATTCACTGGACAATAATTTTATAAATCATCTTCAGAGAAGCTCTGCTATAAAACTTTGCCTTAGGGCAACCCTCTGGGGTCCCCTCCCTCTTCAGGAGCTTTGTACTATCACTTTACTATCGCTCAATAAACTTTGCTTTGCTGTCCTCCAAAAAAACAAAAACAAAAAAACCCTTTGCTTTATACATAGGATCAGAGACTTTCAGAGCCGAATGAAGCCTCACCTCATATCCAGATGAGCAAATTGACTTATAGAAGTCAAACGACTTGTCCCAGTGTTACCGAAACCCATGTTTGGCTGCCTGTGGCTCGAAAGGCCAACACTCAAGAGATGAGTTCTGATTGGGAAGGAATATGAGCTTTATAGAGGAGGCCAGCCACCTGCGGAGAAGGCAGACTTTTTCCAAAGACCAACTCCGAGGTTTCCACCTGGCCCAGAGACTTAAAGGGGCTTAATCAGTTAAGGGAGTGCAGTGGTCTCTAACATTTCTTGATTACATGCAAATGATGATGTCAGCTACAGAGTTATCCCTGGGCTCGGAGGTTGTGGGAGAAGTTCTAGTGCCTTGGTACCTGAAGAGGGGTGGGGGGCGGGTAGCGTTATGCAAGAAGGTCTGGTTCCTTGGTACCCAGGAGTTGTGCAAGAGTTCTTTGCTCTTTCTGCAAAGGAGGGCAAGGTCTACAGATATGCAAAGGAGGGTCAGTAAAGTCATTTGTGTCAACTTTAAAAAGAAAAACATTTTGCGAACAGATTGCTGGGCTAATCAGAAAGCTAGGGGGGCTTCAAACACACTTGGGGCCTCTGGCCTGGGGACATTCTGGTCCTTTATTCCCCAAGGCCAATGGTCTGCAAATCTCAAAGAAAGTAAATTAGTTCTGTTATCCTTCAAGAGCCTTCAGTCAGCAAGCAAGGAGTGTGTTACCTTGAAGGAAGGTAACCCTTCAGACCAGCCAGACTGCTGTTACACAAGTCCCCTAGCAATAGTGACCAAGGGAGAAAAGGGACCCACCCACCGCTGACACTGGTGTCCCTCCACTGCCCCACCTGTGCACAGCAAGAATTAATTTATTACCACCCAACTTGCTACATGGATGGGGCGATACATCAAAGGCACCGTACCAGGACAGATGAAGCTTACCTAATAAGGAGAGACAGGTCAGAAAACATTTGGCTGGGACAGAGTCATTTCTGGTGGTGCCAGATTTTAGTCTAATTTGTAGTGGAGCAAGAAAGAGGCATGGATTCATCTTCTCTCTCAACTCTGTCAGACCACTAGCTTTTCATTGTCAGATGTACCCATTTGTTGAATGTTCTGGCCAACTCTAATTTGTGCTTATAAGTATTTCAACAATCAAGATCTTAAATTTATTTTGAACCTAAAATTGTTAATATTATTATAACCTCAACTTACAAACAGGTTGCATTCAGTTCATTTGCCTGGCATTTTTATTTTTATTTTTTTAAGATTTTTACTTTTAAGTAATCTCTGTACCCAACGTGGGGCTTGAACTCACAAACCTGAGTTTAAGAGTCACATGGTCTACCAACTGAGCTAGCCAGGAGCCTCTGCCCGCCATTTTTAGAACCTGGAACTTGCCTTCTATCAGAAACCATTCTACAAGTTAGAACTGGAGTCCCAGCTCATTCTTGCCAGGGGTCTAAATCCATATTGCACTAAAGCTGCTCCACCAGCTCACTGAGCAGAGGGCCCTGGAATATGACGCCCTCTCTTTCCCATGCCTTCATTCCTATGGAGAACAATACTATTCCCTTCCTTTCCCTCTGTCAGCCCTCACTTAAAAAAAATTTTTTTTAGGGAGCCTGGGTGTCTCAGTCATTAAGCGTTTGCCTTCGGCTCGGGTCATGATTCCAGGGTCCTGGGATCAAGCCCCGCATTGAGCTCCCTGCTCAGCAAGAAGCCTGCTTCTCCCTCTCCCACTCCCCCTGCTTGTGTTACCTCTCTCACTGTGTCTCTCTCTGTCAGATAAATAAATAAAATCTTTAAAAAGATTTTCTTTAATTAAAAAAAAAAACAAAACAGAAACCGGATATGAAATTCCAACCATCTAATCAAAGCAAGAGCCAATTCTACAATGATCATGCACCAATTTTTTTCATTTGGATTCCTCCTGCTGCTGGGTGAGAAGCTCCCCCAAACTCTCCTTCTGCTCAGAAGAATGGGCCATGGACCTTGTGCATTAGAAATTGAGGAAAATTTTGTATTACAAATCTAGTAGACAAAGAAGGTTCCTGAAAATTCCACCACTTTTCTCCTCACTCCAAGATATTTAGTTAAATAGCTTATATTTGCTGCAGTGTATACAGGTATAAACCAGCATATACAGGCTTCAGAGTCAGACCAAACATGAGCTTAACTCCCTGCCCTACCGCTGTCTAATGTGCTATGATATTGAACACTTGGAAGCACTTAGGTCTGGCATTTGGTGTTTCCTATGGTTTGGCGCCAATCTCCCTTTCGAAATTCACCTTCCATCACTTTGCTACAAGGAGCTGTTACAAACTTTTCCCCAAACATGCTCCGTTTCTGGTGTCATTTCTTTACTTTGGCAGGAATCCCTGCCCCATCATGTTGACTTGTTGCCTAATTCCCACTCCAACTCTACCTCCCCCTAATCCTTATCTGATTTCTCCAGGCTCTCATGTTCCAATTGCATTCTAGTTGTTTATGTTGTTCATGGTTTGTTCGTTTTTGTTTTTGTTTTTTTACTAAATATCAGTTCCTTGAAGACAGAGGCTATGGCTCACATACCTTGTTCTTTCTGTAGTGGCTCGCACATGGTCTTTAATGCCATGGGTGTTCACTAAATAGCTGTTGAATTGAATTGAATCATGAATTAAAGACTCCTACTTTACACTGCAACTGGTAAATGCCCTTCACCAATATGTTCATTCCAATTAGAAAGTAGAGGAAGACCTTTTAAAAAGTACTCACCAGGGGCCCCTGGGTGGCTCAGTCAGTTAAGTGACTGCCTTCAGCTCAGGTCATGACCCCAGGGCCCTGGGATGGAGCCCTGCATCAGGCTCCCTGCTCATCGGGGAGTCTGCTTCTCTCTCTGCCTCTGCCCCTTCCCCCCACTCATGCTCTCTCTCTCTCTCAAATAAATAAAATCTTAAATAAATAAATAAATAGTATTCACCAAAGGACTGGAAATTTTTCAAAGATTTCTTGCAAGTCTTAATTCTTCATGGTCTCCCGGGGTGAAGAAAAGGAGTGTCAGCTCTCTTTCATAGGAGGATGGGGCAAGAATGAAGGAAAGGCAAGCTCTGCTACCCCACGCTGGCTAGGACCCCTTGCTCACCCAGCCTTATTCTCATTACAGATTGCTTTCCCGAGTATGTTGAAAGGAACCATCACAAATACTTTCTGCACCTAGGAGTACCTTGAAAACACTTCATCTGCCTATTCTTCATCCTGTCATCAAAAGTACTTGTAAGCATGGGGGATTTTCCCTCTGCTAACTAAGAGGGTCATTCACTGAATCATGTGTGATTGTTTTTATAAAATTATCCATTCACTTCTCCTGGCAAACCCCTCTGATTTGCCAAAACTTACCTTAGATGCCACCACCTCTGTAAGGCTTTCCACGACTCCTCATTCATTCAACAAACATCCACTAAGCACCTGTGATTTGCTGATCACTGCTTAGTGCTAGAAATACAGTGCTGAGCAGTATGGACGCTGTTCTTACTTTGTGGATTTCATATCTAGTACAAGGTGACATAGAGGCTTATAACAGTGAAATTCAACCTTGTAGGAAATCAGAGTGGGCTTCTTTGAGGAAACAGTGTTTTCTACTCTCTCTGTATTGCCCTTGCCTGTTATAGCAGTAATCACAGTTTGGGGACTAAGGACCCAATCTAACTGTGCGTCAAAGATAGGGCCACATATCAATAACATACTAACCATGGAACCTGGCCCGTGGCAGGGCCCAATATGTGAAATGAGTGACCCAGCCCTGGCCCCTACCCTTCATCACAAGTAGACAATGGTCACCGGGGAAAGATAAATATCAGCACATCACATCCCAACCACATCAAAGAGATGTCATGGGGGAGCTTTTGGGGGGACACTTAGAAACGGCTCTGTGTGACCTTGCAGCAGGCCAAGGGGAAATCGCATCCCAGTTATTTAGCTGTTAGGTCATCAGTCTCTGGTCCTGACAGAGACACAGCCACACAACAATGCCTTCAATTTGAATGGTCCAACTTTGAGATTAGAAGGAACCCACATCTCAAAAACATTAAAAAGCCCAGCATGTCCCTCTCCCACTCATTGCCAGCAGCTAAGGTCTCAGATGCAGAGCTGTTATTCTCTCCACGGCATGACTGCAGGGGGTGAGAAGTCAAGTTATTGCCCTAAGTGACCTTGCAAACTAAGGGTGTTTCTTGGCCTTTCTGGAAGCAGTCACCTTCCCATCCCAGTTATTTTATCCACACAAGGAGAGAATTCTTTGGGGCCATCAGAATCTTCTCTGAGACCAGCACCATCTCCAGAGAATTTGCTGTCTTTCTAAAGAACACACAGAATTAATTAGTACAAAATTACTTATGGAGGGCTGAAAACAATTGCCAACAGATGAGCTGCTTTGCACTGGTTTGTTCATCCTCAAACTGTGTGTTCTTCACGAGACATTGCTCCATCAGGGAACTTCCCAGCATCAGGCTCAGCATCGATTTCGAACGGATTGACTGGGCTGGAGCCAGCAGGATCTGGACAAATTCCCCTTTCTAAATATTGTCTCAGTGATGTTTGAACTCCTACCAGCTGGGCTGGTGCCAAACTGTTAAGAGCTGAAAAGAGGGAGACCTGATAAGAAGTTCTAGAGAATCACAAACCAGAATAAACTTCTCGTTTAGGGACCTACTATTTAAAAACTTTAAACATCACATCCGTTACCCGCTTTGATCTAACAATCATGCCAGGCAAATACAATGGGTATTTTGATTTCTTTATTTTTAAGTGCATGTCTTTATTGCTGAGGGACTGAGAAATTAAATCCCTTGTCCAAGTCACACAGTTGGTTAGTGGCCGAGCAGGGACTAAAATTATGGACAGCACAATGTTGTTCGTTCCCACTATATCATCTTTTTCTGAACTTTTTAATTGGCTATTGCTGGGGTTGGGAGTGGGAAGGAAGAGCCAAGGTTAAATCAAGAAGGAAGGCATATAAAGCCCAAACCACATTCATAAATTAGAAGTTTTCTCTTTGTGCTTTAGTTTCCTTGGATGTCAAATGAGATTGTTAAGCAAGAATTCCAAATGTTTCCCCTAAAGTATCACTAATGGCAGAAAAACGTGAACAAGCATTTGCTTTATATCTAAGGAACAAGAAACCCAGCCCAAAGCAGGCCTCTGCAAGATAGAAGCTTCTTTGAAATTCCGTGTGTTCACTGAAAAAAAAAATCATGTGCAGGTCTGCATTTTGCTCCATAATATACTGGATTTGTTTTTAATATTAGGAAGCTTATCCCATACAAATTTCTGGCTAAAATGATTCTCCAGGATGATACATGGCCTTTTCTTGTGTTGTGGTTTTTTTTTTTGGTTTTTGGTTTTTGTTTTTTTTTTTGGTATTCCTTGCCACTCAGCAGTGTACTAACAGGTGCACACACCCCAGCGTGAGATGCAAGCAATTATAAATCTCCATCCCCACATCTTATCATCCTATCCTTGGGCTTCAGATAAAAAGTGTGAAATCACACTCAAGTTTGATAATGGGTACTGAGGAGTGAACAATTAAAAGTAATGATTTTTACAAAGAAACACATTGACAATAATATAATAATAGTAGAGGACTTTAACACCCCCCTCACTGAAACGGACAGATCATCTAAGCAAAAGATCAACAAGGAAATAAAGGCTTTAAATGACACACTGGACCAGATGGACTTCACAGATATATTCAGAACATTCCATCCCAAAGCAACGGAATACACATTTTTCTCCAGTGCACATGGAACAGTCTCCAGAATAGATCACATCCTGGGTCACAAATCAGGTCTCAACCGGTACCAAAAGATTAGGATCATTCCCTGCATATTTTCAGACCACAATGCTCTGAAACTAGAACTCAATCACAAGAGGAAAGTCAGAAAGAACTCAAATACATGGAGGCTAAAGAGCATCCTACTAAAGAATGAATGGGTCAACCAGGAAATTAAAGAAGAATTTTAAAAATTCATGGAAACAAATCAAAATGAAAACACAATTGTTCAGAATCTTTGGGATGCAGCAAAGGTGGTCCTGAGAGGAAAGCATATAACAATACAAGCCTTTCTCAAGAAACAAGAAAGGTCTCAAATACACAACCTAACCCTACGCCTAAAGGAGCTGGAGAAAGAAGAGCAAATAAAGCCTAAACCCAGCAGGAGAAGAGAAATAATAAAGATCAGAGCAGAAATCAATGATATAGAAACCAAAAGAACAGTAGAACAGATCCACGAAACTAGGAGCTGGTTCTTTGAAAGAATGAACAAGATTGCTAAACCCCTGGTCAAACTTATCAGAAAGAAAAGAGAAAGGACCCAAATAAATAAAATCATGAATGAGAGAGATCACAACCAACACCAAAGAAATACAAACAATTATAAGAACATATTATGAGCAACTATATGCCAGCAAATTAGACAATCTGGAAGAAATGGATGCATTCCTAGGATGTATAAACTACCAAAACTGAACCAGGAAGAAATAGAAAACCTGAACAAACCCATAACCAGTAAGGACATTGAAGCAGTAATCAAAAATCTCCCAACAAACAAGAGCCCAGGGCCATATGCCTTCCCAGGGGAGTTCTACCAAACATTTAAAGAAGAATTAATACCTATTCTTCTGAAACTGTTCCAAAAAAAGAAATGGAAGGGAAACTTCCAAACTCATTTTATGAGGCCAGCTTTACCATGATCCCAAAACCAGACAAAGACCCCACCAAAAAGAAGAATTACAGACCAATATCTCTGATGAACATGGATGCAAAAATTCTCACCAAAATACTAGCCAATAGGATCCAACAGTATAGTAAAAGGATTATTCACCACAACCAAGCAGGAGTTATGCCTGGACAGCAAGGTTGGTTCAACATCTGCAAATCAATCAATGTGATACAATACATTAATAAAAGAAAGAACAAGAACCATATGATCCTCTCAATAGATGCAGAAAAAGCATCTGAAAAAGTACAGCATCCTTTCTTGATTAAAACTCTTCACAGCATAGGGATAGAGGGAATATACCTCAATATCATAAAAGCCATATACAAAAAGCCCACAGCGAATATCATTCTCAATGGGGAAAAATTGAGAGCTTTTTGCCTAAGGTCAGGAACACGGCAGGGATGTCCACTATCACCAGTGCTATTCAACATAGTACTAGAAGTCCTAGCCTCAGCAATCAGACAACAAAAAGAAATAAAAGGCTTCTGAATCAGCAAAGAAGAGTCAAACTCTCACTCTTTGCAGATGATATGATACTTTATGTGGAAAACCCAAAAGACTCCACCCCAAAACTGCTAGAACTCATACAGGAATTCAGTAAAGTAGCAGGATATAAAATCAATGCACATGGGTGCCTGAGTGGCTCAGTCGTTAAGCATCTGCCTTCAGCTCAGGTCATGATCCCAGGGTCCTGGGATTGAGCCCTGCATCAGCCTCCCTGCTCAGCAGGAAGCCTGCTTCTCCCACTTCCATTCCCCCTGCTTGTGTTTCTTCTCTTGCTGTGTCTCTCTCTGTCAAATAAATAAATAAAATCTTTAAAAAAATAAAAATAAAATCAATGCACAGAAATCAGTGTCATTTCTCTACACCAACAACAAGACAGAAGAAAGAGAAATTAAGGAGTCGATCCAATTTACAATTGCAACCAAAACCATAAGATACCTAGGAATAAATCTAACCAAAGAGGCAAAGGATCTGTACTCAGAAAACTATAGAATACTCATGAAAGAAATTGAGGAAGACACAAAGAAATGGAAAAATGTTCCATGCTCATGGTTGGAAGAACAAATATTGTGAAAATGTCTACGTTACCTAAAGCAATCTACACATTTAATGCAATCCTTATCAAAATACCATCAACTTTTTCCAAAGAAATGGAACAAATAATCCTAAAATTTGTATGGAATCAGAAAAGACCCTGAATAGCTGGAGGAATGTTGAAAAAGAAAAGCAAAGCTGGTGGCATCACAATTCCGGACTTCAAGCTCTATTACAAAGCTGTAATCATCAAGACAGTATGGTACTGGCCATACTGTTTTTGTGCCAGCACAAAAACAGACACATAGATCAATGGAACAGAATAGAGAGCCCAGAAATGGACCCTCAACTCTATGGTCAACTAATCTTTGACAAAGCAGGAAAGAATGTCCAATGGAAAAAAGACAGGTGCTGGGGAAATTGGACAGCCATATGCAGAAGAATGAAACTGGACCATTTCCTTACACCACACACAAAGGTGTGGATGGATGGATGAAAGACCTAAATATGAGACAGGAATTCATCAAAATCCTTGAGGAGAACACAGGCAGCAACCTCTTCGACCTCAGCCACAGCAACTTCTTCCTAGAAACATCGCTAAAGGCAAGGGAAGCAAGGGCAAAAATGAACTATTGGGACTTCATCAAGATAAAAAGCCTATGCACAGCAAAGGAAACAGTCCACAAAACCAAAAGGCAACCGACAGAATGGGAGAAGATATTTGCAAATGACATATCAGATAAAGGGCTAGTATCCAAAATCTATAAAGGACTTATTAAACTCAACACCCAAAGAACAAATAATCCAATCAAGAAATGGGCAGAAGACATGAACAGACATTTCTTCAAAGAAGACATACAAATAGCCAACAGACACATGAAAAAGTGCTCAACATCACTTGGCATCAGGGAAATACATATCAAAACCACACTGAGATATCACCTCACACCAGAGTCAGAACGGCTAAAATTAACAAGTCAGGAAACGACAGATGCTGGCAAGGATGCAGAGAAAGGGGAACCCTCCTACACTGTTGGTGGGAATGCAGGCTGGTGCAGCCACTCTGGAAAACAGTATGGAGGTTCCTCAAAAAGTTGAAAATAGAGCTACCCTATAACCCAGCAATTGCACTACTGGGGATTTACCCCAAAGATACAAATGGAGTGATCTAAAGGGGCATGGGCACCCCAATGTCTATAGCAGCAATGTCCACAATAGCCAAACTATAGAAAGAGCCCAGATGTCCTTCAACAGATGAACAGATAAAGAAGATGTGGTGTATATATATACAATGGAATATTATGTAGCCATCAAAAAATGAAATCTTGCCATTTGCCATGACATGGATGGAACCAGAGGGTATTATGCTAAGTGAAAGAAGTCAATCAGAGAAAGACAATTACCATATGATCTCACTGATGTGAGGAATTTGAGAAACAAGACAGAGGATCATAGGGGAAGGGAGGGAAAAATGAAACTAGATGAAACCAGAGAGGGAAACAAACCATAAGAGACTCTTAATCTCAGGGAGAAAAAAAAACTGAGGGTTGCTGGAGTGGAAGAGGATGGGAGGCATGGGGTGGCTGGGTGATGGACATTGGGGAGGGTATGTGCTATGGTGAGCGCTGTGAATAGTGTAAGACTAATGAATCAGACCTGTACCCCTGAAACAAAGAACACATTATATGTTAATAAAAGTAATGATTTTTAGATTTATATGAGCTCCCAAATGAGCAGACCTCCCACTTGTACCCACACCAGCCTGGCCCAGGACCCGAGTATCTCCTGAGAGAGGATCAGTCAGGTACCAGGTAAAGAGTTGTCTACTTGAAAGTCACATCTGCCCCATGCCGAATGAACGAGTATCCCATTGATCTTCAGTGTAGCATGCAACAACTAGGACTTCAGACTAAATGTGAACCACCACTCCATCACTTACTAAGCACCCAGCAAGTCTATCGTCAACTTCTTATGAAGAACATCCATGCTTCTTTTGATAACTCTGAGTAACCAAAAGGATTTCTAAACTTGTCCTTCAGCTATTCCTTTCATCGAAGTCCCTAGTGCATGGATAGGCATCTGCTCAGTTTGGGCAATTTTCATATGTCAAAGCTACAGTTATAGTTGCTGAGACATTCCAACTTTCCAATTTTCTAAATTTGCAGCGCTGAGATTAAGATGGAGGGTGATAGTTAATGGAAACCTTTTTTAAACCCATGAGATGTTTCATTTGCCTAGATTTTCATTATTTCTGAACTGTAGGGCAGTTTAGTGTATTATAAAAGGTCATTTGCATAAAGACATTTATTTGTTCCCTTGAAATTATGTTAACTGGAAAAAAGTATAGGACAGTATATAAACCCTTATCACAGAAACAGATACCGAAAGGTAATCTGCAAGCCCTGCGAAACATTTAACATTCATGAGGTCCTGGTCTCTATGAAGTTGCTTATATTTCCCATTTTTTAAAAGTATCATCTCTGTGAGAGTTAAAAACGATTCAATGCAATCATATAATTTTAATTAATCATATTTCAATTATCACCCATCCATCTTTACCCATGTCTGATATTTATTATGGTCAAATGTGCATTTCTTTGAAACTAAATTTTCCTTGGGGACTGAACTGTGCATATCTTGCCACAAGGTTAATTCATTTCCAGGGGTCATCTCCCCTAAGTATTTTGAAAGCCTATAGCGTTGTCAAGACACTGTAAATAAGGACATTTTGTCATTCACCAAATATGAGAATCCTGGAAGCACTTCCCATTGCATGAGAATCCACAGCAAAAAAAAATAAAGTTTTTTCATTTTTGTTTGTTTTGTTTTATTAATGTGACTCATTAAGCTTTATAAGAACAGTCCAGATGAGGGTAACAAAACCATCCACAACCACTTTCCCAAGCCACGCACATGCAGGTAGCTGAGGACTGAAGAGCATTTTTTTCACTTGGTTGTCATGGAAGACTACTTTCACCTCCAGGCCTCTGCTCACACTCTTTTCTCACCCTCTAAAAAGGAAGACTGGCTACATTCAACCTTACTGTCTTCCACTTCACCCCTTAACAGAAGGGCCCTCTGGTGTTATTCTTGATTTTAGCAACAAAAATCATTGGCTTCTGTGTCCTGTTTCAAAGTGCTTAATGGCGGTGGTTTCATGCCATTTCTCTTAAGTCAGCATCTAGAGATGAATTAGAAGTATAAGACTTTGAAAAGGAAGGAAGGAAGGAAGGAAGGAAGGAAGGAAGGAAGGAAGGAAGGAAGGAGAAAAAGAAAGAAAGAAAGAAAGAAAGAAAGAAAGAAAGAAAGAAAGAAAGAAAGAAAGAAAGAAAGAAAGAAAGAAAGAAAGAAAGAAAGAAAGAAAAGAAAAGGAAGAAAAGAAAAGAAAAGAAGGAAGGACGAAAGAAAGAAAGAAAGAAAGAAAGAAAGAAAGAAAGAAAGAAAGAAAGAAAGAAAGAAAGAGAAGGAAGGAGAAAGAAAAAGAAAGAAAGAAAGAAAGAAAGAAAGAAAAAGAAAGAAAGAAAAGAAAAGAAGGAAGGACGAAAGAAAGAAAGAAAGA